>NW_027555736.1:165442667-166642667 GCF_003287225.1 Phascolarctos cinereus | reverse complement strand
CCTACTAACAGTTCAGGTCTACCTCATATGAAAATACTTTTCCTTGATCTTTCTACCTCCATTCAAATGTTGGCATATTCTATTCCTCCCATTCACTACAAAACTTCCAGAAAAAAAAAATATCCTTCACTTCTTTTACTTTCAGAGTGATTTCTACCTGGACTGTATGCCCTTTTCTTTCCTTGTTTTCTGTTTTTTTTTCTTTTCCTCCTTCCTTCTTTTATTAACTAATTGAATCCCTACCTTTCTTTTGGAAGTTCAATTCAAATAAAATCGTCTCCCTTCTCAGTAAAACCCTTCCCCCTTAAACTTCTCATAATACTTTATTTTGTACCTCTCAAGTTCACTTCTGTGTTATTGTGTGTCATGGTTACCTATGCCTTATAGAGCAATCAAAAGGGTAAGTACCATGATGGTTAGGACCTTGCTTTATTTATTATACTTTGCTTCTCCTCCATGAATTCCTCCTTAATATTCTACAAATCTAATTGATTTCTTGAATTATCTACTTAAAATAATAAGACAGAAAAGTAGTTAAAAGGACTGAAGAGGAGTCCAGGGCCTAGGGATGGAGGGAAATCTATCCCTTCCTGACCCAAAAGCCATAGGTTCCTTCGATGCCATTTTAAAGTTGAACTCCTTGGAATAGAGGGCAATAGAAGAAGCGCATGGTAAGCAGAGAAGTGTGGAAGGGTAGATGGACAAATGAAATAGACAGAGCTCTTAGGTTTGAGATGATTGATGTCTAGATAGGAAGAAAGTCAAAGAAAAAAAGGACCAATTGTTTCTAGAACAAGGAAATCCTTCAAGAGAAAGTATGGGTTGAGTAGCTGGCAGGAATGACACCATATCTTGCTGTTGATCTCCTTTTTCTCCCTAAATCTGGATTAGTGACTACTGGGAAAAAATTCTTCTTAATTGGACTCCAGGTTCAAGACATATTAACTTCTGTCTGAACAATCAGGACTTTGGGTATAGCTCATGGAAAGAGGTCTGTCTCTGGAATGTGGTGGGGAATGGCTGAGCAGTTGAAAGCACCTTTCAAAAAGGTGGAATTCTAAGATTTACATCAACTGTCACCCAGGGGGGGTAACTGAACTCCAAAGGTTATGGAGATAGACCACCAAAGGTATAGATGATGTTGTTGCAGAGAAAAAGTGGCAACCAAAAAAGCTAAGGAAGAAGATGGACATGTGGAGGTTGGAAGAAGTCAATAATTCTGATCTCTGTGACTCAACTGACCAAAGAACTACAAAGAAAATTTTACAAATTACACTGCTATCACCCAGAGGAGAATAGGGAGGCTTAGTCTGAGAGCAAAAGGAAAACAAGAAGCTTATGAGGATACTGAAGATAGAAGGAAGAAAGTAAAATTGGAAAAAGACTTAGAAGGAATCATGAGCCCAGGGTCATTTGGCTAAATTGTTCAAAAGAGGCTCTTATTTTCTAAAAGCAGGGTTGGTCACAGGCAGGAAAGGAAATCAATTGACCTTTGCTTGATACTACACTAGCCCTTTTCCAAATCATCCTTGCACTTGTCTTCTTTCCTTCCTTAGTTTATTCATGTCTTATGTAAGTGAAGTTTCCTTGGATTTGCTTACCACCAGTTAGGACATTTGTAAAAGGTTCCATCTCCCTTTCTCTCCCTATCTTCCATCCCTGAGTATAAAAGAGTACAAGCTCTAATGTTAAGAAACCACCCAAGTTAGTCAGCAGCCCTAGCACAGCTGATTAGAACTGGACTGACTTCAAGCATGCTGTGGGAAATCCCAGATGAGGACAATAGGGCAAGCCCCTGGATGGCTATGTCACAGACTGGTACATGTCTTCAACACATCCTTCATTTTAGCAACCATCAGTTATATTTAGGTGAATACTCTGTGAGCATGAACTGTCTTTCTCTTACCTAGATCTAGGGGGAGAAGATGATTCCTAAACTACATTCCTATTTGTCACGGGGGAAGATTGTATCAGTAAAAGTAGAATCTTGGATTTGAGTTTGGTATGTGTATGTGTATGTGAATTAGAGTACAGTCTGCCAACAGATCTGATAAGTGGAACTTGACAATGGCTACAGTAAAAACACAGGAGGACACAAAGATTTAAAGACAGAAACTGGAAAAAAAAATCATCCTTCAACCAAATCCATTATGGCAGTTATTATGATTTCAAGAAAGAAAGAAGTCATAATAGTATCAAGGTAAATCATACATACACACATACATACATGCATACACTATCAAAACAAACTCTGAACGTGATATCAACTATGTCCTTAAAGAAAATGTTAACTGAAATTCAAAAAACAAAAATAAAAAGATCTAGACAATAAGGCATTAATGCCAAGAGTAGTGTAATATTCCTCTCAGAATTTGACATACCTAACAGAGAGATAATCTATAAGAAAATGAAAGACTTTTCAGTGGACACAGTGGATTTAATAGTCTTATGAAAAGAACTGAATGGGAATCATAGAGAATATACTTATTTTTCAGTTACAAATGGGACTTTTATAAAAAATGATCACGTTCTAGGGCATAAACTCACAAAAATTCTGAGAAGCATAAGTCTTAAACACATACTTACAGACTAAATATTATTAGAAATAATAATCAATAAAGAAGAATAAGCAAAACTCAAAAGCTAAAATGGAGAAAGAAAAATCCTGAATAATGGCTGGCTTACATTCCTTGAGAAAGGTCTCTGTACTAGGTGCTTTCCACTTCCACTCTTCTCAATTGATTCTAACTCTTCTCTGATTTTTAAATTCATTATTCTATTAAAACTATTTAATTAATTGATCAATTATTTCTTATGTCCCAAATGTAATGGCTTTTTTCTCAGTTTTCATCATTCTCGACCCCTCTTAAACCTGTCACTGTTGATTACTCTCTTCTTTTGGAGTCTCTCTCTTCTCTAGGTTTTCATGGCACAACTCTCTCCTGGTTCTCCTCCTACCTGTCTTATGGCTCCATCTCAGTCTGTTTTAGGTCATTCCTACTATGTATGGATTATCCCCCAACAATCTGTCCAAAGCTTTTTTCTCTTTCATCAGCTCCCATTGATTCAGTTAGAATTTTTATGCAGATGACTCCTCAGATCCAAAAATCCAACTACAATATATCTTCTGAACTTCAGTTTTGTATTACTAACTACTTTTTGGATATCTTAAATTGAAATGTCCAGTAGCCATCTCAAACTAAACATGTCCAAAACAAAAGTCATTATTTTTTTCCTCAACCAATCTCTTCTTTAAATTTTCCTTTAACCATAAAGGTTATAGCCATCCTCCTAGTTATCTAGGCTTAAAACTTCAGTGTCATCCCCAGTTCCCCATTCATCCCACATATTTAATCTGTTATCCTCTTTTCATTTTTGCCTTCACCACATCTACCATATATAGCTCCTCTCATTTACATAGCCACCACTGTCTTTGCCTTTTTTTGTATCTCTAGCAGTTAGCAAAGTTCCTGGAACATGGTAATATAGAATGCTTAGTGATTGACTGGGTCAAAAAACAAATCTTAAAAACAATTAAGCATTATGTCAAAGATAAAAATAATACAATATAATTTATCAGATATAATGGAAAAAAGTTCATACATATAGGCAAATTTACATTGCTAAATATATCAATAAAAAGAGAAATAATAATCATTTAAAAAGTAGAAAACCAGTAGATTAAGAATACCAAGATAAATACAAATGAGGAAGCGTCAACAAATTAAAATGAAACATTGTTTTAAAATTGAAAGGTGTTTTCTTAGTATTAAGAATATCTAAAATAAAAATCTAACATTATTTGACATGAGAAACACTGAAAACTTTCCCCAAGAGATCAGGGATGAATCAAAGATATTCACTATTGTTATTATTTAACATAGTGCCTTGAAATGCTAACTATAGTGACAGACAAGAAGAAGAAATTAATGGATACGTACTGTCAGAGAGGAGGAAAATAATTTCCCTTGTATGAATCAATGAAAACCTGGAGAATAATTTATACAATAACAACAATGCTGTAAAGAAAAAAAAACCAATAACTGAAAGACTTAAGAGCTGCATTTAATTCAATGACCAACTACAGCTTAAAGAGAATCAATGAGGAGAAATGCCACCCACCTCTTGACAAAGGCATTCCCCTCTCTAAGTGATGAACCCAAGGTGCAAAATTAGGCATAATTGTAGACCGTCCATGTAGGAACTCATTTTGCTTTGCTCTGCATATTTATTATAAGCATTTTATTTTTGTTTTTCAGGGTAGGGGATGACAGGAGTTGGAAGAGATAGAGGGGCTAGCAGTAAAACTGTCCCCCAAAAAGAATAGAAAGAGGAGGGGTCACTGAAGTGGTTTTTTGAATGCATAAGAAAGAACCTAAGGCAGGCTAGAAAGAAAAGCAGATGCTCTGTCTCTACTATTATGACACTTCTGTTCTTGTAATTGTTTGCAAATCACAAATAGCTGATGCAGCTTTGCTTTTTTTTCCTGTGAGTTTTACACTACTGCACACCTTAGATTCAGGCATGCTGACGTCTCCTATTTTAGTTCCTATGACCATGTTCATGCCATTCAATTCCATCAAATTTTTGTTCTAATGGAATAACAAGCCTCTTCTTTCTTTGATCTGGCATTGTTTCCATCTGAAGTATTCTTCCTTTTCTCCATTTTGTTAAAGGAAAGCTCTTTAAAACACAAATAACAGTCCTGTTGTTAATATGGTACGCAGTAGCACATGGCCACAGGATGAGCACATTGCAATGAATTAAAATCCTCATTCGTCATCACTTTAATTGAACTTGGGCTCACATTAAATGTGACTTTGTAATTTATAATTTTATAATTCATTTTATAATTCACACTAAATTGAATGCCATGTTATTTGAACTTGGACTAATCATGACCTAGCTGAATTCTAGTCTTCACTGGAAACATTAAAATCTCACACTTGAATATTTTAAATTATTTTAAAGGCCAATTTTTTTTATTCTCTAAGGTACAATATCAAGCCTGAAGATTCAGGAGTGGAGACCACACGTGGACTTCGGGGGAATCATTAATGATGCTCCCTTACCTCTATAGAGTGCAAACAGCTTTACATACGTTTGTCAATCTCCATAATAACCCTGGCCTATAGTGAAAGGTATTTTTATTCATTTTACGAATGAATAAACCAAACTCATAGTACTGAAGTAGTTGCTGAAGGTCACATGGTCTTGAAAGAGTCAGGACTGCAATCCAATTCGATAGCCAGTAATGTTCTAGGCCCTAAGAAGTAGAAAGACAAATCTAAGGAGTCAAGGAGTTTGTCTTGGGATGAAGGGGGAAGGAATTGGGAGGAGAAAACATGATGTTCACAGATAAGGAAACAGAAGTTATGTGAGCAGGGAGAAAGCTTTGAGGACTTCTGATTACAAAGATAGATGTTTGTTTTAGTCAACCTAAGGCACAGGGGGAGAAAAACCTCTTTTTTTCCCCCAGTTGTGATCCATGTTACCAATAGTAATCAGAATGCATGTAGTTACATAGCATGCTAAAGTTTGCACAGTGCTGAATTTGTATTCCTTATCTCACATAATCCTCACAACCATCCTGTGAGGTAGGGAGTAGAAGTATTACCCATTTTAGAGACAGGGAACAAGAGGCCATGAAGCTGTAGTGATTGCCCAAGGTAACACACCCAGTAAGTTGCAAAGCCAGGACTCAAATCCAAGCATTATGAGTCCAAGTAGTTTTGGTTTTTTTTTTTTGTTTTTTAGCGTTCATTTTATAATATACAAGGACACTATTTCCTATTGTAACTAATTGAATGACCAGACACATAAGTGTTCATGATTCTCAGAGTTAGTGGACTGTTAAAAGGGAGGCTGGGAGGAAATTTAAATGAGAAGATAAGAGGAAGATGGATGTCTCTAGCAATTTCCATTTGTACTGAGGGAGATTACCTGGTGACAGTCAGGATGAGAAGTAGGGAAAGAAGGCAAAGAAGGCAACTGCTTATGGCATGAGGAGGCAGGAGCACAAAGGGTACGTTTTAGCATGAACTTGCATGATGGCATGCATTTTCAAAGCCATAAAACTTGATTGCACAAGGCCTGTAGGTATGTATTTGGTGATGTGATGTAATTCCTTCCCTACTAAGCCTCCCTTTGGTCTATTCAGCATGTAATTCACATGTCCCTAGTTCTGCACGTGTTGTCTCCCCAACTAGAATGTAAGATCCTTGAGGGCAGGTACTTAAAAAAAACCCAACTATTGCTTTATAAGCCTAGCACTTAGTAAGGTGAAATTAATAATTAATTAATAATTAACAGACATTTGTTGATTGACTGATTACACTGAAGTTTCTGGAGGACACCATGGGGTAGGGAATTCCTTTCACAGACATCCCTAGTCTTTAGATATCTTTTCCTTCTTTGTTATACCTAGATAAGCATGGGCAGAGGCGCCTAGAATCCCTTGTACCTAATGTGAGGTCTCTGGCTCCTGCGTTTGTTAGGGCTGTTAGGGTAGACCTCCACATTCTGCTGATTTGCAGGGATCTCACTGATCTGGAGCTCCCTGTAAGAGTCAGAAAGAAATTGACTGCTAGAGCAGAGGTCTGGACAAGTATGGCAGCTTGAATCTTTCCTTTGAGTCCTATTAGGGTTCTTTCTCATAGGTTCTTCTTCATATCAGATGGACAGAAGGTGCCTGAGACTCATCCCCAGGGTTCCCTGGAGGCATAAGGTGAGGTGATAGGTGAAGAGGGGCAAACTTCCCCAAGAAGTTAGAACCGAGGAAAAGCTGCCCTGGTTCCAAATAGAAAATGACAGTAGGAGAGAGGTCTTATATTCAGGAACCACCCTGAAGATGTTTGCTATGGTGTCTATCTGATGCTGGGTTTATTGAGAGGCTGCCCAAAGTAGTCATTCACTCAACAACCACTGGCCACAGTATATGTGTGTGTGTGTGTGTGTGTGTGTGTGTGTGTGTGTGTGTGTGTGTGCGTGCGCGCACATGCGTGCGTGTGTGTTGTGGGGTGGGGGGCAGGACTAACACAAACACACAAAATGTAATCACTTTGTACTATATATAGGATAAATTACACCACAAAAGAGAAAATGGTGATAGTATAAGAAAAATACAAAATGCCCTGTAAGATCTGAGGAAAGAAAAGTGTGATTGATGGAAACAAGGAAGGCTGCATGGAGGAGGCCTTTTAGTCCAAGCCCTTTCGATTTCTATCTAAATCCTAGCTTGCTTTAAGAGACAATTTAGAAAATATCTGAGGATATGAAGATTCTCTCCAGCCCTTAGACATTACTATTCCAGAGTTCCCTAGAGTACCAGGGCTTTCCCCTCTTCACTACTTTCTAAACTCATAGATGTTTAAACTTATAGATAGTACCTTATACGGAATAGATCCTTAATTAATGCTTTTTTAATTGAATTGATTTTACCACTTTTTTTTGACACACAGAAGTGTGGCACAATGCTAGATTTTGGAGTATGGAGGCAAGAGTAAAATATTCAAATCTTAGCACAGTTGCTAATTACCAATATAATTTTGAGTACGTCATTTTATTTCTCTAGTCCGTGGCTCCTATATCTATAAAATTAGGGCACTGTCACTAATATAAAAACAAATGAAAATTCATACAATGTTGAGGGGCCATCTCCAGCTCATCAAGCTAGTAAAAATAATTAAAAGTAAGGAAACTCAATGCCAGAAGAATTGTAGAGGATAAGCTCTGCTTATTCATTACTGGTAGAATTGCCAACTTGGACAATATTTTGGAAGGTAATCTGGCAGTTCACAATATAGCACAAAAAACAATCATTTTTAACCAATAATTCCACTGTTAAGAATTTACCTTGAAAATGCTGTAAAAATAGAGCTATTTAAAATGTTTATGTCAATATTACATGTAAATACAAAAATAAAAAGGAAATAACTGAAGCATCCAACAAGAAAGTATTAAAATAAATTTTGGTAGATTGACATAACATTGTTTGTCAGTGTTTTGTCATTTTTCAGTCATGACCAACTCTTTCTTGGCAAAGATCCTGGAGTGGTTTGCCATTTCCTTCTCCAGCTCCTTTTACAGATGAGAAACTGAGGCAAACAGGATTAAGTGACTTGCCCAGGGTCACACAGCTAGTATATGTCTGAGGCCAGGTTTGAATTCAGAAAGATGAGTCTTCCTGATTCCAAGCCCAGCACTCTATCCACTGTGCCACCTAGCTGCCCAGATTGATATAATAGAATACTTTAATGAGATTGAGAGCAATGAATATGAGGGATTTAAGGAAACTTGGAAAAATTTTAATGAAACGATGAAAAGATTTAAGGGATTAAATCTGGTAGACAGAATGAAGAACTATGGACGGAGGTTCACGATATTGTACAGCTGTCAGCAACAAAAAACATCCCAAAGGAAAACAAGAGCAAGAAAGCAAAATGGCTGTCTGATGAGGCTTTACCAGAAGCTGAGGAAAGAAGGAAGTCAAAAGGGAAAGGAGAAAGGGAAAGAGATACCAAACTGAATGCAGAACTCCAGAGAATGGCAAGGGGAGATAAGCAGGTTTTCTTAAATAAGCAATGCAAAGAAATAGAAAAAAGCAATAGAATGTGAAAGACAAGAGATCTCTTCAAGAAAATTAGAGATATCAAGAGAAAGTTTCATGAAAAATGGGCATGATAAGTGACAAAAATGGTAGAAGTGGCAAGAATACACAAAAGAATTATTTTAACTCTATTAACAAGAAATATCTTAACATCACTGATAACCAGGATGGAGTGGTTACATCCTAGAGAATGAAATCAAATGGGCCTTAGAAGCATTGCTAACAATAAGGTCAGTGAGGGTGATGGAATCCTAGCTGAGCTACATAAAACTTAAAAGATGATGTTGGACTCAATGTGCTAGCAAATTTGGAAAACAGGCCAGTGGCCACAGGATTGGAAAAGATCAGTTTACATTCTAGTCCAAAAGAAAAGGAATGTTCAAATTACTGAACTCGTGTTCATACGGAACTGACTGTGCTCATTTCACATGCCAGCAAGGTTATGCTTAAGATTCTTCAAGCTACGCTTTAGCAATATGTGAACTGAGAATTGCCAAAACTGTGGCTGATTTTCAAAGAGGCAGAGGAACTAGAGACCAAATTGCCAAAATTCTCTGGATTACGGAGAAAGCAAGAGAGTTTCAGAAAAAACCTATGTCTACTTCATTGATTACACTAAAAGCCTTTGGCTGTGTGCATCACAACAAAATGTGGCAAGTCCTCCAAGAGATAGGAGTACCAGATTATTTTACTTATCTCCTGAGGAACCTGTACATGGGCCAATAAGCAACAGTTAGAACTGAACAAGGTACAATCGGTCAGTTTAAAATTGGAAAAGGAGTATGACAAGGTTGTATATTGTCATCTTATTTACTTAACTTATATGCAGAGTACGTCATATGAAATGCCAGGCTGAATGAATCAAAAGCTGGAATTAAGGTTATACAGAGAAATATCAACAGTCTCAGATATGCATATGATAACATTCTTATGGCAAAAAGTGAAGAATTAAAAAGCCTCTTGATGAGGGTGAAAGCAGAAAGTGTAAAAGCTGGCTTGAAGCTTAACATAAAAAAAAAAAACAACCTAAGATCTTGGCAATTGCCTGGCAAATAGAGGGAGAAGAAATGGAAGCTATGTCAGATTTTATATTCTTGGGCTCAAAAACCAATGCAGATGGTGACTGAAGCCATGAAATTAAAAGGCACTTGCTCCTTAGAAGGAAAGCGAGGGCAAATCTGTCCAGCATACTAAAAAGCAGAGACATCACCTTGCTGACAAAGTCTATATAATCAAACCTATGGTTTTTCCATTAGCGATGTATGGCTGTGAGGCTTGAACTACGGTGCTAGAAGCCTTGAGAGTCCCTTCAGCAATAAGGAGATCAAGTCAGTAAATACTTAAATTAATTCAGGCTCTTAACTGGATGGTCAAATACTGAAGCTGAGGCTTAAATATTTTGGGCATATAATGAGAAGACAGGACTCATTAGAAAAGACCCTGATATTGGGAAAGATTTAAGGCAAAAGGAGAAGGGGACAGCAGGAGATTAGATGGATAGATGGTATTATGGAAACAGTGAACTTCGAGAGAAAGAAGAAGCTAGAAGGCCTGGCATGTTATGATCCATGGGGTCATGGCGAGCTGGACATGACTAAACAACTGAACGACAAAAATGTTCACTCAAAAGCCCCTTCCGCATCAGTGCCTATATATAGTCTAGCAGGCAAAACAGCCCATCCCAACTGCTTGTTTTCTGAGATCCACTAAGAAATTTTATTGCTACAGCTATAGCTTACACCAGCATACCGTACCACTGCCCTCACCCCACTATTCTGTGACAACAAGCAATATACATCAATTCTACCCTCTGTCTAGAAATTGATGGGGGAGTATGGAAAAGGTGAATCATGTTCTTCTTGGGGTGGCAGGATGCTGCAGTAGCATTCAGCCAGAGAACCAAATGTAGGGGGCTACACTATACTGAAAGAAAGAGCAATGGTATCTAGGTGGGTTAGTTCTGTCACCCCAGAAATTACTTGGGGTAGGGACTGAAACCAGTAAATTCCCCAGCATGGGAGGAGGCTGAGAGTGCTTTGAAATCTATTCCTAGGGGATTCACCATTAAAGGGTAAAGAATCCAAAAGTGAACAAGAGGGGAATAAAAGTAAAAAAGACAGAAATTACCAAGATCTCAGTATGAAGAAAACTTAGTTAACAATCTTGAGCACAAGCAGATAAATCAATATAGACACAGACACACAGACAACATTGAAACAGTGGAGAAGATGGCCACCAAGGCATCTAAACTATTCCAAATATTTTTAAGTAAAATTTCCAAGACAAAAACGAATTAAAGCAATACTCTGGGTCAGAGAATCCTGTTTATTCCCAAAGGAGCATGGAGCCATAGCCAAATGTTCCAGAGAGAAATAAAAATCTTGAAAACTGAAGTTAAAGGGAGGAGAAATGACAGAATGTATGGTCTGAACAACAGGGAAAAAAAAGTTAGAATAGAAAACCTAAATCCATGGTGGCTGATCTCTCTATAGAAATAAAAAAGAAAATAATTGATTGGGAACACAAATACACTGAAGTGAAGGAAAGAAGTAAAATGTAATAACATTAAGAACATTATTACTATAACAGAAAAAACACATTGATTTTGTTATGCATAGAGACAATATGTATAGAGACAATTTAAGGATTAGACATCACACAGAACATGACAAGTCAAAAAACCTGATCACTGCAATGTCAGAAATAATACAAGAAAGCTGCCCCAAACTTCTAAACACAGAAAACAACATGCCAGTTGAAGTAATCTTACTCCCAGAAAACAAAACAAAAAAACCTGATGCAAATTCAAAGACACATAGTAGTTAAATTTAACAATTTTAATAGAAACAATAAATTCCACAAGTAGCTAGGATAAAGACCTTCAGGTATAAAGGAATTAATTTAAATAACACAAATTTGTTCTGTACACTCCAAAAACCACAGAAGGGAATAGAATATATATTCCAAAAGGCAAAAGAATTCTAGATACAACCTATAATAATGTACCCTGAAAACCTAAGCCTGGTCATCAATAAAAAAAAAAAAGACTGAATTCCAACAAAAGAGAGGTATTTGAAGATGCCTAAAAAAATGATCAGACTATTTGATTTACAAATGCTTTAAACAACATAGACACAAGAAAGGTAAATAAATTTGCAAGGAAAGCACAAGTAACAAAATAAATTACCCTATCTCTAGAGGCTATTAAAAAAAGGGGGGGGGAAGGAGAAACAGAAAGACACTGATTAAACCAGAACAACAAAATAACAACAGAGAGGCCTTTAAAAGATTTCTTTCTAAAAGTACACAAGGGGATGAAGACAAAAGCAGACTTTTAATAGAAATGATGGTGGAAGAACAGACCCAAAACACCGTGCATATACCCCATACGTGAACCAATGATTTTTTTAAAAGTGTGACTAATGTAGAATTGGGGGGTACATAAAAGGAAAAGCAGAAGAACGATATAGCCTACCTAAGTGTAAACAATGGTAAACAATGAAGAGAAAATAACTCCTCTAGTCTCAAGAAGAAGAGAGGATGCAAGGGAAATTAGTGAGTAGTGAAGGGAATGATTAAAATAGAAGGAAAGAAAGGGGGAAATCTCACTTTAGTGGTGGGAGGGGATCCCATTGATAAACACTCTGTAATGAAACATGGGAACCTTAAAATGAGTATAATTCTCAGGGATGTGGCTCCATGGACTCGTCCTGACTCAGAAGAATGGGAATCAGTTCTTGGGGCCAACTGACTTCAAGAAGGATGGGAGGGCATAGATCCAGAGAGAAGTTTCTAAGGATATTGGTGGGGGGGGGGTGGAAATATCATGGAGAAGGCAGGAGGTAGAAATGGAGTTTATTATCAGGGACATGGAAATTCCCACCATAGGGTGATATTTCTATTTCCTCTATCTCTTGCAGGAATTGATATTTCTAATAGTGAGGCACAACTGAAAAAAAAAGGAGAAGGGGTCAAGATCTACAAGGCAATACTATAGAAATTGTTTAGAAGAGGGAACTAAAAATAGATATTTAAGGAGTATAATTTGATGAGGAACATGAAAACTAGAGAAGGAATAAATAAACATAAGGACCATGAATCAGATAATAAGAGCTAGACTAGAGAAGCAAATTTATGAAAAGAATATGAGAAAGATATGAATATTTTTTTAGAAAAAGACATCAAAATGAAAAATAACAAACAAAAGAAGTTGAAGGACAAGAGAGGAAGAAAGATTTTAGTTAACTACCTAAATAATTGAAAAAAAGGAGGGAAAAAATTAGATACACAGAAAAAGAGAAGATAAAGGAATTAATAAATAAAACTTCTAAACAAGGGATAGCGATGACAAACAAGAGAACCGGGTTGGGAAGAGGGGGAGGGGTAAGGAATGGTTATGGTGTGAGGAAAAGAACCTATAGAAATAGGATAGCCTTAAAATTTACTAGGTAGATTAGGCTAAAATAATGGAAGAGAAAAAGTACTGTCATCAGAAGAGAAAGAGGAACCAAAAAAGTCCTAATTCGGGAAACACAGAGTATTAGAGGAATATTCATATATTAAATATTTAATATAATATATAAAGGAAAATATAGACCCAAATCTCACAACTTTAAAAGTGAATAGATTAAAACAATTCAATAAAATGAAAGAATGACAGATTGGATAAGAAAATCCCACAATCTGATACTTACAAGAAACACACACACACACAAAATGCAAAGACATACACAGAATAAAATGGGAGGCTGGAACAAAATTTACTATGCATCAGGTAAATCCAAAAAAAGCAAGAGTGGCAATCATGCTATCAGACAAAGCATAAACAAAAAGTAATAATATGAATAAAGAAATTACATTATGCTGAAAGAAAGCATAAAAAACAAATGAATATCAATATTAAGCATATATGCTCCAAATGCCATACTATCTAAATCAATTAAGAAAAAATTAACTACATTTCAAGAGGACATTGAGAGTAACATAATAATAATTGCAGAATATAATGTCCTTGCTCAGATTTAGACAAATCTAACAAAGATAAACAAAAGGAAAATAGAATTAAACACGCTCCTAGAGATGTAACAGCTAAAGACTTATGGTATCTTCTAAATGAGACTGTTAAAAATATATGTCTTTCTCAGAACTACATGGAACTTTTGCAAAAACTGACCATTTATTATAGCATTGAGATATTGAAAATAAATGTAAAAGGGCAGAAATAGTAAATATATCTTTTACAGACACTAACACAATAAAATAACCAATTCAGGGTACACAAAGGACACAGACCTAAAAGGAGACCTACTGATAAAATCCTTAATAAGAGTGAATGGTCAAAGAAAATAATAAAGACAAAACAGTATGCTAAAATTTGTGAAATGCATCTAAAAAGATCTCTGAGGAAAACTATAAAATATACATTGACAAAACAGAAAAAGAAATTATTAATAAGCTGTGAATATATGCATATATGTATGCATTAAAAAGTCAACAAATAAACTCAACATAAGCATGAAAGACATGGTGAAAATTTAAGAAATAGATTAACTAGAACTCTCCCTTCCAAAAAAAACCCTATGGAAATGATAAACCTAAAAAGCTGGTTCTTTGAAAACAGTAACAAAATCGATAAACCTTTAGTCAATCCAATTTTTTTAAAAGGGTGCAGAAAATAAGGTAAAAAAAAACAACAAATGAACAAGCACAACACACTAGAAGACTTAAAGTGATGCCATATACTGTTAAATGCTAACAAAACTAAAAATGCAAAAGAATAAAGGAATGCCTCAAAAATATAAACTACCCAAATTCAGAGAAGACCAAATAATGTTTTAAATATCTAGTCTCCAAAAGAAAATAGAAGTAGTGTAAAGGAACTGCCAAAGATAAAAAATTTCCTCATTCAGATGGATTCATAAATGAATTCTCTCTAATGTTTAAAGAACAATTAGTACCTATACTAGACAAATTATTCTCAAATTTTGAAAAAAAAATAGCATCCTACCAGACTGCTTTTTAACAAATATAATCCAATACCTAAACCAGGAAATAATAAAGCACACAGAAGAACCATAGAGTAATATCATTAATGAACATCAATTCAAAAATTGCTAATAAAATCTTGTCAAACAGGCTATGGCAATTTATTCAAGAAAGCAACGATTATGACCAAGTTGGATTGCTCTTGTGCCATGGGTACAAGAATGGTTCAACATTAGGAAAACAATCAACATAATTTATCACATTAAAAACAAAAACATCCTAAATCACATGATTATTTCAATAACAGCAGAAAAACCCTTTGGGAAAAGTATAGCAAGCATAAAAAGTTCTGTGGATTTTTAGGCACAGAAGGATTTTTTTTTAATATCACAAAAATATAGCTACATGAGGGATCATTTTTTAACATCAAATATATAGCTACATGAAACTAAAAGCAAGAATCAGATGCAAAGAGGACACATGAGAAATTTTCCCATTAAAAACAGGAGCGAAGTAAGGATGTCTACTCTCCCCATGATTACCTCACATAGTTCTGGAAATGCCAACAATTACAATAAGATAATAAAAATCAAAGGCAAAAATATAGACAAAGAGGAGATAAAACTATCCCTATTTGCTGATGTTTTACTTTTAAAAATCTAGGAAATCAACAAAGATGCTAATTAAGACCACAGATTTAGCTGGCAACAAGATAAACTAAAAAAATCAATAGAATTTATGTATAATAATAACAAAATACAAGAGGCAGTAACAGAAAAATGCCATTCAAAATAACCAAATAATCAAAAATACTTGGAAAAAAACTACATTTTCTGATATATATTGAAGTAAGTAGAGCAGTGAAAGAATATACACGTGTCAAGTCAGTAAGCATTTATCGAGCACCTCCTTGTGCCAGGCACTCTGTTGGGGATACAAAGAAAGGCAAAAGACAATGCCTGCTCTCAAAGATCTCAGTCTATTGGGGAGACAAACAAGGTATATACAGGATAAACCGGAAATAATCAACAGAGGGAAGAAAGTATTAAGGTGGAGAAGGAAAGGCTTCGAATAGAAGGTGGGATTTTAGCTACAACTTAAAAGAAGCTAGGGAAGTCAGGAGGCTGAGATGAGGAGGAAGGGCATTCCAGACATAGAGGACAGCCAGAGAAAATGCAGTCTTGAGACAGTATGTACCTAGCAGTAAGTAGGTTATTGTCACTGAATTGCACAGTACATGTTGGGTAAAAAGGAGTAAGAAGATTTTGAATGTCAGAGGAATTTATATTTAATCTTGGAAGTGTTATGAAACCACTGGAGTTTATTGAATGGGGGTGATATGATCAGACCTGTGCTTTTGGAAAATTATTTTGATAACTTAGTGGAGGAAGGGCTGAAGTGGGGAGAAACAATACAGAGAGACCAGCCAAGCAGTCTATCTTACAACTGTCCAGGCATGAAATGAGGGCCTGTAATAGGGTAGCAGCAATGTCAGAGGAAAGAAGGAGAGATGTTATAAAAGTAAAGTCAACCAAATCTGGCAACAGATTGGATATGGATGGTGAGAATGAGGAGTCAAGGATTATACCTGGGCTGCGGCTTGAGAGGTGCCTTCCACAGTAATAGCAAAGATAGAAAAAAGGGCTGGGTATGTATGTGTGGGAAAATATTGAGATCAGTTTGGGAGATGTTGAGTTTAATATATTTAAACAGCATGCAATTTAAGATGTCCAAATAGTTGGAAATGCTAAGCTGGAGGTCAGGAGGAAGGTTAGAGCTGGATTAATAGATCTGAGAATCACCACCACAGAGATGATCATTGGAACCATGGGAACCGATGCGGTCGCCAAGTGCGATAATATAGAGGGAGACAAGAATAATTACAATGATGTAAATAGAAACAAGACTCACAAAATAATTAAAAATGAATGCTAGAGAATTACAAAGAAGGACCCCAAAGGAGAGATATGGAAAAGACACCTCCACTCCACTGCTTTGCAGAGGTGTGAGCTACATGGGTGTAATCCATTGCATCTATTATCAGGCATTTTTGATGTATTAATCAGTTCTGCTGATTTTTTCTCTTCTTTTTTCCTTTCATTTTTCTTTAAAATACTCTTTGCTCATGGGCTGAGAGGGAAGGGGAAGAAGGAATGAGGGATGGGGAGAAATATTGAGAAAAATTAAGATGATATAAAAAACAAAAGATATCAGTAAGAATAACTTTAAAAATTTTTTACAAATCTTTTCCATTTTTCTTCTCTGTTCTACTTCCATTTTTGTCCCCTAATTCAGTAGTGATAACTTTCTTAGTTGCATGTATTACTGAGTTTTCTCTGAATTTGTTTTACCCTTCACTGCTTTTCTCCATTGCTAATAATGGTTATAATGATTCAACATCATTTTTTGTAAGATTCTAAAAACAAGCCTATACTCTTAAGCTGATGTTACCTTTGGCAGCAATCTCTCTCCATTGGACAAGTAAGCCAAATATTTGCTGACTAAGATGTTCTCTATGTTCTTTTGGTCTCTTTTTTGTGGCAATTCATTTATATTTAACATTGGTTAAATGTATGAATACAACTATCATAATTGGTGTTTGTGCCATTTTTGTTGCCTATCTACCACTGTGTACTATTTTTAGATTATGAAGAAGCATTTGATTTGGTAGAGCAAAAGGCCATCTTGCAGGCTGTTTTGCAACAATATCACCCATGTATCACGATCATTCAAGATTCCTATTCAGTGATCCTCTGATCATTATCATAAGGCAAGGCATGAAACAGAGAAATGTACATTCTACAAAGGTATTCACTACGTGAATGGAAGAGATTCAGGGTAGATTCCAAATTGAAGGAAGGTTACCTGGGGATAGTGAGTACTTTCAGATGCACCTGTGTGCACACAACATTGTATTGATTGCACTAAGTTTCAGAACATTACAGAGTGTCCTGGGAACAATTTGTAATCATTCCAAGAGTTTGGCTTCATCACCCATTTAGGAAAGTGTATGGATGAAGGATGTCTGTTTCTCAGATTATGACATGCATTTGAATGGATAGCCTATAGAGGTTATCCATTAGTATGTATATCTGGACAGAGAGAAAACAGATTATGGCCAGAGTTGAATAGGAAACTATCTATCCATCTATCTATCTATCTATCTATCTATCTATCTATCTATCTATCTATCCACACATAATGGCTACAACAATGTGAACAGAAATTGAAAAACCTAACTGAATACTGTGTAATTATAGTAAGCTTTTAGAATAATAATAAACTTTGCCTTAGAGAAGAATTTAAAAAATGTACCTCTCTTTCTTCATTATAGACTACGGGTGTGGAATATTATCAGACACGGTCAAAATGTTGGTTAGTTTTTCTGTCTTCTTAAATCTTCATTACAAAGGATCTTTCAGTTAATTATGAATTGGCAAAAGCATAGTTTATTATTGAATATTTGCTTTCAGGAAATTGCAAAGCTCTTGTAATGATCCCAAGCTTCCTATGAAAGCAAAGGCCCATTTTTAAAAAATAATAACATTCAACATTCAATGTTGCTGTACAGTAGTAAGACCTAGAATATACCAGACCCTGAAGAATTAAAATTAATGTTACTCAGAGGACAATGGAAAAAGCACATTAAAAATTGTGAATAGGTTGCAATATATGCTCAATAAGGAATTTTTAGGATAAACAGGAATAAAAGCTGTGATTAAAGAATTTTATGATGAGAAGATAGACTAATTACTTAGTGAAGGTGAGATGTGACAAGTGTAGGGCTTCACTGATTCCCTCTGAAACTAGGAGAAAATGAGGAAGGCCTCAAGCATATTGAGTAGAACTCATTTGCTGAACTTCCTGGAACACATAGACAAGAGCTGCACAAGATGGGCAGACATGGATGCACTATCACCTGCCATCAGAGAGAACTTCCAAATAGATGAGATCATTAACCAATCTAAACATCTGAGTTACAAGGGATAGCTTGCTGAGCAGTGGTGGAGGGATATAGAAACAAATGTGAGGTAAAATTAAAATATATCAATACAAATAGGATTTTTTTCTTTTGAAGATGCAGTGATTGGACTCTTTTCTGAGAAATAGCAAATAAGTATTTCTTGATATCAAATGGAATGGTCTGGGAGAGATGGCACATCTATACAGTTGAAAAAGTTAATTACCTCACAGTAATCAGAGCGGTGCCTTTTATTCCTAGGGGAAAAAAAGGAAAGAGGAGAAATGAAGAAAGAAATAAGTCTTCTATGTCAGAAAACCTGAGCCCTGTAAAGGGGTAGAGTCAATCAATCAGTGTTATAGAGAGGATTTTGGATTAGAGGAGAGAGGCACTGAGGAAAACAACATGTAGAAGGAAATGAACATAGCAGCCTAGTTACTGGGGCAAGAACTCACTATATGACAAAACCTGCTAGGAAAACTGGAAAAGAATCTGGCAGAAACTAGGTGTAGACAAACATAATATAGACCAAGAAAAACTTCAAAGGGATACAAAGTATAGATATAAAAGGTGGAATTATAAGTGAATTAGAGACAAGGCAAACGACTCTCTGATGAGGCTTTACAAATAACTGAGGAAAGAAGGAAAGGGGTAAAGGAGTATAAAAAGATGTACCCAAGACTCTAGGCTCAGTACTCTATCTACCATACCACCTAGCTGCTCCCTTGCAAGCTAGGCTTCAGCAACATGTGAGTCAAGAATTACCAGAAGAGCAGGCTGGTTTTTGAAGAGGATGAGGAACTAGACACCAAACTGCCAACATTTGCTGGATTATGGAGAAAGCAAGGGAGTTCCAGAAAAACTACACTAAAAATACACTAAAGCCTTTGACTGTGTGCATCAGAACAAAATGTGGCAAGTCCTCGAAGTGATGGGAGTACTAGATCATATTCCTCGTCTCCTAAAGAGCCTGTATATGGGCCACAAAGCAATGGTTGGAACTGAACACGGAACAACTGATTGGTTTAAGATTGGGAAAGAAGTAGGACAAGGCTGTATACTGTCATCTTATTTACTTAAGTTATATGCAGAGAACATCATGTGAAATGCCAAGCTAGATGAATTAAAAGCTGGACTTAAGCTTGCCTGAAGGAATATTAACAATCTCAGAGATGCAGATGATACCACTATGATGGCAAAAAGTGAAGAGGAGTTAAGAAGCCTCTTAATGAAGGAGAAAGAGGAGAGTGTAAAAGCTGGATTGAAGTTTAACATAAAAAAAAGAACTAAGATCCAGGCAACTGGTGCCATCACATTTTGGCAAATAGAGGGAAAAGAAATGGAAGCTGTGTCAGATTTTATGTTCTTGGGTTCAAAGATCATTGCAGATGGTGACTGCAGCCATGACATGAAGAGACATTTGCTCCTTGGAAAGAAAGCGGTAACAAATCTGGACAGCATATGAAAAGCAGAGACATCATATTGCCAACAAAGGTCTGTATAGTCAAAGCTATGTTTTTTGCAGTAGCAATGTATGGCTGTGAGAGCCAGACCATGAAGAAAGCAAAGTGCCACAGAACTGACACTTTCAAATTGTGGTGCTGGAAAAGACTTGAGAGTCCCTTGGATAGCAAGGAGATCAAACCAGTCAATACTTAAAGAAATTAATTTAGATTACCCATTGAACAGACAGATACTACAGCTGAAGCTTAAATACTCTGGGGACATAATGAGAAGACAGGAGTCCTTGGAAAAGACCCTGACGCTGTGAAAGACTGAAGGCAAAAAAAAAAAAAAGAAGGTGATGGCAGGGGATGAGATGGACAGATAGTGTCATGGAAACAATGAACGTGAGCTTGGACAGACTTTGGGAGATGGTGAAGTACAGAAGGGCTTGGTGTGCTATAATCCACGAGATGCATGACTGAATGAATGAACAATAGAGGCAAGGAAGAAATTACCTTTCAGATCTATGGATCTGTTAGTAGTCCTGAGGATGCGTACTGGGTAAGGAGCAAGAACAGGAGCAGAAAACAGCAATAGGGCTCTAGCCCCACGAAGGGAAATGGGGTCTCAGATCCAGCCTCAACTCAGTCTGAAGCCTGGGAAAGCTAAGACCCAGGAGGAGACAGCAACTCTGTGACTCTGAACTCACAGAGACTTCCAAGTAGCTGACCATGGTGGTGTCCAGCAGCAGTCTACTGGAACGTCAAACAAGGCCAAATTCACAGTTCTGTTGCTCAGACTCTAAACCAAAGTCAGGAGCTTTCAAAGGTTAGGCCAGAAAGGAAAGCAATCAGACTTCACCTTGAATCAGATCAATTTCAAGGCACTAAAAACTTGAAGATCCCCAACCTGAACCGCCCTTGAAGAACACAGCACGCAACAACAAAAGAAAGAGGCAGCAAAGGACCAAGAGACTGCAAGGCAGGACCAAGCAATGCCCAGATATTCTCTCCAGAGCCTGGACCTCAGAAAAAGTCCACATTTAGCAAATAAGGTTGAAAAAATGAGTTAAAACATTAAAGAATATGCCTGATTCACAAAACAAGAAAAAAGGGTGACTCTGAAACACCTACGAGCAAGGACTAAAAGAAAAACAGACTTTGGAGCATGAGTTCAAATAGAAGTTTTAGAAGATATGATGCAAGAGGGGTTTTATGTTAAAATGATTTTATAAATGAAATGGTAATAACAGAGGAAGGAACTGCAAAAGAAATCGTATCTATGGAAGACTTTGAAGGAAAATAGCTTAGCACAAGAAGTACAAAACTTTGCCCAAGCAACAGACTCTGAATAGAATCGAAACAAAATGAGGTTATGACTACATGAGACAATAAGAAATATAAATACAAAGTCAAAAGACAAATAAAAATAGAAGAAAATGTAATGTATCTTGTGTCAAAAATAGCTGACCTGGAGAATAGATGAATGAAAGATAAACTAGGAACCACTGGACCCTGGAAAGCCATGACCAAAAAGAGAGCATACGTATCATATTTCAACAAACCATGAAAGAAAACTACCCATACCCTTTGGAAGCAGAGGATGAAGTTAAAAACAGAAAGAATTAACTGGTCATCTCCTGAAAGAAACCATAAAACAAAAAAGCCAAGAAACATCAGAGCCAAAATTCATAATTTTCAAGTTAAAGAAAATATACCACAAGCATCCAGAAGGAATCAAGGTATCAAGGACCCACAGTCTAGATTATACACAGGATTTAGCAGATTTAGCATTGGATTTAGCAGCCACCGCGTTAAAGAAGCAGAGAGCTTGAAACACAATTTTCCAAAAAAGCAAAATATTATAGGCTTACAAATGAGAATACCTTAACCAGAAAAATGAAATATAAGCTTATAGGAAGAAAATGGATTTTTAAAGAAATAGAGCACTTCCAAGCATTTCTGATGAAAAGAACAGAGCTGTATAAAAACTCTGAAACATAAACACAGGAGTCAAGGGAAACATAAAAAAAACATGAATATGAATGATCACAAAGGATTAAAACAATGATACAGTGTTCATATTCTAATAGAGGAAGATGATACAATTGACCTTTTAGAACCCTACTGCAACCAGGGGTCATGGAAAGAATCAAGACAGAGATCATGAGAATGGTTTTGTTATATTAAAAGATGAAAGGAAAGTAAGAAGGAAATGAAAACATTGTGGGGAGTGGGGAAGAAGGAGAGAAAGGGTGGGAAATATTATAAAATTATAATATAAATATAATATTTTAAACCTCAAGTAAACTTCAAAATAGAAATTCTGAAAATAAAAGCAGAGATTAAAGCGATGGAAAGCAAAAATAAAAATCATGGAATTAACAAATAAAATAAAGATCTTTATTTAAAAAAACACAATAAAATTAAAATGAACTATTTTGACTTTTAAAAAGAAAGCCAAATTACCAGTATCAAAAGATAATTAACACCAAATAAAAAACAATAATAGAAATTATTTTTCCCAATTAAATGCCAATAAAATTGGCAACCTAAATGAAACAGATGAATATTTACCCCCAAAAAATTCCCAGATTAATACAGCAGAACAGAAGAAAGAAAAGATTTAAATAAACTAACCTTAAAGAAGAAATTGAACAAGCCATACATTAACTCCCAAAGAAAGAAAACCCTGGGAACATCTGGATTTATAAGGAAATACTATGAAACATTCAAAGAACAATTCTAATATTACAGAAGCTGGTTAAAAAGATACGAAAAGAAAAGGCCCTAACAGATACTTTCTATAATGCAAACATGTTCTTGATATCTAAATCAGGAAGAGCCAAAACAGAATAACAAAACTATAGAACAATATCCCTAATGAATAGTGCTATAAAATTTTTCAAGTAAATATTAGCAGGGAAATTACAGTAACATATCACCAAAAAGTATATACTAACGACCAGGTTGGAGTATACTAGTAAAGCAGGATTGGCTCAGTATTAGGAAATTTCTTAACAGCCAGGTAGAAAAAAATGGTAAAAATAGTGGGCTTGGACCTAAGCTCAAAATTTGTCTCAGACACTTGCTAGCTGTATAACCATAGGTAAGTCACTTAACCTCTTTTGGCTTCCATTTCCTCATTTGTAAAATGGAATTACAATGGCACTTACTCCATCAGGCTGTTGTCAGAATCAAATGAGATAATCTAGGTATAGCATTTTGAGAACCCTTAAAGTGCTATATAGATGCTAGCTATTGCTATTATATTAATTAAAAAACAATAAAAATCATATGATTCTCTCCAGTGATGCAGAAAAAAGCTTTTGATAAGATACAATACCCATCCTTGTTTTTATTTTTAAAAAACACTAGAAAACACAGGAATAAATGAACTTTTCCTTCATATGTAATATCTCTCTAAAACCAAGAGCCAAATTATTTGTAAAGGAGAAACAATAGATTCCTTTCCAGTAAGATAGAAGGAAAAGCAAGGATGTCCATTATGATCACTACCATTTTATATAGTTCAAAATAGAGTAGCTACAATAAGATAAGACAAAGAAATTGAGGAAATAAGTATAGTCAAAAAAGGAACAAAATTATTGCTTTTTGCAGATAATATGGTAGCTTACTTATAGATCTCTAGAGAGTCAACCTGAAATTAATTGAAATTCAAGAATTGAAATTCAAATAAATTAAAATTCAAGAAAATTGTAGAATATATTTTTTTTTAAAACCATCAGAATTTCTTCATGTTACCCATATAACCCAACAGGAAGAACCAGGAAGAGAAATTACATTTAGTATGACTATAGAATGTATAAAATACCATGACACAGGATCTATATGACTATGACAACCAAACACTCTACACAGAAAGACCTAAATAATTGGAGAAATATTAATTACTCATGGCTAGTCCAAAATGTGTGATAAAATTGACAATACTGCCTAAATTAATGTATTTGTTCAGTACCATATCAAACTAACAATATTACTTTATAGAGCTAGAAAAAAATATACCAAATGCATCTGGAGAAAGAAAAGGTCCAGAATCTGAAGGGAAATCATAAAACAAGTGAAAACAAAGGAGACCTAACAGAACCAAATCTCAAACTACAAAGCAGCAATTATCAAAATGATTTGATACTAGTTAAGATATAGACAGTCTCAAAGAAACTAAGTACACAGTACACCACTATCTTTGCCAAGAAATGGGTCATGAAGAGTCACACATGAATGAAACGACTGAACAACAACAACAAAAATACAGTGGCAAATGAACAGAAGCCAAGTGTTTAATAAACCCAAAGCCCTCAGCTACTTGAGTAAGAAATCATTATTCAATAAAAACTGCTGGAAAAACTGGAAAGCAGTCTGGCAGAGCCTAGGTATAAACCAAAATCTCCTAATATGTGAAAAAGATAAGCTCAAAATGTACACACTACTCAATCATAAAGAGTAACATCATAAACAAATTAGAGGAACAAGGAAGAAATTTCAAATCTATAGAAAGAGGAACAAGTCATAACTAAACAAAATCTTGAGAGGATCTCAGAAGGTAAAAAGGGTAATTTTGGTTACATAGAACTAAAAGGGTTTTGCATAAACAAGTTAAGTGCAGCTAAAATAGAAAGGCAGTGACCAAACAAGACTTCAAAGGACCTATGATGAAACATGGTACCCACCTCTTGATAGGGAGGTAATAAACCCATAGTGCAGATTGAGACATACATTTTTTGCACATGATCAGTGTGGAAATTAGTCTTGCTTGACTTACAAGCGTCTTTTCTTCTCTACTGGCAGGGGGGCAGGGCAGGGGAGGGAAAGAATGTAGATTTTTATTCATAAAAATTTAAATTAGAAAAAAAGGAAACATTTATTAAATTATATGCTAGGCACTTTACTAGGCTCTGAGTATACAAAGACAAAAATGAAACCGTTTTTGCTTACATTATAACAGAGAGACAACATGCACACAAATAATTTTATACAGAATTATATAGAATATAAGTACAAATTGAATTGGGTGGGGAGGGCATTAACACCCAAAGGGATCAGGAAAGGCTTCCTATAGAAGCTGTTATTTTGAGGGAAACAAGGAATTCTAAGACATGAAGATGAGGAGGAAGTGCATTCCATGTATGGGGGATTGTGCAAAGGCACACAGTTGGTAGGTTAAACGTCATTTGTAAGGAGCAACAAGAAGGCCCATTTAAACCTACAATGTAAAGATCAGTTTCAGATGCCTAGAGTCATTCAGAAGGCAGGTAGCAAACCTCTCTTTGTCTGAGTCTGAACATCAGAGGGCCACACAGTTTTCTAAAGGGCTAGTTCAGTGTGTGAAATGGATCATGAGAAGGATAGTAGCCTCTATAGTCTCTTAGCTTTAATGATAAGATAATAAAATATGTATTTCTGGTTCCAGAAGAACCACGAGAGAACCACAAGAACAGTTCTCATGGGGGAGCCATGAGAACAGCCAAAGAGCTTCTGAAACAGGATACAGAAGAGAACAGTTTATACGATTCCTTGTACCTGATTCTGGAGTCCTCTCACTATTATTATTCCACATCTGTTGTGCCTCACCCCTTCTTCTTTTCCATTTCTATTTCTTTTCTTACTATTTGATTTCTTTTTTCACTTGCTTTTTAAGTAAGTTAGGGAGGAAGGACACCAGCAGTTGGAAGAATCTGAAAAAGTCTTTGTGTAGAAAATGGTCTTTGTTTGTTTTTCTTAAAATGACTGTGATGGTGTCTGCATATGACCACACACAGTGGGTATGGCAGAACCAGGAGATGATTGCTTTTGAGGGGAGATCTCTGTAATGCCCAGAGGTGAGGCGCTTTTATATTCCAAAGTGGGGTGGTTGGGTTTAAGAATATGCGTGGCTTTAACTAGAAATGCATACTGAGATTAAGGTATTGAGCTATTAAAAGTTAATGTTCTGGAGATGCACATAAGGATTAAATAGTAGACTGTCTTTTTCCTGCCCTGAAATTCTGTCCAGGAAGCAAGAGGGTAAACTTTTTTGGGGGAGGAGAGTAGGGATAAGGTGGGATATTCTTCCATGAAGGAGGTAGTAATGATACCTCTTTACATACTCTTCCAGGGGTATAGTGACCAAAGTAAAGACTAGTCTTCAAGTATAGACTGTTGATACAACAGAGCTGATTCCTATTTGAGTAGTTTCTACCAGGTGACCAATGAGGTCCTTTTCAGTTCTGAGATACTGTGATTTGGTACCTTAGACATGTGCACTTGTATAAAGTATATAGCTACATACATTATAAACATACAAATGTACATGCAGTGTCCTCTCTAAGTTATTCTCTCAACCCTTAACTTGCACTTAGAAGTTGGGTTACAAGTATGGTGATACACAGTCATCTTAGACTGTGCCCCAGACTAGAAATAACCTTCACTCTTCTTTCTTTCATCAATAAATCAGTAAGCCTTTATTAAGTGCCTACTTTGAACCAGAGCAGGTGATCGGCTCATGTTGGCTTTCTATGTTGAGTTCAAATGAGTCTTGTGGGTTTCTCTCCTCACTACTGAGCCTAATGACACAGAGAAACAATAAGAATGGGAATGGATCAATACTCTCTTCTTTGTGATGGGTTATTAGGAATGGTTGTGAACCAAATGCCCACTGCTGGAGAGTGGAGTGATCTGATGCTGGGAAAACAGCCCCTGGCATATAAAATATGGGTATATCACATGTCTGGTTGACTTAGTACAGAACACAACCTTAGTAGGTGCTGGTCCTTTGCATCATGTCTGTTTTTTTCTAGCTTACTTTGTCTGTCTTCCCTTCATTACTTAAAAGCAAAGGGCTGCAATCTCACAATCCCATTAATGTTACCAAGTGAACCAAGGACAAAGATGGAAAAAAATGGGAAGAAGGAAAATTAATGAGAAAAGATAAGAACAATATAATAAGGATAAAGGAGGATTAAAATAGGAACAGGAATTAAAGCATATAGAGTGTGCAATATTAGAGGTGCTACCAGAGCATAACTAAGGTAGCTAGCTGTTCTATAAACCTCTTCTAATTCTATCAGTGGCAGGACCAGTCCTGGGGGTATAAGACTGGATGAGAATGGTAAGCCTCTCAAGTTCTCAGTGGTTCCCTCCTTCCCCTTCCCGTGAAACAGAGAATCTTCAACTACTTGTTCTTAGCCACATGTTTAGATCTCCAGCTTTCAGAACTGAAAGCCATCACATATGGCATCTTGTCCAAATCCATCATTTTACAGGTGAAGAAACAAGCAGAGGGAGAGAGATGATTTTATTTAAAGTCACACTTATTTAATGGGCCATGTTCTCTTTACTTCTCATAAATACAGACCCCCTTTCCCTCTCTCTGTCACTCTGAATCTCCTGACTCTCCTCAATCCTCCTTAGAGGATGATGATGCCAAGAGTCTCTTGCCCCCCTGGACTTCAGACTGACTAAGACCATCTCTTGATTCTCTTCCTGACACAGTAGTTGCTGGGCCCTGTACTATCCATTTACTTTCAGTGGTAGTGTTGGGGGGTGGTGGTGGTGGTGAACTGCGGTATATATTGTTGTGAAAGGGGCTGAACCAGTCCCTAGGCTGGATATGGCTCTCACATTTCATAGCTTCTTCTTTTGAAGGTAAATCACAGGGCAACTCCTGGTGCTTTTCTGGAGGCACCTGTGCCCTCAAGTGGGGGGACTTGACCACAAGGTCCACATTGAGGATTCAGCAGCACTTTTCTCTTTCACTCTGTCTGTGATGCCAGGATCCTCATTCACAAAGGATCTGACTGTGAGGACGTTGGGCCTGAGTTTGGTGCTGCCAGTGTTGAACTTGATGATGCCAAAACTTTGGCTTTATTTTTCTCCTAGTCATGTCTCATCTTCTGTACCTGCTCATAAGAAGGGAGCAGCTGAAAACCCAATTCACTTCCAATTCACACACTCAACAAAAGGAAAAGCTACAAAGCAGTAAGCCAGGTTGTCTTTTGTGGGTGAAGGGAGACGCCCCCCGTGGTATCTTATCCTAATCTTCGGGAATGCCTAGTGTTTCCTCACCTACAGCCATAAGGATCCTTCTTATTAAATATTAAAACTATAATCTAGCTTGATTATTTGAAAAATTATAAAATGTTATTAAAGCAAGTATTAAAGGGTTATTGGACTTCTAGAAAAGGAAGCAGTGATTAGCATGTTTTTTCCCCTTTTCTTTTTTGACCATTGATAGAGTGGTAGATCATTAGCAAACCATTCAACAAAGTCTCTCATTTATTTCTTGAGGAAATGGTGTAGAGACGGGTGCTAAATGAAAGCATATGCATTAAGAACTGATTGAATGGGCCTAAAAATTGTTAATAATAATATTTGTAAAAGTGCATAGCACAGTTCTTGGAACATAGTAGGTGCTATATAAATGTTAGCTATTATTGTTGTTCATGATGATGATGATGATGATGATGATGTTGGCTTCTTCAATGGAATAAACCAAAGATCTGTGGTTTACTTGATACTGTTAAACAATTTTTATCAATGGCTTGGCTGAAGGCAAAGATAGAGCCCATTTGTCAAATTGCAGATTATACAAAGCTTGAGGAGAGCTAACACATGGGATGACAAACTTGGGATTCCAGAAGATTTTCATGGTTTAGGGCAGCCCACTGGCCCAGTGTGGACAGAGTAGATCAAATTTAACTGTGAAATACTTAATAAAATAAAAACACAATAGAACACAATTGTGTTTAATATGTGTTTAGTGGCCCCTGTTTCTATTTGAGTTTGATATTACTGGTCTAGAACACTGGACCAAATCTAACAAAGTAAAATTTAAATGCAGTAGGTAGATAGAAGATTTACATGAATTTTTGAGAGCCTATATAAGTACAAAATAGGACAGTGTGGTTAGGCAGAAATTAATCTGAAAAAGATCTTGGAGTTTGAGAGGAATTCAAAAACAATATGATAATAATTACAACTGATACTTGCGTAGCATTTTCAAGTTTTCAAAGACTCATACATTTAGTATTAGTCAACAGTGAATCATGGCATTAAGGAAAGTTAACCAAGTATTAGGCTGGGTTGAGAAGCATAAGATCTAAGACTTAGAAAGTGATATGTCCACTGTCACAGTGAAAGGCCACATGTAGCATATTGTGTTCAGTTCTTCATGAAAAATTCTTGGAAGATAACTAACAAAACTAGAAGAAAGGAAGCAAGAGGGTCTGAACTTCATAACAAATTAAAGATTATTTGATTACTTTAGCCTGCAGAAGAAAAGATGTCAAGGTGGTCCAACCTTCAACATGTCTCCAAGTACTTGAAGGGCTATAATATGAAACAGGGACTGGGCATGTTCTGCTCAACCAGAGATACTGGTATAGCAGCAATGGGTGGAAATTGCAATGAGACAACATTAGTCTTCATTTAAAGAAAAATCATCTAACAATTACAACCAGCTAAAAATAGAATGGGCTATCTCAGGAGGTAGTTGACTTGCCCCCACTAGAGGTCTTCACACAAAACTGGATGACCACTCGTGGAATGTGTTGTTGAGGAGAAGGTCAGCAAAGCATGTATTCAGCTAGATGGCCTTTGTGGTCTCTTCTAACTGAGATTCTGCGATTCTGACAGAATGAGGAAGGCCTGAGATGTCGACAAGGAGCCAAGGATCATTAATGTAGTGATGCAGAGCCATCACTGTCAAAGCCTGTTGGCTGTGTTCTTAAGACCTGCAGAAACTTACATTTTATCCTACTACGTCAAACTCTTCTGTCAGAGACACAACCCCAAGAAACCAGATTCCCAAGAGCTAGATGGCTGTCACAGAGGTTCTTTCTTGGTGTCAGTCTTCATCTTGCTCCTGATGAGTGAATGTTCCACTGTCAAGGCAAGTATAAAAATACTGCTTCATATGCCCTTTGACCCAAAGATACCAATGAGGCAAATACCTCAGGGAGGTCAATGATAAAAAGAAAGGTCTCATATACTCCAAAGTACAGCAGCAGGTTTAGAACAAAGAACTGGAAGCAAAGCGAATGTCCTTTGAGTGCATAATGGCTAAGTTGTGGTACTTGAATATAATGGAATTTTCACTGTGCCAGTAAGACCCAAAGAATATAGAAAAGAATGGAAAGACTTACATGAAGTGATATGAGTAAATAAACAGAACCAGGAAAATTATACACAATGGCTACAACAAAAAGACAACAAAATAATTGAAAATTGAATAAAAAAGCCAGGCACTATGCTAAGTTCTGGGGATACAAATACAAGCAAACAAGCCAGTTCTTACCCTCAAGGTACTTATATTCTAAAGAGGGAAAACAACACAGAAAGGGGAGCTGGAAATTGGTGCAGGGAAACAGGAGTTGGGCATAGAAAAAATATCCACTGGGGGCAAGGAAGCTGGTGAAAAGGTAGATGATTTCAGAGATTTGAGCTAGAAGTGAAGAATGGCTATGGTAGTCAGAGTTAATGACTCACCAATCAGGAGAAGTGGCCCCGAGGGTGGAAGCAATGATGTGAAATTATAATGTCCCTATTTTAGACTGGCTACTATTCTTGGTCAGGCCTAATTATGCCAGCCTTATGATTCAGGTCTGAGGCTTAAGATGCAATAAGCAATTATGGATTATAAAATTCAAACAAACACTACTTTTACTAATAGGAAAAAAATTTTAATGAAACTTCTTAAAAGGATACAAAAACAGTATTTCCCTTCTCCTGTAGAATCAGTACAGCTAACAGAAAGGTGTCACCTCCCAGAGGGTAGCAAATGCTCAAGTGAGATGTTGATGCGATTTCCCCGCAGGCTAAATCTCTAATACTTCAAATGGCAAGGGAAAAAAACCCCTCCACCTTCTTAAATGATGATTCTAGTTCACCTTCCTCTAGGTCAGAGGACCTAGGGTCCAAGAACTTGTTTTAATTTTTTTATAACATTTCAATGTATTTAGTTTTCTTTGCAATACTTTTGTTTTATGTTATGCATTTAAAAACACTATTCTGAGAAGGAGTCCATAGGCTTCACCAGGCTGCCATAGGGGTCAATAGCACAAAGAAGGTTGATTCCCTGTTCTAGAGCAACTGTTTAGTATATAGAAGGCTAGGCAAGGCCACCCATTGAAAAACTGAGAAGATGGGGGAAGGGATGAAGGCCTAAGGAATAGTAAGAAGTTCTGGCCGTGGCCATTGTAGAACTACAGATGCCACTTTGCTCTTAACAGTGCACAAACAGGGAAGACTGGCTGTATCTCACTGATGGGACCCCCCCCTGTAAAAAAACATAATTCATATCAAATCTCATTTCTAGGCAGAAAGATTTATATAATTGTTTCTAGGGGTCCCCCAACAATTAAAATACTCTTAAAATTACCCTAGCAACATTAGGGGGAATATCTTTAATGTAAATTTTAAAAACATAAAAGAATATGGACAATCTTTCTAAAATAGTGACATCAGAGCAGTTTCTAAAAGTCTTTTGAGATAAAAAATTATCATAATGGCCAGGAGCTGCATATGTAACCTCACCCTTAATAGGGCATAAACAAGCATACTATCCCAGCTGTGGTATCCCTGACAACAGTTCCCAGCACCAGACAAACCCTGCTCCTACCCAACCCCAAGGAAGAGATTGGAGAAGGCAACTTCTTCCTTTCTGTGAAGAGGTGAAGGATTATGGACCTGGAAGACCAAATAAGATGGTCAGACTTATTCTTTGTGTTGACTAATTTTGCCAAATTGTTTTTTTCCCATTCAAAATCTTTATTCCAAGAAATGGTTCACTGGGTAAAGAATAACGAATGGATGTATCTGGGGTAAAAGGTAACATGAAAACAAAACACATGAATTAAAAAATTTTTAATAAAACTAAAATGCTGTCATGGATTCCTATGCTTAATCTGTGAAAATAGGCTGGCTACAGGCCATCCAATCTTCCCTGCGCCCTGGTTCCAGTTAAAAATATGCTCTTAAGCATAATTACGGAAGAAATTTTTGTCATACACCAGAAACTTTTCCCTTGCCCCGGGCAGGCCACCTCCTTCAGTTACTTATTTCTTGACTAGGTAACAAGGGCCATTTAGTGAGAAAATATAGACCAGGAAAACTTGACATGGTCATAGCTTAAACCACTAGATGGTCTTTACATGGTCATCCCTCTTCCAGTCATGGGCCTCCTCTATATTCCTAAAGGACAGAATTACTGGTTCTGTTGGCATAGTTGGTTTCCCAATAGAGTGTCAGATCGAAGGTACAACCCATAGCAAACCTAGTACTGCTGCATCCCCTTAGGAGACCACAACTTCTGACTATCCACCCTCAGCATTTTAGTTTCCACCCGCAACAATGGCTCCATCAGCTTAGATCATTAAGTTGCATGACATTTAAAAAGTTTAAGGGGCATAATTTCTGAGTAATTTAATAATTTTATTAATAAGGCTAGCATGTTTATTAATAAAAGAGGTCAGTGGCCCTCTCAAATGCCAAAGACACCTCATGGTGGTGGGCTCACAGTTTCTAATGCCCTTTGAGAGTGGGTGTATCTGAGGGTAGCAATCAGCTCTGGTTAACGATTAATGAAAAGATGAGTATTACAATGAAAGGTGGGTTATATTCCAGTGAAGGTCTTGGATCACCTATGTATTGGTTAAGTAGACTTATCAATTTCCATATCACTTGTCTGACAAAAGGGAGAATCCACATTTTCCCAGACCTATCTGAGCAAACACAATGAGTAGGAATCTGCCCATTAGCTGTCTTTGATTAGGTCTTTAGTCTGGGTCAGTCTTTGAGAAAGATTTCCCATACTGGTTGATTTCTGGATGAGGAAGTAGAAAAGGGGAAAAGCCTTGGTCCTCATTCAGTAATCAGTTATTAATACAAGAGGGAAAGAATCATTTTTCTCAGTTGTATGATGATATTAACTGAGACCACCACATCTCTACGCATAGGATGACCCTTTAAATTGGTTTTTTCAGTACTTATTTAAAACCTCACAAAATATTTCCATCAGTCAAGGTTCACAATTTAAATGATATTCTCGACTTCCGACCCATAGTCACCCCACATGTTGGCTTGTTGATTTGACCTCTCTGTGTCTTGTTTATAATCCTTTCTCTCTACTCACACCACAGCCACCATGGTACGCCCTTATACTTCACAGCGTAAATACTGTCACCGCTTTTTGGTTGGCTTCTCTGTCTCAGGTCTCTCCCCACTCCAGCCCATTCCAAAAGTGATCTCCCCAAAGCAGAAGTCTGACAATGTCACCCTCACTACTCAGTAAACTTCAGAGGCTCCCTACTACCTCCAAGACCAAATGTAAACTCTTTTTGCCTTTTTAAAAGCCCTTCAAAACCTGGTGCCTTCCTACTTTTTCAGTCTTCTTATTCCTCTACATGTATTCTATGAACCAATGACACAGGAGACTTGTCATTCCTCACATATGACATTCCATCTTCTACCTCCTGATCTTTTTCATTGTTCCCCATGACTGGAAACTTATTCCCCCTCATTTCCCTATCCCAAGATGTGGCTCAAATCCCACTTTCCTCAAGATGCCTTTCCTGGTCCCCACTACAGCCTTCTCTCTGAGATTATCTCGCATTTATTTGGTATAGATCTTGTATATTGTTTGCATGGTTTCTCTTCTATTAGACTGCAAGTTCCTTAAAGGCAGGGCTCATATTTTTTTATTTCTTTATATCCCAAGCTCTTAGCACAGTGTGGGATACATGGTAAGCACTTAATAAATTCCCCTTGTCTAACTGTACCAATGAACCAATCAGCAAGCATTTACTAAGTGTCTATTATGTCAAGTTATAATGTAAAAATTATTAGAAGATCTTGAAACACTCACCTACAGGTCTCTGGTGTCTACTTGCTGCGCCTTTTGAAAAGCAGTCTTTGCATATCAAGCTACTCTCAGTTACTAGACATCTTAAACCTTTTGACCTTTGTAGAACTGAGTTTTTCTGGCACCCTTCTGCATCCCTTCCCTGGTTCCTGTAAATCCCTTTATTTTTGCATAAAGGAATATTCTTGGCATGTTTGTACCTACTCCTCAAGAGGGTCTCAGCTATTCTTAGCCCTGCTAGACAGCACCCCCTTGCAGGTGCCCAAAGGGACTGAGCTATTCCCAGCCTTACTGAGAAGCCCTAGGGAAGCTCTTTTCCAAAAGCGGCCCACCCACACATAGCCATAATGGGTATAACAGCCATCCTCAGACAGGGAGATGGCATTGAGCCTGACTGCACCTCTCTCCCCATGAGTATGTGATCATGTAACTTTGTTATTTCTGTCTTTACTTTCTTATTTCCCCTGAGGCTGCCCTGGGGCACACATGTCAGCACTCCTTTTTTTTCTCCCCTAACCGTTCCCCATTAATAAACTCCTTGCCAAAGCATCAGTCTAAAGTGTGAAGTTTTCACATGAAAAAATCTTCCAGATTTTCCTCAGGACACAGATACTATTCTAGGTCCTGGGATATAAGAACAAAAGTAGGGTTTAGGCAAAGCCCCTTTCAGACTTTGCCCTTTTCAAGTTTTGTATGTGGTTGAGAGAATTGTGGGCACTTCACAATCACGTCATTTTGATCCTTACAATAACCCAGAGAGATGGGTATCATTATCATTTTCTTTTCACAGATCAGGAAACAGAAATAAGACAGCTTGTTTAAGATCACACATCTAATAAATTTCTGAAACCAGAGTGTTTCTCAGGTTTCTCCGATCCATGCATTTTTCCAACATTTTTTTTTGCATTTGATGCCACAGTTAATAAAAAACATTTCATCATGTCATAATTTAGTTACAGGACAAACCTCAACCACATCAAATCTGGATTCACAACCACAAAACAAAATCTCGATTTTCAAGGGCTATTAGGCACCTATGCTTTAAAATTTAGAGCCCAGAGTTAACAATTAGATCATTTTCAAAGATTCACAGTAGCATTTTCACCTTTCCTTAAACTTTTTATTTATTTTCTTTCAAAAATCACCCAAAGAGCCCAATCAAGTCCATTCATGTGAGTAACCTAGGCCCACCCCCTCTTACCCCAAGGCTTTTCAGTTTACGTTGCTGTTGTCGAGTCATTGCAGTCACACCTGACTCTTCATGACCATATTTGGGATTTCCTTGGCAAAGACACTGGAGTGGTTTGCCATTTCCTTCTCTAGCTGATTTTACAGATGAGGAAACTGAGGCAGAGAGAGTTAAGTGACTTGCTCAGGGGCACACAGGAAATGTCCGAGGCCAGATTTGAACTTAGGAAGATAAGACTTCATGACTGCACCCCCAGCTGCCCATTTTTCAGTTTTAACTCTGGGCAAAAGGAAGAGATTCCAAGTGGCAGGCTCTCATTCCCATTCCCTTGTTCTGGAGCTCACAAGGTTCTAATGATTGGGGGTGATTCTAAAGACTAGGGAATGTGCTCCTGGAATGGTCTTTCAAGGGCAGAATACTGAATTTCCTAATTATCTTCCAAACTATCTAACAAATCTTTATTCCATAGAATTTATCTTTTGCAATTTAGCATGCAATTTTTTAAATTAATTTTTAGTTTTCAACATTCACTTCCATAAGATTTTGAGTTCCAAATTTTCTCTCCCTCCTTCCCCAAGATGGTGTGCAATTTGCTATAGGCTGTATATATACATTCCTATTAAACATATTTTCACATTAGTCATGTTGTAAGGAAGACTTAGAACCAATAGGAGGAACCACAAGAAAGAAGAAACAAACAAAAAAAGAGCAAATGGTATGCTTCGATTTGCATTCAGACTTGATACTTCTTTTTCTAGATGTGAATAATATTTTCCATCATGATTCCTTTGGAGTTGTCTTAGATCTTTGCATTGCTAAAAGAGGTAAGTTTATCAAAGTTAGTCAGCGCACAATGTTGCTGTTACTGTGTACAATGTTCTTCTGGTTCTGCTCACTTCACTCAGCATCAGTTCATGTAAGTCTTTCTAGGTTTTTCTGAAGTCCACCTGCTCATCATTTCTTATGGAACAATAGTATTCTATTACATTCATACACCACAACTTGTTCAGGCATTCCCCAATTGGTGGGCATCCCTTCAACTTCCAATTTTTGGCCAACACAAAAAGAACTGCTATAAATATTTTTGTACATGTGGGTCCTTTTCCCCTTTTTGTGATCTTTTTGGGATACAGACCTAGAAGTGGTACTGCTGGGTCAAAAGGTATGCAGAGTTTTGTGGCCTTTTGGGCATAGGTCCAAATTGTTCTCTAAAATGGTTGGATCCGTTCACAACTCCACCAACAATGCATTTATGTTCCAATTTTCCCACATCTTCTCCAACATTTATCATTTTCTTGTTTTGCCATGTTAACCAGTCTGATAGGTATAATGTGGTACCTCAGAGTTGTTTTGATTTACATTTCTCTAATCAATAGTGATTTAGAGCATTTTTCATATAACTATAGCTTAATTTCATCATCTGAAAATTGCCCATTCATATCCTTTGACCATTTATCAAATGACGTGTATTCTTATAAATTTGACTCAGTTCTCTACATATTTTTGAAATGAGGCCTTTATCAGAGACACTGGTAAAAACTGTTTCCCAGTTTCTGTTTCCCTTTTAATCTTGGTTGCATTGGCTTTGTTTGTGCAAAAACTTTTCAATTTAATGTAATCAAAATTATCTACTTTGCATTTCATAATGTTCTCTATCTCTTGTTTGGTCATAAATTCTTCAGTTTTCCATAAATCTGACAGGTAAGCTATTCCTTGCTCTCCCAGTTTCCTTATAGTATCAGCCTTTATATTTAAATCAATTTAGCATGAAATTTTATACAATCCTAATTAATTATAATAGTTACCCTTTTGGGTTTCTAAAAGTTTCTAAATGCAAAGTTTCTTTTGAGTTTTCTTTGGTGGCTTTGCTTCTAATATACCTAAACAATTAATTCTGCTATACATATGGCTTAGAAAATTCTACTTCAGTTTTTCCAAAAGACATTCCTAGTTCCTGGTCACCTCCTCCCCCCTTGTGAAAGAAAGGGGAAAATTAAGAAAACTGTGTGAACCAAGCTCACTCTGTGTTGTAAAACTGACTCAATTTTGAGACCCAAGTTTCATTTTCCTGTAAATTCTACCTGTTTGCTGTTCATGGGAATTGAGTGACATCCTGTTTCATATCTGGAAAAGTCCACTTGTTTACTTTCCCCCCTTCTAGCTCTCAAAACTCACTCATCCCCCTCCCAACTCAGAAAGCCACTAATTTTTCCTCCAATTAGAAGTCACATGACCTTATTTCATACTGTTTTTATCCTGTTGTTTTCTTTTAATGCATAAAAATCTGTCTCCCCCTTTATCCAGGGTCCAGTACCAAGCCAAGGACTGGTACCAATTTGTCATGTAATTGGCATGCATTACTTAATAAACTGATATGCTCAGAAGTTTGAATCATTTCCTCAGTTATTTCAGATTTCATCCGGTAGCATTTGCATATGGAGAGACCTAGGTTTCAGTTAGTTAGTGGAGACAATGACCTTGCCGCCTAAACATAGTTTCCCACTGTACCTTTTTCTGTCCATACATATATGTATATAAGTGGGAGAAATTCACAAGTAGAAATTGGGAGAACAGTGAGTATCAGAGCCTTCTTGTGGTTATTGAAAAAATTATACCATTGCCTAGATTATGGCCTGGCCTGCACATGTACACATTTAGGAAATACGTTGGTTAATCACTTAGTGTTAGGGTAAGATCTTGGGTTTGCCTATAGCAGGAAAGGGGATGAGGGTTAGGGAAAGAAGGGGAAGACTAGGCCTGAGGGCAACAGCTTTCTGAGAAGCTGCTGCTTTTTGTTATGAAGGGCTTGGTACCTAAGGCTGGCCTGTAGATGTACAAATTCAGAAACTCCATCGATTATATCCAAAGTTACAGTGAGATCTTGCATTTGCTATGCCAGGAAAAGTAGAGTGGGGAAAGTGGGGAAAAAATAAGCCCAAAGGTAATACTAGAATGACATTATTCTTTATCATAAAAGGATTTGTTCCTAGGACTGGGAATCTCTATAGGTTAAGATTCTAAGGGAGCAAAGCAGGAAAAGTTCTTCTGGTCCTAGAGGAAGAATGTTGGCTTTTTCTAAAACAGCTAACTTTTAAAGGGGATAGCAGAACCCTAGCCTAGGATATCAGAAGATCAGTGCCCAGTAGCATTCATGGGAGCAGGGTCCAGCAGCATCCAGAAAAGGTAAGATCAAGATCAATGACAGCAGCATGAAGGCATCTGTAATATAGCAGGCTTGAGAGGTTTAAGTATGAGAGGTGATGCCACTTACAAATATTATGTTTCCTGTTGTGCTAGTCTAGTAAATGCCTCATTTTGAACAGATTGCCTCACTACTGAAAGGAGAATGCATCCGTGGGGACTTGTGAGCTATTTTTAGGATTTTAGATCCAGAGCATCTTGATATGGGTACATGTCCCGCAAGGAATGCAATTTTCATGGACAAGTTGAAGAAAGTTCCCAGAAAGGGTGCTACATTTAGGTATATATAATATAGATAGGAGGTAACACTGAGAAGGAATCGGGAAAGGCCTAATGTTGAAGATTGCATTTCCCAGAAGTATCTAATGGGTAGGTCTTTGTTGAGATGAAATTAGCAGTCTCTTATAAAGGGTACATCTAGAGTTCCTGGCACCTTGGATAAAATGGTCTAGAGAATACCCGACATGGGGAAAAGGAAAGCAGGAAACCCACTGTCCATTCTTGTGATGATGACTTAAGTACAGGAAGGGTTATTTCACAGAGGAGCAAGCTCTCTCTAAAAATATCATCTTTGTCTAGTGCCAGGGCCTAACTGCTCATTCCATAGAGGTTTTTGGACTGCCGACATGACCTCATCTGAGAGTGATGATGCTCCATTATTTCTCCCTGTTACAAAGATGAGTGTAATTTTTCTTCCTCAATTGATCATTTTTCTTAAAGTAAAATATATTCCCTCTTTGTTCATTCAATCACATGCCCTAGTTCCAGGCTTTGACTCTTCCCCCTTCTTCTGTTTATCTTGAGAAAAAAAAATCCCTGTATTCAAATGTTCTCTCTAATAGTGTGCAAGGTGGTGAGGCTGTCACCTAGAAATCTCTGTCTTCAAAATTCTGCTATGCAGACTCTAATATTAGCCAGTGGACACAGAGTCTCAACTCCAGAGTATCAGAAACATTTTAAATACGAGACTGAGCTCAGGCCAAAAGGGAGTCAAATCTGCAGCGCACTCAGTAAAGACCACATTGAACCCCACCTCGTTAAGCACACTGTTGGTGTTACCTGCAACCTGTCAAATAGTACATGAATACTAAAATGAAACAAAAATGAAATATATCAAAACAACATACAAAAAAATTCTCAAGCACCTTACATTTTATTGGAGGACAGAACACGTATACACGACAATCCTTCTGTCTCTGCACCTTTGCACTGGCTGTCAATGTCTTGAAAAAGAAGAGTTGAGAAGGATTAAGACAAAAGAAGGTATGGAAAAATAAGTCATGATCAGACAGAGGAAAGTTACAGATTTTTGATCATGGACGTGGAACACTTGTGGGTGAGGATGAGATCAAGGAAGTTGTGAGCATGTCTGTACTGTGTCTATCTGAGATGCTGGGTACAGAAATATGCTATGGGAGCTGAAGAGACTGAAGAAGTGGGAGCCAGGACCACTAACATGTATGCTGAAGTCCCATAGTACAGGGCAGGAATCAGGGTGGACAGGAAGACTGTGAGCCAAACGCGTAACTGTTCAGGAACAGAAGGAGAACGACTTGGACACCAGCAGATTGCTACCATTAATATCTGAACTGGATGATATTTTTGGATAGTCATCCTTGCTGAATGATGACAACAAAGGGAGCATCTGCGAGCAGTAGTTCAGGGAAAGGAGTATTCCAATCCGTCCTCCAAACGTAGTGCGTCGAGGAGCACGAGACAAAGTGCCATCAGTGCCAGGAGGAAAGTCAGGCATGGCCAGTGTCAGCTGGGGAGGTGGGGGCAGGGTTGGGTGAGTTAGGCTTCTGCCAGCACCAGAAGAAGGGAGGAATGCAAAGGGAAAGGATCAGAAATAAAGAGAATTTTTAAAATGATGACACCAGAATTTTGAAGGACACAATGTAAAGAGAGGATGGAGGCGGATAATAACAAAGGAGAGGGGTTGAGGTGGATGCAGACTAGAAGGGGCTGCAGAGCAAGAGTGGCTTACTCGGGCGGCTGGCAATTCAGTATCACAAGGATTAGGACAGTAAGAGGTGGTGAGAATTTTCTAGGCATGGGAAATGTGCCTGGTCAGAGTAGTAGAGGATGGGAGCAGCTCCTCTGATCATGATAGGGGAGTGGAATACTCCCTGTTTCAGAGACTTGGGTCCACCCACAGAGATCAGGATAAGGGACCCGGTGCTCGCAGATATGGTCAGTCTGTCTGGAAAAACAAATTACATTTATCTCTCAGTTTTCGTTTGGGTAACTTATGCAGAGCAGAGCTAGCTCAGAGTACCCATAAATCAGAGGTTTAACTAGCAGGCCTTCAGCTTGTTGAAGATTCTTGACTTGTACATGGGGAAACTGCATCTTTTTTTTCCTCTTTTTACTTACATCTCATGTCCACCATGTTCTTATCAAATAAAACCCTTTTAAAATCTTCCATTAGATCACACTGCAATGCCCCACAGGACGTCTAGAGTGAAGATCACATGGGTAACAGGACAAGGTGGAAAGGTCTTTCACTACCTCTCTCCCCTACCTTCTGGCAGGGTTCGAATGTGTTTCATTCTCTTCTCCCTCAATGGATCCTGCCCAGAATTATGGCAGTTCTGCTAGAATTTGTACTTCAAATTGTACTTCACGCTTGGAGCTCTGCCTGAGGAATCCAAAGGTTTTTACTTCAGAACAGGCCCAATTCAGTTGGAGTCTCCAAATGTGCCTTTGTACCTTCACGGTTCTGACACGGATGTAGTATGCACAGCTAACTCATTTTCCTCTTTGGAGCCAGTCTTAAAATTGGAGAAGATTCCTTGCTTTCTCTTATACCTTCCATTAGGGCAGGGAGGAGAGGTTAAGGATGCTGGCAAGAGCAAGAGTGAGGTTGGCAACCCTGAGGGCAGATGATTTCTCTAGAGAGCTTGGATTAAGTCTCATCTCTTTCAGATGCCCCCTAAAAAGCACAGCAATCCTCATAAGCTTGTTGGTTCCTCACCAGTTTCTCATTCTCCTTTTGCCTAGAAATGTTAGAATCACAGCAAAGAATGCAGAAGGCAAAGCAGGCAATTATTTTATGTGGGTGCCCTGTCAGAGGAGACAAAGTCCCGTTCTGCTGACCTATCTCCTTCCACTCCCCCTCTAATCAGCAAGGGATTTTTAAAAAATACCATTTTGTAGAGATAAGTAGAAATTAATTCCTTGATATGTTTCTGGGCGCAAAGTCTCTCCAAACATCTACTAGGTCAGGGCTCCTTAAACTTTTTTCACTCATGACCCCTTTTTGCATTTCAGAAGCATCCACTGGCCAGGCTGCATGGGCGTGACAGGATGTACAGTGCAAAATGTGAATGCTTTGTGTTCATAACCAAGTGAAGCTGTGAGATGCAACGTGGGCAAGTGCTGCCAGAAACACCTTAGATTCACTGCATGTTTGATTTTGAATTAATTTTTGGGTGTTGCACACTCAGAAACCTTTTACTGTTGCCAAATCTTTCACAACCCCCACACAAGGTTCACAACCCATAGTTTAAGAAGTACTAAGGTCTGGTTCTCTCTCTTTTTTTTTCCAGATCTTGACTGGATGGAGGGCTTTCTAGAGGGAGATGGTGCAAAGGAGTCTGGAAGGCTAGAAGTAGACAGCTCTATCCAAATCTCAGATCTCCAGTAGACTTTTGGGGGACAGAGGGTGGGACAGGAGACAGAAGCATGGGTTGGTCAGATCGGTTCCCATCTGAGGCCTCCACAGCTCTTCTAGTAGCACTGGACAGGTACCAGAAGTATATGTCAGGTAGTTCCATCCTTGTCTAAGTCCTTCAGAACCTGAAGCTTGCAAGAGCTAAAAAAAAGAGCCAAATCAGGAGAGAAAAGAGCAGTTAGTACAGGGGACATGGCCTGGGAAAGAATAGAGAGATCAAGGGACTGGCGGTCACAATGTGGATGAAGAGTAGGTTTTGTAAAGGAAGGCAAAAGGAAAGGTAAGAAGTCAATATGTTACAGTCACATAAGGGGATTTTGGAATTCTTGAACATGCAAGTAATACCTCTGTAGGCGATGGCAAGAGCAAAGGTACGACCATCTTTGTGTGTGGCTGAGATGGAATGGATTAGCAGTTTATCAGAAGTGAGTAGGTTAAGGAAAGGGTTTTTAGGGTGTTTGAAGTAAGAGTCAATTTGTATGTTGAAGTCCCCCAATATGAGAGCAGGAGTTGGGGAGGAAGGAAAAATAGTGAGCCAGGTAACAAACTCATTAAGAAAAGGAGAGTGACCTGGGGGTCTAGAGATAACAGCAACCAGGATTTTTATTGGGTGGTAGATACGAATAACATAAATCTCAAAGGAAGGGAGGTTACTGATGGATGGAAATGGGGGTGGGGCGGAGAATGATCATGGAAGCAGCAATAGGGTTCAGGGAGTACTCCAACTCCCTTGCCTCAAAAGTAGATGAATGACAAGCATAAATACAGCCCTAAGCCAAAAATGGTTTTATCAGAAGGTCTATGTGGATGATTAGAAGAGATAAAGCAAGTTTGAAAAAATCAAATTAGAACTGAAATAAGAGCTCTGGGTAAAAAATGAAAGGACAATAAATAACTTAGAACAGAATGTAGAAAGTCTTACCCAACTAACAGACTCCATAAAAAAAGAAAAATAGAACTTAACAATGAGAATTCAATGACTCTAGGAAACAAAAAATAGAAACAAGATCAAAAGATTTAGGGAAAAAAGAAAAACATAAACTATCTACTATTAAAAATCAGTGAGTGACATAGAAAATAAGTTCAGGAGGGCCAATCTAAAAAATATCAGACTCCATTAAAACTAAGATCAAACCAAAACATCCAGAAAACTCATTTTAAGAACTTATAAAGAGATTTGCCCAGATCTATTAGAACCAGAGAGCAAAATAAAACTAAAAAGGATCCACTGTTCATCTCTTGGAAGGAACCCAAATTAAAAACCCAGTAATGTTACAGTCATCCCAAAGTTTCTAGACTAAAGAAAAATACTGCAAAAAGCCAGAAAGAGTTGGAGTACCAAGAAACTTTAGCCGGGATAACTCAAGACTCTGACATAACTAAACACAAGAAAAGAAAATCTTGGAATATAATATTCTAAAAGGCAAAAAGTAAAGGCATACATCCAAGAATAACTAACTCAGCAAAAGCACAAATCCTCTGACTGGGGCAGATTGGAAATGGCTTTTTAATAGAATAGAGGACTTAAGTATTCCATTTAAAAAAAAAAAAAGAAAAAAGAACCAAAGGGAAATTTTGAAACATAAGCATAGAAGTCAAGAGAAAACTAGAAAAGTATTTAAATGTAAGTAACTGTCAGGGGCTAAAATTACAATAATGTAAGAAAAGATTAAGGTCTCTACAAATTAAGGGTTTTCAAGGATCTCAAACAGAGTTAAGAAACATATTAACACAAGGACTGGGTGCAGTTATGTTCTTTCTAAGATTTAAGGAAATAAAAGGGCCAAACAAGGGAATGTGCAAGGGAAAAAATAAGAAAGAAGGATAAAAAACTTACTATGCTACAAAATTGGAGTACATGAAAAGAAGAATATATAAATATATAGAATATATAAATATGAAAGAAAGGAGGAGCAGCCATCTCATGACCCTCATTTGAATCACACTGTAGATAATGAAATGCCAGTGCTTTAACATGTATGTGTGTGTGTGTGTGTGTGTGTATGCCGCAAATGACATAACATCTAAGTACTCGAAGAAAAAGTTAACTGAATTACAAGGAAAATTGGGAACAATGAGACAAGGTGCCAAAATTTTGGAAATGCAGTCAAAGCAGTCCTTAAGGGTAAATGTATTTCTGTAACCACTTTCATCCCCAAAAAGAAAAAAAAGGACAAATCAATCAATCTGGCATGCAACTAAAAAAAAAAACCAAACTAGCAAAATAATAAACTTTAAAACCATAACAAAACACACAGTAATTCTGCAAATCAGATATAACATAGAAAAACTAAATCAATAAAATACTAGATTTTCTTGAAAAAAATGAATAAAATTAATAAATTAAATAATGTGATAAAAGAAAAATAAACTATCTTTGTCAACAATGAAAAAAGAAGAATTCACCCAAAAAAAGCAAATAAAGGAAATAATTAAAAATCATTTTGCTTGGTAATTTAAATTTAATGGATAATTTAATCATTATTAAATGATAATTTAAATCAAATGGATGAACATTTATAAATATCAAATGCTAAGATTAACAGAGTAGAAAACCTTAACAATAACCCAATCTCAGGGAGAAAAAATGTGAAAATCCATTAAGGAACTCCAAAAGGAAAAAAAAAAACCTCATGAATTCACAAGTGAATTCTACCAAAATTTTAAGGAACAATCAATTCTAATATTACATAAAATGTTTGAAAAAAATGTAAAAAAAGGTTCCTACCAACCTTTTTCTATGAAACAAATATGGTCTTGATACGTATGCCAGGAAGAGATAAAGTACTGAAAGAAAACTATATACTAGTATCTCTAATATATATCAGTGCAAAAATGTTTAATAAAATTTCAGAAAAGAGGCTTAAAAGGGCAGCTAAGTGGTGCAGTGGATAGAGTACCGGCTCTGGAATCAGGAAGACGAGTTCAAATCTGGCCTCGGCCACTTGACACTGACTAGCTGTGTGACCCCAGGCAAGTCACTTAACCCCACTGCCTAGCCAAAAAAAAAAAAAAAAAAAGAAAGAAAAGAAGCTTAAAATATAAAAAAAAGATTATACACCATCACAAGGTTAGATTAATTTCAGGAATGCAAGATTAATTCAATATCATGAAAATTTTAAAATAGGCCATATTAATAGAAAGTCACATCATTACATTCCAGTAGGGGAAAAAAATGAAATTATTAACAGTGATCTCAAAAAAGAAATGAGCAAATAAAAGAGCACTGAATCATTGACGGGGTATTTACCAAAAATACCTAGAAGACAGCAGGAGGAAAGTAGGAAGAGACACAAACAACTATCAAGACAAAAATGGAATTAACAGTGTTAAGTTTACTATGTCCTTATAAATAATCTATACGTACCTGAGATTTAGTTTCACATGCAATTCTTTTTTCTATTCATCATCATCTATGGAAATGATCAACTTTGTTGCTGTCTGTAAAGTTCATAATAAAAAAATAAAGTTAGTTACTCTATAATATCAGAATAAGAAACCTAAATTGATTGATTCATCACTTTTACCCTTCTCTGAACCAAATACAAGAATTATAAAAAAAAACCAAACTGATGCAAAATGAAGTATGGAGAACCGGGAAATTAAATATGCAACGACTACAACAATGACAATGAAAAGAGGAGCGACAACATGCCAAAATGAACACTGTGTAATTACAATGTCCAAGTTTGGCCCTAAAGAACGAAAGAGAAAATCACACCTCTCTCCCTTCTTTGCAGGAGTGTGGAACACAGCATGTACTGTCAGACTAAGATGATGTATTCATTAGTTGTGTTGAACAGTTTTCTTTTACCTCTTTCTTTTGTCATTGTAGTAAAGGGAAGGAAGCACTCTAGCAGAGAAATGAGAGAAATATTTGAAAATGAAGGCAATATAAAAACCAATGACTGCCAATTTTTTTAATTTAATAAGATGACACTTACTAGACAGAGTTGCAAAGTTTTACCTTTTGGTTTTTAAAAAATCAGCTTTACAAACAGATGGTAACATAAAAAGTTTCAGCCAAGTCCAGCTCCCCAGAAAAACCACATCAGCAACAACAAAGAAGAGTGACGGATGAAAGCAAGACTTAATTAAACCAAACAAAAGCAGTAGGGAACTCCTCCATGCAATCCACAACCACGCCAGAAGATGGGAATTAAGCTGGCTACCTCATGGCTTAGAGCCAAGACGAGGCAAGGCTAGCTAAAGCCTCAAACTTCTCAAGGAATATAGCATGGGAAGGAACTCCAGGTTCCAGGCCTAGACTGCAGCAGGACTTACAAGCTCATGGAAGCTACCACAGGGGAGACGGGAATAGGACTCGGTCACCCCATCCAAAATTGTGACAGGAACAAGATCCATCCCTAGTACAGCGATGGCCCACTCTGGAACTGAAGCAGGCAACACAACCTGGGCCTAGCCATCTCACTCAGATTTAGAGAGAAGAAAGGAGAGCCTAGTCCCAATCCAGGAACCAAGGTTAAAGGTATCAACAGAGAAGGATGGGACATCTTGGGTGAGGGACACCTATCAATGGGAATTCAATGACTGGTGAGTCAAAGAAAAGAAGCCAAAGTGAAAGCAAAAAAAAAAAGTGTTATCATTCTAAGGAAACTGCTGATAGAAGCGGCTACATTCCATGTTCAAGGGCAGGAGGGAAGAGTCGCTGGCCCAATTATTTAGCTGTGGAACATCTTTTAAACAAAACTGCAAGGTTGAGATCGAGGGTATGCTTGTAAGTGATTAAAAATTGGCTCTCTGGAAAAAAAATGTATACATGACACACTTTTACGTTTAATCTGAATTACTAACATTTTCTGCTATCAAGTCTAGACTAGTAGTGACAAAATAAAATAAAAACATCCCTGTGGTCACTCATTAACTTAGAAAATCACACTTTAACATTGTCTATGCTGCTTTGTATTGTTATTTATTTTGTTAAACATTTTCCAATTATATTTTTTATCTGGTTGGGCAAGATTGGGCCCAATTTGAAACTTCTGGTCCAGACAATCAACAAAACAATAAATCAAGCCCTAATTTGTAGCCCTTTGTAGATTTCCAAGTTATAAGTGCTAACAGTGAAAATTTAAATAAAATTAATTAAATTTAAAATAAAACCTCGGCTTTAGCCCACCCTAGGTTGAGGTAACCATTTAGACAACATTTCAGATGTCTCTGATCCAAGGACAACAAACAGCTGTTAAAATAGTGATTGAGACTATTTACCTTATTGGTTTTATTTTGGCTAAACAGATATATATTTATATATATATTTGGTTATTTTCCCTAACTTTTCACTTTTAAGCCACCAAGTGGTTTGGGGATTTCTACATTACTATTCCATCAAGATGCTGTAAAATGATTACACTTTCAATTTTTCCCTTACAAAAGCATTAGTAAAAAAAATCTACAAGTTACTACCTGAAACTTCAAATTGAACATGCCAACATATCTGAAATATGACAGCTGAAATCCAGAATTCTGAAAGACAAAAATATTCTAAACATCCAGAATAAATCCAAGTACTAAGGAACCATGGACAGATCACACAGGCTTATTTAGTTTTATTATAAAGGAGAAGAAAGCTTAGAATACAATATACCATAATGCCTATATTCTTGGCCAAGCATCACTGAGATCAGGTCTGTTGATTCAGGCTCTGGGGTTAAAGTGCAATGAGTTGCTCATGGACTATAAAATAAAAAATTTAAAGACTGTATTAATTACAAGCAATAAAATGGAAAGACTTCTTTTTAAAAGTATACAAAATATTTCTTCCCTTTTCCCTCCAAAGTCATATCAAATAGGACGACATTTTCCAAAAAAATAAGTAAGCTCTGATAAAACTTTGGACAATAATTTCCTCCACACCCCCAGGCTAAACCTCTTACACTTTAAGTGGCAAGAAAGCCACCCTTCAAAAATGATCTCAGTATAAATGATCCAGAGATACTGTTCAGTATTGTAGGATACTGGGCATAGCTGCTGATGAAAAAGAACAGGGGAGAACAAGAGCTAATAGGAAAGGAGAAGAAAGCCTGGCCATGATGGACATGGAAACATGAACTCACTCTCAGCAGTACTTGGGCAGGGCAGCCTGACTGATCTTCTGTACCTTACTCATCCACAAAGCAGAACAAAGCTCCTACCACACACATCCTTTCTAGCTTCATAACAAAGTCCCATAAGTTTTCTAGAGGACACCCCTCCACTAAAATAATCTCAAAACAACTTTAGCAAGTGGATGAGGGGCTTATTATACAAAATACAAACATAAAACACTATGAATAGTATTTTAAAGGGGAAAGAAGAATGTTAAGAGCTATGAGTTACTATGAATTCTAAGTCATGATGGCCAGGAGTAACATCAGCTACAAGATGTCAACAGCATAAATGTTGCTAGCTTAGAAGCCACCACCAGACCAGTCCTTACAAGTCTGAATCATCTGTATCAAAATAGCTAAGAGATGATAGGCCTCTTGCATGCAACCTGTTCAAGGGCCTCAGTTGATAGCAGGATTTACCCTACATCAAGGTGAGCATCTGTCCCAGAGTTGAAGTTGTATGAGTAGGGAGAAGGGGACACACACAAGAAATGTTATACAGTTAGGAATCACAAGACTTGGCAAGAGACAGAATGTGTAGCATAAGTGTGAATGAAGCCTGAGTGACTGGGTGGTGCCCTCAACAGTAGTCGTAAAGTTCAGAAGACTGGAAGCAGATGGGACAGGGAGAGAGATGAATATGTTGACTCTGAAATGTCTAAGGGGTCCTTCGGTACGAGACATCCAACAGGAAGCTGGTCCCATAAAAATGGAGATCTTAGAGGTTAGGTCTGGATAAGCAGATCTGAGAATCCATGGGAGCTCTTGAGATCACCATTTGAAAGAGTATAATTACAGAGAGAAGAGATGAGGGCCCAGAACGGACTCTTGGACATACAGTTAGCAGATGTTATCCGTTACGTGTGTGTGTGTGTGTGTGTGTGTGTGTACACACACACACACACACACACACATATATATTTATAAATACTGATGCTTTTGTGGCCTTATCTTTTGCTTTGCTGAATACAGATATGATCTATTTTCGGTGAAATGCTGAGGCTCCTACCCATGGAGAATCCTATCATTTGCCATTTTATCTTGACTTCTCTGACAACGATACCTTAATTTCTTTTTCTTGCTTTACCTGTTATTGCTACCAGTTTTAAAACTATGTCAGATAAAATGGACCTAACTATACTGATAAAAGGGACCTAATTGTGTTTTTCCCACAGTTTATGGTGGGAAAACTTCTAATCTTTCTTCTTTCATATATGTTTATTCCAGGGTATAGATAAATTCTTTTTTATCATATTAAGGAAAAATTCTTCATTATATGTACTCTTCATCCATAGATCTTATCAAATGATTTTGTGGTTTTCCTTATCATTACTAATTATATTGTTTCATTAATCATGTAAGTTGTTTTCCTAATATTGAATTATTTTTGCATTATTGTTATAAATTCCATATGATCATGCAATTAAGAATTCAGAGATAAAAAGGAACTTAGAGCTCATCTAGTTCACCCTCATTTTACAGAGGAAGAAACTGAGACCTCATTTAACGTATTTAAGGTCACACAGATACTAAGTGACAAAGCTAGGATTTAAACCCAGCAAGCTAGGTATGGGGTGGATAAGGTGCTAGGCTTGAAGTCAGAAAGATTCATCTTCCTGAATTAAAATCTGGCTTCAGATACTAACTAGCTACATGAACCTGGGCAAGTCACTTAACCCTGTCTGCCTCAGTTGCTCATCTGTAAAATGAGCTGGAGAGAGAAATAGCAAACCACTCCAGTGTCTTTGCCAAGAAAACCCCAAATGGGTTCATGAAGAGTTGGACACTAAACTGAACAACAACATAGCCCTAAATCCAGGGTCCCATGCCACCATGTCATGAAATTTTAAAAATATATTGCCATATTCATTTTAAAAGGTTTATATAATGTTTTATCTGTATTAGTGTAGGCCGGTGTATGGGAGAAGACTGAATGGGTGGTGAAATGTCACCTCATACCTGGCCTACTGCAATAGCCCTCTGGTCTAACCATGTTACCCTCACTACCCAATAAACACCAGTGGCTCCCTATTACCTCCAGGATCACATATAAAAGTCTCTGTCTTTAAAACTTCTTCATAATTTAGTTCTTTTTCTGTTTTTCCAGGCTTCTTAAACTTTACTCCTCTCTGTGTACTCTCTGACCCAGTGACACTGGCCTTCTTGCTATTCTTCACATATTACAATTCAGTGTCTGAGTCTGTACCTTTTTCACTGCATGTTCAACAGTGCTCCCTGGCTTACTTCAAGCCTCACATCAAATCCTACCTTCTACAACAGACATTTCCTACTGATCCCCACCTCCAACTTCCATTGCCTCCCATTCATTAGCACATATCTCGTATGAACACAGTTGTTTACATGTTGCCTCCTCAATCAGACTGTGAGCTCCTTGGAAGCAGGGAATATATTTTTGCCTTTGTTTCTATTGCTAAAACTGTGCACAGTGTCAAGCACATAATAAGTATTTAATAAATGCTTGCTGGGGAGGTGGCGGGGAGCGCATCCAAGATGGCAGAGTACAGCCTGGGACCCAGTTGGACTCTCCCAACAGTCCCCTCCAAACAACTTTAATATAATGCCTCAAATTAAATTCTGGAGCAGCAGAGCCAGCAACAGGTCAGAGGGAAACATTTATCCAGCCTAAGACAACTTCAGAGTTTCACGGGAGAGGTTGGTGACCCTGGGGTAGATGCAGCCCAGGAGTGAGGCACCAGCAGTGTGCCTTAAGGCAGTCATGACAACAGCAGCAGCAGCAGTGGGAGCTCTCAGCCCAGAGATGGTAAGAGGTCAGACAAATGGTCTAAATCACTATTGATTAGAGAATGGTAAGTTACAACACCTCGCATGTATCAGAAATCACAAATGCTGGAGAGGATGGGGGACAATAGGTACATTAATGAACTTTTGGTGGAGTCCAACAATTCCAGAGAACACTATGGAACTATGCCCAAAGGGCCATAAAACTGTGCATACCCTTTGATCCAGCAATAGCACTACTAGGTCTGTACCCCAAAGAAATCAAAGAAAAAGGAAAATGACCTATATGTACAAAAATATTGATAGCAGCTCTTTTTGTGGTGGCAAAGAATTGGAAATTGAGGGAATGCTTATCAGTTGGGGAATGGTTGAAAAAACTGGGGCACATGATTGTGATAGAGTTGTGTTATAAGAAATGAAAAAGGGTGGTTTAAGACCCATAAGAACTAATGCAAAGCGAAGTCTGAAGAATTGGGAGATCATTCTGCACAGTATCAGCAATGTTGTAATGATGATCAACTGTGAAAAGCTTGGGTGCTCTGACCAATGACATCTACTCTGATCCAAGACAATTCCAAAGGACTCCTGACGAAAAAACACTATTCACCTCCAGAGAGAGAGAACTGAAGAACTCTGAGTGCAAACTGACATGTAATTTTCTCACTTTATTTTTTTTGTTATATATGACTAATACGGAAATGTTTTGTATGCTCTCACATGTATAACTGATGTCATATTGTTTACCTTCTCATTGAGTGGGAGGGAGAGAATGTAGAAATCAAAATTTAAAAAGAAAAAATGTTTACCATAAATAATAAAATTTTTAAAATGCTTGTCGACTTGCTGAGAAAATGCTGTGTACAGTTAAGATAAAAATATAGAAAATACTTGTATATCAATCAATAGCATATACAAGTGGCTTATGTAAAAATCAACTATAATACAATTTTAACAGAAATAAAGGAAAAAGTTAAGTAATTTTAGAGACATTCTAAATCAAAGTTGGCAATACTAGACAAATTACCTTACATATCTGATGCAATACCAAATTGAAATCTCAGTATGTTACTTCACAGAATTAAATAATAAAATTCTTATTATGAAATAATACATTATTTAAAACATTAGGGGGAGAGGAAAAGTGACTTGAATTGCTAGATATAAAAGTATACTACTAAAAAGTAATTTTTAAAGCTGCTGTTATTAGATAAATCACTAGAACGGAAAAGATATTTCTGAATTAGAACAACTGGCATGCAATGGGCAAGGATTAGATAAACTGAAGATCAAAAAAATATTGGGGAAGGATTGTATTACTCAATAAAAAGTTGAGAAAATCAGGAAAGCCATATGGCAAAAACCAGGATAAGATCCAATTTTCACACCATATACTCATCATAAATTCCATATTGATCCATCCTCCAATGTTTTAGAAGTTATAACAAAAAGGAATCTTTTAATTATAGAATTAAAAATATTCTTATCCATTTAACAAATAGAAGTTCTTTCATAAGAAAATAGATGAACTGGAGAATATAAAATAGTTTTGTATAAGAGTTAATTCCTCCAGAATAAAAGGCAAAAAAAAAAATCCCAACAGGTTTGGGAAATTGTTCTTTTAAATGATTCTGTCAAAAATCTGACAATTCCAAATACATATTACACAAATTTCCAGGAGGAAGAACCCTTTGGTAGGTACATAAGGACTCAGAGAATACAAACACAACAGTTTTAAAAAGAAGGAACACAACGTATTAAAAAAAAACTGAAAAGTTATTCTAACATTCTAATAAATAAGATAACTGCAAACAAAAACAACTGAAGTCTTACATTAAATTGTCAAAGATAATTGAAAAATTATAAAATTCAGAAAGGTGGTGGAACTGTGATGTATGGAGAGATGGGAACTGGTATAATCTTTTTGGAAAGCAAATGGAGATTTGAACAATAATAACTAGAAAGCCATTTCTACATTTTGATTCAGTGAATATATACTATACTGCAATGATATTATCAAAAGGAGAAGACAACTGTATTTATAACAAAAATAATAACAGCAAGTGAGTGGGAACAGCTCATGGAAAAGCAATATGGCATTTGAAGTAGGGCCCTGGACATTGTGTCAGAAAGACCTGGGATCAAATTCTTCCTCAGATCTGAACTAATTATATGATCCTGGGCAAGTCACTTAATTTCTCTGTGACTCAGTTTTCTCATAAGTAAAGTAAGGATGCTGAACTTGACGTCTGTAAGACTTCTTTCAGTTCTAAAACAACGACGCTAAGATATCCACGACTGGGGAATAGTTAAACAAATTGTGGGATGGGGATGTAATGCACCAATGCAACAGCATCAGAAACAGGCAAAATACTTGGGAAAACATTTAGGAATGATGGAAAATGAAAACAGAATCATAATGACAATGAACATTTTGACTATAACAACTTAAAATATTAACAGTAATAATGAGGAAAAACTTTAGCACTAAAATTAAGGGAAAAAATGCATGGATGATAGAGCCTTCAGAAGCAAGCATGGAAATAAACAGGATGTTTCTGTCACTATCCTGCGTAGTTCATATACACATTTTAACAACCAGTAAATAATACACGCAATTGCTTTTTATTTTCGTCTGGGTATGTGATTATTTGGGTTTTGGTTCTGTTTTGTTTTGAAGATGGTGACAGTAAGTTTAGACCAAATAAGCCTAGAAAACAGGCTTGTGGTCTTTGAGTATGTAAAGGCAGGAGATAGAAAGCCAAGAGTGAAATGTCTTGGGATGACCAGCAGAAATGGGACATACAATAAGGGTTTGAGTGTGGGGGCGAGACTAAGAAAGCCAAGCTGGCTGGAGGACTGAGGAATGTCCAGGAGACTCCATGTCTAGCGGAGAAATTTTGTCAACGGGGAACTCAATCCAATGCAGAAAACACTCACTAGGCAGCTATTATACACAAGGCACAATGCATTGCTATCCATTCAGAAGAGGAGGTTCCCAGGAAAGGGAGGCCAATGCTTATTTTTACTATTGTGAATTTTCTTATCGTGAAAGTGGTCCCTGAAAACAGGCTGGTTAGGACCTAGGATCTCGGGAAACTGAAGGCTTTGAGGCCAAGCTGACCGTACCCCCTCAAAAACATTCCTTTCTCATACACTGAATTATCATTTTCTTCTCTACCTACCCTGCAGTTATTACACAACTACATGGCACACAGTTATTGCTTATGTATGCATGTGGTTCCTCCGCCGCCACCCCAGAGTAGTTACTGAGCAAAGGAATAGATAAATGCAAACATTAATCATTGCTCTACAAAGCCCTTCTGGTACTTGGCAAACCCATTGTCAAATACAGAAACTCTCCACAATATGGCACCTAAAGTTAGTCCTTTGTCCTTCCCAGGTTCGCCCCATCTGGCTCCTGTCGGTTGTGACCACCTAGCCCACCCCTTCCCCACCGGCAGCTTGTGGAAGAATCATGGAAGGTGGGGAGGTGGCTGGTTCTTACATCCTTCTGATAGAATGATGAGCCAGAGAGAAAGGAGTCTAGAAAAGGACCCTCCCTCTACTTGGCACCTACCGTCCTCAGGTCAACTTTGTACCAAGGGCCGAGGTCAGGTTCTCGTTAGCTCTTGCAGGCAGCTCTCTATCAGTGAGTTCTCCTACAAACTAGTAGATGAAGGCCACTCTTATTGCAAAACTCTGCATCCAGGAACAACACAGGAGCCGGCAAGGGCCCCTAAGGAAGGTCCCTGGGAGAGGTGGGCTGTCTGAAGCGCCCTCCAGGAACTCTCTCTGGTTTTCTGGGCTTACCTTTTTTACGTGATAGGCTGTCTCCGTTCTAGACCCTCCCCCTCCTCTTATTTAACCCCGTGGGAGAGGCTGTTTCTGTCCTGGCACCGCCTCCTCCTCCTCCTGCCTGACACACCCGCCCCTTTTCTGAAAGCAGCCATGGGTGTAAATTTCCATGCTGGAATCTTCCAGCCTAGAAACTTCCATGACCCACGCTACGCTTAAAATGACCACCCAGTGGCTTGTGACATGAGAAGGGGGACACTGTCAGATGTAGCTGAAAGAGACCCCTCCCCATAAAACCTCGGTGCAATTGTAGTTCAGTAGGTGAGCCCTTTGGCTCCCTTAGTTCGTGTTGGGGCGTGGGGTGGGGGTTATCCTAGTTCATGTGCCCAGACCAGTGGGGTCATTGCTTGGCATGGGGAGGGGAGCGAGTGGGGAAGTGAGGAGAACACATATGCTTATGAACATTTAAGTTAAAATGTATAACTTGTATTCCCCTGCATGATGTGCCTGCCTTAGCTAACTGTAGTTTCAGCTTTTCTCCTACCTAGATTCCCCCCAAAACCTCCACAATTCTCCTTCTCTACATATCTTCTTATTTTAATTTCCACCTTTCTTCGCTCTTAATATTTCAGTGACTCTAAAAATCACGAATTTATTCACTCAGCCAGCCTGCCGAGGAAGATTCCTAGTGTCTTGTGCTCTCACATGTTTTTTAGGGTAAACTGACCTTGTTTTGAGTATTGGCCCTGCTAGTTTCTAGTTGAAACTTTGGCCCATAATAATTTCACTCTCTATAACCTCATTTTCCCTGTCTATAAAATACATCGTAATACTTGGTCTGCTCTGAAGTATTAAAGTTACTTGGGTGCTTTGGGGGCCCTGGCAGGGAAAGCCAAGACTTCATTCCCAGGTCTGCAGAACTTTATCCAAGAACTTCTGTATTAAATTATTATTGTTGGTGTGGATATCGTTTCTGTTGTACATGTCCCATTTTAAATTTTCAATTACTTGTTTAAATAATTTTAACTCTATATCATATCTACTTCCTTATTGTCTTTTTTATTGTGAATCTAACAGTCATCAACAACCAGTCTCAAAATATGAAGATAGGGGTGAGAACTGTGAACTTCTAACAAGTACAATGTTTTGTTAATTTTTATTATTCTGTGCTTGGATCCAACTGTACTTTCTCTTCCCTATATATTTTTCATGTTGTTATTCTTCCTTTTTGCATGTTTCCTCCCCCATTAGACTATGAGCTTCTTGAGATCAGAGACCTTTTTATTCCCAACACTTAGTTTTGAGTGGCATGGTGTAGGCATTCAGTACATGCTAGTCAACTTTTTTCTAATCCTCATCGTTGTTATTGTGGTTTTATTAATTCTAATCTTGTCTTTCATGACTATACTTGGTGACTCAGGGATAATTTCCAGAATGGGTCTTTTCTTTTTCTGTTAAAATATAATCTATTCTTTATGGTACTATTTCATGTTCATCATATCAAATGCCTATAGATTCTTTTTACAAAGAAAGTGTTCATGACATAAAGGTGTGAGGCAATAAGTTTTTAGCTTCTTTCATTCTTTCATCCTGAACCATGCTTTCCCATACATTTCTTACTATTGTTACCTTCTACCTTTTTAATGAAGTCATTAATTATCAGAGAATCTGTTGATTTGGCCAGGAAGGACTTATTAAGTTCTTCAGACTTTCTCTACTTTCTCCGCAAAATGAGCAAAACATAATGTATTATATTCTATGTTATATGCAATCATATTTATAATTGTATATAGTACACATATATTTATATATTATATGTTCATATAATGTAACCTTGGCCGATAATATAATTATATATTATTATAGCTTATATAATTATATATTTGTAAAATATAATTATACTATATTATATAAATATGTGTGTGTGTGTGTGTGTGTGTGTGTGTGTGTGTGTTTTACAAACTTTGAAGCATTATAGAAGTGCTGGCTATCAGGTGGTACAGTGGATAGAGCACTGGACCTAGAATCAAGAAGACATTAGTTCAAATATGGCCTCTGACACTCACTGGCAGTGTAACCCTGGGAAAGTCATTTAACCCCTCTTAACCTTAGTTTCCTTGTTTGTAAAATGGGAATAATAATACCACTTACCTCTTACGGTTACTGTGAAGATAAAATATTTATAAAGTGCTTTGTAACCTTAAGAGTATTATATAAATTTTATTATTATTAAGTGGCCCATATACCTCAATTATTTTCATTTATTTTGCAGATTCCTTCTTTTTTTTCTTTTAGACTGGGTCTTCTTATCTTGCTTAGGCTGAAAATACAGTGACCATTCATGGGTCCAACACCAACATGGATCAGCATGGAAGCTTTAAGCTGCTATTTTTTTTTTCTAAAAAGGATTAGGAGGGGCAGCTAGGTAGCAGAGTGAATAGAGCACCTGCCCTGGAGTCAGCAACACCTGGGTTTAAATCCAGCCTCAGACATTTGATGCTTACTAGCAGTGTGACCCTGGGCAAGTCACTTAACCCCATTGCCTAGCCAAAAAAAAATTTTTTTAAAATAAAAAGGATTAGGTTAGGTCACTCCTCTTTAGGCAGCCTGGCAGCTTGTGCTGCTAGGGGCCCACCATATTGGTGCCACATTTAGGGAGAATACCCCTTCAGCTTTAGCCCTACTGCATCTCAGAACTCCTGAACTCAGTTTACCAGCTTCAGCCTCCCCAGAAACAAGGGATATCAGGTATGTGCCACATACTGGACACAGATTCTAATGACTTATTTGTCTCCTTTTCCCTCTCCCTCTCCTCTTACCTGAAGGTGTTCTGCCCAAAGGAAGATAAATTTTGATGGCTGAAAGCTGCCTAGTTAAACTTGGGGTTTACTGGCTAAATTTCTCTCTCAAAGAGCAAGCCTTAAACCCAATTCACTCTGGAGCTCATACATTGAACAACAATAGGTCCCTGCCCAAGCACCACTTGATAGTTATTCTTTGGGATCTCCTCACTCAAAGTGAGTGTAAATAGTATCTGTTTCTCTTTTGGCCAACAACCCTGAGGGTCTTCCCTTCCCAGCTTTTTTTTTTTTAAATTAAAGAGGCCATCCCTTGACTCATTTCTTTATTTTTTTAAATTTTATTTTGTTAGCATGCATTCTGAATACACTTTCCCCTAATCTCCCCTCCCTTATATCTGCCCCTCCTCCTTCTCTTATCCCCTTCCTCTTCTATTTTCCTGTAAGGCAGGATAGATTTCTATACCCCGTTGCCTGTATATTTTATTTCCCAGTTGCATGTGAAAACAAAATTATTTTTAACATTTGTTTTTAAAATTTGGGGTTCCAACTTTTCTCCCTTCCTCCCTCCCCACCCACCGTCATTGAGAAGGCAAGCAACTCGATACAGGTTATACATGTATACTCATGCAAAACATTTCCATAGTAGTCATGTTGTAAAAACTAAGTATATTTCCCTTCATCTAATCCTGCTCCAATCCCCCCTCCCTGGTTTATTCCATTCTCTCTTTTGACCCTGTCCCTTCCCAGAGGTGTTTGCTTCTGATTACCTCCTCCCCCAATCTACCCTCCTCTCTATCATCCCCCTGCTTTCTTATTCCCTTCCCACCTATTTTCCTGTAGGGTAAGATAGCTTTCCATACCCAATTGAATGTATATGTTATTCCCTCCTTAAGCTAAATCTGATGAGAATAAGATTCACTCATTCCCTCTCACTTTCTCCCACTTCCCTTCCATTGTAAAAGCCTTTTCTTGTGTTTCTCTTTCTCCCGGTATAATCCTCTCTCACTCCTTAATTTTATTCTCCAGCTATCACCCATTAATCTTCAACTCATTCTGTGCCTTCTATCAATCTATCCATGTAATTTTTTTTCCTTTCCAACTACTCTAATACTGATAAAGGGCTCATGTGTTACAAATATCATCTTTCCATGTAGGAACGTAAAGAGTTTGGGGCAGCTAGGTGGTGCAGTGGATAGAGCACTGGCCTTGGATTCAGGAGGACCTGAGTTCAAATCCAGCCTCAGACACATAATACTTACTAGCTGTGTGACCCTGGGCAAGTCACTTAAATCCCACTGCCTAGCCAAAAAAAAAAAAATTCAATTATCATAGTCAACAACAAACATTATTTCCAGGTTTCACCAGGCTACCAAAGAGGTTGATGACATATAAAAACGGTTAAGAACCCCTACCTTGATGTTGACACTACTCTACCCACTTTGGTTGTACTTGCTGGAAAGAGATTTGCAGTCTCTTCTAAAAGGTAAAGCTGGAGACCCTCAGCTATAAACAGCAAACAAACTGTTCAGTGAAAGAAAGTGAGAGAATTTACAGTGGGAGGAAAAAATCCCTAACACGGAAGCCACTGCCCACCTTTCTTATGACTTCAAGTAGGAAAAAAGTATTTCTGCCCAGATAGACAAGGTCCTTGTTAAAAAAAGCTCATTGTCTTTGGAAAGTACCCTGAGGATTAGACCTTTAACAGGTACAAAGCTAAGTACATACAACATAATTGGTGGAGGTAGAGCAGAATAAGAAGGGGGAGAGAGAATTAAGAGATGCTTCATGGAGATGGACTGGTTGAATCTAGTTTCTTTGCTTGACACTGGTGTTGAATACTACACAAATTTCTATGGACTGATCTCATCCTAGTCTCCATACCTGAAAATGACCAAAAATGATAATCAGGATAATTATGCTATTCATTATATTTCTTTTATTCTGTCTCTGTGCCTAGCCTTACATGTATAGATGTGTACATGTGTATTATCCACAAAAATCCTACTTTAATACTCCACCATAGCTTACAGTGGATCACAAGAGCTAGGAGTCTCTACTAAACTATTACTGTATTGACTGGTGACAGACTAGAAATCTATATAGATAAAGGAACAGCCTAGTTAATTTCTGAGAGATTTATTCCCACAATATGGCTTCCATGTTAAGAGTTTTTCTCAGCTACAACTCCTGAAGACAATCAACATAATAGTGGAAAGATCTGATCCGCCCCAATACTGAGAATACCCACAACACTGAATGTATATATCCCTTAAATGCTAAAGAGTAAAGGCATCTGTATTTACTAACATATATGTACACAGCAAATGTGTACACATTCATATATTATATATGCACACAAATTATATTATGCATGTACGTATGCATGATTTAATGTATAATCTAAATAGCTATTTCTCAATCCTCATCCTTCATGACAAGGTTGATCAAGAGTACCTCTTTTTTTTAATTTATGGAATAAAACAAGCATTTCCATAACATAGTACAATAAAAAAGATGACTGCATATGAAACTGAAGTCTACTATTCACAATATGCTTTCCTTTCTAATATACAATCATGTAACTTTCATTTGTAAATTTTCTTTCCTTTCCTTTTTTTTCCTTCTCTCTCTCCTTTCCCCCACCCTAGTGATGGCTAGCATTAGACATAAATTGGCGTGTGTGTATACATATATATATGTGTGTATGTGTGTGTATGTATATATATATATATATATATATATATAAACACATATATATGTACTTATGTAAAATTGTTCTATACATACTTCTATTTATCAGTTCTTTCTCTAGATGCAGATAGTTTCTTTATTCATATGTCCTTTGTAGTTAATTTGGGTATAATAGTCAAAATAACTTATTCACTGAAAGTCATTCTTAAAACAATATTGTTGTTATTGTCTACAATGTTCTCTTGGTTCTGTTCATTTCGTTCATTATCTCATGCAAATCTTTCCATGTTTTTCTAAAATCACTGAGATCATCATTTCTTATAGCACAGCAGTACTCTACCACAATCATATACCACAACTTCCTCAGTCATTACCCAGCTGACAGGTAACCCTGTAATTTCCAGTTCTTTGACACCACAAAGACAGCAGCTAGAAATATTTTAGAACACATAGGTTCATTTCCTTTTTCCCCAATCATCTTTGGAAACAGACCTTCAGTGATATTGACAGGTCAAAGGTAGTTTAATAATTCTTTGGACATAATTCCAGATTGCTCTCCAAAACGGTTGGATCAGTTCACAATTAAACCAACAATGAATTAGTGTCCCAATTTTCCCACATACCCTCCAATATTTATCACTTTCTCCTTCTATCATTTTAGTCAATCTGGGAGATGAGAAAGGATACCTCAAGGTTGTTTTAAATTGAATATGTCTAATCAATAATGATTTTAGAGCATTTTTTCACATGACTATAAATTGTTTGGATGTCTTCATTGGAAAACTGCCTGTTCATATTTATCAATGTGGAATGACTCATATTTTTACAGATTAGACAAAATTCTTTATATATCTTAGATATGAGGCCTTTATCCAATAAACTATACAATTTTTTCCCGAATTTTCTGCTTTCCTTCTGATCTTGGCTACATTTGTTTTATTTATACAAAAACTTTTCAATTCAATGCAATAAAAATTATCCATTTTATACCTAAGTCTATGCCATGCAAAAACCAAGGTTACATTTTGGAAGGATGCCCAAAGACTTATGATCAAGCAAAAGATTAGTTTAATCAAGAAGAAGAGGAAGAAGAATCTAGAAGCAAAATTCCTCCATTTGATAAATTAACCAAGTCTGAATTTGTTTTTGCTTTGGATGCATCTGATGAATTCTTAATCTTTCTGAGGCTATTGTAGTTGGAATCCATTATGGCCAGGACAGATTATTGAGATCTCTTAGTAACTATCATGACATAAATACTGAAGATGAGACTGTTTATAACTATTTTGATGAACTTGAAAACCACCCACACTATCTTGATATAGGAAAACTTGACTATCCTCAGAAAAAACTTGCCATTAATCAAATTATCAAAGATATTGGAAAGCCCTGAAAGCATGGCTTAACAGATGAAGAAAACTCAGAAGAGTATAAAGCTGCAGAAGAATGTCTAACAAAGGAAGCTACAGAGAAAGCAGAGCTGGGAGCATAAGGAGGCTACTGAAACAACAGAGAAGATAGCGTGTTGGGAGAAGTGGAATAAAAAACTAGAGGAAGCAAAAAGAAAAGAAAGAGAATTACATAAGGCATAGTCTTTTCCACTTAGGAACTATTTGATGACAAATATGATGCCAACACTCATGCGAGGCCTGAATGAATGTCGTAAGATCAGGCCAGATGATCCCTGTCGATTTTCTAGTTGAGTATCTGTTCAACAACAACCTTGAAATGGATTGAAATTGAAAATATCTCATGTTTTTAGAGAATTAGAGAAAAATATAATAAGGTAATCTGAAAAATAGCTTAAAATCATTTTGGTATTTGGGGCAAAATTTAATTTTATTTCCTCACAAACAAATGTTCTATTTATGTAGCAAAACCATTATTCTAAGCAAAAAGCAACCAAAAAACCAACCACTGATGAAGATTAAATTGAAGCAATTATAAAGAGTTATTTTGCCTAATTATATGCCAATAGTTTAACAATTTAAGTGAAATGGAAGAATATTTATAAAAATATAAATTGCCTAGATTAGCAGAAGAGGAAATAAAATATCTAGACATATTTTAGAAAAATAAATTGAACATGTCATAAATGAGCTTTCTAAGAGAAAAGCACCAGAACCAGATGGATTTGCAAGTGAATTCTATCAAACATTTAAGTATCAACTGATTCCAATATTAAATAAATTATTGGGAGTAATTGGTAAAGAAGAAATCTTACCAAAATTGTATGGAAAAAAAAATAGAATACTGATACCTAACCTGGAAGAGTAAAAACAGAAAAATAAAATTATAGACCAATTCCATTAATGAATATGGATGCAAAAATTCTAAACAAAATACTAGCTAAAATATTACAACAAAATATTATAAAAATTATACATTAAAAGCAAGTAGGATTTATGCCAGGAATATAGAGATGGTTTAACACACGGAAACTATTAACATAATTGACTACATCAATAATAAAAGTAAAAATAATCATATAATTATATCAACAGGTACAGAAAAAGCTTTTGATAAAGTTCAACATTCATTTTTATTAAAAAAAAATAGAAAATATTGGTATAAATGGGTTTTTCCTTAAATTGATAAAAAGGATTTATCTAAAACCATCAGCAAGCATTATTTGCAATGGGGATAATCTAGAAGCCTTCCTAGTAATATCAGGTGTGAAACAAAGATGCCCATTGTCACCAACATTATTCAATATTGTATTAGAAATCCTAGCAATAGCAGAGAAGAAATGGAAGGAATCACAATAGGTAATAAGGTAATAACACTATTGTTTTTTTGCAGATGGTGTGATGATATACTTGGAAGATCCCAAAGACTCAGCCAAAAAGTCTGCAAAGCAATTAATACTTTTAACAAAGCAGCAGGATATAAAGTAAATCCATATAAATCATCAGCATTCCTATATCTCACAGACAAAATTCTGCAAGAAGAGATAGTAAAAAATATCCCATTTAAAATAACTCTCGACACTATAAAATACCTGGGACTACACCTGCTAAAACAAACCCAGGAACTATATAAACAAAATTATGAAAAACTTTTTATACAAATAAAATCAAATTTAAATAACTGGAGAAATATTAATTGTTCATGCATGGGCAGTGAAATATAATAAAAACAACAATTTTACCCAAAATAATTTTTTTTCAACACCATCTGAATTAAATTAGCAAAAAGTTTTTTTAAATGAATTAGAAAAATAACAAAATTCATCTGGAAAAACAAGAAGTCAAAAATATCAAAGGAAATAATGAAAAAAAAGTAAAGGAAGGAGGTTTAGCAGTACCAGATCTTAAACTATATTATAAGGCAGTAATTATCAAAACTATCTGGTACTAGCTAAGAAATAGAAAGGTAGATCAATGGAACAGACATACAATTTACACCAGCAAATAAACATAATAAACTTATATTTGACAAGTGTAAAGACTTAAGATTTTGGAATATGGATTCATTATTTGGTAAAAATTATTGGGAAAACTGGAAAGCAGTATGGAAGAAAGTGAGCATAGACCAATAACTTACACCATTTCCCAAGATAAATCAAAATGACTTGCAAATAAAGAGAGACTTCACAAGAAAATTAGAAGTACATGAAACATATCACTTATCACACTTATGGATAGGTAAAAAAAAATGAATAAACAAGAGATAGAGAGCAAAATTAGGTGTACAAAACACTACTCTTCTTGAACTAGATAAATCTGACTAAAAAAATAAACAGGAAAGAAGTTAAGGGGGTGAATAGAATTCTAGAAAAGTTAGATGTGATAAATCTCTGAAGAAAACTGAAAGGGAATAAAGTAATATGCCTTTTTCTTAGCAGTATACGGCACCTACACAAAAACTGACCATGTATTAGAGCATAAAAACCTCACAAACAAACACAGAAAAACAGAAATATTAAATGCATCCTTTTCAGGCCATAATGCAATAAAAATTACATTCAATAAAGGGCAGTGGAAAGACATTAGAAATAAACTGGAAACTAAATAAGCTAATCCTAAAGAATAAGTGAGTCAAAGAACAAATCATAGAAACCATCAATAATTTTAATAAAGAGAATGACAACAATGAGTCAACACATCAAAATTGATGGCATGCAACGAAAGCAGTACTTAGAGGAAAATTTGTATCTGTAATCACTTATTAATAAAACAGAGAAAGAACAAATCAATAAACTGAACATGCAACTAAAAAAACTGTAAAAAGAACAAACTGAAAATCACAATTAAATACAAATTAGGAATAATGAATTCAAAGGAGATACTGCTAAAATTGAGAATAAGAAAATCACTTAACTGATAAATAAAACTAGAAGCTAGTTTTATGAAAAAAAAACCCAATAAAATAGATAAACCAATGGTTAATTTGATTAAAAAAAGAAAACCAAATTATCAGTATCAAAAATGAAAGGTGTGAATTCACCACCAAAGAAGAGGAAATTAAAACAATTATTAGGAGATATTTTGCCCAATTACATGCCAATAAATCTGACAATCTAAATGAAATGGATGACTATTTACAAAAATATAAATTGCCTGGATTAACAGAAGAGGAAACAGAATACTTAAATAACCCAGTCTTGGAAAAACAAATTAAACAAGCCATCAATGAATTCCCTAAGAAAAAATTCCCAGGGCCAGATGGATTCACAAGTGAATTCTACCAAACATTTAAAGAATAATTACTCCCAATACTACATAAACTTTTTGGAAAAAGAGGCAAGGGAGTTCTACCAAATCCTTTTATGATACAAATGTGGTGCTGATACCCAAACCAGAAAGAGCCAAAACAGAGAAAGACAACTATAGACAAATTTCCCTAATGAATATTGATGCAAAAATTTTAAATAAAATACTAGTAAAGAGATTACAGCATTATATCACGAGGATCATACACTATGACCAGGCAGGATATATACCAATATTATGAAAACTAACAACATAATTGACCATATCAATAACAAAACTAACAGCAATCCTATGATGATCTCAATAGATACAGAAAAAATGCTTTGACAAACACCCATCCACATTAAAAAACACTTAGAGATCATAGGAATAAATGGAGTTTACCTTTAAGTGATAAGTAGTATTTATCTAAAGCCATCAGCAAGCATATATGTAATGGGAATAAGGTAGAAGCCTTCCCAATAAAATCAGGGGTGAAATAAGGATGCCCATTATCATAACTATTATTGAATATTGTACTATAGTTACAACAATAAGAGAAGAAAAAGAAATCGAAAGAATTAGAATATGCCATGAGGAAACAAAACTATCACTCCTTACAGAGGATATGATAGTACACTTAAAGAATTCTAGAACATCAAGTAAATACTAGTTGAAACAATTGACAACTTTAGCAAATTTGCAAGATACAAAATAAACCCACATAAATCATCATTTCTATATATTACCAAGAAAGTTCAGCAGCAAGAAATGGAAAAAGAAATCCCATTTAAAATAATTGTAGGCAATATAAAATACTTCAGAGTCTACCTGACAAGACAAACCCAAGAACCATATGAACACAACTACAAAACATTTTTCACGCAAATAAAGTCAGATCTAAACAACTGGAAAAATATTAATTGCTCATTATATTAAGCCAACATAGTAAAAATGACAACTCTACCTAAATTGATCCACTTATTCAATGCCATACCAATCAAATTACCAAAAATTATTTTTTATAGAGCTAGAAAAAAAGAATAACACAACTCATCCGTAAGAACAAAAGGTCAAGAATATAAAAAAACATGAAGGAAGGTGGCCTATCCACAGCAGATCTCAAACGGTATTATAAAGCCGTAAGTCATCAAAACAATCTGGTACTGACTGAGAAATAAGAGTTGTGGATTAGCTTCTTTTTCCATTTGGCCAACTCTGCTTTTTAAGGCATTCTTCTCCTCACTGACTTTTTGGATCTCTTTTTGCCATTTTGCCTAGTCTGTTTTTAAGGTATTATTTTCTTCAGTATTTTTTTGTTTCCTTTACCAAGCTGCTGACTCTTTTCTCATGATTTTCTTGCATCACTCTCAATTCTCTTCCTAATTTTTCATCTACTTCTCTTACTTGATTTTCAAATTCCTTTTTGAGCTTTTCCATGGCCTGAGACCAATTCATATTTTTTCATGGAGGCTTTGGATGTAGGAGCTTTGACTTTGTTGTCATCTTCTGAATGTATGTTTTGATCTCCCTTGCCACCATAGTAATTTTCCAGTTTTTTTTTCTGTTGTTTGTTCATTTTCCCAGCCTATTTTTTTTAACTCTTTGTTAAAGTAGGGCTCTGCTTCCAGGATGGAGGGCACACTGTACCAAGCTTCAGGGGTTTTGTGCAGCTGTTTTTAGAGATACTTGTGGGGACTATTCAGTTCTTTCAAGGTGGTATGATCTAAGAAGAGGTGTTTACTACTTTCTTGGCCTGTGCTCTGGCCTGTGAGTGACCACAAGCACTCTTTTCTGCCCTGGAACTGTGAGGAGGGTTCCCTGTCCACTGCTGCCACGAACTCTGCTGTGCTAATGCTCCTCCTTGCCATAGGGCTGCCACTCAAAACTACTACCCAGATCCAAGGATAAGCTAAGCAACAAAGTGCTGCCCCAGAGCTAGCAAAAAAAAAAACAACCCAAAAAAACCCAACCCTATGATCTCCCTCTGACCAGCTGTTCAACCCCCTTAGTATCTGTGGGCTGAGTGCTCCAGAAGTAGCTGCTGCCACTGCTGATTCACTCACTCCCAAGGCTGCTCCTGGTTTGCTGTAGGTGAGGCTGTGCTGGATTGGCTTACACTGGACAGTGTTCCACTCTCACCCAGGTGCACCAGCCTCTTCCTGCTGACCTTTTGTCTGCTATCTGTGGGCTGAGAGATCTGGAAACTACCACTGCTGCCAGTGATTCCCTGTCATAAGGTTTTGCAGAGATTTTGGTGACTTCGCCATAAAAGCAAAATGCTTTGAGAAATACGAGTCACTGGAACAACTTAATAATAAGAACTGATTTCAGGATTTGGCTTTCATTGTAAATATTATAGAGTATTTAAATATGAGTTGAATTTAAAATTTCAGGGGTCAAAATCAGTTTGTAACATTTCTACATACGACTGTCTGAAATCATTTGATATAAAACTTTACCTTTAGGAAAGGCAACTACAATTTTTTTTGACTCATTTTCCTAATTGTAAAAATTACCAAAAGCCATTTGGTTCTTCTGATTTCAGCAGGTTTGCCTCAAATGCTCAGGAATTATAATTTGAACTTGAAAGTTCATTTTAAGGATTTAAAATGTGTGAAAATAATTTTTTACTATTCACTGTCCCATTTTTTTTATGTTGATAAGATTATAAAGTAGTATTCAAATGGAACTCGTTGAAATTCAGTGTAACATGGTGAGAAAACAAAGTATGTTTTCCAGGTCAGTTGTTTTTGAGATATTTCATGTTATCTTCTATTTTTTCATTCTTTTGGTTTTATTTTATTATTTCTTGATTTCTCATAAAATCATTAGCTTCCATTTCCTCCATTCTAATTTTTAAAGAATCATTTTCTTCCATGAGCTTCACCAAAGACACAAAAGAGAGCACAACAAATTTGGAATGCAAAAACCCAGAAGTGAAGAATAATCTAGAAGAGGAGTAAAAAAAAATTTTAAAAATATACTCACTCTACAAGTACAACATACTGATTTTGCAGACAGGATGCATAGACAAGCTAAGGATTCTAGGTCTCCCAAAAGAACATGACAGGATAAAAAAAAAAACCTTACTACCATAATGAAGTAAATAACAGAAGAAAATGGTTCAGACCTTCCAAACACAGAAAATGAAATTCTAATCAAAAGAATTAAAAGACTGCCCCCAGGGAAAAAAAAAAAAGATACATGGCTGCAAACTCTAAGACACAGTGGTTAAATTTAATAGTTCAATTCAGAAACAACATGTTCAGCAAGCAATCAGAAGAAAGACATTCAAATACAAATGAAAGTTAACTCAAATAACACAAGAGTATTATGGACTCACTAGAAAACATACGAAGGAATGGAATAATGTATTTCTTTTTAAAATTTATTTATTTATTTTTAGTTTTCAACATTCACTTTTATAAGTTTTTGAGTTCTAAATTTTCCTCCCTCCCTCCTCCCCAAGACAGCCCGCAATCAGATATAGGGTATACACGTACAATTATATTAAACATATTTCCACATTAGTCATGTTGTCAAAGAAGAATCAGAACAAAAGGGAAAAACCATGAGAAAGAAAATGAAAAAGAAAATAGTATCCTTCAATCTGCATTCAGACGCCATAGTTCTTTCTCTGGATGTGGATAGTATTTTCTGTCATGAATCTTTTGGAACTGTCTTAGATCATTGCATTGCAGAGAAGAGCCAAGTCTATCAAAGTTGGTCATCACATAATGTTGCTATTACTGTGTACAATGCTCTGGTCCTGCTCACTTCACTCAGCACCAGTCTGTGCAAGTCTCTCCAGGTTTTTCTGAAATCTGCCTGCTCATCACTTATGGAACAGAAGCATCCCATGATATTCATATACCACAACTTGTTCAGCCGTGCCCCAAGTGATGGGCAACCCCTCAATTTCCAATTCTTGGCTACCCCAAAAAGAGCTACTACACGTACTTTTGTATATGTAGGTCCTTTTCCCTTTCTGATGATCACTTTGGGATACAGATCTAGTAGTGGTCTTGCTGGGTCAAAGGGTATGCACATTTTTATAGCCTTTTGGGCACAGTGAAATAACGTATTTCAAAGAGCACCAGATTTTAGGATGCAGATCAGAGCTTAACCATACAGCACAAAAGATGGACGTTCAGTAATAAAGAAGAGTTAGAAACACTGTTAGAAATAAAACAAGAACTGAAGAGATTACTTGCTTCTAGAACATCTCAAACAACAAAGTGCAGAAGGGAACAAATGCAGCAGGCAAAGGTGACAACCACCACAAAGTGACAACAGAGAGAATAGTAAGAGATTTCTTTCTAAATGTACACAAGGAGACAGAGGTGAAGGTGGAAATCTGGTAAAGGTTAACACTGAAGAGGCAGACAGGGGCATCGTGGACCGAACGGGATATCTTGCCTACCCATGAATCAATGCTTCTATTTTTGGTGGGACATTATAACATGAGAGGGTATGTATGAGGGGAGGGAGCAGAGAGCAAGAGGACAGAAGAGACTCTGAAGCACCAGGGTCAAATCAAGGGCTAGCAATGAGGGAAAGGTCACCCCTGGACCTCAGAAAGACAGCCTACAGGTTAGCAGGTAAGAAGGCAAAAAGGGAAAAGAAGGGAAAAGGAATGAGGCTTTACTTTGGAAGTAGGAGGGGGTTCCACTGATGAATGTTTCTATGGGTGAAGAGAGATGGTATGTGAAGGGGAATAAGGACCTTACACTCGGTGAGGCCTGTGAGATTTAGTGCTTGAAAAGTGTGTTTTTCCTACATTGGGAAAGGGGGGAGTTGGAATTCCTGGGGATAACAGGCACCTCGGGGAGACCATGGACCCAAGAAAGAGATTTTGAGGCAAATGGGAGAAAAAGGTAACCAGGAAAGGTATAGCTCAGTGGTGAGCTGCTTTATCAGGCACATAAAGGGTGAGGGGCTCTACAATGGGGCAGTGTCCTGACACCTACACTAACTGGCATTGTTCCAAGAGTGAGACAAAGTGTAAAGAGAGACTCCACAGGACAAGCCCTTCAAGTCAGTGACATAAAGTGCTTAGAGGGGAGGGACTAGAACATATACCTTAGAAGCTTTGATTAAATGTGGAATACAGAGAAAAAAGAGGGCCAGATAATTACAGGGGCTATGAATCAGAGAATGAAGGTCTAGAATAGACAGAAAGTGAGGATGGGTAATAGAGAGAGAAATACTTTATGAAAAGAATCACCAACAATAAATTTAAAAAGCTAATGAATAAGACTAGTTGAAGGAGAGTAGAGGAAGGGAGAATCGACTTGCTTAACTAAAAGGAAAAGGTGGAAAATGGGAAAATTATATAACCAGATAAAAGCAAGAGAAAAATGAACTAAAGAGCAAAACCCCATAAAGAAAGGTATAACAAATGAGAAGAGGGGATCAGGGTGAAGCAAAAAGAGCCAGTGGGAAGGGGACCACCTTTAAAAAAAGATTAAAGAAATTAAAGGAACATGAGACTGTTTTTATAGCAGAATGGGTGGGGGTAATAGTCTTGTAAGCGTAAAAGTGCATGGATTAAACAATCCAATAAAATGAAAAAGAGTGGCATTGAGAAAGAAAACAAAACTATACAATCTACTGTTTATAAGAAACACATTTAAAAAACAAAGACATACACAAAAAAAAACCCTGAGGAAATGGGAAAAAAATCACTATGCATCAAGTAAATCCCAAATAGTAGAAGTTGCAAACATGTTATGTGAAAAAGCAAAAACAAGCCTTCAAAAAATAGAGATAAAAAAAGGAGACTGTATTATGCTGAAGAGAACTGTAGACAAAAAAATCAATATCAGTAACAAATTTATATCCTTCCAATGCCTTAACATCCAAATTCTTAAAGGAAACATTATCTGAGCTTTAAGAATTCATAACAGTAACATAATAGTGACAGAAGACTTCAATATCTCTCATAGTTTTGGATAAATCTAACAAAGATAAACAAAAGATAAATATGGAACTGAACAAATGGCTTAAGAAACTAGAGTTAGAAGATTTAGAGTCTTCTGAGACAGCAAAAGAATATACATATTTCTCAGCATCACATGGAACTTTTACAAAAAATGACTATATACCATGATGGATATTACAAACAAATGTAAAAAGGCAGAAATAGTTAATATATCCTCTATAGACCATAATGCAATAAAAGTAGAAATTGGTTCAGGGATCACAAATAAAAGCTACAAATCCAAATGAGGACTTAACAATATAGAAAAAGAGAGCATTGATGAACTGAATAGTAATTTTAAAATTTAGAAAACCAACAAATAAACCTAAAATAAGCACAAAAGAGGATGTATTAAAAATTTGAGGGGAAACAGTAAAATTAGAAATAAAAAACACAGAGAAATACTAAATAAAACTAAAAGCTGGATCTCTGAAAAGACTAAAGTGATTTAAAAAAAAAACCGTAGCTAATCTGATTAAAAAAGAGAACAGAAAAATCACACCAATAAAATAGTAAATGAGTAAAGTGAAAACACTGAAAAAACATAAGTAAAAATAAAAAGAAAGAAAACAAATAATCAGAGCATATTATTCAATTATTTGCTAACAAAACCAATAACATAATAGCATGGAACAACATATTCAAAAATGTAAAATACCCAAACTATCAGAAGAATACCTAGACCTCTGAAATAAATTAATGAAAGTAAAGAAAATAGTAATAGCCATAAAGGAACTACTAAAAACCAAACAACAAACCTCCTGCTTCTCATGGATTCACAGGAGAATCAAATTTTGAAGGAATAGATACTATTCAGACTTCACAAAATACTCTCCAAAACTGAGAAAGGAAAACACCCCACAAAAATCCTTTTACAAGACTTACACGCTCCTGATATCAGGGGATGATCTGTTAGAAAGAAAGTTATAGGCCAGTATTATTAATAAACATTGACTCAAAAACCAAAATCCTATCAGACTATGGTGATTTATCCAAGAAAACATTTATTTTATTTTTTGTTTTTTGTTTTAAGCAATTGGGGTTAAGTGACTTGCCCAGGGTCACATAGCTAGTAAGTGTCAACTGTGTCTGGTCTGAGGCCGCATTTGAACTCAGGTCCTCCTGACTTCAGGGCTGGTGCTCTATGCACTGAGCCACCTAGCTGCCCCCAAAAACATTTATTTTGATCAAGTAGAATTTATATCAGAGATGCAAAGATGCTTCAACATAGGAAAACAATTAACATAATTAATCATATTAAAAACCAAAACTTCTAAAACCACATGATCATTTCAACAGATGCAGAAAAAGCCTGTGACAAAGTACAAACACTCTTTTATACTATAAATCCTACAAAGTATAGGCATAGAAAGAACTTTAAATACAATAAAAAGTACCTAGATAAAACCAAAAGTAAGTTATCATATGCAATAGGGATACACTAAAACTTTTGTCAATATAGAGAGAGTAAAGCAAGAATGCCTTTTCTCTCCATTATTATTTGATATAGTTCTGGAAATGCTAGCAATAGCAATAAGAGAAAAAAAATTAAAGGAACAAAGGTAGGTAAAGGTTAAAACAAAATATACACTACTATCCCTGTCTGCTGAACATATATGATGGTTTACTTGGACATCCTAGGGAATATGCAAAAGTCCTAAATGAGTTAATAGCTTCATCAAAGTTGCAAACTATGAAATAAATTCTCAAAAATCAACAGCATTTCTAAATAATAATAGGAAAACACAAGGAACAATGCTAGAAAGGAAAATCTCATTCTATATAACTGTAAATGCATAAAATATCTGGTGATCAACTTCCTAAAGCACACAAAAGACTTGTAAGGATCTGATCCAAATTGTTCCTTAAAGAAATTTAAAAAAAAAATGGAAGAAATTAAATAGCTAAAAAAATAAATTATTCAATGTTCATGGCTAGAGTATACCAACATGATAAAAATAACATTACCAAAATTTATTTATAATTTTACTGCTATCTCAATCAAATTTTGAAAATTTGAAAAAATAATAACAAAATTCATATGAGAAAAAAAAAACCAAAAGATCTAGAATATCAAGATAAATGATGAAAAAAGTCAGGACTAAAGAATAATGGCATTTCCAGAATTCAATATTGTAATAGAGCAGTTAAAAAAACCAGCAGGCACTGGTTAAAGAATAGAGAGGTAGATCAATGGATAGATTACAAAATGGATAGATTAGAGGGAAAAAGGAGACTTAAAAATAATAGAACTCAATAACTCAGTGTTTGATAAATAGGAAACAAAATAATAGGAAAAACTCCCTATTTGATAAAAATATAGAGAAAATATCTGAGAAAACTAAAAGGTAATCTGGCAGGAATTAGGCTTAGACCAACATCTTACATGTCACTCTATAATACATTTTAAATAGATACATGATAATATTAAATATCATACTATAAAAAAGAAGAGAAACAGATTATATAACTCTTATAACTATGGGTAGGAGATGTATTTTTAACCAACCAAGACACAGAAGCAATTGCAAAAGGTAAAGAGACAACTTTGATTATTGTAAACTAAAAAGTTGCTGCACAGATAACATTAATGCATCTTGGATAAGAAGGAAGCAGTCAAATGGGAAACAATCTTTATATCAAATTTCTCTTATAAGGATTTGGTGTCCAAGATATCTATTTATCCACAGATATCTAGTTATATCTGTTATGACTAAAAGACATTCCTCAATAAATAAATGACCAAAAGATGTAAACAAACAGTTCTCAAAAGAATTGCAAAGCATTCACAACACATTAAAAATGCTTCAAATCACTAACAATAAGAGAAATACAAATTAAAACAATCCTAAGGGTTCACTTCATATTCAGCAAATTGGCAAAAATGACAAAAAAAATGGCAATAGTCAATGTTGGAGAGATCTCAGAAAGACAGGCACACTAACACACTGTTGGTAGAGCTGTGAAATGGCATAACCATTTGGAAAGCAATCTGGAATTATACAAATAAAGTGACTAAACTTTTTTTTTTCATGAGGCAATTGGTGTTAAGAGGAGGAGGAGTCAGAGTCAGAAATTTTCCAATTTTAATTTGTTTTCCATTGACATCAGTGAAAATTTTGTTAATTCTACAATAGTGTTCCATGATGAAATATTCTGAAAAGTTTTAACTTTTTCAGGAAAGGAATTTCAATGGCTTTCACTATACACTCCACAAATTCACCTTCACTAAAACACTGAATGTTTAGCTACAAGTTTTGAAACAGTGTAACTAGCTTTCACTACATTTTCGCTGTCTTTATAGATTTTTGTTATTACTTTTGGGTTTTTTTAAGTTATTTCAAATTTCTTAATTTACCTTATTCCTAAGTATTGTATCAAAACAGTATATTTCATAATGGCATTTTAAATTATATTCCTTGGGGACACTAATACTGTGTTTACAAATAAAACATAAAATTTTGTCTTTTACTTCAGAAAAGAAGAAATCTAGCTCCCACATTGTCTGAAAATTCTGTTCTTGTATATTTTTTTCTACTCTTAGAATGTGACATGATTTATGCTTTTCCTATGAAATAAGTTTTAAAAAATTATTTATAATTTTATATTTCTAGTTAAAAATGTATAATTTTCTTACCTTATATAAGCTATGATAAAGACTCCTTTCTCTTAACCTCTTTTAACTAAAAACTCATTCAACATGGAAGCAATAAAACATAGTGTGTCTTGCATACCATTTAACACAGAATGGATCTGAACGGTACATGGATCAAAAGTATAGATCAAGTGCATGAACTATACTTAAAGAACTGTAAGGGCAAAATTTACTTGCATGGGTAGCATGAAGCTTTCTCCCACTAGGCAAAAGAAATTTCAAAACACAGTAGGCACTCCCACATGGTACAAAGAAAGACAGACCATGCTATGAAGAAAACAGCAAATGGAGTATAGGAAGGGCTGCCCCACACTTAGCACTTTCACTTCTCTTACTTTCTCAGATATAAGTCTCTCACTTGCTTATTTCCTTATGAACTTCACTATATTGCTTGTTAGTGACATGGTACTTCACCATGCAAATGAGGCTTCAATTTATTTTTTAAATGTTTTAATGGTATTTTATTTTTTTTCCCAGTTACATGTCAAGAAAATTTTTTGCATTAATTTTTTGTAAGATTTTAAGTTTCAAATTTTTCTCCCTCCCTCCTCTCCTCCCCACTCCTATTCTGAAAATAGTAAGCAGTTTGATATAGCTCATACATGTGCCATCATGCAAAAATATTTCCTATTAATCACAGCTGTGAAAGAACAAAAAAAATGAGAAAGAACAAACTGAAAAAAAATATGCTTCAGTCTGCATTCAGAGTCCATCAGTTCTTTATCTGGATATGCATAGCACTTTCCTTCCTGAGTCTTTTGTACTTATCTTGGATCATTGTGTCACTGAGAAGAGCTGAGTCATTCATAGTTGATCACCACACAGTGTTGCTGATACTGTGGACATTTTCCTGATTCTGCTCATTTCACTTTGCAACAGTTTGCACAATTCTTTCCAGGTTTTTCTGAAATCTGCCTGTTCATCATTTCTTATTGCACAATAGCATTCTATGATATTCATATACCACAGCTTGTTTAGCCTTTCCCCAACTGATGGGGCATCTCCTCAATTTCCAATATTTTGCCATCACAAAAAAGGCTACTGTAAATATTTTTGCACATGCAGGTCCCTTTCCCTTTTTTATGGTATCTTTGGAATACAGATCCAGTACTGGTATTGCTGGATCAAAAGGTATACAGAGCTTGGTTGCCCTTTGGGCATAGTTCCAAATTGCTCTGCAGAAGGGTTGGATCAGTTTCCAACTCCATCAACAGTGCATCAGTATCCCAATTTTCCCACATGCTATGCAACATTTATCATTTTCCTTCTTTGCCATATTAACCAATTTGACAGATGTAAGGCGGTATTCTCAGAGTTGTTTTAATGTGCATTTCTTTAATCAAAAGTCATTTAGAGCACATCTTCATATGCCTATAGATAGCTTTGATTTCTTCATCTGAAAACTGCCTGTTCATATCCTTTGACCATTTATCAATTGGGGAATGGCTTGTATTCTTATAAATTTGACTCAGCTCTCTATATATTTCAGAAATGAGACCGTTATTGGAGACATTTGCTGTAGATACTGTTTCCCAGCTTTCTGCTTTCCTTTTAATCTTTCTTGCATTGGTTTTGTTTGTACAAACGCTTTTTAATTTAATATAATCAAAATAATCTATTTTACATTTGTAATGCTTCTCCTCCCCATAATTCTATGGATAGACTATTCTGCTCTTCTAATTTGCTTATGGTGTCACCCTTTATGTCTCAATCGTGCACCCATTTTGACCTTATCTTGGTATACAGTGTGAGATGTTGGTCTACACCTACTTTGTGTCCTATTGTTTTCCAGTTTTCCCAGTTTTTGTCAAATGGTGAGTTCTTATCCCAAAAGCTGGGGTCTTTGGGTTTATCAAACAGTAGGTCATTATGGTCATTGATTACTGTGTTTTGTATACCTAATCTATTCCAGTGATTCATCACTTTGTTTCCTAGCCAGTACTAGACAGCTTTGATGATTACTGCTTTATAATATAGTTTGAGATCTGATAGGCCCCTTTCTTTTGAATTTTTTTTTTCATTAATTCCCTTGATGTTCTTGACCTTTTGTTCTTCCAGGTGAATTTTGTTATTTTTTTCTAGCTCTATAAAATAATTTTTTGGTATTTTGATTGATATGGCACTGAATCAATTTAAGCAGAATTGTCATTTTTATTATATTAGCTCAGCCTACCCATGAACAACTGATATTTTTCCAGTTGTTTAGATATGACTTTATTTGTGTAAAAAGTGTTTCATAATTGTTTTCATATAGTTTCCTGGGTTTATCTTGGCAAGTAGACTCCCAAGTATTTTATATTGTTTACAGTTATTTTAAATAGAATTTCTCTTTCTATCTCTAGGTGCTGGGCTTTACTGGTCATATAAAGAAATGCTGATGATTTATGTGGGATTATTTTATATCCTACAACTTTGCTAAAGTTGTTAATTATTTCAAGCTGTAGGGTTCTCCAAGTATATCATCATGTCATCTGCAAAGTTTGGTTTCCTCATTACCTATTCTAATTCCTTCAATTTCTTTTTCTTCTCTTATTGTTATAGCTACCATTTCAAGTATTATTTTGAATAGTGGTGATAATGGGCATCCTGATCTTATTGGGAAGGCTTCTAGCTTATCCTCATTACAGATGATGCTTGCTGATGGTTTTAGATAGATGCTACTTATTATTTTAAGGAATGCTCCCTTTATTCCTAAACTCTCTAGTGGTTTTAATAGGAATGGGTACATTATTTTGTCAAAAGTTTTTCAGCATCTATTGCGATAATGATATGATTTCTGTTGTGGTTTTCTTAAATTGATATGGTCAACTATATATTGATAGTTTTCTTAATACTGACCCAACCCGCATTCCTGATAGAAATCCCACCCAGGCATGTATATAATCTTTGGGGCTATATTGTCGTAATCTCCTTGCTAGCATTTTGTTCAAAATTTTTGCATCAATGCTCATTAAGGAAATTGGTCCACAATTTTTTTTCTATTTCAACTTAAAGAAATGGCTTATAGTTGGATATTCAATACTTCTAGAAATTTTGTCACTAAATAAAACACTGTAAAATGGTGGGAATAATAAATACTGTTCATGCTATACAAAGGTATTGTGAGCAGTAAAGGTATCAATGTAAAAGAGCTTTGAACATTTTAAAGCACCATACAAAAGTGTAAATTATCAGCATGTTTAATAACATTCTAAGCTTGGGGTCATCAGGACAAATATTAACATAGAAAAAATAGGAAAGAAGAGTTAAGGTAAGATGGGGGACAAAATGAATAAAAAACCAAAGATTCCTCAATAGATTGACTATGGTGACAAAAAAAAAAAGTTAAAAAAAAAAAGACAGAGGTTTCCAGTCTGGCTGACAGATTACAGTGCTACTGATAGCAAGGGAGACCTTGTCAGATAGATTTCTGGAAGTCTCTGAACAAAAAAATTACATCTTCTAACTGAAATTTATCACTTTCTTCAATTACCATAGTCAGGGGGCAGCTAGATGGCGCAGTGGATAGAGCACAGGTCTTGGTTTCAGGAGGACCTGAGTTCAAATCCAGCCTCAGACACATAATACTTACTAGCTGTGTGACCCTGGGCAAGTCACTTAAATCCCACTGCCTAGCCAAAAAAAAAAAAATTCAATTATCATAGTCAACAACAAACATTATTTCCAGGTTTCACCAGGCTACCAAAGAGGTTGATGACATATAAAAACGGTTAAGAACCCCTACCTTGATGTTGACACTACTCTACCCACTTTGGTTGTACTTGCTGGAAAGAGATTTGCAGTCTCTTCTAAAAGGTAAAGCTGGAGACCCTCAGCTATAAACAGCAAACAAACTGTTCAGTGAAAGAAAGTGAGAGAATTTACAGTGGGAGGAAAAAATCCCTAACACGGAAGCCACTGCCCACCTTTCTTATGACTTCAAGTAGGAAAAAAATATTTCTGCCCAGATAGACAAGGTCCTTGTTAAAAAAAGCTCATTGTCTTTGGAAAGTACCCGAAGCCTGAGAGCTTCCTCTGAAGGATTTCTAAGAGGCTGACTAAGATATATTGCTAATATATGACCTTATTTGAGGCCGACTGATGTTCAATTCTCTCTCACTTTTGCACTAAAAAGCCACAGTTCTGACTACAGAAGAATTATTTTTTTTTCCTGAGTTGACATGCATTGTCCCTTGCTCATCACTCAGCATATCTAATACACTAATTTTCGTAATACTGTGCTAGCTACAAGCTCTGACCCTTCATCTTTCTTGTTACACCTAAAGAAAAGAACTGTTTTCAGATATGTTCTCTAAAGATATGCAAAGTAAGTTTAACTTAGAAGCCAACTTCCTGTCTTAGAAGTTGTTGACTCCAGCTAGCCAACTCTGCCAGTTCATACTCTAGTAGTGATCCCCTTTACACAGAATCGTTGTCAAAGCACCAAGCTCAGGCCAAAGGGCAATCAGTGGATCTTACTTTGCACTCAGCAAGATCACACTAAATCCCTTAGGCACACTGCTGATGTCTTGAGTCACCCTTAAATAACATCCTCCAATGGAGAACTCACCGCTTTTCCTGGATTAAAGCTACTGCCCAATGGAGCAACCCCTTTGGAAAAAGGACTGCCATTATCCTCAATACTATCTGCCAATCTACCAATCACTGCCACTGATGGGCAGTCAATAAGAATTTATTAAGTGCCTACCATATGCTAAGCACTGGGGATACAAAGAGAGGCTCTCAAGAAGCTCACAGTCTAGTGGGTGGGAAAATATGCAAACAACTATACAAACTATCTTATCTATATACACAGAATAAATTGGAAATGACCAACAGAGGAAGAAAATCACTAGGATTAAAAAGGATCAGGAAAGGCTTCTTGCAGAAAGCCGAATTTTAGCTGGGACTTGAAAGCAAGTTCTTCAAGTCTACTGCTCTTTTGAATAGTTCAGTGTTGGAAATAGACATGATTTTTAATTAATAAAAATTATACTAAATAAAATATATTACCATCTACCCTGCGGCTGACCCCTCTTGCCCACTTTTCTTTCTGTATCCCCAGTGCTTAACACAGTGCTTGACACAAAATAAATGCATAATAAATGTTGGTTGTAGTTTTTTATTTACTCTATTCTTAGAATTGCCAGACTAGTTATCAGATTCTGCTAGGTTTCTTGAGGTTGAAGAACGGACTTACCATAGGTTCCAAGAAGACTTGTTTGGCTCATCACTACTCTTTTGTTGCTGACAGTCTCAGTCTCATTAAGCAAAGCAGTACACAGCTAGAGGGAGGAAAGGTACGAATAAAAAGTAAAAGTCATACTCTTCTAGATGTTTGTTAACCCTACTCATCCCCCACTGGTGCATTTCTATTCTTATCTCTAAGAAATGAAGGGGGTCTCATGCCCTAAAGGAAATTTGGATTATGTATGGTATATGAAGGAAGCTGAATTTATTTTCAGTCATGACCAGAAACTGGAATTCAGGTGTCCAGAAAGGGCAGCAAAAGCAATTACAGGCAGGAGAAGAGGGAGCATAACTGGAAAGCAAGATGTGGCAGTGTTCATGGTATTCAGGTATTAAATGAATACACCAATGGGCCTGGAAAGCCAAATTCATATATGGAGAAGGGGAAGTTCTATTGATAAGAACTGTTTCTTGTTACTCTAATCATTTCTTTGTTATCTCACACAGCATTAGGCACTTGCTAGAATAGCAATTTGATGATTTTCTTTTAAAAAAAAAAAACCCAGCCAAACAAACCTTTCAGTGAGGCCAATGAGCACGTATGATATCTCAAACACGTTCTTTATGTCCTCAAATTCTCTTATGCACAAAGACTCTTTCCTTTGTTCTTATGTTGATTCTTGTGATAGACCCTCTTTGTGGCTCATGGGATAACATGAGTGAAAGGTAATATAGAAGTACTGTGTTCACCATACAATCTGTCCAGAGAAAAGACCCTGTATTTCCCTGATTTTGTTGCTCTGGCACCTCCCCCCTGCAGAGCAAGCAAAAGCATAGCAGCCTCACAATGTGTTGGAGGCCTCCACATGAGAAGTCCATCGTCCTTTTTTCTTACTTGTTTCACATTCTCTATCTTGTTCTCACTAAGATATTGAAAACTTTCTTTACCTCATACCACAAATGTCCCACAGCAGGACATGCAGTTAAGAGTCTAGATGCTACATGTTTCTGTCTTTTTCTTCTTTTGGCAGATTCCAGGTATGTTTCATCATCTTTGGGCTCCTTGCAGGGCTGGCTCCTCAATGGATATTTTGTCATTATCTTGAGGCACAACTGTTACAGTGCTGCTCAGATTAAAAGCAATAGTACTATATTCTTGCAGTTCTACCCAAGTGACCACAGTTATTTTAAAATATGCCAAAATCCATCCCAAGTCTCCAAATGACCCTTTATACTTTCACAGTTTGGTCATGGGCATAGTATGCACAACTAACTCATTTTCTTTTTCTGAATCTGGGATTGCAGGAGACTCAATGATTCCTCTTTTAGATTTAATTAGGGGAAGTTAAAGGAGTACAGAAGGGACAAACGTGACGCTGCAGTTCTGGGTCTACGTGATTTCTCTGGGCAGGCTAGGGTGAAGTTTCTTCTTTTTCCCCCCGAAAAAACAATGAAAACCCTTTTCAGTTTATTTATTCCTCAACTATCAACTGATCATTCACTTTCTATCTAGGAATATTAGGGCCACAGTAGCAAAGATAGGATGCATAAGATAGAACATATTGCTGCATGGACCCCAACAGTGGTGTAAAAAATGAAAATGAAATTTAATGAAGCTAAATGTAAAGTCTTAATCTTGGGTTTAAAAAAAAATAAACTTCCCAAGAACAAGATGTTAAGCATGGCTAGACTTTGTTTAATGGAACTTTGCTAATTTACAAAACTCTTCAGATTTTGGTGAAGTAGAAGCTCAACCCGAGTCATCCCTCCAGATGATAATCTGAGATTATCACCCATATTTTTTGTATTCATTATACATGTTTTTAGTTATTTTTATGTTGTCTTCCCCATTAGAATGTAAGCTCGTTGGGGGCAGAGACTATTTTTTACCTTTCTTAGCATCCCCAGCACTTAGCACAAGAACACAGGATTCACCAGGGCTGAGTTTTCAGGACTAGAGAGTTGATAGGTCCACTTTCTGTGGTCATAGTCAGACCACATATAGGGTACTGTATTAAATTCTGAATGCCACACTTTAGACAGAATATTGATAAAAATGGAGAGTGTTCAGAGGACAGTAAGAATCTTAAGATCATGCCATAATTTCAACCTAATGAAATAAATATATTTAGCCTAGAGAAGACTAAGGGAGGCATTATAGCTGTCACAAAGTTTCTGAGGTTCTATTAGGTAGAAGAGAAATTAGGCTTGTTCTGCTTGACCAATGGACAGAACTTAGGAGCAGTGGAAAGAAGTTAAAAAGAGATAAATTTAGATTTGATTTAAAGAAAAACTTCCCAATAATTACCCTATGTCAATCTGGTGAAACAAATGGAACCCTTCTCAGAATGTTTTTCAAATGATGAGAGAAGTGATTATATTAACATAATAAAGATTGAGGTTTTTCTCCTTTCTATTTCCTCATTTAGGTCATTCAGTCCCTGTTGGTCATTCAGCCAGTCTCTGAAGGACAAGGTTAACAGATAAGATTGGCCAAATTTTCTAGGTACGTACTCTGTGATCTTGGGCTGGACCCTACCCCACTAAAAGGCCTTATTTCTGTTTAGAGTGAAATACAGCATCTAATCTAGGTGTATTCCAGCCCTAAAGCACTGAGCCCATGCCCCAACACCCCTCCATCACAGTCTAGGGGAAGTCAGCTCACAAAAGGAAATCAACCAGAGTGGTCTGGGTAGAAATGGATTCCTTTGTCCAGATTGCTAGAGGTGGCTGAGTCTCATGATCAAGTCACATTCTCAGCAGGAGAGCTAAGGACTTTTTATGTCTACCCCCTCATTTATTATTCAGCAATGAGGGCTGATTTTCACCTGTCAGAAGCACCTCCTTTTCCAAAGGTATTTGAGCATTCAGGGATCTACATGGTTTTGTAGAAACCACTGACCATCAATTTATTCTCAGCTAGACTAATTAACAAATTGATTATTAACTGCCCAGAAACTTTGTCTCTTAGGCTTTTCATTCAACTCAGAGCATATAATTTTAAAAAAGGTAGGGGGCTGCTAGGTGGCACAATGGATAGAGCACTGGCCCTGGAGTCAGGAGGACCTGAGTTCAAATCCAGTTTCAGACCAGACACTTGACACTTACTAGCTGTGTGACCCTGGGCATCTTATTTAACTCCAACTGCCTTGCCCCCCCCAAAAAAATTTTTTTTAAAGGTAATTACAGAAGAAACCAATTAAAATTAATGCAGTTAGCAAAATTTTACAAAAATAAGTGCACAGACCCCAAATTAAAAACTCCTAAATTAGATATATACCAAAATGAGGCAGCTAGTGGCACAGTGGATAGAGTGCTGGGCTTGGAGTCAGGAGGACCTGGGTTCAAATGTGGCCTCAGACACTTACTAGCTGTGTGACCCTGGGCAAGTCACTTAACCCTGTCTGCCTCAGCACCTCAACTATAAAATGAGCTGGAGAAAGAATTAGCAAACCACTTCAGTATCTTTACCAAGAAAACCCCAAATGGAGTCCACAAAGAGATGTACACAACTGAACAACAAAGTGGCATGGGCTGGCTCAGGATGTAGTGCTGATGAAGGGAGGCAGATCTCCCTTTACTGGAAATCATCAAATAGTGACTGGATGACCAAATGACAAGTGTCTTGTAGAGAAGATTTTTGTTGAGTATGGGTTGAATTAGGTAGCCCCTGAAGTCCTTTCCGATTCTGAAACTGATCATGTGAAAAATCAGTTGTTTTCTTTTTGCATAATAGAGTGGGAGTAAGAGAAAACATTAGTTTATCATAATCAAATCAATAAACCACTATTAGTATGAGCCATTCGTTGAGGCATGAGAATAGTTTGTTATATAAAAGCTCTGCAATGAGATACCTTTCTATTTTTTTGAAAATGAGATTTTAAAAGAAAATTATTTGTGTAAAATAAGGAAAACAGTAAATAACACGAAAAGGAGATTAATAGCTACATTTATATTCAAACTAATAATGTAATAATTGTTATTTTTAATGTATAGCTAAGATTACTTATTAGTTCATAGTATCACACAAACCCTCATACCACAAACTGGGCAAGTCACTTAACCCCAACTGCTCTCACTAAAAATAAAAAAAAGTTAATCAGATACAATAATTAAATAGAAAATCAATAAGAATGAGAGATTTAAATATTCCAATGCAGTAGAACTGTTATAAATCAAAATAAATCTAAGAAAGAATTTATAATATATTTGGTCAGAATGCTGAAGACTATAGATTGGATGAATATATAAAGAAAAATTAAAATAGGATATACTTTCTTTTTTAAATAGACAAGGAACTTCTGTAGGTTTCAATGTTATTTTTCTTATTCTACATGTGAAGACACTGCAGCTCATTCAGGTTAAGTGAGTAGGTCAAGGCCATAAATAGCTTGTGAGCACCACAGCAAGGATAGGAATGCAGGTCTTAAGACTCCATGATCAGTGATCTTTCTTTTGTACTTTAAACATTCTTGAATTGATTGTCTTTCAATCCTATTATTTAGACTGAAAGTCTTGGTTTAAAGTTTGCTTCCAACACTAGCTGCATGACCCTATTCAAGGTATTTAAACTTCAGAAGAGGCCATTTACTTATCTGTACAATAAGAATAACTATACTTTAGCTTATTACCCAACAGAGCTGTTAACAGCAAAGAGCTTTGCAAAAATCTGAAGCACTAATGGAAAAAAAAAAAGATAGGGCATGTTTATAAAACTTGATCAAATCCTAGGACACAAATAAATTACTTATGAATGTATAAAATCACGCACTGGAAACAATTCCTTTATGGATTAAAACTGCATTGTAAGGAAAATATGATAGAAAAATACAAACCTTTATAAAATTTTTAAAATGACTTATTTAATGAATTTTAGACAAAAGAACAAGTTCATTTTTCTTGATGGACTATTCAAAGCGTCATTGATATGGTTATTTCCTTTATTAGTACAGATCATAACACAGCCTTGCTTTCCCACTGTGATATTTCTCATCCATGTTCTCACAAAAATCCTACACAGAGCATCAACCCATTGTACTATAAGGCCCTTTCTAAGTCTTTTTTTAACAACATTTCCCTGTGCTACAGAGCAATCAGACTATCAACTTATTATACTTTGCCTTCTTTTGAAAATAATAAATTCTATGAAATAGAACAAACAATAAGAAATACACCATGTCAAAATATATAGCAATTCAGCCAAAACAATACTGAGAACCAACATTATATTCCTGAACACCTACATTAACAAGGGAGAAAAACAGAAAATAAAATTCCTGGTTTAATAGATTCGAGCAGTGGTGTCAAACTCAAATAGAAAACTGCATATTGATTTAGAAAACCTCAAATTAATATTATTTATGTTGTATTATATTTTTACTTATTTTGTTAAACGTTTCCCAATTATATTTTAATCTGATTCAGGCAGCCTTGTAGCAAATTTAATACCTCTGGCTACAGCAAAAGCAAGCCAAAATCAGGAAGGGAAGTCATTAAAATAAGTCAATAAAATATAAGCAAATTAACTTGGTACATAAAATAAAGATCCAGTGCTTTTGAAACAACCAACAGAATTGCTAAAACATTCACAAATGTAATCACGTAGGATGCATATGAAAAAACAAATTACCAAAAAAAAAGGGGAGGGGAGATGTGAAACAAACAAATAAAAGACCAGATTCTGATAAATGTAGCTATGTAATGAAAGCTTGCATTTATATAGCTCTTTAAAGATAGTTATTTATTCCCCTTGATCCTCACAACAACCCTGTTGAGGAAAAGGAGACAGAGGTTAAGTAAATTTTCTTGGGTCACAGATAGTGTCTGAGGCGGAATCTGAACTCAAGTTTTCCTGACTCTAAGTGCAGCATTTTATCCACTGCGCCACTAGCTACCTTCAAAACTAAGCTTATGACATGAACTACACATAGGTACATATTACACATGTATGTCCCATCTACCCCCAACACCTGCTAAAATGCTTTCTGTGCTATGCTTAGCTCTTAAAGACAATGCCAGAAGATAACATTTCTAGTAGACCCTACCAAGCTAGAAAGATTTTGAATATAGGCTCAAAGATAGACTTATCTATTGTTCAAGAACTGCTGTTTCAGTCGTGTCCAACTCTTCATGACCCCACTTGGGGTTTTCTTAACAAAGATACTGAAGTGGTTTGCCATTTCCTTCTCCAGTTCATTTTACAGATAAGGAAACTGAGGCAAACGGGATTAAATGACTTGCCTATGATCACACAGCTACTAAATATCTGGAGACAGCTTTGAAATCAGGATGATAAGGCTTCATAACTCCAGGCCTGGCATTCTATCCACTGTGCCACCTAGCTGCCCCCCAAAGGACCACACTGAGTAAAAAGTGCCTACCTAGTTGCCAGGTTACCTGCAGGGTGATTCTTTTCTTCCTCCCTTCATTCCTTCTTTCTCTCAAACTACAACAACTCTCAAAGACCATCTACTAAGTGACAGGGGTTGTAATTTGAATTGGTTGAGTAAGTACTCATAGTAATGAAATCACAGATTCCTGAAATGTTTAAGTAAACCTTTTAGGTCCCACTTGCTCATCATTGTTATGGGCTCTATTTAAAATTTTTCTATGGTAACTTATCTTACCTCTCCAACTTATTTGTCCTCTTTCATCCCCCCAAAACTGCAACCATATGAAGCCAATTCAAGTCAAATATACTCAGTGGCTCACCATTCTAATACAAAGCAATGAAAAAATGGTAAACAAATATTTGGAGACAGAAATGAATAACAAAGTAACAAAAAGTATCAGCCATGTTCCCACATATGTATGTATCCTTTCACTTCACCTGCAGAGTGGTTTGGAAAATGATTTCCTCAGAGGCTCATAAGTAAACAGTCTGGCTTAGTGACTCCTTAAATCTTGGACAGATCATGAACAGAAGCCTTCAGTGAACATGCTCCACACCCACAAGCCGCACACTGTCTATTTCAGTGTGGCTCCTAGTCACTCTGGCTGATGCTGTCCTAGATCTTCCTGATATGTACAAACAGGAACTAAAAGCAAAAGCAAAAGAAACTCCTCAACCATTTCACTGAAAAAAATAATGGTGAAAGTTATCTTGGTGCCACCTCCAATCCCTACACACAATGTCTCTCCCTTGGTTCATTACACTGAGCCCTGCTTAGCTTTCCTTTTTTGAGGCTGTGTACAAGGTTATTAAGAGTAGCAACATTCATCAAAACTGAATTAACAATATTACCTAAATTATTTTAGCTAAAACAAACAAAATACTAGTTGGCCACTTCACAGAATTTGATGGTGATAAAATTTAAACATAAGAGTAAGTGAACAAGAATGACTGAGGAGGGGGAAGAAGAACGACTTGAATTGCTGGATATAAAATCATATTAAGAAGTAATTATTAAAGTTACACATATTAAATCAAAATAGAAAAACATAACAATAGAACAAATATAACTCAGAATTAGAACAAAAGGCAAAGAAAGACTAGCCTTGGATAAATTTAAGATCACAAAACACTTAGGAAATATATTAATCAATAAAAACTGTTAAGAAAATTGGATAGCCATATGGCAAAAACTGAGATTAGATCTACATCTCACACCATTTGTACTTACAATAAATTCCATACGGACCCATCATCCAAAGCTGTTTCCTTTTAAGTCTTAATAAGATTAAATAAATAAGTAAATAAATAAATAAGATTAAAGAAAATTCTAAAGATGAAAGATATTCTAATCCAGTAAACAGAAAAAATTATAGGAGGAAAAGAAGTCAGATTTAGTGATATAAAATTTTTTTTTCCTACAAAAAAAGCAATGAATCAAGGAAAAATGGGAAATAAACAGATTGGGGATTTAAAAATAAAAGATTCTGGTAACAATTTGATAATGCAACTACATAACAGACAAAAATTTCTAGAAGATACAGATCCCAATAGATAAGTGCTTAAAGTATGAACAAGCAATTTTCTAAAGAAAAAACACAAATTATCAATAAATAGCTGAAGCATTTTCAAACGCCCTAATGAGAAGTGTAAATCAAAGCAATTCTGAGATATTACATTATGCCCTGTAAACTAGCAATGATAGCTGAAAATGATAAAAATTAAGTGAACTCTAGGACATTACATAGCTGGTAAAAGTACGAACTGGTGTAACCTTTTTGAACAGCAATAGGGCATTAAACAATAAGCAACAAAACTATTCCTACCTACACGGTAATCATACTGTATTAGGAATATACACCAACTAGGTTAGTGGGAAAAAATTAATCTACACAAAAAAATCACTTTTATTCATAACAGCAAAAAAATGGAAACATCCTATGTGTTCAATGACTGGAGACTGGCTAAACAAATTGTAGAATATGAATAGATTTCTGTAATCACAGCAAATGACAAATACAGAAGAACATGAATAAATATAGTAAAGCAAATATGATGCAAAATAAAAAGAACATAGTAATAACAATGCTTATGTTAACAACTATTCCAAATAAAAACAATGACAGCAAGAAACACCTCTAAAAATAAAATGAGACTTCAGATTTTAATACTATCTTGAAAAAAATCAATATATACATTTAAAGCCAAAAGTAAATAAATTTATGTCAAAATGCATGATTGATTTTTATTTTTTTGTCTATCTTAACTGTTTGATGGTTATTAAATTAAAGATAAACTTAAAAATAAAGCTTCAGAAAGCACCCTCTATTTTTGTGATCTGGAACACTGCAGTTGCTAGAATGCAATGAAAGAAAGAAATGATTTCTGAATACCTTACCAAGATGGGGGTCAGCAGCAGAGTGGAAAGGAGGCAATGAGCACTTGAGTGTGGCACACCTCTAAAAACCAAGAAGATCGGCTGCCTCCAGCTGGGATTCAGTCAACAAAGAACTCAACAAACATTTACCTACTTTGTACCTACTTTGTACAAGGCACATACAAGTCTGGGAGGTTATAAAGTAAGGAGAGATGAAAGGGGTTCGTTAAAGCTCAGTTCTCAGAGTTGGGGCCCTGGACAGTGAGTCTTTGACAGTGATGCCTTAAGAAGCCCAGGGGAATGACCCTACTCTTATCATCAAACGCTTCCCCCCCCCTCATTGTTTAAGAAGCTACTCAACACAGGTTAGGAGAGTGAACCTTCTCACAGGTCCCTTCCTCCAGGAAGGCTCCCCTGATCCCACCAACTAGACGTCATCTCTCTTTTCTGGTCACCTCAAAGGCTACACTATTACCATTTATTAGGCTGCCCTGTAGTTATAAGCTCTCAGAGGGCGGCCCAATGGCCAGGCTGGGTGTGCTTCAAGGTCCATCCTGTTCTTGGGTCAGTGGTTGTGGAATAAATAACAGAAGGAATGGAGAAATCAATCAATAAACGTTTGCTCCAGGCCGACTATCATTAACCTCAGCGTCCAGAGTCTGGATACCACGGGAATGGCACGTGTTCGTCATGGCACCTAGATTTCGTTCCTTTCTCCGTGAAGGGGGGAGGGGGGGACACTGGGACCCCTAGGAAAGAGTCCCCCTCCCATCTCTTCCCTCCCCTCCTCTAGTCTCTTACCTCAAATGGGGGTGGAAGGGGCAAAAGGGGCGGTATTTCAAAGGCTCTCGAGGCTGAGAGGCTGCTCTGCAAATGCTGCCCTCATGGCTCCAAGCGGAATGTGTCTCCAGATCAGGAAGATCTTGGGAAAACCAACATCAGATTCCCAATCCATCCCCCCCTCCCCCCAAAAAAGACACAGGCAACAGATACCCAAAGAACTTCTGTACAGCCTTTTGGCAGACTGAAGCGAAAGCAAACAGGTGCAGCTGGTCTCTAGGCTTCTCCTTTCACAGGATAGGCTGTCTCTGCCCTTGACCCGCCCCTTCCTCTTACCACATCCACGTGATTGGCTACCTCTGCCTTAGGCCCACCCCTTCCTCTTGCCTCACCCCTACGTGATAAGGCTGGATCTGCCCTAGATGTGCTTCTTTCCTCCTGACTTCCCCACCCCTTCTCCCTTTCTTGGAATCATCCACTGGGGAGCCTCCCATGCTGAAATCTTCCGCTCTAGAAAGTTCCATCCTTTCTGTCATGCTACTCTCATTCCCACTTACTGCGACATTAAAGATCCTGCCCTCCTTATTATCCCAAAAACTTGGCCTGCTTCATTACAGTCCCACGTGGGGAACTGCTTCAGATCTCTTTAAGTGTGTGCAGTGACCGTGTTGCGGTGTGAGAGGTTGAGAGGTTGTGACCCCTCAAAGACCAGAATACAGGACAAATCCTCTGGAATGAATTCACAGACTCAAGCATTCTTTAATTCAAGGTAGCAAAGATTTATTGTTACGCTTTCAGCGGGCAAGGATTCTTAAAGGATCCTGCAAGAGACTGAGAATGCAGCTAGGGTTTATATGGAAAAGAGCATGGCAAAGAAATGCCAGGGACACTGATGAGGTAATCCAAAGGTGCAGGTGTCTTTGGGGGCAATAATGGGAAAGTACAGGGAGTATACTGGACAGGGAGGGAGATGACAGAGGTATGGATCTTTGGAGTCTGGCAGGAGGAAAAGTCCTTGGGCTGGCTAAGGACAAAACTCCTTGGGCTGTGCAAGGCACCCCTCTCCCTCTGTCTTGATGAGAGAATGTTCTGCAACAAGGGAAAGCTTTCTTGCGATACAGGAACTACTAAGGAATTGGGAGGTTTCCAGAGACATGATCTGAGGGCTAGGGCCTGAGCAGTCCAGCTCTGTATAGCTGTACCAGGGAGAGAGATAAGGGTTGTGCTGAGGCCCATGCATGAATAATTGCTAGGCATAGTGTCCTTAGGCTGGGGAGAAACTGTCAGGGATAGTGTTTCTGAGACTAGGGAGAAATTGGGGTACAAGTACAAGCACAAGCACCCAAGTACCCCATCAACAGTGGCTGCCCTCATTGGTACCTTAGAGGTATCAGATACTTAGAGATGAACCCAATAAGAGATGGAGGGGTGTCAGCTTGCTGCTCTAGTTTTGGGAGGTCCCTGTGATGTGTACTATTTGGTTCGATAACAATAGGCCTCCATAGAGAGTAATGCTTGACTTGGGAATCCTGAGAACCTGTGTTCAAATCCTGCTCTGATAGTAGTGTGTGACTTAACCTCTCAGCCTCAGTTTCCTTATCTGTAAAATAGGGATGATAATAATAGCACCTACCTCCTAAGGTGGTTGGGCCAGCTACCTGCCACTGTTTGTGGAGTGCAATGCCTGTAGTCAGGAAAATTCATCTTCCTGAGTTCAAATTTGGCCTTAGACACTTACTAGCTGTGTGACCCTGGGCAAGTCACTTAAACCAGTTTTCCTCAGTTTCCTCATCTGGAAAATAAGCTGGAAAAGGAAATGGCAAACGACTCCAGTATCTTTGCCAAGAAAATCCCAAATAGAGTCTTGACATGACTGAACAACAAAAACCCAAGATCATTTTGAGAAGCAAATGAAATATATATGTATAGCACTTTGCAAACCTTGAAAAGTTATATAAATGGTAGCTATTGTAAATGATGATATCACTTCTGCCTCTTCTTCCGTTGATTTTACCCAGGTGTGCTCCAATATGCTTTTCAACTTTGGTTTCTATGTTTCCTCCCTTCTCCGCTCTACCACCCCTCCACCCAACACACACACACACACACACACACACATGCACACACACACACACACACACACACACACACACATTCACTTGTTTCTTTTTTATTTCTTATACTCTGTCAGGTATTTCAGGCAGGAGCCACATTCTTAAGGACATCTATTAATTTAAAAAAAATTGCCTCCCTGAAATAAGATTTCCTGTTCGTCTTGCTTGTAACATATCATGCATTCATGTGCAGACATTTGTGGTTTTCATTACAGGCCGCTTCCTTGGATTTTTGTCTCTTGTGAACTTCTGACTTTTTTAACCACCATTCTTCCTAAATTGTAGTTTCTCTTTCTATCTAGCCTGTTAGATATACAGAGGCAATTTTCTTCCTCCCTTTTTCTTTTTCATATACAAGTTCTTTTGATTTGATTTGCAAGATACCAGGCAATCCTTTTTTAACCAACTCTTCTTACTTACCACATTGCCTGGGCACAAAGTAGGTACTTAATAAATGTTTGTTGCCTTGAATTGTAAGGTGCACTCCAGCTTGGCCAGGAGTTAGTATGCTCCCCCCCCAAAAAAAAAGTAAGAAGGTTAATAAGGTGTACTTGATGAGTTCCTGTCACCTTACTCTGATAAATTAAATTCTTTGGTACTGAAAGAATGAGACCAGGTGATTTCAGTGTTTATTGATTAATCAATAAACTATCTGTAATTTTTGAAAAATCATAGCAAAGGAAAAAGGAGAAGTTCTGTAGGATTGAAGAAATTCAAATGTTGTCCCAATTTTAATAAAAAAGGAGAATGGAGCTGAAAGTCAATGGACTTGATTCCTAGCAGAATTCTAGAGCACATGCAAAAGTGAATGTCCAGGAGAAGAAGCAGTGATTACAAAAAAGCCAGCATGACTTCATTAAGAAGAAGTCTTATCAGACTAACTTTACTTTTTTTTGACAGGTTTAGTTAAGTGTAGATCAGGGGATTGTTGTGAATATAGCTTATCCAGATTTTAGCTTGCTGTCCCCCAAGCACTGAATTACATATGTTATTATTATTGTTATTATGGCAATGATTACTATTATTACCATTATCTCTGAAAGTTCCTTTTACTCAGGCACAGTGAGTAGCTTTATTCAATGCCACTTTCTGTCAATTCATTCTATCTGGCTTGTCAGTCCACATTTGAAATATGAATTTCAATCAGATTTATCCTAAGCTTGTATTAAAACAAGACACTAGAATTCTCCTTTGAAGCTTGTGTATTGAATGGATATACCAGTGCTTATGATGCTGCTCATTGGATGTGAAAAATGACAGGTAAAAATTTATGAGGGATTGTACATTCTGAAATATGATATAAAATGTGTAGGAATGGGAATTCTAGTTCTTGCAATGGTTCTCAAGCATTTCTTGTGTCTTCTGTTCCATTCGGTCAACTGTGTGACTGTAAAGAAGTTTTGTTAGCAATATCTTTTACAAAAATCTGTGTTTCTTTCTCATACTTTCTTAATTGTTACTTCTACCTGATGTAACACACAGGGGTGGGGGAAGGCAGTGATGTTAAAGTGCAAATATGATTCTGCCATAGTCATTTAGTTTGTTATAGAAATATCAACAGACCTTTTCTACTTTTTTTCATGTTTTATTTCCTTTGTCTTCCTTAATTAAATGCACTTGGACAATCTGACAGCAATTTCATGACAAACTTTATGAAAACATTTTTTCCCCCTCAATAGATATTGTAGACGCAAAATCAGCAGAAGCAGAGTGGTGGGGAAAGTACAGAGGATGCCAAAAATTATCATTTTAGATCACTTGCAACCTCTGTTTGACTATTGGAACCCTAAATGTGATGTCCTTATCCAATGGCCAATGAGGAAACACATTGCTAGAAGAGGTAAATCACATCAATCTAACATTCTTCATTTACTTGACCCTGAAGAAAGAAGGAAGTTATAATGAGATAGATAGCTTTCTCAAGGATATTCCTTGGAGTTGGGAGCTGGAATTTTATTATGTGCCCAGAGACAACAAGAACATTTCATGAAGTATTTGGTCATTACAGATTTCAATACTATTATATGTTGTGTTTGTCTTTAGTCCTTCAGGAGGACCATGACATCAGGGAGATGATACCATGACTTGCAATTGACTTTGATTTGAGTGAGGGAGGGCTGTGCAAGGTCACCAGCTTTATTTTCTCCTCCAGAGCCATCTGGGTCCAATGGCCAGATACTCATCAGGACGACTAGAGATGACTCAGGATGCAATGGGAGACCTTGGCCCTTTTAAGCTAAAGTCTTTTCAGGTTCTCACTTTAGGTGAGGTAATTCCCATCAGTAAATAGGCCTCTTTAAGAAGTGAGTCAAGGGAGGGGCAGAGCCAAGATAGAGGAGTGAAAGCAGTGACTGGCTTGAGCTCTTCCCCCAACCCCTCCAAATACCTGTAAAAAATGGCTCTAAACAAATTCTAGAGCAGCAGAACCCACAAAAAGACAGAGTGAAACAAATTTCTAGTCTAAGACAACTTGGATGGTTGATTAGAAAAGTCTATAGCACTGGGCTGGGAGAGAAATGCAGTTCAGCGTGAGCAGGTGCACAGGGAAAGATCAGGCCTCAGTGAACCTGGAGCAGCCCTCATAGGACTGAAGGACAGGCAGCTGTGGCAGTTTCCAGACTTCTCAATCCGTGAACTGGAGACAACTTAGAAGGTCAGTAGGAAAAGTCTGTGACCGAGGTGAGAGAGAAGCTCCGTCCCAGCCCCAGTCCTGGTGCAGCCTGTGTGATTAAGGAAGAAAAATGTGGTTCAGGTTCGCTCCTACAGTAAGACACACTCCTAGAGAAAGAAGTGAAGGTAGCTTTAATTAAGATTATAATATAGGTATAGAAAAGGTAGATTTACAGCAACATACAATTAGCAATACGACTATAGTCAGGCTAAGAATATGAAGGATAGCAATAATATAAGAAAACCTTACCAATTCAGGGAAGCACCAACATCTGAAGTCCAAGCTGGGGATTCCCGGGGTACAGCTTTCAGGGCCCCATTGGGAAAGTCCCAGGCAGAGCGTCCTCTCCATGGGTGAGAATTCAAAGATGGCTTTCCCAAGTAGGATTTAAATAGGGCCTCTACCAAAAAGAAGGCCCTGTGCCAGAGGTGTCCATGATTCTAGTAGATGTTTTCACTTGGTCCAGGAACGCAAGCAAAACATCCTAGAATATTAATTAACTTGTTATGTTCTGATGAACTGGTCAGGTTCCCAGAGCACATCTTTTCCTGACAACTGGCTAACTTCTCAGGTCAACATAGATAACCACACTCGGGCTTATAGCCCAATGTTTAGAGTCATACAGGGGACATGGAAGATCTTTCCTTATAAGATTTATCAATCACAGCCCTGGGGTGGTGGCTGTTTCCAGAGCTTCTGGCCCACAGACTGAAGGGGATTTGAGTGGGATTGCAGGGATTTCTTTGCTGGTGCTGAGGCAGGATTCTCTTGCTTTGCCCGTGCTTGTATCTGCGTCACAGTTCTGGGTGGTGGTCCTGGGGCAAGGAGGAATGCTGGCATGGTGCAGCGTGTAGTGGTGGTGCAGGAGGAATCCCCCTCACAGTTCCAAGGCAGAAAAGAATGCTTGTGGTCAATCACAGACTAGAGCACAGGCCAGGAAAGGAGTAAACACCTCACCCTTGATCATAGCACCTTGGTAGAACTGAAAACTTACAGGTCCCTAGAAGTATCTCTGAAAACAGCTGTACAAAACCCCCAAAGCTTGGGACAATACATTCTCCACATTGGAAGCAGACTCTTACCTTAATAAAGAGTTTAAAACTCAAGTAATTGGCTGAGATCATGAGCAAACTGCACCAAAAAAGTCAGACCATAGAATCTCCTTTGGTGACAAAGAAGATCAAAACATACAACCAGAAGAAGACAACAATGTCAAAGCTCCTACATCCAAAGCCTCCAAGAAAAATATGAATCAGTCCCAGGTCATGGAAGAGCTCAAAAAGGATTTTGAGAAGCAAGAAGTAGAGGAAAAACTGGGAAGAGAAATAAGAGTGATGCAAGAAAATCATGAAAAAGAAGCCAACAGCTTGCTAATGGAGACCCAAAAAAATACTGAAGAAAATAACACCTTAAAAAATAGCTTAGGGGCAGCTAGGTGGTGCAGTGGATAGAGCACTGGTCCTGGATTAAGGAGGACCTGAGTTCAAATCTGGCCTCAGACACATAACACTTATTAGCTGTGTGGCTCTAAGCAAGTCACTTAACCCCAATTGCCTCACAAAAAAAAAATACACACACACACACACACACACACACACACACACACACACACACACACACACATATAGCCTAACCCAAATGGCAAAAGAGGTCCAAAAATCCAATGAGGAGAAGAATGCCTTAAAAAGCAGAATTGGCCAAATGGAAAAGGAAGTTCAAAAGCTCACTGAAGAAAATACTTCCTTAAAAATTGGAATGGAGCAATTGGAAGCTAGTGATTTTATGAGAAATCAAGACATTGTAAAACAAAACCAAAAGAATGAAAAAATAGTAGGCAATGTGAAATATCTCATTGGAAAAATAACTGACCAGGAAAATAGATCCAGGAGAGATAATTTAGAAATTATTGCACTATCTGAAAGCCATGATCAAAAAAAGATCCAAGACATTATCTTTCAAGAAATTATCAAGGAAAACTGCCCTGATATTGTAAAACCAGAGGGCAAAATAGAAATGGAAAGAATCTACCAATCACCTCCTGAAAGAGATCCCCAAAGGAAAACTCCTAGGAATATTGTAGCCAAATTCCAGAGTTCTCGGGTCAAGGAGAAAATATTTCAAACAGCCAGAAAGAAACAATTCAAGAATTGTGGAAATACAATCAGGATAACACAAGATTTAGCAGCTTCTACATTAAGGAACCAGAGGGCTTAGAATATAATATTCCGGAGGGCAAAGGAAATACGATTATAGCCAAGAATCACCTACCCAGCAAAACTGAGTATAATCCTTCAAGGGAAAAAATAGACATTCAGTGAAATAGAGGACTTTCAAGCATTCTTGATGAAAAGACCAGAGCTGAATAGAAAATTTGACTTTCAAATACAAGACTCAAGAGAAGTATGAAGAGGTAAACAGGAAAGAGAAATCATAAGGGACCTAATTAAGGTTGAACTGTTTACGTTCCTTTTTTTTTTTTTGGCTAGGCGATGGTGTTAAGTGACTTGCCCAGGGTCACACAGCTAGTAAGTGTCTGAGGCCACATTTGAACCCAGGTCCTCCTGACTCCAAGCCCAGCACTCTATCCACTGTGCCACTAGCTGCCTCATTTTGGTATATATCTAATTTAGGAGTTTTTAATTTGGGGTCTGTGCACTTATTTTTGTAAAATTTTGCTAACTGCATTAATTTTAATTGGTTTCTTCTGTAATTACCTTTAAAAAAAATTTTTTTGGGGGGGGCAAGGCAGTTGGAGTTAAATAAGATGCCCAGGGTCACACAGCTAGTAAGTGTCAAGTGTCTGGTCTGAAACTGGATTTGAACTCAGGTCCTCCTGACTCCAGGGCCAGTGCTCTATCCATTGTGCCACCTAGCAGCCCCCTACCTTTTTTAAAATTATATGCTCTGAGTTGAATGAAAAGCCTAAGAGACAAAGTTTCTGGGCAGTTAATAATCAATTTGTTAATTAGTCTAGCTGAGAATAAATTGATGGTCAGTGGTTTCTACAAAACCATGTAGATCCCTGAATGCTCAAATACCTTTGGAAAAGGAGGTGCTTCTGACAGGTGAAAATCAGCCCTCATTGCTGAATAATAAATGAGGGGGTAGACATAAAAAGTCCTTAGCTCTCCTGCTGAGAATGTGACTTGATCATGAGACTCAGCCACCTCTAGCAATCTGGACAAAGGAATCCATTTCTACCCAGACCACTCTGGTTGATTTCCTTTTGTGAGCTGACTTCCCCTAGACTGTGATGGAGGGGTGTTGGGCATGGGCTCAGTGCTTTAGGGCTGGAATACACCTAGATTAGATGCTGTATTTCACTCTAAACAGAAATAAGGCCTTTTAGTGGGGTAGGGTCCAGCCCAAGATCACAGAGTACGTACCTAGAAAATTTGGCCAATCTTATCTGTTAACCTTGTCCTTCAGAGACTGGCTGAATGACCAACAGGGACTGAATGACCTAAATGAGGAAATAGAAAGGAGAAAAACCTCAATCTTTATTATGTTAATATAATCACTTCTCTCATCATTTGAAAAACATTCTGAGAAGGGTTCCATTTGTTTCACCAGATTGACATAGGGTAATTATTGGGAAGTTTTTCTTTAAATCAAATCTAAATTTATCTCTTTTTAACTTCTTTCCACTGCTCCTAAGTTCTGTCCATTGGTCAAGCAGAACAAGCCTAATTTCTCTTCTACCTAATAGAACCTCAGAAACTTTGTGACAGCTATAATGCCTCCCTTAGTCTTCTCTAGGCTAAATATATTTATTTCATTAGGTTGAAATTATGGCATGATCTTAAGATTCTTACTGTCCTCTGAACACTCTCCATTTTTATCAATATTCTGTCTAAAGTGTGGCATTCAGAATTTAATACAGTACCCTATATGTGGTCTGACTATGACCACAGAAAGTGGACCTATCAACTCTCTAGTCCTGAAAACTCAGCCCTGGTGAATCCTGTGTTCTTGTGCTAAGTGCTGGGGATGCTAAGAAAGGTAAAAAATAGTCTCTGCCCCCAACGAGCTTACATTCTAATGGGGAAGACAACATAAAAATAACTAAAAACATGTATAATGAATACAAAAAATATGGGTGATAATCTCAGATTATCATCTGGAGGGATGACTCGGGTTGAGCTTCTACTTCACCAAAATCTGAAGAGTTTTGTAAATTAGCAAAGTTCCATTAAACAAAGTCTAGCCATGCTTAACATCTTGTTCTTGGGAAGTTTATTTTTTTTAAACCCAAGATTAAGACTTTACATTTAGCTTCATTAAATTTCATTTTCATTTTTTACACCACTGTTGGGGTCCATGCAGCAATATGTTCTATCTTATGCATCCTATCTTTGCTACTGTGGCCCTAATATTCCTAGATAGAAAGTGAATGATCAGTTGATAGTTGAGGAATAAATAAACTGAAAAGGGTTTTCATTGTTTTTTCGGGGGGAAAAAGAAGAAACTTCACCCTAGCCTGCCCAGAGAAATCACGTAGACCCAGAACTGCAGCGTCACGTTTGTCCCTTCTGTACTCCTTTAACTTCCCCTAATTAAATCTAAAAGAGGAATCATTGAGTCTCCTGCAATCCCAGATTCAGAAAAAGAAAATGAGTTAGTTGTGCATACTATGCCCATGACCAAACTGTGAAAGTATAAAGGGTCATTTGGAGACTTGGGATGGATTTTGGCATATTTTAAAATAACTGTGGTCACTTGGGTAGAACTGCAAGAATATAGTACTATTGCTTTTAATCTGAGCAGCACTGTAACAGTTGTGCCTCAAGATAATGACAAAATATCCATTGAGGAGCCAGCCCTGCAAGGAGCCCAAAGATGATGAAACATACCTGGAATCTGCCAAAAGAAGAAAAAAGACAGAAACATGTAGCATCTAGACTCTTAACTGCATGTCCTGCTGTGGGACATTTGTGGTATGAGGTAAAGAAAGTTTTCAATATCTTAGTGAGAACAAGATAGAGAATGTGAAACAAGTAAGAAAAAAGGACGATGGACTTCTCATGTGGAGGCCTCCAACACATTGTGAGGCTGCTATGCTTTTGCTTGCTCTGCAGGGGGGGAGGTGCCAGAGCAACAAAATCAGGGAAATACAGGGTCTTTTCTCTGGACAGATTGTATGGTGAACACAGTACTTCTATATTACCTTTCACTCATGTTATCCCATGAGCCACAAAGAGGGTCTATCACAAGAATCAACATAAGAACAAAGGAAAGAGTCTTTGTGCATAAGAGAATTTGAGGACATAAAGAACGTGTTTGAGATATCATACGTGCTCATTGGCCTCACTGAAAGGTTTGTTTGGCTGGGTTTTTTTTTTCTTTAAAAGAAAATCATCAAATTGCTATTCTAGCAAGTGCCTAATGCTGTGTGAGATAACAAAGAAATGATTAGAGTAACAAGAAACAGTTCTTATCAATAGAACTTCCCCTTCTCCATATATGAATTTGGCTTTCCAGGCCCATTGGTGTATTCATTTAATACCTGAATACCATGAACACTGCCACATCTTGCTTTCCAGTTATGCTCCCTCTTCTCCTGCCTGTAATTGCTTTTGCTGCCCTTTCTGGACACCTGAATTCCAGTTTCTGGTCATGACTGAAAATAAATTCAGCTTCCTTCATATACCATACATAATCCAAATTTCCTTTAGGGCATGAGACCCCCTTCATTTCTTAGAGATAAGAATAGAAATGCACCAGTGGGGGATGAGTAGGGTTAACAAACATCTAGAAGAGTATGACTTTTACTTTTTATTCGTACCTTTCCTCCCTCTAGCTGTGTACTGCTTTGCTTAATGAGACTGAGACTGTCAGCAACAAAAGAGTAGTGATGAGCCAAACAAGTCTTCTTGGAACCTATGGTAAGTCCGTTCTTCAACCTCAAGAAACCTAGCAGAATCTGATAACTAGTCTGGCAATTCTAAGAATAGAGTAAATAAAAAACTACAACCAACATTTATTATGCATTTATTTTGTGTCAAGCACTGTGTTAAGCACTGGGGATACAGAAAGAAAAGTGGGCAAGAGGGGTCAGCCGCAGGGTAGATGGTAATATATTTTATTTAGTATAATTTTTATTAATTAAAAATCATGTCTATTTCCAACACTGAACTATTCAAAAGAGCAGTAGACTTGAAGAACTTGCTTTCAAGTCCCAGCTAAAATTCGGCTTTCTGCAAGAAGCCTTTCCTGATCCTTTTTAATCCTAGTGATTTTCTTCCTCTGTTGGTCATTTCCAATTTATTCTGTGTATATAGATAAGATAGTTTGTATAGTTGTTTGCATATTTTCCCACCCACTAGACTGTGAGCTTCTTGAGAGCCTCTCTTTGTATCCCCAGTGCTTAGCATATGGTAGGCACTTAATAAATTCTTATTGACTGCCCATCAGTGGCAGTGATTGGTAGATTGGCAGATAGTATTGAGGATAATGGCAGTCCTTTTTCCAAAGGGGTTGCTCCATTGGCAGTAGCTTAATCCAGGAAAAGCGGTGAGTTCTCCATTGGAGGATGTTATTTAAGGGTGACTCAAGACATCAGCAGTGTGCCTAAGGGATTTAGTGTGATCTTGCTGAGTGCAAAGTAAGATCCACTGATTGCCCTTTGGCCTGAGCTTGGTGCTTTGACAACGATTCTGTGTAAAGGGGATCACTACTAGAGTATGAACTGGCAGAGTTGGCTAGCTGGAGTCAACAACTTCTAAGACAGGAAGTTGGCTTCTAAGTTAAACTTACTTTGCATATCTTTAGAGAACATATCTGAAAACAGTTCTTTTCTTTAGGTGTAACAAGAAAGATGAAGGGTCAGAGCTTGTAGCTAGCACAGTATTACGAAAATTAGTGTATTAGATATGCTGAGTGATGAGCAAGGGACAATGCATGTCAACTCAGGAAAAAAAAATAATTCTTCTGTAGTCAGAACTGTGGCTTTTTAGTGCAAAAGTGAGAGAGAATTGAACATCAGTCGGCCTCAAATAAGGTCATATATTAGCAATATATCTTAGTCAGCCTCTTAGAAATCCTTCAGAGGAAGCTCTCAGGCTTCGGGTACTTTCCAAAGACAATGAGCTTTTTTTAACAAGGACCTTGTCTATCTGGGCAGAAATATTTTTTTCCTACTTGAAGTCATAAGAAAGGTGGGCAGTGGCTTCCGTGTTAGGGATTTTTTCCTCCCACTGTAAATTCTCTCACTTTCTTTCACTGAACAGTTTGTTTGCTGTTTATAGCTGAGGGTCTCCAGCTTTACCTTTTAGAAGAGACTGCAAATCTCTTTCCAGCAAGTACAACCAAAGTGGGTAGAGTAGTGTCAACATCAAGGTAGGGGTTCTTAACCGTTTTTATATGTCATCAACCTCTTTGGTAGCCTGGTGAAACCTGGAAATAATGTTTGTTGTTGACTATGATAATTGAATTTTTTTTTTTTTGGCTAGGCAGTGGGATTTAAGTGACTTGCCCAGGGTCACACAGCTAGTAAGTATTATGTGTCTGAGGCTGGATTTGAACTCAGGTCCTCCTGAAACCAAGACCTGTGCTCTATCCACTGCGCCATCTAGCTGCCCCTGACTATGGTAATTGAAGAAAGTGATAAATTTCAGTTAGAAGATGTAATTTTTTTGTTCAGAGACTTCCAGAAATCTATCTGACAAGGTCTCCCTTGCTATCAGTAGCACTGTAATCTGTCAGCCAGACTGGAAACCTCTGTCTTTTTTTTTTTAACTTTTTTTTTTTGTCACCATAGTCAATCTATTGAGGAATCTTTGGTTTTTTATTCATTTTGTCCCCCATCTTACCTTAACTCTTCTTTCCTATTTTTTCTATGTTAATATTTGTCCTGATGACCCCAAGCTTAGAATGTTATTAAACATGCTGATAATTTACACTTTTGTATGGTGCTTTAAAATGTTCAAAGCTCTTTTACATTGATACCTTTACTGCTCACAATACCTTTGTATAGCATGAACAGTATTTATTATTCCCACCATTTTACAGTGTTTTATTTAGTGACAAAATTTCTAGAAGTATTGAATATCCAACTATAAGCCATTTCTTTAAGTTGAAATAGAAAAAAAATTGTGGACCAATTTCCTTAATGAGCATTGATGCAAAAATTTTGAACAAAATGCTAGCAAGGAGATTACGACAATATAGCCCCAAAGATTATATACATGCCTGGGTGGGATTTCTATCAGGAATGCGGGTTGGGTCAGTATTAAGAAAACTATCAATATATAGTTGACCATATCAATTTAAGAAAACCACAACAGAAATCATATCATTATCGCAATAGATGCTGAAAAACTTTTGACAAAATAATGTACCCATTCCTATTAAAACCACTAGAGAGTTTAGGAATAAAGGGAGCATTCCTTAAAATAATAAGTAGCATCTATCTAAAACCATCAGCAAGCATCATCTGTAATGAGGATAAGCTAGAAGCCTTCCCAATAAGATCAGGATGCCCATTATCACCACTATTCAAAATAATACTTGAAATGGTAGCTATAACAATAAGAGAAGAAAAAGAAATTGAAGGAATTAGAATAGGTAATGAGGAAACCAAACTTTGCAGATGACATGATGATATACTTGGAGAACCCTACAGCTTGAAATAATTAACAACTTTAGCAAAGTTGTAGGATATAAAATAATCCCACATAAATCATCAGCATTTCTTTATATGACCAGTAAAGCCCAGCACCTAGAGATAGAAAGAGAAATTCTATTTAAAATAACTGTAAACAATATAAAATACTTGGGAGTCTACTTGCCAAGATAAACCCAGGAAACTATATGAAAACAATTATGAAACACTTTTTACACAAATAAAGTCATATCTAAACAACTGGAAAAATATCAGTTGTTCATGGGTAGGCTGAGCTAATATAATAAAAATGACAATTCTGCTTAAATTGATTCAGTGCCATATCAATCAAAATACCAAAAAATTATTTTATAGAGCTAGAAAAAAATAACAAAATTCACCTGGAAGAACAAAAGGTCAAGAACATCAAGGGAATTAATGAAAAAAAAAATTCAAAAGAAAGGGGCCTATCAGATCTCAAACTATATTATAAAGCAGTAATCATCAAAGCTGTCTAGTACTGGCTAGGAAACAAAGTGATGAATCACTGGAATAGATTAGGTATACAAAACACAGTAATCAATGACCATAATGACCTACTGTTTGATAAACCCAAAGACCCCAGCTTTTGGGATAAGAACTCACCATTTGACAAAAACTGGGAAAACTGGAAAACAATAGGACACAAAGTAGGTGTAGACCAACATCTCACACTGTATACCAAGATAAGGTCAAAATGGGTGCACGATTGAGACATAAAGGGTGACACCATAAGCAAATTAGAAGAGCAAAGAATAGTCTATCCATCAGAATTATGGGGAGGAGAAAAAATCATGACCAAACAAGAGATAGGAAGCATTACAAAATGTAAAATAGATTATTTTGATTATATTAAATTAAAAAGCGTTTGTACAAACAAAACCAATGCAAGAAAGATTAAAAGGAAAGCAGAAAGCTGGGAAACAGTATCTACAGCAAATGTCTCCAATAACGGTCTCATTTCTGAAATATATAGAGAGCTGAGTCAAATTTATAAGAATACAAGCCATTCCCCAATTGATAAATGGTCAAAGGATATGAACAGGCAGTTTTCAGATGAAGAAATCAAAGCTATCTATAGGCATATGAAGATGTGCTCTAAATGACTTTTGATTAAAGAAATGCACATTAAAACAACTCTGAGAATACCGCCTTACATCTGTCAAATTGGTTAATATGGCAAAGAAGGAAAATGATAAATGTTGCATAGCATGTGGGAAAATTGGGATACTGATGCACTGTTGATGGAGTTGGAAACTGATCCAACCCTTCTGCAGAGCAATTTGGAACTATGCCCAAAGGGCAACCAAGCTCTGTATACCTTTTGATCCAGCAATACCAGTACTGGATCTGTATTCCAAAGATACCATAAAAAAGGGAAAGGGACCTGCATGTGCAAAAATATTTACAGTAGCCTTTTTTGTGATGGCAAAATATTGGAAATTGAGGAGATGCCCCATCAGTTGGGGAAAGGCTAAACAAGCTGTGGTATATGAATATCATAGAATGCTATTGTGCAATAAGAAATGATGAACAGGCAGATTTCAGAAAAACCTGGAAAGAATTGTGCAAACTGTTGCAAAGTGAAATGAGCAGAATCAGGAAAATGTCCACAGTATCAGCAACACTGTGTGGTGATCAACTATGAATGACTCAGCTCTTCTCAGTGACACAATGATCCAAGATAAGTACAAAAGACTCAGGAAGGAAAGTGCTATGCATATCCAGATAAAGAACTGATGGACTCTGAATGCAGACTGAAGCATATTTTTTTTCAGTTTGTTCTTTCTCATTTTTTTTGTTCTTTCACAGCTGTGATTAATAGGAAATATTTTTGCATGATGGCACATGTATGAGCTATATCAAACTGCTTACTATTTTCAGAATAGGAGTGGGGGAGAGGAGGGAGGGAGAAAAATTTGAAACTTAAAATCTTACAAAAAATTAATGCAAAAAATTTTCTTGACATGTAACTGGGAAAAAAAATAAAATACCATTAAAACATTTAAAAAATAAATTGAAGCCTCATTTGCATGGTGAAGTACCATGTCACTAACAAGCAATATAGTGAAGTTCATAAGGAAATAAGCAAGTGAGAGACTTATATCTGAGAAAGTAAGAGAAGTGAAAGTGCTAAGTGTGGGGCAGCCCTTCCTATACTCCATTTGCTGTTTTCTTCATAGCATGGTCTGTCTCTCTTGTACCATGTGGGAGTGCCTACTGTGTTTTGAAATTTCTTTTGCCTAGTGGGAGAAAGCTTCATGCTACCCATGCAAGTAAATTTTGCCCTTACAGTTCTTTAAGTATAGTTCATGCACTTGATCTATACTTTTGATCCATGTACCGTTCAGATCCATTCTGTGTTAAATGGTATGCAAGACACACTATGTTTTATTGCTTCCATGTTGAATGAGTTTTTAGTTAAAAGAGGTTAAGAGAAAGGAGTCTTTATCATAGCTTATATAAGGTAAGAAAATTATACATTTTTAACTAGAAATATAAAATTATAAATAATTTTTTAAAACTTATTTCATAGGAAAAGCATAAATCATGTCACATTCTAAGAGTAGAAAAAAATATACAAGAACAGAATTTTCAGACAATGTGGGAGCTAGATTTCTTCTTTTCTGAAGTAAAAGACAAAATTTTATGTTTTATTTGTAAACACAGTATTAGTGTCCCCAAGGAATATAATTTAAAATGCCATTATGAAATATACTGTTTTGATACAATACTTAGGAATAAGGTAAATTAAGAAATTTGAAATAACTTAAAAAAACCCAAAAGTAATAACAAAAATCTATAAAGACAGCGAAAATGTAGTGAAAGCTAGTTACACTGTTTCAAAACTTGTAGCTAAACATTCAGTGTTTTAGTGAAGGTGAATTTGTGGAGTGTATAGTGAAAGCCATTGAAATTCCTTTCCTGAAAAAGTTAAAACTTTTCAGAATATTTCATCATGGAACACTATTGTAGAATTAACAAAATTTTCACTGATGTCAATGGAAAACAAATTAAAATTGGAAAATTTCTGACTCTGACTCCTCCTCCTCTTAACACCAATTGCCTCATGAAAAAAAAAAGTTTAGTCACTTTATTTGTATAATTCCAGATTGCTTTCCAAATGGTTATGCCATTTCACAGCTCTACCAACAGTGTGTTAGTGTGCCTGTCTTTCTGAGATCTCTCCAACATTGACTATTGCCATTTTTTTTGTCATTTTTGCCAATTTGCTGAATATGAAGTGAACCCTTAGGATTGTTTTAATTTGTATTTCTCTTATTGTTAGTGATTTGAAGCATTTTTAATGTGTTGTGAAATGCTTTGCAATTCTTTTGAGAACTGTTTGTTTACATCTTTTGGTCATTTATTTATTGAGGAATGTCTTTTAGTCATAACAGATATAACTAGATATCTGTGGATAAATAGATATCTTGGACACCAAATCCTTATAAGAGAAATTTGATATAAAGATTGTTTCCCATTTGACTGCTTCCTTCTTATCCAAGATGCATTAATGTTATCTGTGCAGCAACTTTTTAGTTTACAATAATCAAAGTTGTCTCTTTACCTTTTGCAATTGCTTCTGTGTCTTGGTTGGTTAAAAATACATCTCCTACCCATAGTTATAAGAGTTATATAATCTGTTTCTCTTCTTTTTTATAGTATGATATTTAATATTATCATGTATCTATTTAAAATGTATTATAGAGTGACATGTAAGATGTTGGTCTAAGCCTAATTCCTGCCAGATTACCTTTTAGTTTTCTCAGATATTTTCTCTATATTTTTATCAAATAGGGAGTTTTTCCTATTATTTTGTTTCCTATTTATCAAACACTGAGTTATTGAGTTCTATTATTTTTAAGTCTCCTTTTTCCCTCTAATCTATCCATTTTGTAATCTATCCATTGATCTACCTCTCTATTCTTTAACCAGTGCCTGCTGGTTTTTTTAACTGCTCTATTACAATATTGAATTCTGGAAATGCCATTATTCTTTAGTCCTGACTTTTTTCATCATTTATCTTGATATTCTAGATCTTTTGGTTTTTTTTTTCTCAAATGAATTTTGTTATTATTTTTTCAAATTTTCAAAATTTGATTGAGATAGCAGTAAAATTATAAATAAATTTTGGTAATGTTATTTTTATCATGTTGGTATACTCTAGCCATGAACATTGAATAATTTATTTTTTTAGCTATTTAATTTCTTCCATTTTTTTTTTAAATTTCTTTAAGGAACAATTTGGATCAGATCCTTACAAGTCTTTTGTGTGCTTTAGGAAGTTGATCACCAGATATTTTATGCATTTACAGTTATATAGAATGAGATTTTCCTTTCTAGCATTGTTCCTTGTGTTTTCCTATTATTATTTAGAAATGCTGTTGATTTTTGAGAATTTATTTCATAGTTTGCAACTTTGATGAAGCTATTAACTCATTTAGGACTTTTGCATATTCCCTAGGATGTCCAAGTAAACCATCATATATGTTCAGCAGACAGGGATAGTAGTGTATATTTTGTTTTAACCTTTACCTACCTTTGTTCCTTTAATTTTTTTTCTCTTATTGCTATTGCTAGCATTTCCAGAACTATATCAAATAATAATGGAGAGAAAAGGCATTCTTGCTTTACTCTCTCTATATTGACAAAAGTTTTAGTGTATCCCTATTGCATATGATAACTTACTTTTGGTTTTATCTAGGTACTTTTTATTGTATTTAAAGTTCTTTCTATGCCTATACTTTGTAGGATTTATAGTATAAAAGAGTGTTTGTACTTTGTCACAGGCTTTTTCTGCATCTGTTGAAATGATCATGTGGTTTTAGAAGTTTTGGTTTTTAATATGATTAATTATGTTAATTGTTTTCCTATGTTGAAGCATCTTTGCATCTCTGATATAAATTCTACTTGATCAAAATAAATGTTTTTGGGGGCAGCTAGGTGGCTCAGTGCATAGAGCACCAGCCCTGAAGTCAGGAGGACCTGAGTTCAAATGCGGCCTCAGACCAGACACAGTTGACACTTACTAGCTATGTGACCCTGGGCAAGTCACTTAACCCCAATTGCTTAAAACAAAAAACAAAAAATAAAATAAATGTTTTCTTGGATAAATCACCATAGTCTGATAGGATTTTGGTTTTTGAGTCAATGTTTATTAATAATACTGGCCTATAACTTTCTTTCTAACAGATCATCCCCTGATATCAGGAGCGTGTAAGTCTTGTAAAAGGATTTTTGTGGGGTGTTTTCCTTTCTCAGTTTTGGAGAGTATTTTGTGAAGTCTGAATAGTATCTATTCCTTCAAAATTTGATTCTCCTGTGAATCCATGAGAAGCAGGAGGTTTGTTGTTTGGTTTTTAGTAGTTCCTTTATGGCTATTACTATTTTCTTTACTTTCATTAATTTATTTCAGAGGTCTAGGTATTCTTCTGATAGTTTGGGTATTTTACATTTTTGAATATGTTGTTCCATGTCTATTATGTTATTGGTTTTGTTAGCAAATAATTGAATAATATGCTCTGATTATTTGTTTTCTTTCTTTTTATTTTTACTTATGTTTTTTCAGTGTTTTCACTTTACTCATTTACTATTTTATTGGTGTGATTTTTCTGTTCTCTTTTTTAATCAGATTAGCTACGGTTTTTTTTTTAAATCACTTTAGTCTTTTCAGAGATCCAGCTTTTAGTTTTATTTAGTATTTCTCTGTGTTTTTTATTTCTAATTTTACTGTTTCCCCTCAAATTTTTAATACATCCTCTTTTGTGCTTATTTTAGGTTTATTTGTTGGTTTTCTAAATTTTAAAATTACTATTCAGTTCATCAATGCTCTCTTTTTCTATATTGTTAAGTCCTCATTTGGATTTGTAGCTTTTATTTGTGATCCCTGAACCAATTTCTACTTTTATTGCATTATGGTCTATAGAGGATATATTAACTATTTCTGCCTTTTTACATTTGTTTGTAATATCCATCATGGTATATAGTCATTTTTTGTAAAAGTTCCATGTGATGCTGAGAAATATGTATATTCTTTTGCTGTCTCAGAAGACTCTAAATCTTCTAACTCTAGTTTCTTAAGCCATTTGTTCAGTTCCATATTTATCTTTTGTTTATCTTTGTTAGATTTATCCAAAACTATGAGAGATATTGAAGTCTTCTGTCACTATTATGTTACTGTTATGAATTCTTAAAGCTCAGATAATGTTTCCTTTAAGAATTTGGATGTTAAGGCATTGGAAGGATATAAATTTGTTACTGATATTGATTTTTTTGTCTACAGTTCTCTTCAGCATAATACAGTCTCCTTTTTTTATCTCTATTTTTTGAAGGCTTGTTTTTGCTTTTTCACATAACATGTTTGCAACTTCTACTATTTGGGATTTACTTGATGCATAGTGATTTTTTTCCCATTTCCTCAGGGTTTTTTTTTGTGTATGTCTTTGTTTTTTAAATGTGTTTCTTATAAACAGTAGATTGTATAGTTTTGTTTTCTTTCTCAATGCCACTCTTTTTCATTTTATTGGATTGTTTAATCCATGCACTTTTACGCTTACAAGACTATTACCCCCACCCATTCTGCTATAAAAACAGTCTCATGTTCCTTTAATTTCTTTAATCTTTTTTTTAAAGGTGGTCCCCTTCCCACTGGCTCTTTTTGCTTCACCCTGATCCCCTCTTCTCATTTGTTATACCTTTCTTTATGGGGTTTTGCTCTTTAGTTCATTTTTCTCTTGCTTTTATCTGGTTATATAATTTTCCCATTTTCCACCTTTTCCTTTTAGTTAAGCAAGTCGATTCTCCCTTCCTCTACTCTCCTTCAACTAGTCTTATTCATTAGCTTTTTAAATTTATTGTTGGTGATTCTTTTCATAAAGTATTTCTCTCTCTATTACCCATCCTCACTTTCTGTCTATTCTAGACCTTCATTCTCTGATTCATAGCCCCTGTAATTATCTGGCCCTCTTTTTTCTCTGTATTCCACATTTAATCAAAGCTTCTAAGGTATATGTTCTAGTCCCTCCCCTCTAAGCACTTTATGTCACTGACTTGAAGGGCTTGTCCTGTGGAGTCTCTCTTTACACTTTGTCTCACTCTTGGAACAATGCCAGTTAGTGTAGGTGTCAGGACACTGCCCCATTGTAGAGCCCCTCACCCTTTATGTGCCTGATAAAGCAGCTCACCACTGAGCTATACCTTTCCTGGTTACCTTTTTCTCCCATTTGCCTCAAAATCTCTTTCTTGGGTCCATGGTCTCCCCGAGGTGCCTGTTATCCCCAGGAATTCCAACTCCCCCCTTTCCCAATGTAGGAAAAACACACTTTTCAAGCACTAAATCTCACAGGCCTCACCGAGTGTAAGGTCCTTATTCCCCTTCACATACCATCTCTCTTCACCCATAGAAACATTCATCAGTGGAACCCCCTCCTACTTCCAAAGTAAAGCCTCATTCCTTTTCCCTTCTTTTCCCTTTTTGCCTTCTTACCTGCTAACCTGTAGGCTGTCTTTCTGAGGTCCAGGGGTGACCTTTCCCTCATTGCTAGCCCTTGATTTGACCCTGGTGCTTCAGAGTCTCTTCTGTCCTCTTGCTCTCTGCTCCCTCCCCTCATACATACCCTCTCATGTTATAATGTCCCACCAAAAATAGAAGCATTGATTCATGGGTAGGCAAGATATCCCGTTCGGTCCACGATGCCCCTGTCTGCCTCTTCAGTGTTAACCTTTACCAGATTTCCACCTTCACCTCTGTCTCCTTGTGTACATTTAGAAAGAAATCTCTTACTATTCTCTCTGTTGTCACTTTGTGGTGGTTGTCACCTTTGCCTGCTGCATTTGTTCCCTTCTGCACTTTGTTGTTTGAGATGTTCTAGAAGCAAGTAATCTCTTCAGTTCTTGTTTTATTTCTAACAGTGTTTCTAACTCTTCTTTATTACTGAACGTCCATCTTTTGTGCTGTATGGTTAAGCTCTGATCTGCATCCTAAAATCTGGTGCTCTTTGAAATACGTTATTTCACTGTGCCCAAAAGGCTATAAAAATGTGCATACCCTTTGACCCAGCAAGACCACTACTAGATCTGTATCCCAAAGTGATCATCAGAAAGGGAAAAGGACCTACATATACAAAAGTACGTGTAGTAGCTCTTTTTGGGGTAGCCAAGAATTGGAAATTGAGGGGTTGCCCATCACTTGGGGCACGGCTGAACAAGTTGTGGTATATGAATATCATGGGATGCTTCTGTTCCATAAGTGATGAGCAGGCAGATTTCAGAAAAACCTGGAGAGACTTGCACAGACTGGTGCTGAGTGAAGTGAGCAGGACCAGAGCATTGTACACAGTAATAGCAACATTATGTGATGACCAACTTTGATAGACTTGGCTCTTCTCTGCAATGCAATGATCTAAGACAGTTCCAAAAGATTCATGACAGAAAATACTATCCACATCCAGAGAAAGAACTATGGCGTCTGAATGCAGATTGAAGGATACTATTTTCTTTTTCATTTTCTTTCTCATGGTTTTTCCCTTTTGTTCTGATTCTTCTTTGACAACATGACTAATGTGGAAATATGTTTAATATAATTGTACGTGTATACCCTATATCTGATTGCGGGCTGTCTTGGGGAGGAGGGAGGGAGGAAAATTTAGAACTCAAAAACTTATAAAAGTGAATGTTGAAAACTAAAAATAAATAAATAAATTTTAAAAAGAAATACATTATTCCATTCCTTCGTATGTTTTCTAGTGAGTCCATAATACTCTTGTGTTATTTGAGTTAACTTTCATTTGTATTTGAATGTCTTTCTTCTGATTGCTTGCTGAACATGTTGTTTCTGAATTGAACTATTAAATTTAACCACTGTGTCTTAGAGTTTGCAGCCATGTATCTTTTTTTTTTTTCCCTGGGGGCAGTCTTTTAATTCTTTTGATTAGAATTTCATTTTCTGTGTTTGGAAGGTCTGAACCATTTTCTTCTGTTATTTACTTCATTATGGTAGTAAGGTTTTTTTTTTTATCCTGTCATGTTCTTTTGGGAGACCTAGAATCCTTAGCTTGTCTATGCATCCTGTCTGCAAAATCAGTATGTTGTACTTGTAGAGTGAGTATATTTTTAAAATTTTTTTTTACTCCTCTTCTAGATTATTCTTCACTTCTGGGTTTTTGCATTCCAAATTTGTTGTGCTCTCTTTTGTGTCTTTGGTGAAGCTCATGGAAGAAAATGATTCTTTAAAAATTAGAATGGAGGAAATGGAAGCTAATGATTTTATGAGAAATCAAGAAATAATAAAATAAAACCAAAAGAATGAAAAAATAGAAGATAACATGAAATATCTCAAAAACAACTGACCTGGAAAACATACTTTGTTTTCTCACCATGTTACACTGAATTTCAACGAGTTCCATTTGAATACTACTTTATAATCTTATCAACATAAAAAAAATGGGACAGTGAATAGTAAAAAATTATTTTCACACATTTTAAATCCTTAAAATGAACTTTCAAGTTCAAATTATAATTCCTGAGCATTTGAGGCAAACCTGCTGAAATCAGAAGAACCAAATGGCTTTTGGTAATTTTTACAATTAGGAAAATGAGTCAAAAAAAATTGTAGTTGCCTTTCCTAAAGGTAAAGTTTTATATCAAATGATTTCAGACAGTCGTATGTAGAAATGTTACAAACTGATTTTGACCCCTGAAATTTTAAATTCAACTCATATTTAAATACTCTATAATATTTACAATGAAAGCCAAATCCTGAAATCAGTTCTTATTATTAAGTTGTTCCAGTGACTCGTATTTCTCAAAGCATTTTGCTTTTATGGCGAAGTCACCAAAATCTCTGCAAAACCTTATGACAGGGAATCACTGGCAGCAGTGGTAGTTTCCAGATCTCTCAGCCCACAGATAGCAGACAAAAGGTCAGCAGGAAGAGGCTGGTGCACCTGGGTGAGAGTGGAACACTGTCCAGTGTAAGCCAATCCAGCACAGCCTCACCTACAGCAAACCAGGAGCAGCCTTGGGAGTGAGTGAATCAGCAGTGGCAGCAGCTACTTCTGGAGCACTCAGCCCACAGATACTAAGGGGGTTGAACAGCTGGTCAGAGGGAGATCATAGGGTTGGGTTTTTTTGGGTTGTTTTTTTTTTTTGCTAGCTCTGGGGCAGCACTTTGTTGCTTAGCTTATCCTTGGATCTGGGTAGTAGTTTTGAGTGGCAGCCCTATGGCAAGGAGGAGCATTAGCACAGCAGAGTTCGTGGCAGCAGTGGACAGGGAACCCTCCTCACAGTTCCAGGGCAGAAAAGAGTGCTTGTGGTCACTCACAGGCCAGAGCACAGGCCAAGAAAGTAGTAAACACCTCTTCTTAGATCATACCACCTTGAAAGAACTGAATAGTCCCCACAAGTATCTCTAAAAACAGCTGCACAAAACCCCTGAAGCTTGGTACAGTGTGCCCTCCATCCTGGAAGCAGAGCCCTACTTTAACAAAGAGTTAAAAAAAATAGGCTGGGAAAATGAACAAACAACAGAAAAAAAAACTGGAAAATTACTATGGTGGCAAGGGAGATCAAAACATACATTCAGAAGATGACAACAAAGTCAAAGCTCCTACATCCAAAGCCTCCATGAAAAAATATGAATTGGTCTCAGGCCATGGAAAAGCTCAAAAAGGAATTTGAAAATCAAGTAAGAGAAGTAGATGAAAAATTAGGAAGAGAATTGAGAGTGATGCAAGAAAATCATGAGAAAAGAGTCAGCAGCTTGGTAAAGGAAACAAAAAAATACTGAAGAAAATAATACCTTAAAAACAGACTAGGCAAAATGGCAAAAAGAGATCCAAAAAGTCAGTGAGGAGAAGAATGCCTTAAAAAGCAGAGTTGGCCAAATGGAAAAAGAAGCTAATCCACAACTCTTATTTCTCAGTCAGTACCAGATTGTTTTGATGACTTACGGCTTTATAATACCGTTTGAGATCTGCTGTGGATAGGCCACCTTCCTTCATGTTTTTTTTATATTCTTGACCTTTTGTTCTTACGGATGAGTTGTGTTATTCTTTTTTTCTAGCTCTATAAAAAATAATTTTTGGTAATTTGATTGGTATGGCATTGAATAAGTGGATCAATTTAGGTAGAGTTGTCATTTTTACTATGTTGGCTTAATATAATGAGCAATTAATATTTTTCCAGTTGTTTAGATCTGACTTTATTTGCGTGAAAAATGTTTTGTAGTTGTGTTCATATGGTTCTTGGGTTTGTCTTGTCAGGTAGACTCTGAAGTATTTTATATTGCCTACAATTATTTTAAATGGGATTTCTTTTTCCATTTCTTGCTGCTGAACTTTCTTGGTAATATATAGAAATGATGATTTATGTGGGTTTATTTTGTATCTTGCAAATTTGCTAAAGTTGTCAATTGTTTCAACTAGTATTTACTTGATGTTCTAGAATTCTTTAAGTGTACTATCATATCCTCTGTAAGGAGTGATAGTTTTGTTTCCTCATGGCATATTCTAATTCTTTCGATTTCTTTTTCTTCTCTTATTGTTGTAACTATAGTACAATATTCAATAATAGTTATGATAATGGGCATCCTTATTTCACCCCTGATTTTATTGGGAAGGCTTCTACCTTATTCCCATTACATATATGCTTGCTGATGGCTTTAGATAAATACTACTTATCACTTAAAGGTAAACTCCATTTATTCCTATGATCTCTAAGTGTTTTTTAATGTGGATGGGTGTTTGTCAAAGCATTTTTTCTGTATCTATTGAGATCATCATAGGATTGCTGTTAGTTTTGTTATTGATATGGTCAATTATGTTGTTAGTTTTCATAATATTGGTATATATCCTGCCTGGTCATAGTGTATGATCCTCGTGATATAATGCTGTAATCTCTTTACTAGTATTTTATTTAAAATTTTTGCATCAATATTCATTAGGGAAATTTGTCTATAGTTGTCTTTCTCTGTTTTGGCTCTTTCTGGTTTGGGTATCAGCACCACATTTGTATCATAAAAGGATTTGGTAGAACTCCCTTGCCTCTTTTTCCAAAAAGTTTATGTAGTATTGGGAGTAATTATTCTTTAAATGTTTGGTAGAATTCACTTGTGAATCCATCTGGCCCTGGGAATTTTTTCTTAGGGAATTCATTGATGGCTTGTTTAATTTGTTTTTCCAAGACTGGGTTATTTAAGTATTCTGTTTCCTCTTCTGTTAATCCAGGCAATTTATATTTTTGTAAATAGTCATCCATTTCATTTAGATTGTCAGATTTATTGGCATGTAATTGGGCAAAATATCTCCTAATAATTGTTTTAATTTCCTCTTCTTTGGTGGTGAATTCACACCTTTCATTTTTGATACTGATAATTTGGTTTTCTTTTTTTAATCAAATTAACCATTGGTTTATCTATTTTATTGGGTTTTTTTTTCATAAAACTAGCTTCTAGTTTTATTTATCAGTTAAGTGATTTTCTTATTCTCAATTTTAGCAGTATCTCCTTTGAATTCATTATTCCTAATTTGTATTTAATTGTGATTTTCAGTTTGTTCTTTTTACAGTTTTTTTAGTTGCATGTTCAGTTTATTGATTTGTTCTTTCTCTGTTTTATTAATAAGTGATTACAGATACAAATTTTCCTCTAAGTACTGCTTTCGTTGCATGCCATCAATTTTGATGTGTTGACTCATTGTTGTCATTCTCTTTATTAAAATTATTGATGGTTTCTATGATTTGTTCTTTGACTCACTTATTCTTTAGGATTAGCTTATTTAGTTTCCAGTTTATTTCTAATGTCTTTCCACTGCCCTTTATTGAATGTAATTTTTATTGCATTATGGCCTGAAAAGGATGCATTTAATATTTCTGTTTTTCTGTGTTTGTTTGTGAGGTTTTTATGCTCTAATACATGGTCAGTTTTTGTGTAGGTGCCGTATACTGCTAAGAAAAAGGCATATTACTTTATTCCCTTTCAGTTTTCTTCAGAGATTTATCACATCTAACTTTTCTAGAATTCTATTCACCCCCTTAACTTCTTTCCTGTTTATTTTTTTAGTCAGATTTATCTAGTTCAAGAAGAGTAGTGTTTTGTACACCTAATTTTGCTCTCTATCTCTTGTTTATTCATTTTTTTTTACCTATCCATAAGTGTGATAAGTGATATGTTTCATGTACTTCTAATTTTCTTGTGAAGTCTCTCTTTATTTGCAAGTCATTTTGATTTATCTTGGGAAATGGTGTAAGTTATTGGTCTATGCTCACTTTCTTCCATACTGCTTTCCAGTTTTCCCAATAATTTTTACCAAATAATGAATCCATATTCCAAAATCTTAAGTCTTTACACTTGTCAAATATAAGTTTATTATGTTTATTTGCTGGTGTAAATTGTATGTCTGTTCCATTGATCTACCTTTCTATTTCTTAGCTAGTACCAGATAGTTTTGATAATTACTGCCTTATAATATAGTTTAAGATCTGGTACTGCTAAACCTCCTTCCTTTACTTTTTTTCATTATTTCCTTTGATATTTTTGACTTCTTGTTTTTCCAGATGAATTTTGTTATTTTTCTAATTCATTTAAAAAAACTTTTTGCTAATTTAATTCAGATGGTGTTGAAAAAAAATTATTTTGGGTAAAATTGTTGTTTTTATTATATTTCACTGCCCATGCATGAACAATTAATATTTCTCCAGTTATTTAAATTTGATTTTATTTGTATAAAAAGTTTTTCATAATTTTGTTTATATAGTTCCTGGGTTTGTTTTAGCAGGTGTAGTCCCAGGTATTTTATAGTGTCGAGAGTTATTTTAAATGGGATATTTTTTACTATCTCTTCTTGCAGAATTTTGTCTGTGAGATATAGGAATGCTGATGATTTATATGGATTTACTTTATATCCTGCTGCTTTGTTAAAAGTATTAATTGCTTTGCAGACTTTTTGGCTGAGTCTTTGGGATCTTCCAAGTATATCATCACACCATCTGCAAAAAAAAATAGTGTTATTACCTTATTACCTATTGTGATTCCTTCCATTTCTTCTCTGCTATTGCTAGGATTTCTAATACAATATTGAATAATGTTGGTGACAATGGGCATCTTTGTTTCACACCTGATATTACTAGGAAGGCTTCTAGATTATCCCCATTGCAAATAATGCTTGCTGATGGTTTTAGATAAATCCTTTTTATCAATTTAAGGAAAAACCCATTTATACCAATATTTTCTATTTTTTTTTAATAAAAATGAATGTTGAACTTTATCAAAAGCTTTTTCTGTACCTGTTGATATAATTATATGATTATTTTTACTTTTATTATTGATGTAGTCAATTATGTTAATAGTTTCCGTGTGTTAAACCATCTCTATATTCCTGGCATAAATCCTACTTGCTTTTAATGTATAATTTTTATAATATTTTGTTGTAATATTTTAGCTAGTATTTTGTTTAGAATTTTTGCATCCATATTCATTAATGGAATTGGTCTATAATTTTATTTTTCTGTTTTTACTCTTCCAGGTTAGGTATCAGTATTCTATTTTTTTTTCCATACAATTTTGGTAAGATTTCTTCTTTACCAATTACTCCCAATAATTTATTTAATATTGGAATCAGTTGATACTTAAATGTTTGATAGAATTCACTTGCAAATCCATCTGGTTCTGGTGCTTTTCTCTTAGAAAGCTCATTTATGACATGTTCAATTTATTTTTCTAAAATATGTCTAGATATTTTATTTCCTCTTCTGCTAATCTAGGCAATTTATATTTTTATAAATATTCTTCCATTTCACTTAAATTGTTAAACTATTGGCATATAATTAGGCAAAATAACTCTTTATAATTGCTTCAATTTAATCTTCATCAGTGGTTGGTTTTTTGGTTGCTTTTTGCTTAGAATAATGGTTTTGCTACATAAATAGAACATTTGTTTGTGAGGAAATAAAATTAAATTTTGCCCCAAATACCAAAATGATTTTAAGCTATTTTTCAGATTACCTTATTATATTTTTCTCTAATTCTCTAAAAACATGAGATATTTTCAATTTCAATCCATTTCAAGGTTGTTGTTGAACAGATACTCAACTAGAAAATCGACAGGGATCATCTGGCCTGATCTTACGACATTCATTCAGGCCTCGCATGAGTGTTGGCATCATATTTGTCATCAAATAGTTCCTAAGTGGAAAAGACTATGCCTTATGTAATTCTCTTTCTTTTCTTTTTGCTTCCTCTAGTTTTTTATTCCACTTCTCCCAACACGCTATCTTCTCTGTTGTTTCAGTAGCCTCCTTATGCTCCCAGCTCTGCTTTCTCTGTAGCTTCCTTTGTTAGACATTCTTCTGCAGCTTTATACTCTTCTGAGTTTTCTTCATCTGTTAAGCCATGCTTTCAGGGCTTTCCAATATCTTTGATAATTTGATTAATGGCAAGTTTTTTCTGAGGATAGTCAAGTTTTCCTATATCAAGATAGTGTGGGTGGTTTTCAAGTTCATCAAAATAGTTATAAACAGTCTCATCTTCAGTATTTATGTCATGATAGTTACTAAGAGATCTCAATAATCTGTCCTGGCCATAATGGATTCCAACTACAATAGCCTCAGAAAGATTAAGAATTCATCAGATGCATCCAAAGCAAAAACAAATTCAGACTTGGTTAATTTATCAAATGGAGGAATTTTGCTTCTAGATTCTTCTTCCTCTTCTTCTTGATTAAACTAATCTTTTGCTTGATCATAAGTCTTTGGGCATCCTTCCAAAATGTAACCTTGGTTTTTGCATGGCATAGACTTAGGTATAAAATGGATAATTTTTATTGCATTGAATTGAAAAGTTTTTGTATAAATAAAACAAATGTAGCCAAGATCAGAAGGAAAGCAGAAAATTCGGGAAAAAATTGTATAGTTTATTGGATAAAGGCCTCATATCTAAGATATATAAAGAATTTTGTCTAATCTGTAAAAATATGAGTCATTCCACATTGATAAATATGAACAGGCAGTTTTCCAATGAAGACATCCAAACAATTTATAGTCATGTGAAAAAATGCTCTAAAATCATTATTGATTAGACATATTCAATTTAAAACAACCTTGAGGTATCCTTTCTCATCTCCCAGATTGACTAAAATGATAGAAGGAGAAAGTGATAAATATTGGAGGGTATGTGGGAAAATTGGGACACTAATTCATTGTTGGTTTAATTGTGAACTGATCCAACCGTTTTGGAGAGCAATCTGGAATTATGTCCAAAGAATTATTAAACTACCTTTGACCTGTCAATATCACTGAAGGTCTGTTTCCAAAGATGATTGGGGAAAAAGGAAATGAACCTATGTGTTCTAAAATATTTCTAGCTGCTGTCTTTGTGGTGTCAAAGAACTGGAAATTACAGGGTTACCTGTCAGCTGGGTAATGACTGAGGAAGTTGTGGTATATGATTGTGGTAGAGTACTGCTGTGCTATAAGAAATGATGATCTCAGTGATTTTAGAAAAACATGGAAAGATTTGCATGAGATAATGAACGAAATGAACAGAACCAAGAGAACATTGTAGACAATAACAACAATATTGTTTTAAGAATGACTTTCAGTGAATAAGTTATTTTGACTATTATACCCAAATTAACTACAAAGGACATATGAATAAAGAAACTATCTGCATCTAGAGAAAGAACTGATAAATAGAAGTATGTATAGAACAATTTTACATAAGTACATATATATGTGTTTATATATATATATATATATATATATACATACACACACATACACACATATATATATGTATACACACACGCCAATTTATGTCTAATGCTAGCCATCACTAGGGTGGGGGGAAAGGAGAGAGAGAAGGAAAAAAAAGGAAAGGAAAGAAATTTACATGATAATTTTATTGTATATTAGAAAGGAAAGCATATTGTGAATAGTAGACTTCAGTTTCATATGCAGTCATCTTTTTTTATTGTACTATGTTATGGAAATGCTTGTTTTATTCCATAAATTAAAAAAAAGAGGTACTCTTGATCAACCTTGTCATGAAGGATGAGGATTGAGAAATAGCTATTTAGATTATACATTAAATCATGCATACGTACATGCATAATATAATTTGTGTGCATATATAATATATGAATGTGTACACATTTGCTGTGTACATATATGTTAGTAAATACAGATGCCTTTACTCTTTAGCATTTAAGGGATATATACATTCAGTGTTGTGGGTATTCTCAGTATTGGGGCGGATCAGATCTTTCCACTATTATGTTGATTGTCTTCAGGAGTTGTAGCTGAGAAAAACTCTTAACATGGAAGCCATATTGTGGGAATAAATCTCTCAGAAATTAACTAGGCTGTTCCTTTATCTATATAGATTTCTAGTCTGTCACCAGTCAATACAGTAATAGTTTAGTAGAGACTCCTAGCTCTTGTGATCCACTGTAAGCTATGGTGGAGTATTAAAGTAGGATTTTTGTGGATAATACACATGTACACATCTATACATGTAAGGCTAGGCACAGAGACAGAATAAAAGAAATATAATGAATAGCATAATTATCCTGATTATCATTTTTGGTCATTTTCAGGTATGGAGACTAGGATGAGATCAGTCCATAGAAATTTGTGTAGTATTCAACACCAGTGTCAAGCAAAGAAACTAGATTCAACCAGTCCATCTCCATGAAGCATCTCTTAATTCTCTCTCCCCCTTCTTATTCTGCTCTACCTCCACCAATTATGTTGTATGTACTTAGCTTTGTACCTGTTAAAGGTCTAATCCTCAGTAGAGCAGAAGCTCCTTAAGAGCAGGGAATATTTCTTTTTGTGTCTGTGTAGAGTTGATCAGGTGAGTTTGCTCATTAAATATGATGAGCTTATTGGGAGGTGAGCCTTTGTTTAGAACCTTTGCTTGTGTCTACCTTTCTCTAGAGATTGTATGGATATGGCCACTGGCATCCCTGGGAACTAGATAATTAGCACAGTGTCCGGAACATAAGCCATTTAAATAAAAGAGTTTCTTGAACTAGAAAGATCAGAATCTAATAAAGGAACTACCATGCTTAAAGACTTCCATCAGTTAATCTTTATGGAGAAGTTCTTTCCTTTTCCCACTAGTACAGACATTCCCACTAAGGTCACCAGGTGTTATTGAAGAAGTACTAGGGTAGGTTAAGGTTGGGTCACAAGATGAGAGCAAGTCATTTTATTACTGTGGACCTCAGTTTCACCATCTGTAAGTGGAGAAGAATAACACCTGTCCTTCCTACTTCACAGAGTTGCTATGGCGATCAAGTGATAATGAAGGTAAGAGTCATTTGAGAACCATCAAGCTCAGTACACATGTGTACACACACACACACACACACACACACACACACACACACACAGGGAGAGAAAGAGAGAGATCGAGAGAGAGAGAGAGAGAGATCCTGGTCCTCCCCATCCTGTTTCTCCCAGGAGTTGGACTCTTTATTTCTAAACTAACCTACACTGCACAATTGATTATAACCAAGAGGAAGAGCAAGGAAAAGCCTAGTTAGCTGGGCGACTTTCTATGTGGTATGTGTGTTACTAAGAAGAGACTCATGTCTTGGACAAGAAGGAAAGGCAGGGGCAGCTAGGTCTCGCAGTGGATAGAGCAGCGGCCCTGGATTCAGGAGGACCTGAGTTCAAATCTGGCCTCAGACACATAACACTTACTAGCTGTGTGACCCTGGGCAAGTCACTTAACCCCATTGCTTAGCCAAAAAAAAGAAGGAAAGGCAGAAACAATGTGTCCTCAAGCTTACATTTTAATAGGAGAGAGAACATGTAGTAAAATAGGTACATAAATGATAACAGAGTAGATGGAATGTACCTTTGGGAGGGCACTAGCCCAAATAAATGATTTAGGCAGTAACAATGGGTCGTAAGGACAGCAATAACTACATCCTTAACCATGTGAATTCTTAGCTTTTCTCAAGGATGCCACTGCCAGAAGTCCTATAACAGTAGCAATGAGGTTAGAGGTCATGACATTAATGCTGACACATATAATGGTCACCTTCCTTCTTCTTGTAACCTAGAGCTTCATGTAGAGGTTACATGTGGCTTTGATAATAAGGCACAGGAACTGTAAGATCTTGTTGGCTTGTGGCTTAAGAGGAGCACCCCATATAGGTCACAGTTGCTCCATTAAGTCCTAAGCCCTGGCAAGCCTGTTGCTCCCCCTGAGTCTGCCTTCATCTATGTTCTTAAGTGCCTGGGCCAGACAACCTTTGTAGTACAGTGTGAGCTGGTTGATAAGATAGTCACAGGCATTCCAAACAAATCTTGTAAGGATGGTCTTTATCTTGTACAAAATTCGAGGGTTCCTTAGGCTGAGTAGGTCTCCCAAAAAGAGAAAGGAATACTGTTATATTTCAGTATTTCAAGGCAGAGATTCTAACTTTTTTTTGCTACCCTAATTCTAAGTAGGATTTGTCTATAGCCTCATTGAGACTGGTAATGGGCACAAGTGTGCTCCTTCTATATCAGTTTGTTTCACCAAGTGAGAACTGTCTTAGACTGGGTGGAGGTGGTACTTATGGAAATATTTTGTGATGTCCTATATGGGGACTTAAAGACACATGTACTGGGACATTTTGTGAATGGAGATGTAGTGATGTGTTACGTAATGTCATGCAATTTAATGATCACCTCCAAAGGGGTTACGTTTAGCAGCAGAATAGATGGAGCTATTGGTGTAACCAAAGAGTCACTGGTATACCTGGAAGACAGAGATGTAGGGGGTGACAGTATTGGGTTTAATATAGGCTGGCCATCTAATGTAATTCCACCAGTTGACTACCTAGTCACACAGCGATACTGGATCTTAAGGCAGGAAATATCAAGTCTTGGATTGAAACAATGGTTTTCAAGTCTCTTTTTCAGTACATTCCTAATTTATATCAGGTTCCCAAATCTTCACTATTGAACCGCTAGGTGAAAGACAAGATTTGGTATTTCCTAGTTCTGTGATCCTGGTGATCAGAAGAAATCACCAAGCAGTTCATTTTGTACACGATGGAGCCTACAGCAGCAACAGACCCAGTGAAATCATCACTGCCTGTACCTTCCGTTGCAGTAAAATACAGATATCATTCTGCCCTGTGTATCTTCTCTGATAACTGTCACTTGCTTAGTCAGGTTTCCTCCTATGCAGATACTGTATCCTGAGGGAGTCATCTCTAAATACTCATTTGTCCTCCTTTCTACCTTCCATACTCCTGTATTCCAAAACTTCTTTCGACTTGGAGCAGAAGCTATATAGTGAAGAGTGATCATAGAGTCCTAGAACTGGAGTTCTCCTTAGAGATACACCAAATCCGAGATGCTCATTTTACCCATGAGAAAACTCAGACTCAAGAATAGATTACATATCCAAATAGTAGGAGGCAGAGCTAAGATCACAAGCTAAGTTTTCTACCTCCTGTCTCACTATGCTTTATATTACACAAATGTTTGTAATTTAAGATGTCCAAATTCAGTATCGATTCAGACATAGATATCCTTTCCATAAGTTATCATCATGAAATGTTGTTCACTTCTAACACACTACCCAAAACAAATACCAGAACCCTTGATAGGCATATGTTAACAGTTCTAGATAGCCCATCACTAAAAACATTGGCCATGACAAGACACATCTCTTTAATGGTACCAGAATTCATATAGGATCACCATGTTTTCGAGCTGGAACACAGTGTTAGCCATCATCTAATGTTCTGTGTTCTTTCTAATATGTCCTGATTTCTTTGAAAATATTGACACCTCTCAAGCACCACAGTACTATGATCAGTGAGAACTTATAGGAACCTGGGGTCAGTATGCAGCCAGAAACACCCTAAGAAGCTGTTGAATCCTCAGATGAGTTTTGTAATTCTGATTTTTCCATGACCATAGATTTATCAAAATTTTCCTTTGTTCTTTGTTAAAGTTTAATGTGACAAATGATAAGGTATTTGAAATATAGTCCAATGTATGAAATTCTCCCTATATTTTAATCAAGTTAGATGGCATGTATCTATCTTTGAGAAACTTAGCTTTGGTCAGATGAGAAAGAGAAAGAAAATCCCAAAGTAAAGAATATCTCTGGAATGAACTTCTATGCACTAGGACAATCCAAATGGATTTCTGGAAGTGCCCTCTAGAATTCCCACCACCCCAGTCTTGGAAGATGACAGAATCATGTATCCTCATTCTGTACATCTTTTATCTTCTCATCTCTCATTTTCATCAACGCTTAGAATCCTAAGTTATTTTGCATCCAATCACTTACAACTGCAAAAGGAGAGTTTTCTAGTTGTGGGTTAACTAAAACTAATGAAAAACCTAACAAAATGGAGTCAGATTGATGTGTGAATTTGGGTTGTCAAACCAGCAGGGAAGTAATTGGAATGCCAGGCAGCACTTTTAAGAATAGAAATCATTAAGCACTGAAGAGTGCTTAAGAGTTATAATAATAGTACTTTGTGCAGTCAGTATATAGAGCATTAAAGAGCAAAACAAGGTATGCCATCACAGTTTGGGAACATTGTAAAACGTAACCATATGAACAAGGAAATGTAACAAAAATTAATATAAAATAGGTTAAATTAACCAGCAAAAACCCACCCTAGGAGATTGCTTATACGTAGATTGTTCATACTAGGATGTCTTCCAAAATTAAGAGAGGCATCAGTGTCAAGTACTGAATGGAGATCAAACAAGATAGTAGAGTAGGAAGAAGCAATATAACCCAGCTCTCCCCAACATTTGCTACAACAGATCTAAGAATGCCAAGCTGAACGAGGAAATCTAAGGAGAAAACAATGAACCATTTTTCTGTTGGGAGTGGGAATAAGAGCCAGCTAACAGCAATGTCTCTCACCCCAGAGCTGGATTGTGATCTAATGTGGATTTTAGAGGAGGCCAAATCTAGGTATGAGCCAAATTACAGCTGCAGAATTACAGCCAAATTATCAGAGCGAAGAGTAGTCATAGATCCAGCAGGGACTGGCTTGAGGGCATAGCTATCAGTAATAGGAGCCAGACACCAGTTATGTAGCTGTGACCCCAAAGGTGGCTTGTGGAACCAGTGTGGATTTAGGAGGGGACCTACCATTAGAATTCTAGCTGACCTGTGACTATGTTTCCAAAGCAAAGAATAGTTATCCAGCTCACAAATCCATCTCAGACCTGTCCTGGGGCATGTACTGGGCAAAGAGGAGAAACAGAAGTGAGCAGCACCTGCTTGGCATTGCCCCTAAAAGTTCAGTTGCAGATTCTATTCCCCAGGGTGGTCTGAAGCCTGCAGCTAAGTGATCAGAGCAAGGATCTCAGACCAAGGGGTTCTGATCTTCTCTACCTGCAGAGGTTTTTAGCTAGATGACAGGGGCTAGGGTCAGCAGCAATCTGCTGGCATTCCAACTAGGGCTAAACTTATAGTTGTGTCGCTCAGGTCTCAACTAGGGTCAAGAGCTTACAAAGCTAAAAAGAAGAGGGAAACTGTCACACCATCTTGATTGGATTGCTTAGGACAGAAGTGTCAAACGTGCGGTGAGGAAGCAACGTTCCTGAGCGCAGATAAACCAGATTAAAATGTAATTGGGAAATATTTAACAAAATAAATACAACGTAACATTGATAATTTTTAATATGTGGTTTTCTAGGTCAGTATACGGTTCACAGGGATCCTTGTATATGGTTTAGTGGCCCATTTGCTTAGGACATACTGAAAGTTGCCTGTCTGGCCTAAGCCAAGGTGCTTTGAAGAACACGGAGTTTGATATCCAGAGAAAGCAGCAAGCAGGACTTCATAGAATATGTATCAGGATCAAACTGGGCCCAGACATTCCTTCCAGAAGTAAGCAGAATCTGACCCTGAGGCAGCCAGATGGCTCAGGGGATAGAGCACTGGGTTTGGAGTCAGGAAGGCCTGAGTTCAAATTCAGCCTGAGGCGCTTACTAGCTGTGTTACCCTGGGCAAGTCACTTAACCTCAGTTTGCCTGTTTTCTCAACTATAGAATGGGGATAATAACAGCACCTACTTTACTGAGTTGTATCAAATGAGATATTTGTACAGCATTTAGCATGATGTCTGGCTCTGATTTTATAAATGCTTATTCCCTTTTTTAAATTCCCTTCCACTTCTCCCCAATTCAGAGTTACTATTTTGCAAGTAAAATTGGAAAAATAAGTTAAAAAAGTACTGTGGTGAGACAATGCAAGAAGAAAATGAGTTCAAAATACCTCTACACAAATTCTCAAACACAGCTTAGTTACAAGGTCAGTTTGAATTCCTGGATAGAATGAAGCAAGAAGTGGGTTTTTTTTTAATTAAAATTATAAAAATGAAAATGAGAATAGTAGGGGAAAAATTGGGGGGGGAAACGAGAGCTTTGGAGGAAAGACTTGAAAGGAGAATTAAAGTTTTAGTTCAAAAGGCATAAAACCTTAACCAAGTAACAAAACTTAAGGAAATTAAAATGGGCCAAGTAGAAGTTAATAAAACAAGAAATATTGCAACAAAACTAAGAGTGAAAAACTAGAAGAAAATGAGAGATGTTACACATCAAAAACAACCTAGAATACTGACTTGAACTAGGGTGGTGGCCTTGTAAATAGTTACAGAAGTAAAAAAGTTAAGAGATCAAATTAACAAAATTGGGCAACTGATGGTACATGGAGAAGGAATGGATGTGTGAAGAATGAAAAATTGAGGCTAACTCCAAGATCCTGAACCTGAGTGGCTGGGAAGATGGTGGTGCACTCCATGATAAGAGAAGTTATGAAAAGGAGTATATTTTTTTCTGATGAGGGAAGGGGAAGTTAATTTCATTTAGAAAATAATTTGGGGTAACTAGGGGACATCCAGTAGATGGAAAAGTCTAATAGGCAAGTTGGCCATGTCGAACTGGAGCTCAGGGTGGAAATGATGCCTGTCTTTGTAAATTTTGGAACCATTTACGTGGAGATAACAGAACTTCTGGAAGCATATGAGATCACTGTAAGAAATTCTAGAGAGAAGAGGGCCCAGGACAGAATTCTGGAAGGGGGAGCAAAGGGAATACTCATTTATATAGCACCTACCAGGTAGTCCCTGGAGTACATCCATACAAAGGGGAGGGATATGTATGATGATTGAGCAAGGGAAGGGTCAGAGACAGAATAAGAAAAGTTAGAGTGCAGCATTACCAGATTGCTACATATATGCTCATAACAGAATCTGATTTTCTCTAGTTCAGTCTCTTGAGTAGACTTAGAAGAGGAAGGTGTGCCCAGCTGGTGAAGATACAACTGGTAACCATTCTCTTGCCAAACATATCTCCTGCCATTAATTAATAAGTTGGTATCCTAGGTTATTTGTTGTGAGTTTGATTATATAACACATATATATGTTCTCCAGGGATGTAGAGTTGGAGGTCAGAGGTGATCTTGAGGTCAGTCTAGAAGGTTCTTTCTGACCACAGGGAGCAGCACAGTTTGAACTGTCATCCAAGCTTCTCATCCCAGACCATGTCTCTTAATGGGAGGGTTTTCAAGGCCTTTCACATAACATTATCCTGCTAGTTCCCTACAATAGGCCTATGAATTATAGACATTAGGAATTATAATGTTCATTTTATGTAGAGGAAACTGAGTTCAGAGAAATCAAAAATGGTTTGTTCAACAAATAGGACTACCAGCAATTCAGCAATGGTTTATTGTACAAGGATAGGGAATGAAGGGAAAAAGGTCTCTGTCACGGGGAAAATGGAAGACATTTTCAAAGAATTCCCTTAATGTCAAATGACCAGCATTTTGATATGTAGTTTGCTTCTGACATCACAGATACTGCCAGACTGGTGGGCACTGCAGGGTCATCTCATCTGATCTCCACGTCTTTAAACCGGAAAAAGATGAAAAGTAATCATCATGAGTCTCAATTCATTCCTTTATTCAAGAATCTTTTAAGTTGGAAGGGGCCTTAGAAGTCATCTTGTCCAAACTGTACACAAACAGAAAACCTCTCTATTTCATTTCTTCTGTTGTTAGGTGAGATGACTTCATTACTACGTATCTTAATAAGTATGGCCAACAAGGCCTAGGTATTTTAGCCCCTGAAATTCATGAAGCCAGTTTCCAAAAGTATATGTAGAATTGGTCATCTGCATCTGGAAGGAATTTCCTAATGAAAGTATTGAGTATTAGAGTATAAGTTTGCTTTTTAAGTGTGTAGGTTACACACACATACAGATATGCTTTCTCTTCCCCTTTCTTCCCACACATAAATATATATACACATATACATACACTCAGGTACACATATAAATGTGTATACATATATGTGTATATACATATATGTGTGTATCTCTGTGTATGTATAGTTTACACCAGTGATTTTTATCCATTAAGGAAACTCCTGATGAGAAAACCTGTTCTATAATGCGCATCAATTCCTCAACTTAATTGTTCCAGAGAGTTGTCTGAGCACCAAAATACTGTTTTGTCCCCTCATTTTACAAATGAGGACACTGAGGCATGGAATGATTAAGTGAATTCTCCACACATATATCCATACATATCCATATGAATATCTAACCATCCATATCTGTATACACAACCAGTATGTGTTCAAGGAGATATTTGAATCCAGGTCATCCTGTGTCTGAGGGTGACTACAACTCCAAATTGGCTTTCGCACTTACATGAATGATCAATCACTCCCTCAACATTTATTTGATTTACCACCTATTCAGGAACACAAAAACAAAAACAAGACTGTCCTGCCCTTACGTTCTTTAGGGGGACACTATAGATACATCATGAACAAATACAAGTATATGTAAATATGCAAATATACAAAATAAATGGTAACAAGGTAATTTAAAGGGGTGGCACTAGCTACTGAGGTGATCTGAAGAGCTTTGAAAGTAATGGATTTGCTAAAAAATATATATGTGTGTGTATGTATATATAGATATATATTAGCAATATATACTAAGAAATATATTTGGACACAAAATATCATATACATATGTATGCATGCATATATATATGTAATTTATGTAAACATACATATAGAATATATATGTGTGTGTGTATATATATATATATGTATATATATATACATACAAGCTGTTAAATTATAGAATTTCAGAGATTTCAGAGATAATTTAGTATGATCTATCATGACCTCTCTAGCCTCTACTATAAGACATATTTTTATTTTGATTGCTATACATCCCTATAGGAGTGCAAGAAGAGCTGTGTCCTCCATGTCATTGCTGCTTCCATGCCAGAGGCATTTCCTGAGAAATCCTCATGGTTCCTGGACCTTGTTTCAGAACAGGAAGGAGAGCAGCTACCCTTAATTCAGCCTGCTTTTCTCTAAGACTTTGACTTTTAATTATTTATTCTTTGAATAATTGTCTGACAAAGTACTGCTCAGTCAATATTTTTTTGCTTAGGGACACTTGCCAATCGTGGTATACCACACCCTGGCTCAAGCTGCCCTTCATGGGAATGTCCAACTCCCTTTGTCTCTACCTCTGGCCAGTGTAGATCTCGCCTCTTCTCAGAGATTGTGACTTCTCTCTTCCTACTTCCACTTGCCCCCTGCAGTCTGTGGGATGAAGTGCAGAGATCATCACGGTCACTAAAAAATAAAAAATATATGTATTCCAGTATGTATATCGATGTCCCATTCATGGAAGCTTCTTGTCTTCTCTTCCCTTCCTCCCCCAGCAAACCTGCATTCCCTTCACATAATTTCTGGTGTATGACTTCTAGACTGATTCAGATGAATGGAAGTCATACACTTGAGTTTATGTAACTTAATCCCAGACTATGGTGGACTCAGAGTCAGAAAGTCCTGAGTCTAATCCTACCTCAGATACTTATGGGCTTATGACCCTAAGTGATTCACTGAACCTCTCTGTGCCTCAGTTTCTTTATCTTTAAAAGAAAGGGGGGTGGGGGTTAGACTTGATACTTTCTAAGGTCCCTTCTAGCTCTATGTCTATAATCTTATGACCACTAATTCAAGGCTGAAGCTATGATCTGACCTTCTCTTTGCCACATGGATCAACAGTAGGCCCCATCGCTATTCCTGTCAGCTTTCCCTTTTCCCCAGGGTTCTGCCTGTCTCTTCCTGTTCAAGAGCATTCCTAGACCACTTTCTTTCCCATTCTGTAATTCTCAGATGCTATCTGGGAAGCCCAAGGAAATGAAGAAAAATTTACCACATTTTGCTTACGTTTCTATGGCTAAATCCTGAAACACACACACATATACACAAATTCTAAAAGAAAAATTTTTCCTTTCAAAGGAAGATCTTCCTTCATGGTGGTCACCAAGGGACATAGCCTCAAGTGGCTGTGACACTGGACTGTACTCTTAGATTGTCCCCCAGTCTGGAAGTGGTTTCTGCTCTCCTTTGGTAGGCCTAGCTCAGGTCTCTGGGTCTAGGAGGTAAGTGGGTTCTATGATTTCCTTTCCACACTGCTGGGCTCTTCTGATTATGTGACATAGAGATACAATAAGGATTAAATGTGATTACCTGTTTTTGTAGGAAAGGCTGTTTGGGAGTCTTGTTAAAGAGGTCTCACGGCCAGTTGAGTGGTGGCTAGTTTCCATTAGAATGGAAATAACGATGATATACTGGCCTCAGTTTAGGAAAAAACCACATTCAGTGAGTGAAACTTTTGGGTCTTGTTCCCTATTATCCCCAAATCACCTCTTCTTCCTTCCTGTAATTCCTTACATTAGTAATTAGTAAGTAAGTAATTAGTAAGTAAGTAATCAGTCTTCTCAAGTTCTGAGGGCCATATTTGCTAGGATCGTTAGGCAGGCAGGCAGGCAACAGGCATTTATCCAGGATTTACTATGTGGCAGGTACGTTGCTAAACGACCTCTTTAGAGTACAAATACAAGCATTAAATAAATATGGGGCATCTAGGTGGCACCGTAGTGCTCTGGAGTGCTGGGCCTAAAGCCAGAAAGTCATCCATCTACCTGAGTTCAAATCCAGCCTCAGATACTTACTACTGTGTGACCCTAGGCAAGTCACTAATGCTATTTGCCTCAGTTTCCTCATCTGTAAAATGAGCTGGAGAAGGAAATGGCAAAACACTTCAACATCTTTGCCAGGAAAACCCCAAATGGGGTCACAAAGAGTTTGACACAACTGAAAACAACTGAACAACAACAAAGAAATATAGCCCCTGCCCTCAAGGAACTTATGTTCTAATGAGGGAAGACAAGGTATAAAAGGGCAATGGAAAAGAGGGGGAGGGGCAGAATGATGATGAAGACTGGAAAGTCAGAAGCATGACTGGGAGAGAAATGGAGCGTGACCTGAGTCTAAGAAGGTCATTCTTCTTGTGAGTGACTTTACACGTGGTGAATCGACCCCTCACAAAACTCTCTGCTGTTACATTGCTGTGTTCCTGGGGCTCTGGGCACTCTGTCCTCCTTTTATTTTCCCTGATTCCCAAGCAGAGCTTGGCCTTGTCTGACTCCAGGCATTTGATGTTAATAGAGAAGAACCTTATCAATCATTTGCACATTCAGAAGTAAAAGTCCCATGTCTTGTTTATGTCTGAATAAATCCTCAATAATCCTTGTGAAATCCCCTTATGTCTCTGTGTAAGTCTCTGTTCTGCTTTCAAAGATGCAAAATAGTATGAAATGTAGGATGCAGATCTCAAGATTACAGTCCAGTTGGGAAAACAGGATTTAGACAAAGTTGCATAATATTACAATGTGGCATAGGATCTAGAATTTAGAGAGAGTACAGACATTACCTAGCATGACCCACTCATTTTACAGATGTTGGGAACAGGCTAGATAGTCAAGGGAACTTGTCCAAGATCACATATGTCATCAGTGGAGGGATTTGAATACAAGCCCTTTGCATCTATAGAGTGCTGTTGGTTATGCCATGCTGCTTAAGAAGCTCCGGACAACTAATATAGATAGCAGGTCCTACAGAGCCTAGCTGATAGTGCAGTGGATAGCATGCTGGACCTGGAAAACAAGCTCAAATATACCTTCCACATGTCCTAACTCTGTGACCTTGGACAGGTCATGAACCACTGTCTACCTCAGGTTCCTCGTCTATAAAATGGAGATAATAATAGCACCCAACTCCCAGGATTTTTGTGAAGATAAAATAAGATAATTTTTTTAAAGAGTTTTGCAAACCTCAAAGTGCTTTATAAATGCCAGCTGCTGCTGCTGCCGCCCCTAATACTGCTGTTGCCCCTATTGCTGCTGCTGCTATAGGTCTTCACAGACTGGCTAAGAGATCATAGCAGATATAAAATTGGAGTTGGGCTTCCATTAAAACAAGTGGCATTTAGATACCTAGAGAGACCAGAGGAGAACAGTTGAAGCAGAGAAGTAAAGACTGGAATTAAGAATATACATTGCCTTCCAGTAAGAATGGAATAGCTCACTTAAGCTGTAAATTCAGGGGTTTGGAGATAAGTTGGAGATACACTGAATTCCTGCCTAGGAATGTGGGTTTTTCTCTTGTAGCAGTAGGGAGCCCATGAAGATTCATTTAAACAGTGGATGATATGCACAAAGCAGTCATTTAAGAAGAATATTTTGGCAGTTACATATAAAATGGACTGGGAAGTAGAGAGACCAATAAGAAATCTGCAGACTCCTCTCTGCAAAGAAGACCTAGGTCCTGTCCCAACTGACACATTATTTCTTTGTCTCATGTGCAACTGGAATTTAAAAATCTGAGCATACCAGTATAAGTTTCCCTAATGAAGTCGTGGAATGGAGCTTCTGGCCTACCTAGCAAGTCACAGGACTGGAGCCCTCTGGAAAATAGATAAAAACATTCTAAAGACTGAACAAATGGGAGGGTAACCAAAGAAAGTCAGTGAGGTATAATGGAAAAACCCCCAAAACAAACCATAAGATGAAGGCTCAAGAAAAACAGGGTTCTTGTACCCATTCCTTCACTTAGTGATCTTTCAAGTGTCTTAACCTAGTTTCCTCATCTGTTGAGTAAAGATAAGAAATGACCCACTTTCTTCACAAGAATACTATAAACATCAAAGGAATGAATGTATTTGAAAATAGGGAAAGTCTGTTCAAATGGAAGCTGTCATCATCATCATCCTCCTCCTCCTCATCATCGTTGTTGTTAATAGCAACAGTAATGATAATGAGGAGGATAATAGTTTGAGATTTTTATAAGGCCCTGATCTGAAGCTGTATCTTTGGAATTGGCAAGGAAGGGATGGATATGAGATAGTACGAAAGAAGACTAAACAAACCTTGGTGACTGCTTGGTGTGGGGAGTGAAGGAGATGTCAAAGTTGACTTTGATGAAAATACTCCATCTCCACATTCTGGGCATTTTCATTGGCTATTCCTCATACCTGGAATGTTACCTCATCATCTCTGCCTCCCAGTTTCCTTGGCTTCTTTCAGGTCCCAGTTCAAATCTCATCTTCCACAAGAAAACTGATCCCCCTTAATTCTAGTGCTTTCCTTCTATTGATAATCAATTTATCCTGTATATATATCTTAATTTTAGTGCCTTCCTTCTGTTGTCACCAATTTTTCCTGTATATATCTTGCTTATACATACCTGTTTGGATATTGTGCTTCCCAACAGACCAGGGCTGGGGAGTCTGTGGCTTGAGGCCATATGTGTGTGGCCTTCTAGGTCCTTAGGTGTGGCCTTTTGACTGAGTCTAAGTTTTATAGAACAGATCCTTTTATTAAGAGATTTGTTCTGTGAAGTTTGGATTCAGTCAAGGGGCTGAACTTGAGGACCTAGAAGGCCACATGTGGCCTTAAGGCCATTAGACTGTGAGCTCCTTGAGGCAGGGGCTGCTTTCTTTCTCTCCCCAGTGCTTAAACTCAGTGCCTAGAATACAATAGGTACTTACAGCTTATTGATTGGCTGCCTCTTCCCTCCCCTCCTCTTCCTTATCCTTTCATTCCTGGGCAACAAAGGATCTTCCTCTTGCCTGGGTGTTGCCATTATCTAAGAATGATCAGAGTGTACATTTGGCTATGTTAACATTTCCTAGAATCCTTCCCAGCTTGCACCACTTGGATAACCCCAAATATTCACCGTGATTGGGGATATCACAGGCTCAGTAAGTCTCAGAGAAGACCATATAGTCTGTATATAATCTGTACAGGAGCCTCCTGTCCAACATCCTGGAGAAGTGAACTTCACTCTTCCCATGAAGACCTCTGACAAGGTCCTACTGTCTACAGAGGCAGGCCATTCCACTTCTGGACAGCTGCTTAATATTAGGAAGCATGTCCTTACATTGAACTGAAATTCGCCCGTGTACAACTTCTGCTCATTGGTCTTAATTTTCCCCTCTCGAGATCATCCCATTGCTGGAGGTCATAGATTAATAAATTTAGAGCTGGAAGAGACTTTAGAGGCCATTAAGTTCAATGTCTTCTTTTTACAGATGAGGATACTGAGGCCAGAGAAGTGAAAGGGCTTGCCTAGAGACACACAATACAAAGTGCCTGAGGCAGAATTTGGACCCAGCCTTCTTGATTCCAAGGCCAGTTCTCTATCCATTATGCCACATTGCTTTATCCCTATTGCAAAGATCCATCCCTATCCTCTTCCCTCCTCTGGCTTCCTTTTCACTAATTCTGCCTTCTATCTTGCTCTTTGCATTGGTCATCTCTGATTGGTAAGATGAGAAGTTTGGCTTTCTGTTCTCACCATAAACCTGGGATTCAGAGCAATGTTTACAGAGAGAGGAAAGGGGCATGCATCCTAGGGTCTACCTGGTGTCTCTCCTCCCGTGCCTTAGCATGGAATCTAAGGCTGCTGGTTCTTGGCATTTGTCTCTAGACCTCCACATTAGTGTGTGTGTGTGTGTGTGTGTGTGTGTGTGTGTGTGTGTGTGTGTGTATACTTTAAAACTCAAGTGGATCTTAAATTAAAATTTCTAGTCCAAAACAATCCTTTTAAAGATGAGGAGCTGAGGGGCAGCTAGGTGGCGCAGTGGATGGAGCACCAGCCCTGGATTCAGGAGGACCTGAGTTCAAATCTGGCCTCAAACACATAACATTTACTAGCTGTGTGATCCTGGGCAACTCACTTAACCCCATTGCCTAGCCAAAAACAAAACAAAACAAAACAAAAAGATAAAAAAAATAAAGATGAGGAACTGAGTATAAGAAAGAAAAATTGACCCAGTACCTTGCTTATTATAGGGAACAAAAAACTGAACTGAATTGTCCAGAGTAACACAACTAATAAGTGGTTAAGGGACTTGAACTCACCTGTCTTCCTGAAAGCACAAATTTCCTTTTCCTCTTGAAGGTGCACTCTGGGCCTCCTGGTCCTCATGGCACTCCACACTCCTTCCAATAAATAATGTTGCTTAAAACTCTTTGTGACTTCCTTGCCCCGGACTCAAATTGTGTTGATCTTCTCGTCTTCATGTCATAGTAGTTAATGAGTCCAGTTGTGTCTTTGGTAGATGTTGGGGCAGTTAAAGTTTGAGGGGATGGTGAATTAAGATAGTTCAGGGTAGCTGTGGTCATGAAAGAGTTGAATCCATCCATGGGCTTGCTGGGGCTTCTTAACCTCTCCTCTTTGGAGAGTGAGCCATCTCGTGGGTAATGCATGGTGCATTGGCACCTCTGGGCTAGGGATTAGACAGCAGGCTCTCTCCTAGTAATTTCTGGGCTGCTTGTCAACGACGCTGGGCATGTACTTGATGACGCCGTATTACACTTCTATGGCGCTGGGCCCGAGCTTGATGACGATGGGTTTCCCTAGCCCGATGCTGGTCCTCCGCAGCTTGATGAAGTTGGGCCTCTTGCTGATCACGCGTAGTCTCAATTCTTTGATGCTGGCCTTGTGCTCGATGAGGACGCCGAATTTCGAGTTGATGATGCCAGACACCGCTTGGATAAAGCCGGGCCTCTCGTCGGTGATGCAACACGTCAAAGGGATAGTACTGGGCCTGTGCTTGATTAAGCTGGGAGTCCTGCTGATGATGAATACTCTCTAGTTGATGATGCCTAACTCGTGCTTGATGGTGCTGGGTTTCTCGGTGATGGTGCTGGGCCTCAGCTAGGTGGCATGCTTGTCGTTGACGACGTTCAGCCTCCAGTCTGAGATTCCGGGCCTGGGCTTGATGACACCAGGCTTCTAGACGCCGCCGCCGAACCTCGGCTTGCTGAAGTTGGGTCTTTCGGTAACGATGCGCAGCCTCTAGTCTGCGGCGCCAGGCCTGGGTTTGATTATTCCACGTTTCTAGTTGATGACACCTGTTTAGACCTTGCTGAATTTGGCCCTCTCTTCGGTGACATATAGTGTGTAGTCGATGGTGCTGGTTCTGCACTTGATGATGGTGGGATTCTTGTTGGTGATACTGGGCTAGAAGTTGATTAAACTGGGTCTCTCGTTGGTGATGTTGGGATTCCTGTTGACGATGCTCAGCTCGAAGTGGATTAAATCGAGTCTGTATTCGGCGATGTCGGGCCTGTGCTTGTCGATGCCAGTTCTCTTGGTGACGATGCCGGGCCTGAGCTTGATTAAATGGAATGTCTTGATGATGCCCAGTCTCTAATCCATGACGCCAGTTGTGTGCATGACATTGCCAAGTCTCTAGCTGACGACGGACCTCCGTCTGACGCCAACGAGTCTCTCGCTTTTTCTCTTGATTACATCTCATCTCCAGCATTGCCTCATTAAAGACTCTGCAGCTAAAACCCTCCTTTATACCACAACGAGCATGTTCCATGAGGGCCTCCAGAGTAAGAAATACACGGCAACAGGCCAGACAACGGAAGCCTTTATCTGTTGTGACCAGCCAGTCGGGGGTGGCCACCCTTGGTCTCTCTTCCTCTTTCCTGTGGGAGGGCCCAGGTGCTTTGTCCTCACTGGGATCTTCATAAAGCTCTTCCTCTACACTTTGGGAGACCTGGAAAGTTATTTCTTCCATTTTGATCTCACAAGGATCTTCCTTGGAAGAACGAGTTTCAATATCCTGGCGCATTGTGGTAACACTACTGGTGGGAGAGGACCCAATGGTGGTTTCCCCTGACACCTGTGCTTCATACATCCGGGGCTTTTTTCCAACAGCCCGGAATCCAGCTGAAGTGTGCCATTTAATAGCTACGCCTTTTACAGTCCTAACACGGGCATAATAAGCACAACTGTAATAACTGTCTTCTGCTGGTCTGACTTTATGATTGGAGGTAGCATTTGGCTTCTTATACACAAAATAGGGAGAAGATGAGGAAGAATCCTCTCTCTTTTCCACTTCTTCCTCATTAAAGGTAGGGGCTGGGCCTCGGCCTCTTGGTGCTGATGGTCCAGGTTGAGGTGAAGGCTGTCTTGCTTCTGAGATCCCTGGAAACCAGTGAAAATCCAGTGAATGTAAGTGGTCTCAGTATAAAAGTCATGCCGTTAGAAAAAATTAAATAAGAAGAGACAGCCAGCTATTTCATAACTACAGTTAGGGGAAATATTTTTAACCAGACACAGGAGAGTCAAATCAAGAAGCATTTAGCAAGCAAAGGTTAGTTTGGCATTGTGTCTCCTCTCCATTTTGTTCACTCTCTCCAGTTTTGGGGATGGGTGAGTTTTTTGCTTTCCTGCCTGTTTTCAATTGTACAAAATTAAAAAAAAAAGTTTGCCAATACAATTAAAAAAAACATTTTGAATAAGTTTGTATTAGTCTTTTTTTTTATATATCATCATAGTTTCCTTCAGTATCCCTTTCCCTCTTCTTCAAGGGGGCCATCCCATGTAACAAATTATATTTTTAAAGACAACAAAAGAAAAAGAAGAGGAAAATCAGATAAACTAAACAATTCTTTGAAAAACCCTGAAAACATGTGCTATGTGCAACATTTGTGGACCTCTTGCTATGGACCTCTTGCCTCTGCAAAGGGATTGTGTGATCATGACTTCTTATCTCGCATCTTTCAAACTCTGCTTGCTCTTTACAATTTTGCTGTGTTCCTTTTTCTAAAAAGTCCTCCTCCCATTTTGTTTTTCAGGCATTTTTAGTCATCTCCAACTCTTCATGACAAAGACGCTGGGGTGGTTTGCCACTTCCTTCTCCAGCTCATTTTACAGATTATGAAACTGAGGTAGACAGGATTAAGTGACTTGCCAGGGTCACACAGCTAGTTAAGTGGATTTGAACCCAGCCTGATTCCAGGTCCCAGAGCTCCATCCACTGTGCCACCTCATTACCTGAGGACTCTTCCCATAGCCTCCCATTATGGAGAGCTCAAAAATCCCAGCCACCTCCTTCTTTGTTACCAGGGGCTTTGCTTGGTTTCAGTTCCATCATCTTCATTACACCCCAGGCAGGATAAACTAACCACCCAAAAACTTATCATCATGGAGATGGCTTCAGTTTAGCTACTCACACCTAATCAGTATCCTTAGTGCTTCTGCCTCCCTAATTAAAGAGTTGGAGGGTAGAGCAAAAACCTCCTCCTATAGCCTCCCTTTGTAGAAGGCTCAAACTCTCAGCCATCTCTTCATTTGCTGCTAGCTGGTCTGTTTGGTTTCAATTCCATCTTCATCTTTATCCTGCTCCTGAGCCAGATACCCTATGGCACTGCTCTCCCCATCCCTACCCCTTTTCAGCTTCCTTTTGTGCATTGTCTTTCCCCATTTGATTGTAAGCTCACTGGGGACAGGAACTGTCTTTCCTTTTCTTATTTGTATTGCTAGCACTTAGCACAGCTTGTCTGGCACATAGTAGGCAACTAGTAAATGTTTATCACATCGTATTGTTTTTATTGTTGTTCTTTCCACATACATGGTTGTAGATGTATATAGAGTATTCTTGGCTCAACTTACTTCACTTTGCATCAGTTCAGGGAGTTCCTTCTGTGCTTCTCAATTTTTATCATCTTTGTCATTTTCTATGCTGCTAAGTAGATTGATCCCCATATAATTTAATGTATTTTATATTTGTTTGGAATGGAATTTCTCTTTATGTTATTATTGCCTTTTGGATTTTTTGATTTATATGATTATGTAGAAATAATGTTGATTTTTGAAGGCTTATTTTGTAGCCTGCAACTTTGCTGAAGCCATTAATTTTATCAGTAACTTTGATGATTCCCTAGGATTTTCCAAGTATACTATCATATCATCAACAAATATGGATAGTTTTATCTCTATTTTACTTATTTTTATAGCTTTCATTTCTTTCTCTTGTCTTATTGTTGTTAAATAATAGTGGGGAGAGTGGGAATCTTTGTTTCATTCCTTTTTTTTTTTGAAAAGTTCTAGTGTATGCCTGTTGCATATGATGCTTGCTTTTGATTTTAGATAGATTTTTTTTATGACATTAAAAAGGTCCCTCTGTATTTATACTTTGTAGGGCTTTTAGCATAAATGAGTGTTGTGCTTTGTCAAAGAAAGACTTTTCTGTATCTATTGAGATAACCATATAGTTTACGATCTTTCTGTTTTTAATCAGAGTAATTATGTGTATTTTTTCCTAATGTTGAGCCATCCTTTCATCTGTAGTAAAAATCTAATGATTATTAGTGAATGATTTTTGGACTAATTTTTTTAGTTTCTCTGACAGTATTTTAAAATTTTGAGTCACTGTTATAAAGAATGCTGATCTATAGTTCCTCTGTGTTTTATTCTTTTCTGCTTTCAATATAAAGATTATATTTATCTTATAAAGGCAAAGTTGTAGGAGACCTATATTCATTTTTAAGAATAATTTGTATTGTATTGGTATGAACTTTTTGTTTAAAAATTTAATAGAATTATCCAGTGAATCCATCAGGACTACGAGATTTTGTCCCTCTCTTTGGTAGTTCCTTTGAAACTTATTCTGTTTCTGAGATTGCTTGAGCAAAATTCATGTAGCTAATTAAGAAGAGAAGCTCTTGTTTGACAAAAAAAAAAAAAAATTGCATCTGCTAAAAATTATGTTATCCAAAATCTATAGGGAATTAAAATAATAAGACTAAGATAGATACATCCTAAAAGGATATGAACAGTTTTCTAAAGAAAAATATGAATAGGACTCGGAAAATGTATGTTGGAAGATGGTAGAGTAAATGGTTTTTATCATAACTGTCAAATCCTACCTTCTTCAGTTGTCATGTAATGTGTCCAGGTAAATGGTAATCTCTAGAATGGTAGTCAGCAAGAATAGGAGATGATGGGAACAATCTCAGCTCAATATAAAATTTTCTGAAGTTGTAGCAGGGGGCTATGAACCTTTCACTGTTGACTGTACCCCAGCGTATATCATATTTTGTGCAACTCACCACACAGGCTTATGTTCTGAGTTTTGGCTGGGCATAATTTCTTTTGCTCCCCTTTGACCATGATCCTATCTGACCCTTGACACCAGTCGGTAATGAGGGAGAAAGCATTGGGAACAGTATGGAGAGGAGACCCAACAATGCAAACAAAGCTGACATTCTGTGCCGGGGAAGAGAGCAAACAAATTAAGTCACTGTTATTTTCTGAGAGATTCCACAAAACAAGGACCTGAACAAATGCTTCCATCCTTCAGCTAAAGAAGGGCTCTGAAATCACCAAGCCCTGGTGATCTGGGCTTAGTCAGTGACTGAAGGAAGGGCTAAGCAGAGTTGATGCCTGATACAACAGTAACTTATTCGAAGGGAAGGGGCAAGAAAGCCAATAGAGAAAGCTTGAGTGTAGTATTAGATTGTTAGCTCCTTGAGGACTTTAATTTTTTTTTTTATCACCAGAACTTAGCACAATGCGTAACACATAGTAGGAGCTTAATAAATTCTTAATTACTATTGGCCAAATTCTCAAGAATAAAAACTAAGAATTAAAAAAAGAAAGAAGCTTTTGTCTCGCATCTTTGCTAGTGGCGCCATGGGTCACCAGCAGCTCTACTGGAGCCACCCTCGAAAATTCGGCCGGGGGTCTCGGTCGTGCCGCGTGTGTTTGAACCGGCATGGCCCAATCCGGAAGTACGGCCTGAACATGTGCTGCCAGTGCTTCCAGCAGTACACGAAGGACATCGGCTTCATCGAGTTGGACTAAGTTATATTTGTGAATCTCGATTCAGTGATTATGCTGACCATCAGTGACTACAGTTTTACTGCACCGTGGACAACCTAAAGATTTTCATTTTGTACATGCTATGCCAATTTGCATATATAATTAAAAAAGGTCATCCTCAGATATTAAAAAAAAAGAAGAAAAAAAAGTATAGAACCAGAAAATGTTACAAACACATGGAGAAATGTTGTGCCATTAAAGAAAATAACACAAAACTCAGAAGAAAAAACAAATCAGTCAAAAGAGAAATAGATTAAAAGAGAAAAATGAAAATTAGGACTAAAATCAAGGTAGAAATAAATACTACCAAATAATAAATCAACGAAACAAAGAGGAAGTAGTTTAAAATACATGTTAATATGAATGGAATGAACTCTCCTATAAAACAAGAGGGTAACAGATTAGATGAGAAAGCTGATTCCATATTTATATATATATATGTGTGTATAATATTATAATATATATTTGTATAACATTATATTGATATATAGTATATATTACAAGAAACACATTTGAAAAATAAAAATTTAGTTATATAAGGAGCTGGAGCAAATCTTTGATCCTAACATTTGATTTTAGTCTAATATCCCTGTGTTCTAAGAAATGACAAAAATGAGATATTTGTAAGAAATTTGCAGCCTGAGGCATAAAAATCCTAGCCCAGGTAGAATTAGTGCTTGCCTCTAGCTGCTTTATAGGAAATGCTTTCCTAGGTGTGCAAAAGGAGGCAATCACTGTTGTTTTAACTTATATCCTTTTGAATGTGTTGTCTTAAACTTTTATTTAACCAAGTGGCTTTTCATTGTAGATTTTGTGTTTTCTGAGTATTTATTGCATTTTAAAACCTTAAATCTGCTTTAGGCTTGATCTACAATATCACCTGTAATAAAACATGCATAAAAAAAAAGAAATGACAAAAATGAGAAAGTTTTAGGAAATTTGCATTTAATTTGGATCCCAGCTAGCAAACCAATAGGGCAATATAAATAATATGAATATGCTAATTTGTTATAAGGATTGTTACCTTTTTATTTTATTTTAATTTAGGCAGCAGTGATGTTATATAAGAATTAAAGAAATGAGGGTCATTCAAGTATCTTTAAAAATTCACAGAAAATAAATTCAGAAGAAACAAATAGAATAGATTTGAAAGTGACATGATGAATATATTATATATAGTTTTAAAACCAGGATAGACATAATAGTTTCATAGTTTTGCACATAATTCTCTTTATCTTTTCTGTTTTGTATGTGGAAATGGTCCCTTTTTTTGGTGTTTGTTAAATTCAGAATAAAAAATTAGAGGAAAAATAATGAATAAAATAATATTAATGAAGACAACAAAATTCATATTAAATACCAGAGCTGATTCCCTGTGACCAATGTGAGAACATGCTTCTTCATTCATCTCTGTTAAGAAATTTTAAATGCCATACTCATTTTCTCAGTCCTAACAGATCATTTTGGTTAGCTTTTTTAAAAAAATAAATAAGGGAAAAGACTATGTGTCTGTGTGTGTATATGGAGGAAGGCTATTAGGAAGTGATTTTTATGTCAAAAACATTGTGTCAATAAAATGTGTTTTTTAAAATATCCTATCAGGTTTTTTTTCCTTATCAGCAACTTACTCTTCCCTTCTATCTGGGACCAGGACAGGGAAGTCAGGGCAGAAAAGGGGACAGTGTAATTTTAGGACACCACAGTAGGCAGCCATCATCTTATTTCTAATCTTTAAAGGTTCTTAATAAGGTATCTGTGAACTAAAAATAATTTGATAACTGTATTTCAATATAATTTGTTTTCTTTGAAATCTTCTGTCTTTTATATTCTCCAAGGGTGGGGAACCTGAAGCCTGGAGGCCACATGTGGCCCTGTAGGTCCTCAAGTGTGGCCCTTTGACTGAATCCAAACTTACAGAACAAATGCCCTCAATAAAAAGATTTGGACTCAGTCAGAAGGCCACACCCAAGGACCTAAAAGGCCACATGAGGCCTTGAGGCCACAGATTCCTTCCCTTGCATGCATTTAAAAAGAATATTTTTGTAAGGAGACCATAGGCTTCTGTTAAGACTAAGAAATCACAGGGACCCTACCCCAGTGCCTGTCTGTCAAATTAGTAAGGAAATATTGAACTCAAGATGGGAAGAAGTAACTCACTTTCACAACTGTAACACTTTGCTCTTTTTGTGTATTGCTTAGGCATCTCTTAGGCATGGAATAGTCAATGTGGTTATAAACAGAGATGAAAGGTAATTTTAAATAGAATATGAAACTTCTGAATTTTGGGTCACTTCACTTCTCCCTCCTTCCTGAAATGCAGTGCAAATACTATAAAACTCTGTATTTTCTTTCTGTGTATTAGGCAGGGGGAAAAGTATGCTTTATTTTTATCCCACTATTATTATTAATCATCCACAGAGACACAGAAACCACTGTTATACCACTTGGAAGAGGATTTTACCTGTTTCAAGTAAAGTGGGATTCTCTAAGAAAATTAATAATCTTAACAAGGCCCTGCTGATAAGATTTACTCCCAGAAGTTTCTACTTTTGATATTGTGGAGAAAAAAAAGAAATCAGACTCAATAAAGTCATTTTTAACTGTATGTTTGCTCTAAGACATTACCTCGTCTTGTCAATTATGGGTCCTGTTCTTCCCTACATTAATTTATTCATCACTTTCCTTCCATCCTCCATCCTTATCCCTTCACCTAGCTTTTCTACTATCATGATTGTAATGAGAATGTTAATCACTGACTGCTTTATCTCCTTCTGCCTCCTAAGCTCTTACCTCCCACCACTTTGCTCTTTATTTTCCCACAACATGGAAAAGGAAGATTATAGAATCATAAAGATAGAGATGAAAACAGAGCTAAAGCAATCATCTACTCCATTTGATCCATTTTAAAGATGAGTAAACTGAAGCTCAATTAATCAGTAAGCATTTCTTGAGTGTCTATTGTATGCCAGCCACTGTACTAAGTGATGGCAATACAAAGACAGTCTTTGTCCTTAAGGAGCTTACATGGTGAGTATCAGAGGCAACATTAGAACCACTATAGAAATTTCTTTGAAATTCTGAAGTCTAAATCCAGCATGGATTTGAAATACCTTTTCCAAAGGTCAGCATGGTAAAACATTGGTAAAGCTTTCATTGAACACAGCATTCAGTAATGAGCCAATCCCTTGGAAACATCTGTTGATGCTTTTAGGAAGTTCTTATAACATTCAGTAAAAAAATGGCATCAAATAGGTACCACAGACTCCCCAAAACCATTAATAACGGCATCTGAATTCATTGGCATGTATCAGAATTTAGGGATAAAACAAACCTCAGAGATAATCTAATTCCATCTACACACCCATAACCATTTTATACACAAGAAAATAGACTAAGAGAATGGGAGAGCTTACTACAATTCACATAACGATTAAGTGGCAGATTCAGAATTTCAGTTAGGTTTCCTGACTCTGAATCCAGTCCCCTATTATGCTATGTTGCCTTTCCTTCTCCTGCTGCCATTTTAACTGACCCAGACCATCTCTCTGCTAAGCTGTAATCCTTAGGACAGACCTCCCTCTAGTAATCGCACCTGAAGTTTTAACGGTAGCCCTTTTTTCTCGTAGTTCCTTCATTGGATGCTCACAGTGTTGCTTCTTCCTTCAAAGATGAAGGAGAAGGGGAGTAAGGACACTAAAAAGTCACTAGCGTCCTTATCCCAAGTAAGGTTGACATCTTAACTTCCTGACTTGTCAGGTGACTTTACTTTCTCCCTGGTTTTCACACACACGGAAACCAGATCATGAATATCTCTGAACAGGAGCATTCAAAGCCACAACAGCCAAAGGCAGCAGTTATGGTCAGAATCGTCTGAGTGGCCTCTGCACAGTCTATGACCTCATCAGTGACATGGCACAAGTTCTATGGTACCCAAGTTAAAGTCAAACATAGCAACAGTGGGATCCTTGCATCACAGGCCAGGGAGATGTGCAGTTTTGTCAGAGAGGGCCATACCCTTGTAGCATTTCAAGCCCTTTCGTGCTGTTCTTCACTTCAGCATTTAAAATAGAACAGGTTTTAGGTGGTCTGCAGAAACTGATGCTAGCCCACACAAATTCCTGCCAAAAGAAAAGGAATCAAGGACTTGTAGACAGTGCCAGCTGGATGAACCTTAGATGTCATCTAGTTTACCCACCCCATTTGACAGATGAACAAATCAAGGGCCACAATGGCCCAAGATCACACAGCTAATTATTGGTAGAGCCAAGGACCCAAATCCCTTTGTAATTCCTTTACATCCACTGGCATCATCACACTTCACACCTAAGAAAATCCTTAGTGCTGGTGAAATATAAGTATGACCATGGGTTGAATTGCAATAGGACTCATAAGAGATCATTACAAATTCTTTTTCCATGAGGGTGAATTTATCAGAACACTTCTTGATTTAGAGTGTATCATAGCCCAAGAATAGCCTAATCTCAATCTGATTCATTAGACTTTAAGTTCCTTGAGGGCAGGGACTGTCTTTTGCCTCTTTTTGTATCCCCAAGTGCCTGGTATATAGTAGGTGCTTAGTAAATGTTTTTTGATTGATTGATGCCAAAGGGGTATCTAGCTCCTAAGAATCCTCATATATTTCAGTTACATTCAAATGAGATATCCCCATGAGTGAAAAACCTAGTCTGATCACATAAGGAGAGGGAAGAAAATCCAGAGGCAAGTGGTGTATCCCTAGGGGCTGAGGGGCGGGGAGCAGACACTAATGTCTGATTTCTAGAGGAGAGAGGAAAGGGGAAAATATAGAAATAAATTCTACAAGATCCCCAGAAATAAAATGGAGCAATTGTATGAATCATAGAATCACAGAAGCATAGATTTGGAGCTGAAAAAAAATCACTTTAGATCTCTGTTTTTCACAATGTTTATCTTCTTGGTGAATTTACTCAGTTCTGAAAAAGGAATATTGAAATCTATTATTGCTGTGTTATTGTCAATGTCCTTTTGCAATTCAGCTAGCATTTCTTTTAGTAATTTACATGTTACTTCTTTTGGTACATACACATGTAAGATGTCCCAAAAATAGCTTTAATAGCTTAAAACTGCACTAAGACTTTGGGACACTTTATATATTTAATAATGGTATTGTATCATTGTCCATATTGCCTTTAAACATAATGCAGTTTTCTTCTTTATCTCCTTTGGCATTATAAATTTTTACTGTTGCTTCATATGAAATCAAGATTGTAACTCATTTTTCTAGAATTGCTTGAAGTGTAAGTTTTGTCCCAACCTTTCTTTTTGCTTTATATGTTTATATGCTTTAAATGTAGGAAAGGGGACAGTATAAAGAGGAAAAGTGTGTAGCAAGTTATTGGTATTTTATTTTCTTATCTACTCTTCCATTCTCTTTTATTGAAGAGTTCAATAGATTTATAGTTACATTTATAATTGTTTTGTGTGTTTCCTTCTATTAAATTCTTCTATATTTTTCCTTTTAAAATTTTGGCTTTTAGTGCCTATGTTACTTAGAGATAACAGGGGTCCCTTAATTTTTTTGGGGGGAGGGAATCATTGATGATTTTTGCAGTCTGGTTAAATCTATGGACTCCTCAGAATAAGATTTTTAAATAACTGAAGGAAGGTCTAAATTTCAGTAAAAGGCTAGTGAAAATAAATATGTAATTTTTCATATCTAATTTCACAGACACCTTAAAATATGTTCGGGGACTCCAGGCTAACTAACTTCCTGGTTTACAATAATCTAATGGCAATCTTTTCTCATAAACTTGTTGTCCCACATCCACCCTTCCCAAAGGTGAAAGTTCCTTTAGTGTGTTTTTATTTTTATTCTTTTTAGCCTTTTCATTTAAAAATGGTTTATAGATGACTTTTGTTATTTATACCACTTCCAGTATCCCTTAACTGAATTCTCCGAGGTAACAAGGAAAAACAGCTAAGCAAAACTGGTTAACAAGATAACCATGTGTGATGTGTGTATGCAATGTTCTGCCCCAGTGAGTCCCTATCTCTCTACCTAGAACAGAGAAAGGTATTGCATAGTCTGTGACCTGGGAACACAATTGGCCATTAGGATTAAATTAAATTCAATCATCTTTTAGTGTTTTCACTCATATTATTTTAGTAGTGACCAAAAGCTCAGGAAGTTTTTTTTCTGTCTTTGAATTCTAAGTGTGTAGGACTGTGTGTGGCCCACAGTAGGTGCTTAACAAATGGATGTTGGATTGGACTGGATTGATTGTTCTGATTTTCCATCATTATTCTAAATTCTTTTTTAAAAATTTATTTATTTATTTTTACTTTCCAACATTCACTTCCACAAGATTTTGAGTTCTAAATTTTCTCCCCATCTTTCCCCTCCCCCCACCCCAAGACAGCTATTAAAGTTTTGGGGACATCTTATATGTGTATGTACCAAAAGAAGTAACATGTAAATTACTAAAAGAAATGCTAGCTGAATTGCAAAAGGACATTAATAATAACACAGCAATAATAGATTTCAATATTCCTTTTTCAAAATTGAGTAATTCCACCAAGAAGATAAACACTGTGAAAAACAGAGATCTAAATTGATTTTCTTTTTCAAAAATTAGACTTGCAAGGTTAAGGGTACATGTTGAATGGAAAGGTCAGAGAATATATATATTTCTCAGTTTCATATGGAATGCTTTCAAAAAGTGATTATCTGCTGGGGGATAAAGAAAACATAATATTAAAAAGCAATAAATAAATAAATGTCTTTTGCAGGCTATAAGGCAGTAAAAATAGTTATCAATAAAAGAAGCAACCCTCAGAGTAGAAGAAAAGTTATAGGTCTGAAAACATTTAAAAAAAAAAAGGGGCGGAGTGTGGTTTGTAAGCTAAGCATGTACTTTAAAATTTGAAAATGAGTAAACAAGTAAAGGTGTTACATAGCTTTTTCCTTAGGAACACTATTGACCTTAGAATTAATCTGAGTTCAGCTGCCTCAGTGTTGTTCTCATTAATTTATTTTAGTAGTGAGTAGAAGCTCATGAACTTTTTTCTTTTTTGTCTTTTGTATCTTTTGTGTCCTAAGTATCTTTAAGTGTCTAGCATAAGGGGCAACTAGGTGGTGCAGTGGATAGAGCACAAGCCTTGAAGTCAGGAGGACCTGAGTTCAAATGCGACCTCAGACTAAAAAATCCGACCTCAGACTAAACACTTGACACTTACTAACTGTGTGGCCCTGGGCAAGTCACTTAACCCCAATTGCCAAAAAAAAAAACCAATTAAAATAAGTGTTTAACACAGTGTATAGCACATAGTAAACCTGAATAAATGCTTGTTGGATTGAATTGTATTCATTGTTCAGGTTTTCCATCATTTGTTCTAAATCCTGAAACAAGCACAATTACTTACTGAAAATTAGAAGAGAAATAAATAAAACTGAAAATAAAAAGATAGAACTATATTAAAAGACTGAAGATATTTCTAAATGGTTTCCTAACTTGATCACAAAAAGAAGAAAAATCAAAATTTGAAAATCAAAAGTGAACAGTCAAATCACACACATCAAATAGAGAGGAAGCAAGAAAATTATCAGAAATTATAATATATAATAAAATGCCAGAAACCTGAGAATTCAAAGGAAATGGATTATTAGTTTCAAAAAATGTAAAATGCACAAATAAATGAATTGTAAATATCTTTTTAAAAAAACTAATTTCAGAAAGAGAAGTTGAGAAAGTAATAATCTACTAAAGAGAATGGGAGGGGACTCTGTTCCAGGCTAGTTTAATGAATTTTATAAAATGTTTAAAGAATAAAATTAACGCATACAAAAACTGTTCTCAATAACAAAGAAAAAACGCACTTTGTTTTTATGAGACATATGTGATCTTGCAACACAATCCAGGGAGGCATAAAACAGGAAAAGAACTATAGACCCATCTCATTAATGACTATCAATGGAAAAATTTTAAGTAAAATCCTAGGAAAGAAAGAGATGATTATTAGGTTTAATAAAGTAGCAAGATACAAAATAAATCTCCCCCTAAAAACATCAGCATTTCTGTACAAACCAAGAAGAATTTTAATGAATTCTAAGCATTGCTTTGGAAAACCAGAATTAAACCTTTGAAATGCAGAAACATTGGATAAAAGAGCTAAGAAAAGCAAACAACTTTAAACCCATAGGAAAGGTTATGTGAGGATCTGTTGCTTGCATGCTCAAAAAAGGAGAAGAGACTGATCTCCACAGGGAGTCGCACTCTTTCTAAGGGGTCACTGAGAAAACAAAGAAAGATGATGTTCAAAAAGAAGTTGCTTAGAGAAGGAGGAACTCATTTCTTGAAATTGGGAAAGAACAGGTGAAGATCATTCAAACACAGAGTTGGGGAATGAGGGAAAGGGGATTTCATAAGCTTTGTCCTTATCCAGGCCAGTAAAAAAAATCACAGAAATAAATTAGAGAAGGGGATGGGGCAGGTCCCACAAGGAGGGAAAAGAGGAATGTCTGATACTAAGATCTGGTCTAAGAAGGGACTGCCTCAAGCAAAATAAAATTTTACTTAAAAAAAAAAAAAAAGAAAGAAAACCAGTGATTTGAGCCTGTGCTAGGGAAAGATGGGAGAAGAAATGGGATTTTTGGTTTGTCGCAAGCCAATTAGCAGAAACCCAGTGCTAATTTACTTATTTTTCAAAAATGGGGAGAAGAGAATTTTGTAACAAGATTTGAAGGGAAAAACCAAACAATGATCTTAACGGTCAGTGTGAAAAACTTACCCATGTAAATGAGGAAGGTAGAAGAATGGATTAGAAAGAACAACTCAAAAATTTGCTGTCTGTATGAAAGAAAATCTTAAAACACAACATTTAGAGAGTTGAAATGTGGGGTTCCAATACAAATTAAGTTAAAATAGATATAACAAAGAAAGACAAGCAAGGAAACTGTGTTGTACTTAAAGGCACCAAAAACAAAATAATATCACTATCAAATATTCACCAAATAAGTAACTTAAATGGGCCTCTTCAGACTTAGACAAATCTATCTGAAAGATGAAAAAGAAGGAGATTCAATATCTGTATGGAATGTTAGGGAAATCTAAATAGTACAGGGATCTAGGTAGTACAGTAGATAGAACACTGGACCTGGAGTCAAGAAGACCTGAGTTCAAATTTTGTCTCAGATACTTATTAGCAGTATGACCGTGGGCAAGTTACCTCTATATGCCTCAGTTCCCACACCTGTAAAATTGGGATAATAATAGCATCTGCCTCCCAAGGTTATTGTGAGGATCAAATGAGATAGTATTTGTAAAGAGCTTAGTACAGACTCTATTATAAATATTAGATATGATAGACATTTGGTAATTGTTGAATGTGAAATTAAAGCACATACTGCTTTTTAGCATTGTGTTATACTTTTACAAAAATGCTAAGTCAAAAATAAGAACATAATGACAACAGTGGCAGTCAAACCTGTCAAATTCAGAAATATGGAAATGTTAAAAGTATTCTATAGACTTTGACAACAAAACTTGAACTCAATAAGGGAAATAAGAAAAAGAAACAGATTTACATAATGATATTTTAAATAAGTGCCCAGAAAGAAAGTATAGAAATAATTAATAATGATTTGTTTCAAATGATAGTAATAAAACAACATATCCAAACTTTTGGGAAGCAGCTACTTAGAAGTCCTAAGTCATCCTAAGAAGAAAATCTCTAGCTCTGTTTATTATTTATCTGTCTGTCTTTTGTCTATCTGACTCTTATCTATCCATCTATCTGCTTGTTATCTATTTATCTATTAAAGGTCTGTCTGCTAATTATCTAGAGATTATCTATCCTGCTTATTATCTGTCTACCTGTTACCTGTCAATCTCTACAGGGTTTGTTCTAGGGAAAGAGACAAATGGATTAGGTTTTGTATCCATGTTTTAATTTGTCTCAAGCCGCTTGACATGCACTGCATCAGAGTCACAGTCCAGAACTGGCTCTATTTGGGAGTTGGGGTGCCCAGTTTATATACCTTTTCAACAGGGGCTGATTATCACCCCATAATCATTTACCTTGGGGCAGAGGAAATACCTGTTCTATCAGACCACCCATACCAGACCAATCCCAGCCTTGGGCTATGTATACAGAAGAATCTGTCTCCACTCAAGCCTGAGCAGACCCTTGATTAAATCAATTCAGGCTTGGGTCCAGGTTTAAGCACAATAAGAAGATTGAATGCAATCTCATTATCAGTAAAGTCCTTGTGAAGAACTTTAGAGAAGGGGTTGGGAGTGTGAGCTCTGAGTCTCCAAAACACAGATTACCAATACCAATTCACGTACCTATTATCTGTTATCTGCCTACTATCTACCAATCAATATACCTGAATATTTATATTTGAAAAAAGACAAAAAGATCAATGTATCAATAATTATTGACATTCTCTTGATCTTTTTTTTTAATAGTAAGGTTCAGTTTCTTCCCCTGCGAGTCTTTCAGAACCTCTCTACTTTCAAATACTTTGAAACTTTATCACTAGGCAACCTCAAAATAACGTCCGCATAACAATACATCTCCTTTGTGTATATTTCATCTAGTCCAGGTCTTCGTATGTTTGTTTTCTTCATTACAATTTCTACTTCTTTATGCAGTAAATTTGGGCCTATGATGTTAGAAATCAGATGTCGTTGTTCTGCTGTCCCTGATGATGAAAAGACTTTATTATGAAAGTGCTAACAAATCTTTTCCATTTTTCACCTGTTTGTTATCTTCCTTCTAGTTTCATCCTTATATGCCCTCAGGATTACTTTGCCTAGTCAAGTCTCTTAACAGAGCTTTTTAAAAACTTGGTTTTTTTTTTCCTGACATTGCATCTCATTGCTTGATGGGGAGATGTAGCATATAATCTTCCACCATCTTCTTTCATAAGATTTCACAAACAAATTTGTATTCTAAACCAGCATTGCCCTTGGCTGCTATAATTTCTCCCTTTGTCAAGGAAATCATGTGTATACTGACTGAGATGGTTTTTAGGCTTTTTTGTTCACCTCATTATGGCAACTTCTTTACAGTGGTTAAACTTAACGAAATGGGTATAATTTATGTCAATGCTCACTCCTTTCATTTCCTATTTTTAGACATCCGTGGCTCACTTAAATAAGTTAGGTTGGAGTTACTTTAATTGCATGCCACATCCTTTTCTCATATTGAATCTTTCTTCTATTTTTACATTAATTTTTTTTTTTTTTGTGAGTTTAACAAACACCAAAAATTTAACATTTTCATATACAAAGCAGAACAGAAAAAGATTATATCTGAAAATTCAAATGTATGCAGCTTTTTAAAAGTATGCAATAAGTTCAACCTTTTTATTTTCAAATTCATTCTGAGTGTCAGTTTTTCCTTCTGAACTTGCTGCAGTTCTCTTTACTGTAAAAGATGTAGAAGTGGCCTGTTTTTCTCTCTTTTCCTTTTTTAGGCAGTCCTATAACTAGCTTTCCTTTCTCTCTCTGAATTTCCTCTGCCAATACAAGAAGAAAAAATGAAATATTTGTAACAAATAAGCATAGTCAAACAAAACAAATCAACATATTGATCACATACAAAAAATGTGTATCTTGTTTTGTACCTTGGTTCATTACCTCTCTGTCAGGAGCAGGGGAACATGCTTCCTCACAGGTCCTCTGGAATTGTGCTGACCATTGCATCACCCAGAATTCTTCAGTCTCTCAAAGTTTTCTTTACAACGTTGTTATTGTATAAATTGTTTTAAATTAATTTTGATCTTAGCTCTGACGATTCAGTGCTATCACTATAAACAGACAGTTGACTCAGGAATGATTCTCAAATTGCTCAACATCTTTCATTTCAAATTTTCCATTACTCTTTTCCCTTTTCTATAAACTTACCTGAGTTTCTCCTCATGGCTTAGAGATGACCTTGGGTTCTCAAAGTTTCTCTCTCCTGATATGCTATATTGTGTCTCCATCTGCCTCTTGTACATCTCAAACTGGATATCCCATAGGCATGGTAACATGGCAGATTAAAAGCTCTTGAAGGTTCTGCCATGCTGGCAGTTCTGGCAACAAGCTATGGCTGCTTTCTTTGGGTCTGGAATTCCATGAAACCAATAAATGACCCTCAGCACCACATGATTTGCTAACAGTGGCAAAGACAGAGGGTTCTAGGGATAACAGTTTTTAGATTGTATATACACATTAAAGGCTGTTGGCCCAATATATGTGAAATCCTTTTCTGATGATGAATGAATGAGTGAATGAACTACTGGAGAAGCTGGGTTTTTTTAAATTCTTTTAAAAATTATTTTGCTCTTCTATCACCTTCATTTCCAAATGTATTCTTTCCCCCTCCTCCGCCCAGCAAACCATTTCTTGTAATGAATAATTAAAAAAAGAAAGAATATAAAGTAATTATATAAAACCAACTAACACATTAAGAATTTGAAAGTGTTTATAAATTTCCATGCTCATAATTCCCCACTTCTGCAAAGAAGTGAGAGAGGTACAGTTTCTCTTTTGTGAAACTAAACTTGGCCATTATAATCAACCAGCCTTCAGTTTTGTTTCTGTTCTTATTCTTTCCATTTAAATTGTTATTATTATATATATAATTTTCCTAATTCAGCTTACTTCACTATACATGAATTCACCTAATTCTTACCATGTTTCTTTGATCAATTATTATTCTTGTCTTTTGAAAGCTATAGCAAAATGGAAAGATAGTTCACAATGTTGTTTAGTTTTTCCTTGTAGAGGCAATTAAGTTAGCAGAGTCTGTTTCATGATGTATTCAGAGACAATGAGAAATATTAGTTCATGGGACACTTGGCAGTCTATATTAACAGTCATCAGTCAGCTATCATTTGTTAAGTACTTATCTTGTGTTAGGTGCTGTGCTAAGTGCTAGAGATACAAAGAAAGGCAAAAGGCGGTCTCTACTCTCAAGATGCCCCCAGCCTAATGGAGGGGACAATGTGCAAAGAGCTATGTACAAACAAGATAAGTCCAGGATAAAGTGGGGAAAGTCTCAGAAGGAAGGCAGTAGGATTAAGGAGGACTAGGAAAGACTTCTTGCAGACAATGAGACTTTGATTGAGACTAGAAGGAAGCCAGGATGCAGAGAGGAAGGAGGATACATTCCAGGCATGAGGGACATAAGGTGAAAATGGTCAGTCAGGAGATGGAATACCTTGTGTGGAGAAAAGAAAGGAGGTTGATATCACTGCATTTCAGAGTACGTGAGGGTAAGTAAGGTGAAAGGTAGGCAGAGGCCAGGTTATGAAGGCTTTTAAAAGCCAAAGAGGATTTTATATCTGATCTAATAGGTAATAAGGACATAAGGAGCTCCTGGAATTCATTGAAAAGGGGTGTAATGCAATCAGGTCTGTGCTTTAGAAGCATCAATCTGACAGATAAGTGGAAGATGGAGGGGAGAGAATCTTGAGACAGGCAGAACCTCTGGCAGGCTATTGCAGTAGTCTAGGTATGGAGTGACAAGAACCTGTACCAGAGTGGCGGCAGTGTCAGAGGAGAAGAAGGGGGTGTTTATGGGAGATGTTATGAGTGTAGAAACAACTGGACTTGATAACTGATTGGATGGGGGATGGGGGACAGGTGACAGAAAGTATGATACCGAGATTGTGAACCTAGGTGACTGTAAGGATGGTGGTACTTTGATGGTAATAGGCAAATTAGGAAGATGGAAGGGTTTTTTTTTTGGGGGGGGGAGTGAGTTCAATAATGAGTTTAGCAATGTTGAGTTTAAAATGTCTATGGGACATCCAGTTTGAGAAGTCCAAGAGGCAGATGGAGATACAATACAGCAGATCATGAGAGAGGTTAGGGCTAGATGAGAAGATCTGATATTCTTCTACATGGAGAAAATAATTGAAACCATGGGAGCTGATGCAATCACCAAGTGAAAGAGTACATAATGTGAAGAGGACCCAGGACCTCATGATAAGCATTTGCAAAATATCACCATGAAAATGACTGTAGCTTATGTACCAAAATACATTACAGAGGATAGGAAAGGAAAGAAAGGAAAGAAAGCCCTCAAAACATTCAGTGCCTCCCCAGTTTTGATGTATGAGAGGACATGGACAATAGTCTTATAGGTTTGGCAGTTGTGGATGGCTTCCAATTTGCATCATTAGAGTAAATAGTCAAGCCACTGAAATCACAAGTCATTTTGAGTATTGAGTATGGCTGCAGCTTTTTTGCTGGGATTTTATTTTAGGAATTAACCTTTTTTTAAAAAAAAATTTAGGCAATTGGGGTTAAGTGACTTGCCCAGGGTCACACAGCTAGTAAGTGTCAAGTGCTTGGTCAGATTTGAACTCAAGTTCTCCTGACTTCAGGGCCAGTGCTCTATCCACTGCACCACCTAGCTGCCCCTCTGGGATTTTATTTTAGAAATTTATATAAATTTAGATATGATTGATCCTGTAGTTATTTTTGCTTTACCCCAACTAAGTTAAAAGTATAGGGCCTTATGAAAGGAATTTGCTAGGGTTTTTTTTTCCCCCCTCAATCATTAAATATCATTTTTGTAACATTTTGTTCATTGTTCCTTAAACATTTAATAGAATTCACTTGTAAATCCACTTCAACCAAGACTTTCCTGCCTTTGTTAGCTGATTTATGGCCTGCTTTATTTCTTTCTGAAGTTGTATAAATATAGTTTCTATGTTTCATTAATTTGGATATTTTATATTTTTATAAATATCTATTTCCTTTAAATTTTCAGTCCTAATGGTATGTGATTATATATAATAATTCCTAAAAAAATTTCTATTCATAGTGGATTCACTTTGTTTATTTTTAACTTTTGGTTTCTTAATTTTATTTTCCGTCTTTCTCTTTTTAAAAATCAAGTTAACTTTCTCTTGGTATTTTGGTGATATCAGTGGAACACATTATCTGTACATTTTTTTTCTCTTACATTTTTCACATATCCAGCCCATCTCCTTTTCAGTCATGTATTTCCTTGGGATATCCTTTATTCTGCCTGTCATACTTAATTTGTTACTTATTTAATGTGTCACAGCCTACTCATGCTAACAGTGTATCACTGCAATGCCCTTTGGGAGGCAATCAATTTAAATTCTTGAGAGAATGTAGTGTTCCATAATTTGCAGACATACAACACCACAAACAATAGCAACATATTAATACAGTTCTCTATGTCCAAGACAGATTCATACCAAGCAAGCAAGAATGAGTCAACATTAGAAAAACAGCATAATGATTCACATGAATGAGAAAAACAGTAAAACCACGTGACTATATCAATAGAGTCAAAATAAGCCTTTGACAAAGTGGGGAAGGGAGGACAGGAATAAGTATTAGCACAGTGTCTCCTGTGTTCCAGGCACTAGGCTAAGTGCTGTACAAATATTATCTCTTTTGATCCTCACAGCAACACTGTGAGGTAGTTGCTGTTTATTATCCCCATTTTACAGTAGAGGAAACTGAGACAAACAGAAGTTAAATGACTTGCTCAAGGTCACACAGCTGGTAAGTGTCTAAGGTGGGATTTGAACTCAGGAACTCAGATCTTCAGCACAAATTTAAGTTAAAAAATCCTAAGAAACATAGACAAGGAAGGGCCTTTCATTAAAGATCATTGATCAAAAATATATGTCTATGTGGGGCAACTAAGTGGCACAGTGGGTAGAGCACTGGGCCTAGAATCAGGAAGACTCATCTTCCTGAGTTCAAATCTTGCTGCAGATACTTACTATCTGTGTACCCTGAATAAGTAACTTAACTCTGTTGGTCTCATTTACTCACCTGGAAAAATGAGCTGGAAAAGGAAATGGAGAACTCTACTCCAGTATCTTTGCCAAGAAAACTCCAAATGGGGTCATGAAGAGTCAGACATGACCAAACAACAAAAAACAGCAAAAAATATATCTGTAACCAAGTATTTGTGATGGAGAGTGCAGCATGTTTTATCAGTAATTACAAGGAGAAGGTAAGGATGCCTGCTGTTCTCACTACCATTCGACACTTTTACAAATGCTAGCTAACAATAAAATGAAAGAGAGAGAGTAAATGAATAAACAAAGAAAAAAAAAGTATCTCTGTTTGCCTGACTTCAGTGTTTACTTAGAAAACCCCAAAGAATGAGCAAAGAGGACAATTCAAGAGAATTAATAGCTTCTGTAAAGTATCAGGAAAAAAAATCAACCCCTGTCAGAATTTCCATATAGTATTAAGAAACATAAGGAGAAAATGACATAAATAGGAATTCAAGATGACATCAAAATTAATACAGTATTGACAACTCTACCAACTAAGGCATATAGGACATATAAAACTACAGCTAAAAGACATCTTACACAAAAGGAAGACAAATAAATAGGGAGACACATTTTTCATGATTGCACAGTGTCAGTTTTATAAAAATAAGTATGGCACCTAAATTAATTACAGACTTAATGTTATTCAAATTAAAGTACCAAAAGGTTATTTTATAAATATTAGATCTGCCCACACAATTTGGGCAGTTTTCCTGGAGATAATACTATGAAGCTTCATGCTATATCTGAGGAAGGAGATATACCTACAAGAATATTGAACAGTGACTCAGAATAACTCAATTGGAGAGGAACTTTTCATGGTTGGAAAGAGTGTGAGAGAGATCAAAAGGGCCAGGTGTAAATATTGAATTACAAACTGAAGCCCTTGAGCCGCAGACATGTAGAGGAAGATGGCCCCTGATGTGACCCTTGGTTCCCAGAACTTGAAACCCTAGAAATTACAAAGAATGGACTCCCCCAGTGAGATCATTTTCTATCAGCTTGGTTGAGATGAATTATTATCTCATTGTTGCTGAGCCAGCTAGGTGACATAGTGGACAGACCATTGGGCCTAAAGTCAGGAAGACTCTGAGATTCAAATCCAGCCTTAGACGTTTCCTAGCTGTGTGACCATGAGCAAGTCATTTAGCCTCAGTTTTCTCAACTGTGATGTAACTGCTTTATCTTGCCTTCTTTCTCCTGGCCCTGACATTCTCAGGACTAAGGAGAGTAAGTGGTAAGAGTAAAAAAGGAGGTAGAGGAGGAAGAGAAGAAGAAGAGAAGGGAGGAAGGAAAGAATGTGTAGGCCAAAAAAATTCGAAGCAACAAAATTCAGTGCTGGCAGAGTTGTGAAGAAATAGGTGAACTCATTCACTGCCCGTGGAATTGCAGATTTGGAAAACAAATGGCACTATGCACTGACAGTTACAGAAATGGTCAACTCTGTGACCCAGTGATTCTGTTGTCGGGAAAATACCCTCAAAGTGTTGTCCAAAACAAAGAAACCAAAGAGAACTGCTCTGTTCAAAGAATTTCCTACCGGTGTCATTTGTAATAGGAAAAAATAAATCTATAAAGAAACCTTTAGAGCAATCTAAATGATCAACAGTAGAGAAAGGTTAGAGAAAAGAATAATTATATATAAATACAATATAAATATATATTATACATCATATAAGAAATATAATGTAAATATATATTATATAAAATATAATATACAATATATAGCTAACATTTATATGGATCTTACTATGTTCCATGCACTGTGCTAAGTACTTTATAATTAGTATCTTTGAGAGAAATGAAAAGGAGGGAATAATGTGAAACAAACAAAAGATAAGATTCTGATAAATGTAGCTGTATAGTGACAGCTAGCATTTATATGGCTTTTTACAGATATTATTCCATTTGATCCTCATAACAATCCTGAGAGGTAGGTGCTATTATTATCCCCATTTTACAGATGAGAAAACTGAGGCAAATAGAAGTTAAATAATTTGCTCAGGGTCATACAGGTAGGAATTGTCTGAGGTCAGATGCGAAATATGATATATTAGTATAATTCTGTTGTGTAATTAATGCCAGCACATACATAGAATTAATAAAACCTAAAAGATTTTTATAAAATAATATTAAAAAAATAGAACCAGAAGACAGTATACACTAAATAAAACCAAATTAAAAGAAAAATGAAGGGGAATGAATAAACAAAGTACCTGATGGTGATTTAGAGAGAACAAAAAATTAAGGCATTTTCTTTGTTAAAATTCCTTTCTGCAAATAGTTATAAACAAATGTAGTCATTTGTACTATGCTTAATATTGTTTACAATGAGAAGTTTCCTCCCTGAAAGTATTCTACACCAATGAAATTAGACATCTGCACATAAAAAACAAAACAAAACGAAACATCAATGTTGCTTTTGCTGCTGTTTTTAAGAAAAAGGAAGGCCATCAACAACTGATTTCATTCAAACAGAGAATATGATACTTGTCATTTTCAGTTCTTACTAATTCCAATAATCATGAATTCGTTATATTTGATTCTCTTTGAAAACCTGGATGAGATCTGGCAAGACAGAGTTTAGAGGCAATGAAAAAGACCATTTTATCAACATCCCCTATAGGAACAATGATTAAATTAGCCTCAAATAGAATACATCGGAAGGTAAAAGTTAAATACAAATGAAAGCAACCAAAATGTAAAAAAACAAAAAACAAAGAACCTCTCAAGTGAAAGAAAAAGAGACATGAATTAGCACAAGAAAATCCTCAACATGATCAATAAATATTATGGAATAAAAAGTTTCTGAATAAAACACCAGCTAGAAAAAATAATAAGTTTACTTGAACAGCCCTAGAAATGAAGATGGTTCTAACCTAACATATATCTAGCTGATTGAGGGTAGGTACTGTTTGTCTTATTTCACATTTATATCCCTAGCACTTAGTACAGTGCCTGGCACATACTGGTTGCTTAATGTTTTTTAATTGGTCGATTGATTAAAGAAAAAAAGAGGAAATTTTTGTTAATGAATGAAAAATTATTTATTAAGTGCTTAATATGTGTATAGATGGCATCATGCTAAGCTCTGTGATGCAAATAAAAAAAAACCCAAAGCAATCCCTGCTTTCAAGGAGCTTACACTCTAATAAGGTAAACAACATATATAGGATTTTTCTGCTGCAAATGAAATGGAAAGGCCACATGATCCTTAGGGTTCAGTACCAAAGCAGATGGTAATATATCTTCTTAGATGCTATTTCCATTGATTTTTTAAAACAAAAATTTATCTTTCTTTTTTCAGTGAAAAATTTATTTTCTCTCACCTCTCCTTCCACTGGAAAAACAGAAACAAAACATTGTAACAGATATGAATCAAACAAAACAAATTCTCATACATTAACCATGACCAAATACGTATGTCTCATTCTACAACTTTAGTCCACCTCTCTGTGAGGGAGCAGATAGCGTGGTAAATCATTGATCCTGTGGAATCATGTTTGGTTATTGCATTGGTCGAATTCTTAAATTTTTCAAACTTATCTTTCTAATGTTATTGTTATTGTATAAATTGGTCTCCCAGTTTTGTTCACTTCACTGCATCAGTTGCTGTGTCTTCCTAGATTCCTCTGAAATCGTCTGTATTGTCACTTCTTATAATGCAAGTGTTCCATTACATTCATTAGTTCAGCCATTCCCCAGTTAATGAGCACCTGTTTAGTTTCCAGTTCTTTACCATTACAAAAAGAGCCTACTATACATAGTTTTGCACACATGAGCCATTGCCACTGATAAAACCATATCCATCTCTGATGTGGAACCATTTGCCAGTGCAAAGTACTTTGGTGGAGAAAACTTTATTTGGGCATCTTCAGTATCCATTGCTGTTGAGGAAGCAGTTGCTATAGTTCCTACACAGGCAGTTGCTAGGTTGCATGTTCACAATGGTTACTTCCTGAAACTATGGCTGCAGCAGCTGGGCTAGAAACAAATATTGATCTGACATTTAAAAAAAAATACATTAATAACCAATAAAAAATAGAAGGAAAAAATTATTCAAATCAAAAGTATCAAGAAATAGAGGAAAAATTGGAATGGACACATTAGGGTCAAAAAGAAAAAAAAGTGTTATATTGGATGGCAAATTTGCTGAAGCAATAGAACAAAGCTAAAACAGATAAAAAGACAAATTAACTGGAAGAAGACATGAAAAGTTTATAAGCAAATACAACAAACTAGACAGTAGAGTACAGAGATATGATTTAAATATTTGGATGTCCTTCCAAATAGAAAGAGTCTAACCAACATTTTTCAGAAAGTCATATAAAAAAATCTCTATTAAAATTCTGGGACGGGTAACAGATCGGCAGAATGCTTTGCATGAAAAGAGAAAGAAATGTCTGTTTCAACTCACTGAGACACATGTTGTGAAACTCCAAAGATTCATTAATAAAATGAGGATTTTGCATGCAGCCAAGAGGAAGAATGTTATTCATTAATGAAGTTGAAGTGAAATTGTACAGGGTTACTAATCTACCCTGACAAAATACAGAAAAAGCCAGAACATGATTTGTCGAAAGTCAAAGGAAATAAGATTGCATCACAGAATATTCTTTCTAGGTAGATATGGGATATTATTTAGAGATAAAAAATAAATTTTTGACTATCCATAACATTTCTGAACATTTCTATAGGGAAAGGAAAAACTGGATGAGGCCTTTGGTATATGAATCATCCCAGGAATAAGATTCCAGGTAATTCTAAGAATGGACAAGCCAGCCTTTGATAAGCAAGCCAATAGTGAACTTTAGTCATGCCAGCTTTAAGACACTGTATCACTAAAATGGAATTAAAATGTAAATATGATAATACAATATTATCAAAGCCACAGCAGGGATATTATGACCTGAAAATGTTTAAAGTAGTGGGAGGACAGAACCAAGAGGGGAGGCTTGATAGAAATACTACATAGCAAAATACCTAAGAGGTAGTTCTCATCTTTGGTGGCCTGAAAGAATCTGTGGTCAGGCAAGAGAAAGAGAATTAATTACACTTTAGACAAGGATAGGAAAACTATACAGGTCATTGGGATCTGCAGGTATTCTGAGGATGGGGGCTTGAAGAACCACAGAAGTAGTCATCTGTTTTTCATTTGGAACTGCTATAAGAGAACATGGCAACAAAAGCCATGACTTGAGTAATTTTGATTGACAAGTAAAGGTCACAGATAGGCTTGGGGAGAAGTAGGGGAAAGGTCAATGCATAAATCAATATACATTGTAGTACAACAAAACAAAAAAAAATAAATAAGCGGGGGGACTAAAAAGAGGGATTTTTTTTTAAATTGTGGACTTATCACAGATATTGAAGAAGTGAGGTAAAGGTAGAGAGGAATGTAGTCAGTCAAAAGCATTTATTCAGTAGTTATCATGTGACAGGCATGGTGTTAAGCCCTGGGGATTCAAAGAAAGGCAAAAGGCCATCCATGCTCTCAAAGAGCTCACAATATAAGTACTCCCGATGCAACACTCCTTCCCAGGAAAGGGGAGGGACAGGTGAGGTAAGAGTAATCAACAGGTCTCCTACTCTATCTTATAAAATGTATATACACATACATACATATATATACACACACACATATATATATATATCTACATATGTACAAATACATATATGTAATATTCTACTTGATCCTATTAAATTGTATGTACATATATTTAATATAAACATCTTTCCCTGCTCTGTGTATGTGTGTGTATAAAGAGAGAGAATGTAATATAGTATTATTAAGTATCAGGATTACTGTATCACAATTATATATGTACATATATTATATATATATATATATATAAATTTAACAGAGTAGGACAGAAGGTTGTATGTGTGTATATATATATACATAGAGATACATATGTATGCATATGTATATATGTATAAATTTAAAACACATTATATATATAAAACAACTCACATTTTTTTCATCTTACTGGTTTTTTTAATTGAAGTGTTTGTTGATGGTTAGTAAATTCATGATAAAGAAATAACATACAGAGGCAATAGAACTAATTTAAGGATTGTGGTTGTTGCTTTATTGAGGTCAGTGTCTATGTTTTTGTTAAGATGGGAGTAGAACTGTATCTAGTCTAAGTGTCTGACTAGATGTCTGTTTCTGTACAAAAAACTGAGCTTGGATGACCTCTAGGGAAATAACTGAGTGTATTTTTTGCTGGGAAGACTAGTAACATAGCTGAGTATGTTAGAAGAAAGATCAGATTAAACAATTATAATCTTGAGTGTATATAGCTTGAATTCTCCTATAAAAAGGAGATGGATTTAAATGAATTTAAAAACAAAACCTACTACCCATCTGCAAGTTGCCTCCAGGAAATGCATATGATACTGATATTAAAAGACACAGAGATTTAAAACTCTAGGATGGATCTTAGTTGATAGCAGAGAATCTAGAGTTAGCATGATATTACCAATGAAAACTGAGCCCAAATGAAAAATAGTTCAGTGTGATAAGCAAAGAAATTATGTCATTTTTAAAAGTGACAATTAGAGATTATTAATATCGGCCATTTAGGCATCTAATGACAAAACAACTAAATTCATAAAGAAAAAGTTAAGTAGAAATTGAATTAGAGAACCAATAATAATGAAAGATCATAACACCAAAATATTATAGTTTTTTATTTAAAATTAACCTTATTTTTAGATTATTCAAATTTGCCATTATTCATTCGAATCTGAATACAGATCCCCTGCCATCAGAATTGACACTCCCACCCTTGCTGTTTCCTCTGTAATCCAAAAAATTCTTCCATTGGTTCAGCTCTTTGAGTTCTCAGCTTTACATGCTTTAAGAGATTTAATTTGCTAGTCTGTCTCTCATCCACCATCCTTATTAACTGACTTACCCAATATCTTTCACACGATAGATTGTTTCCAATAGATAGGAGCCCTTGACTTGCTGTAGAATAATTTGGGTCTTTTTGACTCTGGGTCCAGCATTTTATCCACTGTGCCACCTGGCTGCCACAACAGAAAATAAAATTCAACAACATTGCAGCAGCAGCAACAATAGCTGACATTTCTGTGTCAGCTAATGTTGTATACTTATAGCTGAAATTAATCCATCTATCTTAGGGTTCATCTTCCTTCCCATGATGCTTGCTTGTGGCAATTAGTGAATAATGTACAGGTGTTCCAATGCCTTTTGCAACTCTAAACTCTCTATATGTTTCATGTCTTATATGTGATTTTCGTTTCACTTTCACTCTGTTTTATCAAAGTTCACTTCTGAGATGCCCTCTGTAGCTGTTGAAATTATACTTAGAGCTCTGGGTCAGAAATTATAAATTTGTCTCATTTAGGTCTTCCTGAATGTCTAGTAAATAATAACTGTAATGACCATTTAAAGCTCACTTGTTGTCAAAGGCAGGGGTGAGGGGAGGGGAAGAGGAGGGAACAGCAAAGTTTTATGCTCACTTAGAAAACTGTTCTCTATTTAAAACTGTGCCACCAACATAATAATGTCAAGAACAATTGATATAAACTATGTCATTTTTCAGGGAGACAGTTCAAACACATTATGGTTCTAACTTTAAATCTATTATCATCTCTCTTAAATAGAACTAAGTATGGTTTCCAAATTAAAGGAGTTGAACCAAAACATCTTATTAACAACTTAATGTGTATAGATGACATGTAGCTATATGATTCCACTAAAAACCAAATTAAAAAACTCCTTCATCTCATGGACTCTTTCCCCAATAATATCAAAAAGTCATTTGAACTCAATAAGTGTAAAATCCTTAACTTAAACCAAAGAGAGAAACTTCAGGCTTTAAGCTTGAATCTGGAGAAGACATTGAACCAATAATAGATGAAGGTGATACATATAAATACCTTGGTATTCTTCAGGCAAGAAGCATCAAAAATAAAGAGCAAAGAGAAAACTGTAGCTATATATGTTAAGAGACTTACTGGCACCCAGAAATCAAAGATGCATGGGAAGAACAGGTTTAAAATTAAATTTATTGTGAAGTCCTGTCAATCCTGCCTTCCCAACATCTCTTGCATAATTCTCTCTTGATACAGCCACTGCTCTGGTTCACACCCTCAATCACCTCACGCCTAGACTATTGCAAAAGCTTTCGAATTGATCTCTGCAAGGGCCTCTACTCCAGCCTGTCCTCTACTCAGCTGCCAAAGTGATCCTCTCCTTATGTTATTTCCTTACTCAATAAATGTCTATTATCTCCAAGGATGAAATATTGAATTCATCAGCCTCACTGTTCCTGAGTCATTGAAGTCCAGTGGCAGGACAAAAGTCAAGACAACTTGTGATGGCCCAGGATGCAGTGGATGACCTTGGCATCTTTGATATCTGACCAAGCTCTAAGTGAGGGGCCTGCTTCAGCCACCTTTGTGGCCATTGGAACAAATTGTTCTCATTTGCCCATTCTGCCATCCCCCTAACTCACCGACAAGTTTGAGGTCTGTTGGTTACCCTCATCCTGGTTTAGCCAGTCTGCTGGGATGGTTTACCAGGGTGTGACTGCTGCACATTCTACAGCTTCTTGGAGCCACAGCTGAGAGTTGGGTGAAGGTAGACACCAAAAGGGGAACCAGTAACCAGTACAATATTAAAGACACACTGGGCCTATTATACTAAGGCAGCTATAGAGTGATTAATACTTCCTTTAAAAAAAAGGAGGAAGAAGAAGATTGATATACCTTGTTAGAGCACATGACAAAGATGATTAAAACCTACAGAAATACTTTTGGAATAAGAATCACTTTACTGAACAATATTAAAGGCTGGTAACAGGTACTCAACTCTGGATTTGTCAAACGCCACCATAAGTGTCTTAAATCAAGATGGAGACTGTGAAGTTACTGAGGTCCAAGAATCAAAAGGCCCTTCATAGGTATATTCACACAAACCCAACCAACAGTAAGTATATCAACAAAAACATAAAAAATACATGGCTCAGTAATGTGCATTTGTTTGAAGACTTCATCAGGCATTTATTAATTACTTACTATGTGCCAGGAACTGTGCTGAGTACTGAAATAAAAATACAAGCAGAAGGAAAGATAGCCTGTGTTTTAAGGAGCTTATATTCTAACAGGGAAAGGCAACACATAAAAGGAATCTGAAAAGCCAGTGGGAGAGGGTGGTTCAGGGAAGAAGTGTTGTCCCATCCATCATCCAGTCTTTGTTGCCCTCTGCAGGGTCATGGTAGAGAAAGGAAAGAGAGTCACGAGTCAAGAAAAGAGAATTGTTTATTAGGGCAATTCAGGACCAAGTCATTGTCACCAGCAGGATCAACCTTAAAGAGCTCAGATATAATTATGAGTGTGTATTATATAAGGAAATAGTAGACGTAGAGCAACATGTAACAATAAAAATTTAGTCCTTACTCAATATTTAGCAAGGTATGACCTCATAGCTAGAATTATACATTAGAAGGTTTCTATCTTTTATGGACTGATAGATGATAAATATCTACTCCAGGTATAGTCTTCCAAATGTCTTATAGAACTCAATCAGTAGACTTTACATGAAATAAACTATTATCACAGGTTGTACTGTTGCCTATGACCATACAATTTAATATTGATTCATAAAAACTTAAGAATAACATTTTAATAGATATTACCATTCCAAATGCTGACAATCTCCAAGCTTCATGGAATAAAAAGCTTTAAAAGTGTATAAACCTGACTGAAAAGATCAAAATCATGTTGGAAAAGAATGAGGTCTATGTCATTCCCATAATTCTGTCGGTTTGCTAGACTTGTACCAAGAGTGCTTTCAGGGAACCTACAGAGGATGATCTTATATCCTAATGCTTTTATTCAACTGAAAAAGTAATTATTTTATCTACTTCTAAGAGTCCATTGACTATAATGGAATAAACATAGAATAATGACTTGTTCCAGAGTTGTTTCTATCCAAGAAGGAAGTAAATGAGAAGAACAAGATGAGGGAAATTATTTTTTTCCAAGTCATACAAAAATTTTTTGATAGCTAGTATCAGTTAATTATATTATCCCTAAGCCCAGATTAGATAAAATAAGAGATAAAATTGATGAATGACTAAAATCTAAAGGAGGAAAGAATGAAGACCTTGAAATCATTGAACATCTTCACTTAAAACAAACTCTAGAAACAAAATTAATGACAGGACTGATCTCAAGTTATGTTTAAAATGAGGTAAGTATACTTCAACTAGAATTCTACAAGGCCCTTTTTGAGTATAATGGCATGAATCCAACTAGCAGACCAATTACAACAAAAAGAGAATAATTTTAAAAATAGTGTTATCTGCTATAATCAGCATGAATGAATATATCCTCCCACAGTATTTGATGGAAAGTGAAAAACATTTCAGGACCTTGACATAGTGCTATGTGAAGCAGCTACTATGATTAATGAGACAATATTTGCAAAGTGCTTAGCATAGAGCCTGGCATGTAGTAGGTGCTTAATAATGCTTGTTCCCTTCCTCGACCTTCCCAGTGTCATGATAAGAACCATAGAAAGAAAGGTGGAATTGTCAAGGAATTTGCCTAGCATAAGAGTTAAAAACAAAGAGACTTGGGAGAATTGTTGAAGATCAATGCAAAGGCATTGGAAGATTTGATACATTTCTAGCTATTATACACTGTACTAGTGTATAGTATGTATGTATAGTAGAAAATTGGAACTCCGCATTATCCAAAGACAACAAAAAAGAAATATGCAGAAAGGAATCCTGGAAACCCAAGAATATCAGAAGTTCTAGATTCCCTTAATCAGCAATTGAAAGCCAAAGTCAATGCAATAAAATAGTCAAAGTAGCAGAAGAAACAAAATTTTTTAAAAATTCAACATTCATAAACTCTACAAAAGGTGTTTAGGAAGTGAAGAAATCAGAGGAAAGAGAGAACTTTCAAATAAAAAGGTTGTAGAAAATTTCTTGGGGTCTCAGGAAGTCCAATGCAGCAAATATTCAAGTTGGATCAAAACAGAAAAAAAAAAGTTTGCATATTGTAAATATAGTTAACAACAGAATGACTATGTCAAAGGAGATGACTAAAACTACTTTCTCTATAAAACTTAAAAAGTGATGCAATCAGATAAAATCATTCTTGAATAGTTCAAATGCTTCATGGTGGCCCAAGAATTACAACACATTTGACCAGTTTCCTCTCCTCTTCCTTTGATCCCACCTCTTAAAAGAAAGCTTTACTTGTTTATTACCAAAAAAAAAAAGAGAGAACATAGGGAATCCCTACAAATATAGTCCAATTAGATATTGATGTACATTATGCAAAGCACTCACAACTTGTATCACTTTAAAAATTTGTAAACTTATAAGAAAATAATATATTTGCTTTGGAGCAAATAGAGTGTGCCAAAAAAAGTCTCAAGGGGTACAAAGAGAAACTTATTGACTCAGTAATTATTGAACAAGCTATCCAAAAACATTGTAACTTTTTTTTATTGCCTTTCTTTATTATTGAAAAGGCTTTGACTCAATTCCATATTCATGGATTAGTTATGTCACTTGAATATTTGATGTGCACGTGGAAGATGTTTTGTATTTAAAATGTGGCATGAAGAAAAAATATGACATTTTTTCAGAAAAATAGTTTAAGCCTATTATAGTTCTGTCTAGCCTTAAATCCATTATCATCTCTCTTAGATAGAACTAAGTATATATTCCAAATTTTAAAAAGTAGAAACAAAATACTTAATTAATCCCTTGATGTATTAATCCCTTAATGATGTATTAATCCCTTGATGACATCAAGCTATATAGCTTCACTAAAAAATAAATTTAAAAGCTTGCTCTTGGGGGCAGCTGGATGGCACAGTGGATAGAGCACTGGTCCTGGATTCAGGAGGACGTGACTTCAAATCTGGCCTCAGACACATAACACTTACTAGCTGTATGACCCTGGGCAAGTCACTTAACTCCCATTGCCTAGCCACAAAAAAAAAAGCTTCCTCTTGTACAGTCTTTCTTTAGTGACATAAAAATGTTATTTGGACTCAAAAAGTATAAAATTCTTAACATGCACCAAGGAAAGATAGAGACATAAGACTTTTGAGCTTGAATCTAGAGGTCACCTTGAACCTGATTGAAGGCAATATCTACAAATACCTTGGTCTCCTGCAGACAAGATGCATCAAGCATAAAGATATCAAAGAGAAGGCTGTGGATGAATACATTAAAAGTCTTATGGTATTCCGAAATAAGAGTTTAAATAGTAGAACACCTTGAAAGCAATTCCCACCTACACAATACCAGTCTTAACATATACTTTCAGAACTATAAAATGGACCATAGCAGATTTAGATAACCTAACAAAAAAACCATACAATATTAAAGGATACCCAGGACCAATATCCCTAAGGAATTTAAAGAAATATTGACACTTGCTTGAGAAAAAAGGAGGAAGAAAATTAGTAGACATTCTTAGAACATATGATAAACAGGTAAAAATGTGCAGCAATACTCATTTGCTAGATTGTTGGTTTGAATTTTTGCCCTTTTTAATTATGTTGGCTAAAAAGTTTATCAATTTGTTTTCAAAGAAACAACTTACAGTTGTGTTTCTCACTGCTATAGTCTTTTTGGTTTCTAGTTTATCTATTTTTTCTCTAGCTATTAATATCTTCTTTTGTGTTTATTTTGGATTTGATTACTTGTTGACTTTTTAAAATATACAATCAGTTTATTAATCTTCTCTTCTGATTTGTTCATATACATTTGTATACATAGAATTTTTCCCCTGAGGATTGCTTGAGTTGCATTCTAGAAATTTTAGCATTTTGTTTCATCATTATTATTCTCTTTCACATAATTATTAATTATTTGAACAATTTTTCAAATTTACTCTTATTAAGGATTTCATTGTTAAGTCTCCTTTAGGATCTATGTCTTTTGTTTGTGCTCTCTGAACTGATTACTATTTTTCTTGCATTATGGTTTGCAAAGGATGTGTTTACTAATTTTGTTATTATACATTTATTTTCAGTATTTCTGTGCTCTAATATGTGGCCAGTTTTTTGCTAAGTTTCATGTGATGTTCAAAAATGTATATTTTCTTTAGCCATCTCATTTAGAAGATTCATAAGTCTTTTAGCTCTAGTTTCTCCAGCAATTTGTTCAATTTTATATTTTCCTTTTTGTTTGTCTCTCTGCAAGATTTATCCAAGACTGAAAGAGGGACATTAATCTCCTGCTTTCATTATTTTACTATCTATATCTACTTATAATTTAGTTAATTATTCTTATATGATTGTACATGCTAAGGGATTTGATCCATACATTAAAAGTTCACTATTAATATTGATTTGTTGTTCATTGTTCCTTACAGAATAATGTAGTTTCTATGTTTTTATCTTTTGATGTTATTATTATTATTATTTTGCTTTGTTTGATAGCATCATTACAACTTCTGCTATTTTGGTTTTACTAGATGTACAGTAAGTTTCATTTAAGCCTATTGCTTTTATTCAATGTATAACTTTCTTTCTTGTGTGTTTCTTTTTGTAAAAAAAAATAATTCATTTATTTTTAGTTTTCAATATTCACCTCCACAAGATTTTGAGCTCTAAATCTTTTGAGTCCCCATTTATCCCATCTACCCATCTCTAGACAGCATGTATTCTGAATACCCCTTCCTCCAATCTGCCCTCCCTATACCACCCCTGACTTCTCTTATCCCCTTTCCCTTTTATATTTCTGTAGGGCAGGATAGAATTCTATACCCCTTTGCCTGTATATCTTATTTCCAAGTTGCATGTAAAAACAATTTTCAATATTCATTTTTAAAACTTTGAGTTCCAAATTCTCTCCCTTCCTCCCTCCCCATCTACCCTCATTGAGAAGGTAAGCTATTCGATATAGGTTATACATGTGCAGTTATGCAAAACACTTCCATAATAGTCATGTTGTAAAAGACTAACTATATTTCCCTCCATCTTATCCCACCCCCCATTTATTCTGTTCTCTCCTTTGATCCTATCCCTCCTCAAAAGTATTTGGTTCTGATTACCCCCTCCGCCGATCTGCCCTCCCTTCTATTATCCCCTCCTCTCTTATTCCCTTCCTCCCTATTTTCCTGTAGAGTAAGATAGATTTCCATACCCAATTGAGTGTGTATGTGATTTCCTCCTTAATCCAAATCTGATGAGAGTAAGATAAACTCATTTCCTTTCACCTTCCCCCTCTTGCCCTCCACTGTAAAAGCTTTTTCCTGCCTCTTTTATGTGAGATAATTTACCCCATTCTACCTCTACCTTTCTCCTTCTTCCAGTAAAATCCTCTCTCACCTCTTAATTTTATTTTTTAGATATCATCCCTTCATATTCAACTCACCCTGTGCCCTCTGTCTATGTGTGTATACACACACACACTCACACACACACACACACACACACACACATATATTCTTTCCAACTACCCTAGTACTGAGAAAGGTCTCATGAGTTACAAATATTATCTTTCCATGTAGGAATGTAAACAGTTCAACTTTAATAACTCCCTGATGATTTCTCTTTCCTGTTTACCTTTTCATGCTTCTCTTCAGTCTTGTAGTTGAAAGTCAAATACAATTTTACTATTCAGCTCTGGTCTTTTCATCAAGAATGCTTGAAAGTCCTCTATTTCATTGAATGTCTGTTTTTTTCCCCCTGAAGGATTATACTCAGTATTATTGGGTAGGTGATTCTTGGTTTTAATCTAGCTCCTTTGACCTCTGGAATATCATATTTCAAGCCCTCTGATCTCTTAATGTAGAAGCTGCTAAATCTTGTGTTATCCTGATTGTGTTTCAACAATACTTGAATTGTTTCTTTCTGGCTGCTTGCAATATTTTCTCCTTGACCTGAGAACTCTGGAATTTGGCCTCAATATTCCTAGGAGTTTTCCTTTGGGGATCTCTTTCAGGAGGAGATCTGTGGATTCTTTCAATTTCTATTTTGCCCTCTGGTTCTACTATATCAGGGCAGTTTTCCTTGATAATTTCTTGAAAGATGATGTTTAGGCTCTTTTTTTAATCATGGCTTTCAGATAGTCCAATAATTTTTAAATTCTCTCTCCTGGATCTATTTTCCAGGTCACTTGTTTTTCCAATGAGATATTTCACATTGTCTTCTATTTTTTCATTCTTTTGGTTTTGTTTTATAATTTCTTGGTTTCTCATAGAGTCATTAGCTTCAGTTTGCTCCATTCTAATTTTTAAGGAAGTATTTTCTTCAGTAATCTTTTGAACTTCCTTTTCCATTTGGCCAATTCTGCTTTTTAAGGCATTCTTCTCCTCATTGGCTTTTTGGACCTCTTTTGCCATTTGGGTTAGTCAATTTTTTAAGGTGTCATTTTCTTCAGGATTTTTTTGGGTCTCCTTTAGCAAGCTGTTGACTAGTTTTTCATGATTTTCTTGCATCACTGTCATTTCTCTTCCCAGTTTTTCCTCTTCTTCTCTTACTTGCTCTTCAGAATCCTTTTTGAGCTCTTCCATGGCCTGAGACCAATTCATATTTTTCTTGGAGGCTTTGGATGTAGAAACTTTGACTTTGCTATCTTCTTCTGGTTGTATGTTTGATCTTGTCACCAAAGTAAGATTCTATAGTCTGAGCTTTTTTTTTCCCTCTATTTGCTCAAGTTCCTAGCCAATTACTTGACTTTTTAACTCTTTGTTAAAGTAGAGCTCTGCTTCCAGTGTGGAGAGTGTATTGTCCCAAGCTTCAGGGGTTTTGTGCAGCTGTTTTCAGAGATTCTTCTAGGGATCTGTAAATTTTCAGTTCTTCCAAGATGGTATGATCGAAGGAGAGGTGTTTACTCCTTTCCTGGTCTGTACTGTGGTCTATGAGAGACCACAAGCACTCTTCTCTGCCTTGGAACTGTGAGGAGGATTATCTCTTCAGTGCCACTACAAGCTTCACCATTTCAGCACTCCTCCTCTTCCCAGGGTCGCCATCCAGGACTGAGACTCAGATCCACACATGGGCAAAGCAAGAGAATCCTGCCTCAGCACCACCAGAGAGATTCCTGCAATCCTGCTGTAATCAGCCACTCGATTTCCCCACCCTGTGTGGGCTGAGAGCTCCAGATACAGCTGCTACTGCTGTGGACCCTGCCCCAGTGTTGCACTAGGGCCAGGCAGGACTGGACCATGCTCTTCTCTTACCCATGTCCAACAGACCTTTCCAACTGACCTTCTAAGTTGTCTTTGGCATTTGTGGGTTGAGCAGTCTGGAAACCACCACAGCTGCCCATGATTTGGTCTCCTGAGGCCTGCTCCATCTTTGCCTGCATGGCCCATGCTGAACTGTACTCCTCTCCCAGCCTGGCACAGTAGGCCTTTCCTGTTGACTTTCCAAGTTGTCTTGGGCCAGAAATTTGTTGCACTCTGTCTTTTTGTGGGTTCTACTGCACTAGAACTTGTTCAGAATCATTTTTTACAGGTATTTGGAAGGGTTTGGGGGAGAGCTCTAGCAAGTCACTGCTTTTACTCCGCCATCTTGGCTCTGCCCTCTTAGTATGTTTCTTTAAGCAGCAGATTATGGAGTTTTTGTTTTCTTATCAAATTTATCACTCTTTCATTTTATTGGATTATTTAATCTATTCACATTTAAAGTTATGAGAATTAGGTTTATATATTCTTTTATTTTTCTCTAACTTTTTTTCTGGATCAGGATTTTTGTTGTTAGTCCTCTTTTTTCATAAAGAATGGTTCTTTGACTAAGTCAAATTTCTAAGAGTACAAATCACTCCCCAATTGAAAAAAGGTCAAAGGATATGAACAGGCAGTTTTCAGATGTAGAAATCAAAGGTATCTATAGTCATGAAAAAAAAATGCTCTCTATCATTACTGATTAGAGAAATGCAAATTAAAACAACTCTGAGGTATGGGGACATTAATGCATTGTTGATGGAGTTGTGAACTAGTCCAACCATTCTGGAGAACAACATAGAATTATGCCCAAAGGACTATAAAACTATGCATTCAGCAATACCACTACTAGGTATGTATTACAAAGAAATTTTTAAAAAAGAAAAAGGACATATATATACGTAAATATAGCTACTCTTTTTGTGGTGGCAAAGAATTGGAAATTGAGGGGATATCTATCATTTGGGGAATGGCTAAATAAGTTGTGGTATATGAATATAATGGAATATTATTGTGCAATAAGAAATGATAAGCAGGCAGATTTCAGAAAAACCTGGAAAGACTTACATGAACTGATGCAAAGTGAAGTGAGCAGAACATTGTACACAGTAACAGCAATATTGTACCATGATCAACTGTGAATAACTTATTAACAGCAATACAGTGATCCAAGACAATTCCAAAGGATTTGTGATGAAAAATGCTATCCACCTTCAAGAAAGAACTGATAGAATCTGAATACAGATGAAAGCATCCTTTTTTTTAAACTTTTTTTCTTGATCTCTGTTTTCTTTCACAACATGACTAATATGGAAATATATTTTGCATGACTGCACATGTATAACTGATACCAAATTGCTTGCTTTCTCAGTGACAGAGGAGGGGAGGGAGTGAGAGAGAGAATTTGGAACTTAAAAATGTTTTTAAATGAATGTTAAAAAGTGTTTTTATGTGTAATTGGAAAAATGTTATTTTTAAAAAATGGTTCTTTGTGTCTTCAATTATTTTTGGTCACCTTAAGGTGGCTCTTTTCCAATAGGCTGTCTTCCCCTCACCCTGAAGCACCCCCACCTTCCCACATTTTGAAGTTTTACTTAAGTTATTGATTCCCTTTTCTTCTTTTAATCTTGTTATTTGATTTTCCCTCTCTTTCCTTTTCTCAATTAAGTAAAATATCTTGCTTTCCTCTCCTCAATTTATTTTTTTTCAGATTTCTCTGCCTTTTTCTAAAAAAAAAAGATATTTCACTCAAAATAAAAGTCTATAATGTACATTAAACTTTTATTCATATACTATATGTTTATTTATAGAGGCAGGTAGGTGGCACAATGGATAAAACACTGGGCTTAGAATCAAGAAGATTCATTTTCAGGAGTTCAAATCCAGCTTCAGACACTTACTAGCTGGGTACTCTTGGCCAGGTCATTTAATTCTGTTTGTCTCAGTTTCCTCATCTGTAAAATGAGCTGCAAATAGCTCTAGTACCTTTGCCAAGAAAATCCCAAATGGTGTCACAAAAAGTCTGAAATGACTGAAAAACAACTGAACAACAACATACTTATTTATTCCTTCTATAATTTGTATTCTTCATGGAGTTGGGGCTTCTAATATACATATTTTGAGTTACCTCTTCTAAATGGTTGCTATGTTATCACCTTGTAGATCTTATCTTCCCCTGCTTTTTTATTATTGTTCCTTGTCTTTAGAAGTATTTATACCTGTAGGTGATAGAAGACAGAATTATTGCCTCATAGTAGAATAGAATGAGGAATATATTATCCTTGTTATCCTGTCAGCTAATGCAATTATACCAAAAATGTTTTTATTGGGCCTATAGGAGATAAGCTTAAATCCTAACTACACAAGGAAGTTATTTTGTCTACTTGTTCCATAATATTAAAACATTAAATACAAAAGAATAATTATATGATAGCAAATTGTCCTAGAACTATTTCTATCCCAACTCCATCAAACAAAATAAAAAGAATAAAAGAATTATAAGAAGCAAAATAATTCCCATTTGTGTATGTCTTTATAGTTACAAAATACTTTGCATATATAACTTTTTTTTCTTTCCTATTTTGAAATTTTTGCTGATTCTTTTTTTATACCAAAGATATTTCCTGAAGTACTAAAGTATTTGTGTCCCTGCCTCAGAACTTTCCTCTTTACCAAAAAAGAAAGAAAGAAAGAAAGAAAGAAAGAAAGAAAGAAAGAAAGAAAGAAAGAAAGAAAGAAAGAAAGAAAGAAAGGAAGGAAGGAAGGAAGGAAGGAAGGAAGGAAGGAAGGAAGGAAGGAAGGAAGGAAGGAAGGAAGAAGAAGGAAGGAAGGAAGGAAGGAAAAAAGGGGGAAAGAAAAGAAAAAAAAGAAAAGAAAAGAAAAAAGAAAAAGTTAAGCAAAGCCAAGAGGAGGGAGCTGCATTTTGTCACCTCTCCTCAGAAACCGGGATGGGGTAATATATTTAATCTGAGTATAGCTACTTTTTAATATTGCTCTCATTTGCAGTAAATATTGAAATTATTTTGTATATTGTTCAGTTTTTAGCTGGTCCAGCTTTCTTTACTCTGCATTAGTTCACATAAGTCTTCCCATGGCTACTTGAATTACTCATATTTATTTTTTATTGCACAATCATATTCCATTCCATTTATGTAAGAGTTTGTTCAGTCATTTTCAAATCACTAGCCATACAGTTTTTTTTCTTTCCAATTCTTAGCTGCTATAGAAAGCTGCTATGAAAATTTTGGCATACATGGGTCCTTTCTATCTTTGGCCTTCTTTGGGTACATACACAGGAGTGGGATTTCTGGGTCAAATTATATGAACAATAAACTGTTTTGGCACAATTCAGTTTGTTTTCAGAATTATTTGATACACTTACAGATCTATCAATAGTACATTTGTGTTCCCGTGTTATTATAACCCTTCCAAAAGCAACTATTTTTGTCTTTTGTCATCTTTGCCAGTTTGATAATTTGGAAATTAAACCTTATAATTCTAGCACATAATTTTCTTCTTATTATTATTTGGAGCATTTTTCATGTGGTTGTGGATGACTTGCAATTCTTTTTTAAAAATTATTCCATTTGTTCACTTTTCTCTCAAGAAATGACATACTCATATATTTGTATAACTTCTCTTTATAACTTATATATAAATTAATTAATAAGATTAATAAGTGATATTTATCTGAGCTAATGAAATAATCTGAGATAATTATTTAAAAATAAATTTTCCCATTATAATTTCTTTTTTAAAGTTTCTTATTTTTAGTTTTCAATATACACTTTAAGATTTTGAATTATAATTTTCCCCCTTTCTTCCCTCCCTCCCCAAGTTGGCATGCAATCTTATATAGGCTCTACATGTGCAATTATATTAAACATATTTCCACATTAGGTTGTGAAAGAAGAATCAGAACAAAAGGAAAAAAGTAGAGAGAAAATAGTATGCTTTGATCTGCATTCAGACTCCATAATTCTTTATGCTTTGATCTGCATTCAGACTCCATAATTCTTTCTCCGGATGTGGATAGCATTTTCCGTAATGAGTCTTTTAGAATTGTCTTAGATCATTGTATTGCTGAGAAGAGTTAAGTCTATCAAAGTTGGTCATCGCACAATGTTGCTATTACTGTGTACAGTGTTCTCCTGGTTCTGCTCACTTCACTCAGCATTAGTTCATGTAAGTCTCTCCAGGTTTTGCTGAAATCTGCCTACTCATCATTTCTTACAGAACAATAGTATTCCATTACATTCATGTACCACAACTTGTTCAGCCATTCCCCAATTGATGGGCATCCCTTCAATGTCCAATTCTTTGCCGCCATAAAAAGAGCTGCAATATGCTATTAATGTTAACATGTGGGTCCTTTTCCCCTTTTTTATTATCTCTTCGGGATACAGACCTAGTAGTGTGTGTGTTGCTAGATCAAAGAGTATGCACAGTTTTATAGCCCTTTGGGCATAGTTCCAAATTGCTCTTCAGAATGGTTGGATCAGTTCACAACTCCACCAACAATGCATTAGTGTTCCAATTTTCCCACATCTTCTCCAACATTTATCATTTTCCTGTTTTGTCGTGTTAGCTGATATGATAGGTACGATGTGGTACCTCAGAGCTATTTTAATTTGCATTTCTCTAATCCATAGTGATTTAGAGCATTTTTTCATTTGACTTCAGATAACTTTAATTTCTTCATCTGAAAACTGCCTGTTCGTGTCCTTTGACCATTTATCAATTGGAGAATGACTTGTATTCTTATAAATAATGTTCTCTATCTCTTGTTTGGTCATAAATTCTTCCCTTCTCCGTAGATCTGACAGGTAAACTGTTCCTTGCTCTCCTGATTTGCTTATACTATCACCCTTTACGTCTAAATCATGTACCCATTCTGACTTTATCTTGGCATATGGTATAAGATGTTGGTCTATGCCTAGTTTCTGCCATGCTATTTTCCAGTTTTCCCACCCAGCAGTTTTTGTCAGATAGTGAGTTCTTATCCCAGAAGTTTGAGTCTTTGGGTTTATCAAGCAGAAGATTACTATAGTCATTGACTACTGTGTGTTATGTACCTAATCTGTCCCACTGATCCACCATGATTGATGCTTTAAAATACAGTTTTAGATGTGGTAGGGCTAGGCCATTTTCCCTTGAATTTCTTTTCATTAATTCCTTTGATATTCTGGAACTTTTGTTCTTCCAGATGAATTTTGTTATTATTTTTTCTAGTGTTATATAATCATTTTTGGTAGTTTGATTAATATGGCATTGAATAAGTAAGTTAATTGAAGTAGAATTGTAATTTTTATTATATTAGCTTGGTTTACCCATGAGCAGTTGATATTTCCCCAGTTATTTAGATCTGACTTTATTTATGTGAAAAGTGTTTTGTAATTGTGTTCATATAGTTCCTGGGTTTATCTTGGCAGGTGGACTCCCAAATATTTTATATTGTCTACAGTTACTTTAAATGGAATTTCTCTTTCTATCTCTTGCTACTGGGCTTTGTTTAGTAATATATAGAAATGCTGATGATTTCAGTGGGTTTATTTTGTATCCTGCAACTTTGCTAAAGTTGTTCATTCTTTCAGGTAGTTTTTTAGTTGATTCTCTAAGTATACCATCATATCATCTGCAAAGAGTGATAGCTTCGTTTCTTCATTGCCTATTCTAATTCCTTCAATTTATTTTTCTTCTATTATTGCTAAAGCTAATGTTTCTAGTACAGTATTGAATAACAGTGGTGATAATGGGCATCCTTGTTTCACCTCTGTTCTTGTTGGAAATGCTTCTAGCATCTTGCTTGCTGATGGTTTTAGATAGATGCTACTTATCATTTTAGAAAAAACTCCATTTATTCCTATGCTCTGTAGTGCTTTTTAATAGGAATGGGTGTTGTATTTTGTCAAAAGGTTTTTTTGCATCTATTGAGATAATATGATTTCTGTTAATTATCTTATTGATATGGTCAATTATGCTGATAGTTTTCCTAATATCGAACCAGCCCTACATTCTTGTTATAGTATTGTTATAATGATAAGTTGCTGTAATCTCTTTGCTAATATTTTATTTAAAATTTTTGCATCAGTATTCATTAGGGAAATTGTTCTATAATTTTCTTTCTCTGTTTTGATTCTTCCTGGTTTTGGTATCAGCACCATATTTATATCATAAAAATAATTTGGTAGGACTCCTTCTTCAACTATTTTCCATATAGTTTATATTATATTGAAATTAATTGTTCTTTAAATGTTTAGTAGAATTCACTTGTAAATCCATCTGGCCCTGGTGATTTTTTCTTAGGAAATTCATTGATGACTTGTTCAATTTCTTTTTCTGAAATGGATTTATTTAAGTATTTTATTTTCTCTTCTGTTATTCTGAGCAATTTATATTTTTATAAATATTCATCCCTTTCACTTAGATTGTCAGGTTTATTGGCATACAGTTGGGCAAAATATCCCCTAATTGTTATTTTAATTTCTTCTTCATTGGTGGCGAATTCATCCTTTTCATACACAACTGTTCCTCTCTTCTCTTCTCCTCTCCTTTCCTCATCATACCCTTACCTGCCTGCCCAAAGGAAGGTAAATTTTGATGAATGAAGCCCACTTTGATATCTTAGGGTTTACTGGCTAGATTGCTTTCTTAAAGACCAGGCCTGAAACCCAATTCACTCTACCTTTTATTGATTGCCAATAATAGCTCCCTGCCTAAGCACCATTTAATGATTTTTTTGGGGGGCCTCCAGTGACTCAGTGTGAATGTAATTGTTTTTCCTTTGGCCAGAAATAACCCTGAAGGTCTCCCTCTCCCAGTTTGATTTTTTTTTTAATTTAAGGGGCCATCCCTTGGTTCACTTGTTAAACAGATCTACTCACTGAATGGGCATAGCCTCAGTCAAAGTGAGAACTCTGATAGCCCTTAGTGTGAAAAGGCCAATGTCTCCCACTGCATCCTGGGCCATCTTCAGTGGTCCTGATCTATATCTGACCACTGGACTCTAGCTCTGGAGGAGAAAGTGAGGCTGTTGATTTTGCATAGCCTTCACTCACTTTAATCTACTTTACTTGCAAGTCATGGCATCATCTTCCTGATGTCATAGTCCTCTTTGAGAACAATGGGCAAACCATAACCACAACCCATTTCACTTTTGATAGTGGTAATTTGGTTTTCTTCTTTGTTTTTTTCCAAACAAATTAACCAAAGGTTTATCCATTTTATTGAGTTTTTTTTTTCATAAAACCAGCTCTTAGTTTTATTTATTAATTCAATAGTTTTTTTAATGTCAATTTTATTAATGTCTCATTTGATTTTCAGAATTTTTAATTTCATATTTAATTGGGGATTTTAAATTTGTTCTTTTTCTAGCCTTTTTAGTTGCATGCCCAATTCATTGATTTCCTCTTTCTCTGTTGTATTCCTGTAAGTATTTAGAGATATAAAATCTCTCCTGAGAACTGCTTTGGTTGCATCCCATGAATTTTGGTAAGTTGTTTCATTATTGTCATTCTCTTTGATGAAGTTGTGTGGGACAAGTGAAAGTTTCTCATATGAGATGGAAGCTATGCCCCAAAATTTAGTTAAGGCTTAAAGCATTAGCTGGGCCTAAGTTTTGTTTTCCTGTAAATCATGTGATCGGGTCATGCATCTGTTGCCCACTCCCTCCCTTGTTTTGTAACCACCACCCCAGCCTTATCTTTGCCAAATAAGGCAATCTTCTAGCTCCCAAGCTTGTTTTGGGTAAAATATATCTCTTAGTTTCTGGGTAGAATGTAAGGTCTCTTACCTCAACCAATAAGGATAAAGAGATTGAGATAAACAAGTGGGGGGGGTTCTAAGAGTTGTTTGTCTAGGGGTATATAACTGCTTGCTTGCTGCTTGTATCCTGCTTCCCTACTCCAGTCTGCCCTGGGTAGGTGATGCCCAATTCTCGAGCAAGATTTGCTAGAATAAAACTTCTGTTTCTACTGAGAGAAACCTCTGAATTTTTATTTGGGTAGGTGGTCTCAATCCCACTCAAAGTTATTGATTGCTTCTATGATTTGTTATTTGATCCACTTATTCTTTAGGATTATATTATTTAATTTCCAATTAATTTTTAGTCCTTCTTTTGACTGCCCTTTATTACATGTAATTTTTATCGCATTATGATGTGAAAAGGATGCATTTAATGTTTCTGCCTTTCTGCATTGGATTGTGAGGTTTTTAAGCCCTAGCACATGGTCAATTTTTGTGTAGGTGCCATGTACAGCTGAGAAAAAGGTATATCCCTTTCTATCATCATTCAGTTTTCTCCAGAAGTCTGCCATATGTAACTTTTCTAAAATTCTATTCACCTTCTTAACTTCTTTCTTATTTATTTTGCCCTTAGATTTATATCTAGTTCTGAGAACGGAAGGTTGAGTTCCCCTACTCATGTAGTTTTGTTGTCTATCTCTTCCTATAATTCACTTAACTTCTCTTCTAATAATCTGAATTCTATACCACTTGGTGCATATATGTTTAGTACTGATATTACCCATTGTCTATGGTACCTTTCCACAGGATGTAGTTTCCTTCCTTGTCTCTTTTAATTAGGTCTATTTTTTGCTATTGCTTTGTCTGAGATCAGGATTGTTACCCCTGCTAAATCCTGCATAATCCTGACTGTGGTACCACAATATTTAAATTGTTTCTTTCCAGCTGCTGGCATTATTTTCTTCTTTACCTGATAATTCTGGAATTTGGATACAATATCCCTTGGAGTTTTCATTTTATCTTATTCTAGTTGCATCAGTTTTGTTTATATAAGAGTTCTTAAATTGTATATAATAAAGGTTGTTAATTTTGTCCTTTTTGATCACCTCAATCCCTTGTTTGCTAATGAAATCTCATCCAAGCCATAGTTAAAAACATAATTACTTCTTTTCAACTCTAATTTTTTAAACTTTTTTTTTGAAAGCACAGTTATCTATTTGGAGGTTCTGGTCCAAATTAACTTTCTACTAAACAGCCTGTTTTCTTCTCCCACATATTGCTGAATTGAGAGTTCCTTCACCAGTAGTTTAGTTATAGGGTTAGAGACCGTATTTGTTGCCTCTGGTCTTATTTGTCTTACTCCTGTGAAACGATTGTGAGAAGAGTTAGAGAATAGATAAGGACTTGGTTTAAAAAGCAAGAAGGAAATTGTAAAGTTGATTTGGACGAGTTGTAATTATGAAAAAGGCCAGAGATTGAATTGGAGGGTGGAGACTCTGGGAGAATATTTGGAAAAGATGAAGGAGAACAATGTGAACTAAAGGAGGAAAAGGGCTTAATTTAAAGGAAGAAATGGATTGACCAAAGATGTGAGAGTAAGGATTTAAGAAGAAGTAATAAGTGTGTATGGTGTTCAGGGAGGACCAGAACCTCTGATATGAGGGCTTGCTGAGCCCTTTTCAGTGCTGTTTATCCACCTTTGCTGTCCACCTGTCTCTTAACTCTCACCTGTGGCTATAACATGTGGAGTGGTCATGCTCTGGGAAATCCTTGGCAGAAAGGCTAAAGCAGTTTGGGTGTAACCAACAGTCCTCAAACCCATCAGTGAGTTAGGGAGATGTCTACCCTATGCATGTTCAGATTTTCCCCAGTGGGATGGGTAGATGAGAATAATTTGTTCCAACAGCCATGAAGGTGGCTGACGTATGTGCTGTGGAACAGTTAGAGCTTGATCAGACATCAAAGATGCCAAGGTCATCCACTGCATCTCAGGCTATCAACAGTCATCCTGACTTTTGTCTTTCCACTGGACTATGATAACTCTGTAAGATAGAGCGAAGCTGACAACTTTGTGCAACTCTGCCTTTACGTAAATCCAATTCACAAGTGAGTCAAGACATCACCCTCTGATGTCATCGGTCCTCTTAGAAAACCAAAGGATGAACAACAATAGGTGAAGATGCTGTAACTGGCAAAGCAAGATAAGTAAGGAAAATACTTGTGAAGCAACAGTCTAACTAAAACAAATTAGTAACCAAATGACTTCTTAAAAAGGGAGTTAGAGAAGAAAAAGGAAATGAGATGTAAAATTCTTGTCAGATTGTTAAAAATGCTTAAAAGTCATTAATTTTTTAAGGGGGTGTTTAGGAGGGAAGATATAGCAAACAGCTCAAAAATCAAGACTAAGAATCTCAATCAGTATGAAGAGTAGTGATTTGGATTGAGTATTACATTGTTTGTATTTATGCCACAGTCATATTACTGCTATTCAGATTACTGCTATCTGTGTTCCAACATCAGGGTAATCTCTCTGTTCATAACAACGTGAAGAGAGTCAAGGAGCACCTCTCCATACTAAAGGTTAATAAAAACAATGAAATATTTCTCAAATAACTGGAAGAACTCCAATGATAATAAAGCTTTTTTAAAGGATTTTAAAATCTTTTAAAAAAATGATCCAAAGTAACCAAAGTGAAACGACTCTTGTCAGAAAGTCAGAGTGAAAAAAAATTCACGCTGATGAGGAAGGGAAGGAAATGGGCAATTATATGCTTGGGCATTAAGCAAAAACAACAAATTTGAAGGGGAAGAAGCTACTATTTGTCCTTCAAGTGTCAGAGCCACACAAGCTATCAGATGTGAGATCATTTGCTAACAGTCAAAGGAAGATGAGAAGAGCAGTAACAGTGAGTGACAATAACTTTGTTTAAAAAAAATCTGATAACAACCACAAAGAATTCTGTGATCTTCTTAGTGCGTGTATCCAAGGCATAACAGAGAACCTCCCAGGACTCGTCAAAACAGGTAACTGCTGCCTACTTCACACACGTAGGCACCAGTGATGCTACCAGAAGGAATCTATGAAACATTGCTAATGATTAAAAATTCTTGTACAATAAACTGGAAACCATCAGAGCACGGTTGGTGTTTTCCTTATACCTACCCATTAAAAGAAAGGGATGAAGAATGAAAAATTGGATTTAGCAAGCAAAAACTTGGGAAAAAAATTATGGTCCAAGGTTGTAATTTGGATTTATGGACTACAACTTAAATTTAAAAATAATAGGTTCCTGATTAGGGAGGGAACAAAGTGTTTGCCTGATGTCCTGTAAATCTAATCAAGAGGGCTTTAAAATAAAACAAATGGAAAGGGAGCAAGTGCCTCTGTACATTTTCTGTGCTAGATATCATATAACACAGCTACAAATCAAGAAGGAAAACAGTAAGTGAGATGCCTAGCAATTTACAGGGATGGAATTCAAGAAAGGAGCTGGTAGCAAAACCCATGGCCTCACATGTTTATACCCAAATGCCCAAAGTTGCAACCACAAACAAGATAAACTAGACTTCTGAACACAAGTTGGCAATTTGACTTCATAGGTATAACCAAGACTTGGTGCCCATGACTAGGATATGGCTCTGGTTGGATCTACCCTCATTTAAAAGAAAACGGGTAAAATGGGGGTACAGGCTCAGATCATATCCTAAGAGTGTATACTAATGTGAGGAAATTCAGGAACTGGGCAGGGAAGGTGGTTATACATGTCAAAGAGCACTGAAATAAGAACTAAGGGAGAAAAAAAGCAATTTTGTTGTTGGCCTATAATACAAGATCAATTAAATGTGAAGAAGAAATAGAGAAATTCAGGCAGAGTTATAATATAGTACTGATAGGAGATTTCAATTATTCAGACATCTGCTGGAGCTCTCTCTCTGTAGAGTGGCTAATAAATTCTTGACTCTCCTTAATGATAATTTCATCATTTAAAATATGGAGGAACTAACAAGAGGAAATTCTGTCCTGAATCTGATTCTCATTAACAGAAAAGAACCAGTTACTGGGATGGATATGATGGAAACTTTTAGAGTAAGTGACTACTGCCTATTGGAACATGTGATAAAGAAGAAGAAAGCTAGACATCTGAAATGCATCATAGATTTTGGGAGCACAGATTCCAGTGTTCAGCAGAAGAATATGTAGGTGCAGGCTGGTGAAAAATGGTCTGAATTGGTTTGGCCCTATTCCCCACCCCGCCATAGCTCATGAAGCATGTATGCTAAGGCTTAAACAAATTGGAAATCAGGCATTATCCCCACATGCCTACTTGCTATGGTGCAGTTTAATTTAGATTCCATATTCCATACTCCTCTGTGGCACAGCTAGAATAAGGCTTCCTGGTTCCTTAGCAGGTAATTTTATAAACATTCCATTGTTGTTAATCCACATTGCTCCACTACCTCACCCTGTTGTCAATGTGACAATCTTCCAATTGATGCCACATCAGCTCTTTGCCCAGCTTAAGCCTTCAGTGGCTTCAGGCTTTTGAGTGCATATCTCACTGTATATCTGAGCTACCATGTGCTTCCCATGCACCCACACTGATCCCTGATGATATGTATTCTTTTCATCTCTCTGTGAGTAGTAATAAAGCCTTATTAACCACTAGTCTTCTGTGGTAGTATCATTATTCACCTGAACCACTCCTTCATGTTGCCTTACAAATTTATCCCAGGAGGGGCAGCTGGGTAGCGCAGTGGGTAGAGCACTGGCCTTAGAGTCAGGAGGACCTGGGTTCAAATCCAGCCTCAGACGAAACACTTGACACTTACTAGCTCTGTGACCCTGGGCAAGTCACTTAACCCCAACTGCCTTAAAAAAAATTTTACTAAAGGGGCAGCTAGGTGGTGAAGTGGATAGAGCTCTGGCCTTGGGGTCAGGAGGACCTGAGTTCAAATCCAGCCTCAGATACTTGACACTTACTAGCTGTGTGACCCTGGGCAAGTCACTTAACCTCAATTGCCTCACAAAAAAAGCCAGCAAACAAAAAATTCATCCCAGGAGTGAGGTGAAGAGTGCCATCACCAAAATGGCCTTTTGAAGAGAAAACTCTTTAGGAAGGGGACCGAAGGTGCCCTGGAAGTGGGAATTGTCCCAGTGTAGTATGGTGGAAAGACACCAGAAAGACTTAAATTATAAGAGTGTTCAGTGATTGAGGGATTTTGTCCCTCAGATCCCTCAAGATCTCAACAACAATGTAACAGGAAATTGTTAGTCTGGACAGTTTTCTTCGCTGGGTGGCCAAGGGGACCAGAAGGGAAAGAGGTAGTAGTATTTTGCAAATAGAAAAGAAACCCTGGAGATTAAAGGACAGAGCCCATATAAGAAGTGACTTTAGGGGGCAGAGCCGAGATGGTGGAGTGAAAGCAGTGACTTGCTTAAGCTCTCCCCCAAACCCCTCCAAATACTCATAAAAAATGGCTCTAAACAAATTCTGAAGCAGCAGAACCCACAAAAAGACAGAGTGGAACAAATTTCCAGCCCAAGACAACCTGGATGATTGATCAGAAAGGTGTATCGCGCCGGGCTGGGAGTGCAGCGCAGCACGGCATGGGCACGCAGGCCTCAGCGAAACTGGAGCAGGCCTCAGAGGACTGAATCGCGGGCAGCTGTGGAGGTTTCCAGACTCCTCAACCCACTAATGCCAAAGACAACTTAGAAGGTCAGTGGGAAAAGTCTGTTTCTGTCGGTGCTGAGAAAGGAAGGCGGGGTCTCAGCTCCATTCCCCAAGAGCGTGGCCCTGGGGGGGGCAGCTGCTTCCCGAGCTTCTGGCCCACAGACTGAGGGGGAATCCAGTGGCTGATCAGAGGGATTGCAGGGATCTCTTTGCCAGTGCTGAGGCAGGAATCTCTTGCTTTGCCCTGTGTTGGATCTGGGTCACAGTTCTGTGGGGTGGTGCTGGGTGAGGAGGAGCTGGCGTGGTGGAGCTTGTAGTGGCTGTGGAGAGGAACCCCTCCTCACAGTTACAGGACAGAAAGGAATACTTGTGGTCACAGGCCAGGAAAGGAGTAAACACCTCGCCCCTTATCATACCACCTTGGAAGAACTGAAAATTTACAGGTCCCTACAAGTATCTCTGAAAACAGCTACACAAACCCCTGAAGCTTGGGACAGTACATTCTCCACATTGGAAGCAGACTCTTACCTTAACAAAGAGTTTAAAACTCAAGTAATTGGCTGGGATCATGAGCAAGCAGCGCAAAAAGAGTCAGACTATATTATCTTACTTTGGTGACAAAGAAGATCAAAATATACAACCAGAAGAAGACAACAAAGTCAAAGCTCCTACATCCAAAGCCTCCAAGAAAAATATGAATCAGTCCCAGGCCTTGGAAGAGCTCAAAAGGGATTTTGAGAAGCAAGTAAGGGAAGCAGAGGAAAAACTGGAAAGAGAAATGAGAGTGATGCAAGAAAATCATGAAAAACAAGTCAACAGCTTGCTAAAGGAGACCCAAAAAAATACTGAAGAAATAACACCTTAAAAAATAGCCTAACCCAAATGGCAAAAGAGGTCCAAAAAGCCAATGAGGAGAAAAATGCCCTAAAAAGAAAAATTGGCCAAATGGAAAAGGAAGTCCAAAAGATTACTGAAGAAAATACTTCCTTAAAAATTAGAATAGAGCAATTGGAAGCTAGTGACTTTATGAGAAATCAAGACACTGTAAAACAAATCCAAAAGAATGAAAAATTAGAAAACAATGTGAAATATCTCATTGGAAAAACAACTGACCTGGAAAATAGATCCAGGAGAGAGAATTTAAAAATTATTGGACTATCTGAAAGCCATGATCAAAAAAAGAGCCTAGACATCATCTTTCAAGAAATTATCAAGGAAAACTGCCCTGATATTAGAACCAGAGGGCAAAATAGAAATTGAAAGAATCCACAGATCTCCTCCTGAAAGAGATCCCAAAGGAAAACTCCTAGGAATGTAATAGCCAAATTCCAGAGTTCCCAGGTCAAGGAGAAAATATTACAAGCTGCCAGAAGGAAACAATTCAAGTACTGTGGAAACACAATCAGGATAACACAAGATTTAGCAGCTTCTACATTAAAGGACCACAGGGCATGGAATATAATATTCCGGAGGGCAAAGGAGATAGGATTACAACCAAGAATCACCTACCCAGCAAAACTGAGTATAATCCTTCAGGGGAAAAAATGGTCATTCAGTGAAATTTCAAGCATTCCTGATGAAAAGACCAGAGCTGAATAGAAAATTTGACTTTCAAATACAGAACTCAAGTGGAACATGAAGAGGTAAACAGGAAAGAGAAATCATAAGAGACTTATTAAGATTGAACTGTTTACATTCCTGCATGGAAAGATGATATTTATAACTCATGAGACCTTTGTCAGTATTAGGGTAGTTGGAGGAAAAAAATTATATGTATGTAGATAGATAGATAGATAGATAGAACACAGGGTGAGTTGAAGATTAAGGGGTCATATCTGGAGAATAAAATTAAGGGATGAGAGAGGATGATACTTGGAGAAGAAGAAAGGGAGAGGTAGAATGGGGTAAATTATCTCACAAAAAAAAACAAAAAGAAAAGTCTTACAGTGGAGGGGAAGCAGGGGAAGGTGAGAGGGAATGAGTAAATCTTATTCTCATAGGATTTGGCTTAAGGAGGGAATAACATACACATTCAATTGGGTATGGAAATCTGTCTTACCCTACAGAAAATAGGGGAGAAGGGGACAAGAGAGCAGGGGATGATAGAGAGGAGGGCAGATTGGGAAAGGGGTAATCAGAAGTAAATACTTCTGAGGAGGACAGGGTCAAAAGAAAGAATAGAATAAATGGGAGGGCAGAATAGGATTAAGGGAAATAGAGTTAGTTTTTCACAACATGTCTACTATGGAAGTGTTTTGCATAACTGCACATGTACAACCTATATTGAGTTGCTTGCCTTTTCAATGAAGGTGGGTGGGGAGGGAGGAAGAGAGAAAATTTGAAACCTAAAGTTTTAAAAACATATGTTTAAAAAAAATGTTTTCACATGCTACTGGGAAATAAGAAATACAGGAAATGGGGTACAGAAGTCTATCCTGCCTACAGGAAAATAGAAGGGGAAGGGGATAAGAGAAGGGGGGAGAGAAAGAAAAGAGGACAGACTAGGGGAAGGGATATTCAGAATGCATGCCATCTTGGGGTGAGGGGAGGGTGAGACGGGTTGAGAATTTGGAACTCAAAAACTTGTGGAAATGAATGTTGAAAACTACAAATAAATAAATTTATATCAAAAATAAAATAAAATAAAAAGAAGTGACTTTAAGGATAGAGAGTCAGTAAATAGCAGTGATCAACAGCAGAGACGTCTTTATGAAACCATTTCTTGAAAGGTCAGCTAGTCATGGCTGTAAGACCATTCGGAGCCATGAGATTATATTGATGGGTTCCCCAACTGTGTCCTTTGACAGAAATATAGGGATGCTGGAAGACCCCTGTGACAGTTCTGAGAAAAGGACATGCTACAAAAAATGATCTGGGTGATTAGACAAGAAAAGTAGGGCAAGCTGAAAGACTGGCATGAAGATGTTCCTAGGCTAAGCAGCAGGTTACCTTTAGAACAGACTGAAAGGAGATTCCTTGTACCTCAGAGAATGAGGAAGGGAAGGCAGAGGAGCTAACCTGGAAGGTTCATATTCTCCTAGACAGAGATTCCTGGTCTTGATCCCCATCTACTCTTCCTTCCAAGGTAGAAGAAGATATCTCTTAGATAACCACCCTTTACCTATACCTCATCCCCTTCAAATTTGGTAAGAAGGTTCAAGTATGGGACATGATTCTGAGGCTGACTTTTCCCCTGGGACAATGTGATGAACAAACGGTATGATTAGATATTTCTTGGCTGTTATAGATACTAGAACCCAAATGACTGTTGTTCTAGAAAGTTCACTTGCAAAGGGTAAGAAAATTCCTGTCAGCAGCTTTGGCTCTTTTGTACCGTATGGAGCACACAAGTGACTACTATGATTACTAGGAAACTGTTCCAAACTATTAAGTAGACTATAGAGACCATAGTTGCAATCCCCACAGAGGAATGTAGTATAGGTATAGACATGTTAAGCTGCTTGACCAGGGTGGACTGACACTCTTACTGGCTGAGGTTATTCACCATTGCCTGTCTCCTCCCATTAATAGTGGCATAAGTAGCGGCTTATGATTGTTCCCAGTTGCCGTCACTCACCAAGGTGGTCCAACCTAAGCAATATAGAATTCCAGGAGAGGAGGGAGAGAGCGTGGTCCTAATTTTAAAGAGAAAGTATTAGACGCTGGAATCTTATGTGGGACCATTTTCTAAGTCAACAATCTGGTGTGGCCAGTGAGAAAGGTTAATGACACTTCAGGAATAACTATTGATTAGTAGGAGCATATCCAGATTTTGGACATGGCACTCCCCCTTTGTCAGATATGGTGATTGTGACCATAATCTTGGTGGACATGTGGCAAATGGTACAATGTGATAGATTTGGTAAATGCTTTCTTTTCTATTCCTCTGAGGGAGAAAGAGATCAAGACCAGTTTGCCTTTACTTGGCAGGGGATGCAATGCACTGTCCAGCCCCAAGAATATCTCAATAATCCTTCCATTTGCCACTAGTGGATGGGATAGATGGTGGACGTGTTTCAGCTGACTTCTGACATTACAGTCCTCCATTTTATTGATTACAGACTTGACTGTAGTGGGACCAACCAAAGCAGAAGTGGCCACCACCCTGACTGCCCGCAGGACTCAGTGAGAAAAGGATGGTGTGTAATTAACCCAGACAAGATGCAAGGTCCATTCCAGCTGGTCAAGTTATTGGAGGCACAATGAGTTTTAGCACAAAGGGATATTCCAGAAAAGATCAAGAATTAATCCTAGCCCTAAAGCCCCCAACAACCAGTTAGGCTATTCCTAATTATGCTTCCTGTGGGACTGTGAGGGAAAGAAGGTCACACATGCCATATCTTTATTTGGAGATAATACAATGGTTTATTTAGAAAACCCCAAGGCTTCAATGAAATAATTAATTGAAATAGCTAATAGCTTTCATAAAGTGGCAGGACACAAAATGAACTCATAGAAACCATCAGTTTCTGTAGTGATGTATAGAATGTACTTCATCCTTAGGATGAATAGATGCAAAAAGAAATTTAATTCAAAATAATGACGAGATGGATAAATTATCTCAAGTTAAGCTATTTCTATGAAACAATTAAGACTTATGATCTTAGTGCCATGCCACTCAAATTTTCAAAGGATTATTTCGTGAATTTGATGAAATAGTGACAAAATTAATTTATAGGAAGAAAAATTCAAAAATTTTGATGGAAATAGGAAAAATATAAATGAGGAGCCTCATTTGACCAGACCTTAAACTATATTTTAAAGTAGTAATCATCAAAATTATTTGATAAAAAAAAGTAGAAAACTAGAGTAAAAAGACAGGACCTAAAAATAGACACAATAATACTGTATTCCGTAAACTCAAGGACACAATCTATTGGGGGAAGAATTGTTTGGGATTCAATAAGAACTGCTGGAAAAATGAGAAGGCAGGTTAGCAGGAAAAGATGCTTAGGCAAGCATCTTATATCATATACTACCATGGGTACATAAATGCCTAATAGATCAGAAACTTCAAAAAGTCATGTATTTTAAATATGTTTTCACAAATTTCATTCAGTATTTCCCAATTATATGTAAAATGAACTTTTAAAAAAAATTTTTGAGTTCCAAATTCTCTCCCTCTCACATGCTCCTTTCCTCCTCCTTGAGAAGATAAGCAATTTGATATCAATTATACATGTCAAGTCATGCAAAACATTTCTCTATTAGCCATGTTGCAAAAGAAAACATTATCACTTTTCTCTCTGGAGCTGAGAAGCATTTTTCATCATAGGTCCTTTGGAATTGTCTTGGATCTTTGTCTTGGTCAGAGTAACTAAGTCTTTTACAACTGATCATCCTTACAATTTTGCTGTTACTTTTCCTGGGGGGGCAGGAGGAGGGTGGGGGAAGGACTTTTGGACAGGGGTATGTGGATTGGGATTGGGAGGTTGGGGGAAGAGTATTAGGGGCCTTTTGGAGGGGTTGGTGGGATTGGGAGTGGGAGGATGGGGGAAAAAGATAAGGTAACAGGGATAGGGTAAAAAGAGAAGTTGAGGAAGAAAATAGTAAAAATAAGATGGAGGGAAATTCACAGATAGAAATTATAAATTTGAATGTGAATGGGGATGTTGATAGCAGCTCTCTTTGTTGTGACAAAGAACTGGAAACTGCAAGGATCCCCATCATTTGGGGAATGGCTGAAAGTTGTGGTGTATGGTTGTGGTATAAGAAATGATGAGCTCAATGATCTTAAAAAGGCATGGAAAGACTTGCACAAAATGGTGAAGAGCAAAGTGAGCAGAACCAAGAGAACACTGAATACAGTAATATTGTTTTAAGAATGATTTTGAGCAACTAAGCCATTTTTACTATTATAAATACAAAAATTAAAAATAAAGGACATATGAAGAATGCAATCTGCATCCAGAGAAAGAATCGATAAGTAGAAGTGTGTACTGCATAATTTTACATATATATACTTATTTGTATCTAATGGTAGCTATCTTTAGGGCAGGTAGGAGGGGAGGGAAGAAAAATAGGATAAAAAATTTACATGATAACTTTATCATACATTTAAAAGGAATAGCAAGTTGTGTATAATAGGTTTGCAGTTTCATGTGCAATTATCTTTTTTTATTATACTTTGTTATGGAAATGCTTGTTTTATTCCATAAATTAGAAATGAAATAAATGAAAAAAACCCCAATATTGCTGTTACTCTGTACAGTGTTTTGCTGGTTCTGCCCACTTCACTTTGCATGAGTTCCTATAAGTCTTCCCAGGTCTTTCCCAAACTACCTTGCTTGTTTGTCATTTCTTATAGCATAATAGTATTGCATCACAATTATAGACCACAACTCGATCAGCCCTTCTCCAATTGATGGACATCTCCTCGATTTCCAGTTCTTTGTCACCACAAAAAGAGCTATCATAAATACTTGTGTACAAATAGATCCTTTCCCGCTTTGATCTCTTTGGGATACAGACCTAGTAGTGAGTGGTGTTGCTGGGTCAAAGGGTATGCATAGTTTTGTAGCATTTTGGGCAGAATTCCCAACTGTGGTGTAGAATGGCTGAACTAATTCACAAATCCATGAATTAACATACCAAGTTTCCCACATCTCCTCCAGCATTTGTAAATTTTCTTTTTTGTCATGTTAGCCAATCTGATACCTGTGAGGCAATACCTCAGAATTGTTTTAATTTGCATTTCTTTAATCAGTAGTGATTTGTAGCATTTTTTCATGTGATTATTGATCACTTTGATTTCCTCTTCTGAAAACTACCTGTTATTCATGTCTTTAGACCATTTATTACTTGGAAAGTTTATTTTTATAAATTTGACTCAGTTCCCTATATATTTGAGAAATAAGGCCCTTTATCAAGAAACTTTCTGTAAAAGTTTTACTCAACTTCTTGTTTTCCTTCAAATTTTGACTATATTAGTTATGTTTGTTCAAGAACTTTTTAATTTCATGTAATCAAAATTATCTATTTTATTTCCCACAATTCTTTCTATCTCTGGTTTGGTCATAAACTCTTCCCTTATCCATAAATCTAACAGGTATATTTTTTTCCATGCTTCCCTAATTTACATATGATATCACATTTTGTATCAAAATCATTTCTCCATTTTGACCTTATCTTGGTGTACAGTGAGAGATGTTGATCTATGCCAGTCTGCTTTCCAGTTTCCCAGCAATTTTTGTAAAATGTTGAGTTCTTACCCCTAAAGCTATGATCTTTGAGTTTATCAAATACTAGATTACTATAGTCATTTACTACTATGTATTGCATAACTATTCTCTTCCACTGATCCACCACTGTATTTTTTAGCTAGTATCAGATTGTTTTGACAACTGCTTTGTAATATAGTTTGAAATCCAGGACTGGTAGGCTGCCTTCCTTCACATTGTTTTCATTGATTCCTTTGATATTCTTGACCTTTTGTTCTTCCAGATGAATTTTGTTATTCTTTTTTCTAGCTCTATAAAATAATTCTTTGGTAGTTTGATTGGAATGGCACTGAATAGGTAAATTAACTTGGGTAGAATTGTCATTTTTTTTATATTGGCTACCCATGAGCAATTAATACTTCTCTAATTGTTTAGACCTGTCTTTTTGTGGAGTGTTTTGTAGTTGTGTTCATATAGTTCCTGGGTTTGTCTTGGCAAGTAGACTCCCAAGTATTTTATAGTGTTTACAGTTATTTCAAATAGAATTTCTCTTTCTGTCTCTTGCTGCTAGACTTTGTTGGTACTATATAGAAATGCTGATGCTTTATGTGGGTTTATTTTATATCCTGCAACTTTGCTGAAGTTGTTGCTTCATCTAGTTTTTAGGACACTTTTTTAAGGTTCTCTAAGTATCCCATCATATCATCTGCAAAGAGTTATAGTTTTGTTTCATCATTGCCTACTTCTATTCCTTCAATCTCTTTTTCTTGTTTTATTGCTTTAGCTAGCATTTCTAGTATGTATTTCATAGTAGTGGCGATAACGGACATCCTTGATACACCCCAATCTTATTGAGAAGGGTTTAAGTTTATCCCTATTAGAGGTAATGTTTGCTTTGGGTATTAAATGCTACTAATCATTTTAAGAAAGGTTCCATTATTCCTATGCTTTCTATGTTTTTAATAAGAATGGATGTTATCTTTTGTCAAAGGCTTTTCTCACATCTATTATAAAAATCATATGATTTTTGTTGGTTTTGTTATTGGTATAATCAGTCATGCAGAGTTTTCTTAATATTGAACCACCTTGGTAAAAATCCCACTGGTTATAGTGTATGAGCTTTGTGATATATTAATATAGTCTCTCTTCTATTATTTTATTTAAAAATTTTTGCACTAATCTTCATTAAGGAAATTGGTCTATAGTTTTCTTTCTCTGTTTTTGTTCTCCTTGGTTTAGTATCAAAACCATATTTGTGTCATAAAAGGAATTTGATAGAATTCCTTTTTATCTATTTTTTCAAAAAGTTTGTATAGTATTAAATTAATTGTTCTTTAAATGTTTGGTAGAATTCATTTGTAAATCCATCTGATCCTGGGGATTTTTTCTTAGGAAGCTCATTGATCCTTGCTCAGTTTCTTTTTCTAAGATAGGGTTATGTAAGTATTCTATTTCCCTTTCTGTTAATTTGGGCAATTTATATTTTTCTAAATATTCATCCATTTCACTTAGATTGTCAGACTTACTGACATGTAATTGGGCAAATTAATTCCTAATAACTGCTTTAATTTCATCATTGTTGGTGGTGCATTCACCTACTTAATTTTTGATACTAGTCATTTCATTTTCTTGTTTTTTAAAACCAAATTGAGCAATGGTTTATCCATTTTATTTTATTTTTTTCACAAAACTAGCTCCTAGTTTTATCTACTAATTCAGTGAATTTTTTACTTTTAATTTTATTAATCTCTCCTTTGATTTTCAGGATTTCTATTTTGTTGTTTAATTGGGAAATTTAATTTGATTTTTTCTAGTTTTTAGTTGCACTCCCAATTTATTGATCTGCTCTTTATTTTATTGATGTAAGCATTTGGAGATATAAAATTTCCCCCAAGTACTGCTTTGGCTGCATCCCACAGATTTTGGAATGTTGTATCATTGTTGTCATTCTCTTTAATGAAATTATTGTTTCTATCATTTGTTCTTTGACTCAATTCTTTAGGATTGGATTTTTCAGTTTCCAATTAATTCTTGACCTATGCTTCCACAATCCTTTATCTTTTTTCTTTTTAAAAAAATTAATATTTTATTTTTTCTCCAAATTACATGTAAAAACAATTTTAACATTTATTTTTAAAATTTTTGAGTTCTAAATTCTTTCCTTCCCTCCCTGCCCCTCTCCACCATTGAGAAGGTAAGCAGTTTGATATGTTATACATGCAAAACATTTTCCCATATTATGCAAATCATGTGAAACATGTTCCATGTTAATCGTGTTGTTAAAGAAAACAGATAAGAAAAATAAAGAAAAAGTATGCTCCAATCTGCATCCAGACTCCATCAGTTCTTTCTCTGGGATGGATTGCATTTTTAATCACAAATCCTTCAAAACTGTCATGGATCATTATATTACTGAGAATAGCTAAGTCATTCATAGTTGATCATCATATAATATTGCTATTACTGTATACAATATTTTCCTGGTTCTGCTCATTTCACTTTGTTTCAGTTCCTGTAAATTTTTCCAGGTTTTTCTGAGAGCATCCTGCTTGTTGTTTCCTTTTTTCTCCCCCAAGCTATATTGATTTAATAAGCAATGCATGTCAATTGCATAACAAATCAGAACCAGGTCTCTACAGCTTCAAATACAGGGAGTAACAGTTTTATGCATTTAAAGAAAACAATGAACAAGACATAAACCAGAATATATAATTAGGTTGTCCGATTTCTAATTGGAGGCGAGGTTAGGGGCTTTCTGAGTTGAGAGGGAGATGAGTGAATATTGAGAGTTGGGAAAATGGAAAGCAAACAGATACAACTCCCTGAAATCAGAAAAGATGTGCCACTCACCTGCCTCCCTCAACCAAGTGTCTGTATTCAGTCAAAGGAACAAGGAAACAGTAACTAATTGACCAGTACAGGGCCATTTCAATGAGACATATGGATTTAAGTGAGGGAGGGCTATGCGAAGTCACCAGCCTCACTTTCTTCTCCAGAGCCCTCTGGGTTCAGTGGCAAGATATAGATTACGACGACTGGAGATGGCCCAGGATGCAGTGAGAGACCTTGGCCTTTTTTGATAGATAGAAATCCAACAAAGGAGGCTGAGGAGCAGTCAGACAGGAAGAAAACCAGAACAACCCAGGGAAGAGAAAATATGCATGAGAACAATGTGGTTCACCACATCAGGAGCAGCAAAAAGCTCAGAAATAATAATAATTAATGTTTATATAGCACTTACTCTGTTTTAGGTGCTCTATTAATATCTTCACAATTACTATCTTATTTGATCTTCACAATAACCATGGGAGGTAGGTGCAATTATTATCCCCATTTTACAGATTAGGAAACTGAGGCAAATAAAAGTTAGGTGACTTGGCTAGTTGGTAAGTGTCTGAGACTACATTTGAACTCAAGTCTTTGGGCCAGCACTCTATCTACTACACCACCTAATTGGAAGGATGAAGTCTGAATAAAAGCTTTCAATTGAGAAATTAAGAGACTTCAGTAAACTTATAGAGTAGGTCTAGCCAAATAATGGGGTTGGAAGCCAGATTGCAAAGGATCAAGTGATAGGGAGAAGAGGAATGTATGTTTGTGTGTTTGTGTGTGTGTGTGTGTGTGTGTGTGTGTGTGTGTGTATATGTATGAGAAGATATTGGGACAGCACATGATTGAAGTTTGGAGGTGAATTGAGATAATAAATGTTGTCTTAGAGGGGACCAAACCACCCTCCTGGGCCTGGCTATGGTTTCCACAACTCCAAGCATATCCTTTCAGATTTATAGAACCATGGGTACAATCCTTCTGGGCTGAGATTTGACTTTCATGTCTTAATGCCTATTATTGTTTCTGGACTGATGGACAAATTTCCCAGTTCTGACTGATGACGTTCAGCCTTGGTCTGGGCTGTATGAGTCTTCTGGTTTTTTGTTTTTGTTTTTTGTTTTTGTTTTTTCCCACTCATGGTTAATCTCTAACATCTTCCTTATAAAAAACACACAACAGCAGGAGTCCAGCTTCACTTTATTATAAGCATATTCTGTGGGGGCCTCCAGGGTAAGAATGAAATTACATCATCATACAATCCAAGCTGTAGACATAATTGTCTGTTGTGACAAGCTAGTCAGCAATGGCCACCCATGGTCCCTTCTCCACCTTTGGTCTCCTATCTTACAACTACACCCTCCACTATCTTGTTGTGAGTGTAATTTGCTCACCTAACCCATTTGTTTGCTCCCAAGTTAATTTTTTGACTGGAAAAGATACATGGCTTTTTGGACACAAAATAGAAGGTGAGGAGGAAGTCTTAGACAGGAGTAGAAGGGCAGTGCTGATGATTGGGGATTTGGGTACTAGTGGTTCAAGTTGGAATGGAGTCTTTTTCTGTTCCCAAGGCCCTTGAAGAACCAATGAAAACGCCATCACTAATTTTTTCTCTCCTGCTCCTCCCCCTCTTCCTAAACAGAGAAGGCAAAGCAGAGCAGGTTAGGCAGGAAAGCTAAATTCCTATTTTTCTCAGTCAAGTCCAGCTACCCTAGTTTCCCTCCCATCCTTTGGAACATGAAAATTATTTTGTTATACAGCACTCTGAATAGGATTTTACCTTTCTTGGCAAAAGTGGGGATTGATAAGCAACATAATATTCAGGAGGGAAAACATTAGCCTTTTGAAAAATGAATAACTTTACCAGAACTATTTGTATTCAAAATAGGAACCATGCTAACAATGTATTGGCAATTCTTTGTTTGCTAAAGTCTTCCCAAGATGTTCTTATGGAAACAGTCACATTTTACTTCCCCTCTAGAGGGCTATATTATGAGTACCTGAAAATATTACAAGCTTTTCTAGGAAAAGATCCACTTATATGGACATTCATTTAACTGATAGTTCGCACGGTTTAGATGGAAAAGAAAGATAATCTATTCAAAGAATCACAATCCCAGAGTTGGAAGAACCCTCAAAAGTCATCTAGTCCAACATATAAAGAAAGAAGTCCTTCTAAAATAGTCTGCAGATGTGGTCATACAGTCTTTGTCTGAAGAAGGGGAAACCACTACCTCTAGCAGCAGCTCTATTCCCCTTTTAGATAGTCCTAATTGTTAGCAAGTTCTTCCTTACACCAAACCAAAATTGATCTCTTTGTACCTTTTGCTGAAATGAACTTGAAGAAGGCAGCTAATAATTTATAGAGATTATGATTATCCTAATTTTCATGATCTATACCCAGGTTAGGATGCCAAAAATTCCTTAGGCAGGTTAGGTTGGATTCTTTTCTCTTCCCTAAAGTTGTCTATCCCTAGGAACCCAACCAAAATCTGTTCACGAGCTAGAAGGTCCAGGCAAAGTAAGGTGGAGCATATTCCCTGTTTTAAATACAAGAAATGCATCGGTAAGAAAGTGAGAATAGTTTAGGGTAGCCCTTCCCCACTATCTGTCCTTCTGGGTAAGAAATTTCATGTTGTTTATACTTAATGAGCACACAATAAATGTTTTTGAATGAATCAATCAATCTATGAATCAATAAATCCAATACCCTCACTGAGGGTCAGAAAGATTGAATGACCGACTGGGGCTTATATGAGTAGTAAATAGCAGAGCTGTGACTTGAATCCATATCCCTTGATGGCAAATCCAGTGCTCCCTAACAAGAGTAATGAATGAAGGCTGATTATATAGAACAACCTTGAAGCCAAGAGACTGAAGTCCTAAGGAATCAAGAAAAGAGACTTAGGAACAGAGAATTATAAATAAATGAATTAGAGGTAGGAAGAATGGAGAAATGAAAAAGATTTAGGAGAGGAAAGTGAAAAATGAGGATAGAGAAAAAAGGAAAAATTCAAGAGGAAAAAGGTTATTAGAAAGAAAAGGAAATGGGGTAGAAAGTTTGAGGAGGAAGAAGATCATTTTTTTAAAAAATGAAGGTAATTGATCAGGGAGGAGGCTGGAAGAACAGAGAAAGAAGGCAAGGGGAAGGATCACTGATATTTTGAAGCCATGCCCTCTATGACTCAGTTGAATATCTTGGGAAAAAAAAGATCCAGACATTAGCTTTTAAATGACATTTCTTCCCCAACCCCCTAAAAATAATGGTTGGCCAAAGGTGATGGTGCATGACTGTAAGCCCAGCAACCAACAGATGAGTTTTGGAGTCCTCCACTCTTCGTTTGAGCCAAATGAAGGGCAGTGCCAAGTACAGCATTAATATGATGAACCCTCAGAAGCAAGAGAGCCAGCAGGTTGCCCAAGGAGGGACAAACTACACCAGGTCAGAAACAAAGCAGGTCAGAACTCCTAGGCTATTGATCCTGCCCCTGTACTTCCAACCTGGGTGGGATAGGGAGTCCCAGTCTTTAAAAAAAGAAAGAAAAGAAAAGAATGGTGGGGAGAAAAGGAGTACCAGGAGAGAGTAGGCACAGAAATGGGATGAGGAAGGGCCCTGAAACCTACCAAATATAAACTGTGCCTCTTTTTCCTTTCTGCCAGCTCTGCCCTCTGTAAATCAGGGTGACAGTTACCCTGAAGTACCGTTTGCTTTGTTTACTACAAATGTTTACTACAAAGTTACTTTGGATTGTATCTAGAGTATTTTAGCATCCTCAGATCCTCTTATCTGCACACAGATACTCCTTAATTTATTTGACTTTTTGACTTTAAATCTTAGCTTGTGGATACCACTTCTGCAAAGGGTGACCACCTTGTATTTTGTGTACTCTGTAAGGTCCTTTGCCCCAGCACTTTCCAAGTTCACAATTACCAGCTCCTCTCACTCCCCACATATTCTGAGTATATCTGTCCATCCATCTCTCCTTCACAACCATAATATTTTTATTTTGGATTTTCCCCATCTGTGACTTAAATGGGCCCAGCAAACACTGGGATTCAGATCTCCAGCTAGGTGACAGTTGATGGGCATCTCAGAATTCTAACTTTTTGAAATATTGATTCCCAACCCTTCCCCAGCTCATTCCAGATTCAGACCTCTTTCTGATCCCTCAGCCCCAAGGTCTCAGGCTTCAGACAACACTTGAGATCCCCAGATCCACTGGTCTGCTAAGCAGAGCATATCTACCAACAATCAGTAATGAAGATAATGGGGGGAAAGAGACTAGGCAGTGGACTGCAGCAACAAAGGAAAGTAATTCCTGTGCCATGGCATCCTCTGGTCCCCCTAACCATGGCTCCTTTTTTCTCCCATTATTTTTCCTTTTCTCCACTTTATACATCTTTTCTCCCACTCAAAAACCAGCTACTTCTCTTTCATTAACTCAGAACCACCTCCTATACTCTTCTGTCCCACCACATAGAGCAGTTAGTAATGTAGAATAATGAATACTGGAGGTAGATTTAGTGATTGTCTAGGCCAAACTCATTCAATTTATAGATGAGGAGAAAAGTAGGCCCAGAATGTTAGGTTACCCAAAGTCCCATAGGCAGTAAGGGCCAACACCAGAACCCAGGTCTTTTAACTGCCATCCCATTGAAAGTTTTTGCAGTTTTTAAAACCTAAATCCTACATATATCTTAGGTATTCATGTCATAACTTATCATAAATCATTTTTAAATATAACTGAACAGTGTTCAAATTTGAGATCTGAATATTTGAAAGTCAATTCTATAATAAAGCACATGCTATCTATAAAAAAAAGAAAAGAACCAAGTATCTTCAAATCTAATGGAGGAGAGAGAATAGAAAATGCACACACATAAGTAAATAATGTGAAGAGAGAAAGAAAAGATACATATTTCCAATTAGATATCTGGGAAGGCTTTATGGAGGAGGTGGCATCTAAACTGAGTTTTGAAGGAAGATCAAAATTCTAAGAGGAGAAAATAAATGAGACTACACTCTAGGCATGGGGAATGGCTTATGCTAATAAACAGAGATGGGATGTCAAGTTTGAAGAATGACTGAACTTGATTTTCTCAGTAAAGTAGGAAAGGCCGTCCACTGAGGAAGAGGGAGTTGGAAGTGCCATAGAATACTTAAGGACAGAGATTTGGAATAGTACCTGAGGTGGGGGCTGGGGAGGGTGCAGTAGTCAATCAGAGAATAAAAATTAATCACCATACAACATGAGGGGTCAGTTAAAGTGAGATAAGATTAACTTCTAAAAGACCCAGCTTGCCCATGGGTATTTGACTAAAGCATGGGGAAGTCAGATGGTGGGGGTGACCAGGTTGAGGACTGGCAAGGCATGAATAATGGTGAAGGACACTGTAGAGTTGAGACTGGTTAAATATGAGGTTATGACTGAAAGAGAGGAAAATTAGACCTGAGAAAGGGTGACATTTTGAAACAGAGATTGATGGAGTGACTGGTAGTAACTGTGATGATGAAGAATATACTTAGGAAGGAGATTTAGAGTTAATGATGAGAGAAGATAATTTCAGAATTTGATATCACAGAGATAGCACAGTTATGGAAGATGGTGAGATCTAAATAATGAGCATCCCTCTGATGACTGAGGGTGAAATGTTTTTTGACAACTTTGGGTATGCCACCAGGCTATAAGCTACCCAAGAATATCCTTCTTAAACTTGTAACTTGGATGCAGTTCACCCTCCTTCTGCTTTCTATATTTTGGGTGAACTAGAGTAGGATCTTGCCCAGCTGTGATCCACAGAGGGAATGTCCCCTCCAGGCTTGACCCTGCTCTGTTTGATCTCCTTCTGTAGGCTCTAGGTGACATTTCATCCTTTTGACATAAGGGTAAAACTAAGAGAAAAGTCCCCACAATGTCTCTAGAGCCCTTTCCCAATTATAAATGATTCACAACTTTTTCACTAGTTGGGCAATGTCAATTTTACTCTGGTTGTTCCAGGAATCAGGAGATCAGTGAGATTTCAAGAACAGTTACAACTTGGACAGCTAGAGTATTTGACCTCATTAGGGACAGGAAATGTTCTTGAGGCCCCTGAGTTAAATTCAAAATATAGCAACAACTCAGTCTGAACCTCTTAGGTCAAGGAAGGATGAAGTTGTCTTGAAGAACCTCCTCACCTGGAGTTAGTTTGAATCCTTTCCCTGCTTAACTTCTTTATTATTTGAAATGAATCATTCAGCAATTTAGTTCACTTCAAACATTAAGCAGCTGTATGGGGATGCAGGAAAAGTGAGACTGGATGGCATAAGGTCAGAGTTCAATAAAATGTAATCCTTGCCCTTATGAAACTTACATTTTAGTGTGATTAGACTCAACAATAGAAAAGCACATTAGAAAATTGTAAAACATAGTGCCGGGAAAGCCTCAAAAAGGACATGTTATTTGAGAGAGGCCTGAAAGGCAGGGTATGAAGTTAATGGGTGACGAGGGGGAAGGAAGGAAGACATCTCTGGCATAGTGAACAGCATGACCAAAAGGACAGGGAAGCTAAATAACACAGGGAATTTTGAGAGGATAGAGTATTCTAAGCTTGGCTGGAGCATTGAGTTTGTAGAGGGAAGTAATAAAAATGCTTTAAAAGGTAGAGCAGTTTCAGATTTTATGGGCCTTTGACTGTTCACAAAAAAGTATTTTAGCTTTACTCAGTAGGCAATAGAGAGCCACTGAAAAATTTTGAGCAGAGAAAAGACATGAGCAGACTTTGCCTAAGGAAGATTCATCTAGTAGTGATGTGAAGAATGAATTGGAAAAGGAACAGGGTGGATACCAGAGTTCCTGTTAGAAGTCAATTGTGGCATTCCAAGAAGGTAGAAATTAGGGCTTGTCCTAGGTGGCAAGAGAAGGAGTAAAGAAGAGGGACATGAAAGATACATTACACAGGAGAAATTGAGAGGAATTATCAGAGTATAGAAAAAAAAAGCCAACAAAACGCCAAATTTTCAACCTTTGTAGATTAGATAAATAGCCCTGCCATACATAAAAATGAAGTCATAAACAGGAGCAGGTTTAGATAGAAAGATGCTCAGGTTCATGGATGTTGAATTTCAGGAGCTGGAACATACAGGTAGAGCTATCCTATGGGAAGCCAGAGAGGCAGGAATAGAGATCAGAAGAAAGACCACAGCTAAAAGACAGAAATTTGGGAGTTAGCTGCCCAGAGGTAGTAATTGAAGCTATGGGAGAAAATGAGTTTGCTGAGGGAAAGGTATGGCAAGAGAAGTATAGAATCTTGGAGGATATCCCCATCAAAGGATGGGGAAGAGAGAATGTGGATCTAGCAAAAGGGAAATAATGAAGTAGAAGAAACCCAGGCAAGGGTGGTTTCTCAGAAGCCAAGGGAAGAAACAGATTATCAATAGGAGGGAAAAGTCAACAGAGTCAAATGCTAAAGAGAGGTCAAGACTTAAAAAAAAAAAGACAAAAATGGCCACTGGTGACCTTAGAGAAAATATCTTCAGTAGAGTGGTGGAAGCCAGATTGTGATTATTGAGGGGAGGGGGTAGGGTAAGAAAGTGGAGGTATATGGTTAATTAATTTTTTTCCCCAGAATTTCAATAAGGGAGCAAGGAAGGAAGGAGCAAAGAGATAGAGAAGGATGCAAAGATTTTTTTTTTAAAGAACTGGGAAGACCTGAGAATGTTGGTAGATAAATGTTAAGGAACTAATATAAAAGGCAAAGAGAGAAGTTGCATGAAATAATGAGGAAGTGGTACAAGGTCCTAAGGAAAACACAAGGGAATGGAATCAAGAACTAAGGTTGAATGATTATCCTTGATAATGAGTAGTGATAATTATTCTGTGACCAGAGAGAAGGCCTAGAGCCTATACCTATGCATTCCAGTCCCAATAAAAGGACCTTGCTATACCTTACCTTACCTTACCTTATCTCATAGCTAGAGAAGACTTAGCTTGATCAGTTATGAAACAGAGAGCAGAGACTGGACTGAAGCCATTGGTAACCAAAGAAATCAAAGGAACAGCTTAGTTGAGAAAACTGAGGGCAGCTGAATTTCTCAAAACCATCTTTGCTCCTCAGGGCGACTTCAGTGAAGTAATAGAAACCCAGGCACGGGACAGAGAGATTCCTACTGGTTAGAATCACAATTTTAATTTTTTTTTTAAGGCAATTGGGGTTAAGTGACTTGCCCGAGGTCACACCGCTAGTGAGTGTGTCAAGTGTTTGGTCTGAGGCTAGATTTGAACTCAGGTCCTTCTGACTTCAGGGCCGGTATGCTATCCACTGTGCTACCTAGCTACCCCTTAGAATCACAATCTTAAAAGATTCTCTAGTATTTTCAGTCAGAGGTGCTTGAGTTATTATTGCTGAATATCTTGGTTTGAGCCAAACGAAAATAAGGTAACTTGGGATAATGAAATTCCTCGTCACTGGAAATCTTTGGAGAAACACTAGATGACCATTTGCCATGGATGCTGTTGACTGGAAACATGTTTTAGTTTGGGATTAAACTCTTCCTCTGGCTTCTATTCATTTATATGTTAAAGTCTAGAGATATCCCTGCTGATTAAGCCATCCTTCAAATGCATATGGAAATGGTTTGGAACATTCTAGGTTATCCATTCCCACAGATACTGTCTTGCTAGATACATATGTATATTCAGCTAAGGGTGCAAGGGACTGGGCATTGGACCTGGAGACAGGAAGACCTGGGTTCTAATTTTGCCTCAGTTACTTATTAACTGTGTGACTCAGGGCAAGTCATTTAACCTCTGTCTGCTTCAGTTTCCTCATCTGCAAAAAGAAGATAATAATAGCACCTCACCTCCCAGGGTGGTTGTGAGCAACCAATGGGATTGTATTTATAAAGCACTTAGCAAACCTTAAAGCACTATATAAAGGCTATTATTGTTATAGCCCCTTACTTAAATTGCCCCCCCCAAACAATCATTCATTCACTGAGTCTATTTATTGAGTGCCTGCTATGCAGTAAGCCCTCTATAAATTTTTCCTTGGTATAACATATACCCCCATTGGAGGAGTTTTGATCTACAGAGTATCCATCCTTCAAGATCCTCTTCCCTGAACTTGGAATGGTCTTTCCTGGAAAAACCTGCCCCCACCCCTCCTTTCTGGGCAGCTTCTTAAAACAGGAAGAAGATCACCTGCCTTCTCCCCATTCTGTTTTTTCCAAGAAGGCCACCTTTCCATTCCTCATTCATCTCTTAAAGAATTCTGTGACCAAATGGAGCACAGGGGTACCAACAGTCCTGGTTAGTGCCGGTCACCATCCTTTCCCCCGGTTCCACACATGTATCCCTTCTCCTCCCAATGCTATGTCTGACTCTTCTTTGTACCTCTGGGCTTTGAGGAGTATTTTTGCTGTCAGGGACTGTTGCCTTCTCTTCTTGGATCTTCCTCTTCCATGTGGTTGGTAATACACCAAATCCATTTTCATCACTGTCACCAGTGTAAGGGTCCAGTAGGTCACACCCTTCCGATGGTGTCCATGGAAGCATTTCAAGGCTGATCCACATGGAAGAGGGTCATAATCCTGGTATCTCCAGGCCTTGCCTGAGATCTCTTATTACTATAGTTCTATTTTGGCCTGCCCCTGCTCACTGTGAGCTCCAAATAGGCTAGTGGAATTCACTACCCCCCCTATATTTGTCCCTCCTCAACCATAGTCATGATGGTCACTGGATGAGACCCCAAGTGGATAAAGAACTAGCCTCTTCACTTAAGACTATGCACCAAATTGGAAGTAGCCTTCATTCTTTTTTATTTCAAGAATGGTCTGGCTTGGTTTAGGTGTCTCTGCCAAGGAGATCAGCTGGGCCCTAGATGTTTCCCTCCACACTGTTTGCATTAATTTGGTCCAGTGGCACAGAAATAGTATGAATTAGGTCAACTCACCTGATTTACTTGTGGGGATTGATAAAAAGTTCTTTTGGCAAGACATCATTGCTGGGGGAGTTATGTGTGATGCTAGGACAATTGCCAGTCGAATGTGGACTATGAGGGTGTGATGGGCTCAGAGTATATTGGGAGAATTCATCCTCAGTGAATTCTATTTCTGGGTCTCATTCTTGATTCTTCCCAAGCTCATCTTTTCTTCCTTCCTGTCATTTATTATATCAGGAGTCTGAAATCTGTTGAGCCTCTGAGTGCCACTTGCCATTGGCAGAGAGGGAGAGGGGAAAAGAGGAGGTAGAGAAGGAGGGGGAAAGAAATGGAACAATAGGAGGAGAGGGAAATTTAAAAAGAAAGTAAATGGGGTTCATTGGCAGAGAGATGCCACCAGAAACTTATCGAGGGGCTACCTTGCCTATCTTAGTGCCACAGACTGTAGTCTCAAACTCAGAAGTGCTTTCTTGGGGATTTTGTTATATTTCTCATATGTTTTGGTATGAAACCAAAAAAAAAAAACCCCAAACAAACAAACCTCTCAAGAGACACATAGGGATATCCAGAAGCCTAGAGAGTCTTCTTTAGGAGCTCTTTGCCTGCTGTGGAACTAACACTTTAAGAAACTTGGTGGCCTTTGGCACTAGCTTCCCACCCACTTCCTGAATGGGGCAGCTAATGTCTGCTTAAATCACAGCTTTAAAGCGGTAGGCTGAATTTCTATCCCAAAAAACCATGGCTAGTTTCGTTCTCAATACTCTAAGGCTCTCTTTGCCCCTCCTTTCATGCTCTTCTGTCACTTAGGAAGAGCTCTCTGTGGACATGGGGAGGGCTGAATTGGGGTCAGTTACTGAGATGTTTTTTTGAGCATCTTTTATATTTCCTAGTGCTGTCCCCAAGATTTACCAATTTGGGTAGACTCACCTTCTGTTTGAAATGGAAGGCTTGTAATCTCTCTTCATGCCTCCTCATTTCGTAGTGTCGCAGACTTAGAGCTGGAAGGGTCTTTACATACCATCTAGTTCAATCCCCTCAATTTACAGATGAGGAACTGAGGCTAGGAGAAATTAAATGACTTGCCAAGGGTCACATGGTTCATAAGTATCTGAAGCAGGACTTGAACCTTGATCTTTTTGACTCTTAAGTCCAGTGATTTATCAACCCAGCCATCTTGCCTCTCATACTTCCTCACTAGGCTTATAAATCCACACTATACTCTGTGTGATGCTGTTAACCAAGAGTGATATTTCAACTGTTTGTAACTTCATTGTGTCAAGACTATATCTAAACACCCTCTTGAACTCCCAGGAGTTGCTGAGATATCCAAAAATGTCTGTTAGGTCACTGTTGGATAAAGGGTCACCCACTGCACCTTTACAGTATTGCCAGGAGTGCCCTTGAGCCTCACTGCATTTAAATGAGACATTTTCTTGCCATACTACTAAGCTCACTTTTATTCTTGGGATGATAGGTGCCTCTTTTCCCTTCTTCTGTTTCCTCTCATTTTATTGTAGCTCCTGACAATCATGTGGCTTCATCGTTACTATAGAGAAACCTTATCAACCATCATTTGTATACCCAGGTGGGCCTGCACAAGCCCTCCAGAATCACTGGGGATTCTCCTCTTGCTATAATGCTAGCTTTGGATAAATAATATAAAGAAGCATTAAACATACTCCCTACCCTTAAGAAACTTAACATCCAGTAGGGAAAACATGGCATTCAAGTGAAAAGATAAATGACAATGGTATAGGACAGTTGTCAAGGAGTGGACAAAAAGTACAAAAGTCCATGAGATAGAAAGATCAAATATTGCAGGGTGGGGTGGAACATGAGCTGGGCTTTGGAAAAATGGGCATGTACAGTGGAGGAACACAGGAGAAAGCATATTCAGCCAAAGAAGCAGACCATGAGCAAAGGCAGGAAAATGGTAATACAAATGATATAAGCCGTGAGGAGTTGTTCAAAGCATCGTTTTGTTTTAAGAAGGGGCAATATTTTGTGAAGTTTTTTTTTTTTTGGCATTGGCATATAGAATGGCTTAGAGGAGGGAAGAGACTGAGGGAAGACAGACAGGAAGTAGGGCACATAGCCTTCTTGCCTTATTACATGTCTGAGGAAGCTCGTGGGGAATTAAACATTTTATTTTCTAAAAAATTAGCCAATATACAAATAGCTCATCAAAAAGAAGTATTTTGGTTTTGCAGAAATGGTGACTAGAACGGACTGGGTTCTAGTTGAGGCTCAGACAATCAATAAGTATTTATTAAGCACCAGCTGTGTGCCATGCATGGTGGTAGGCCCTAGTGATACAGAGACAGAAACAAAACAGTCCTATACTTTTCTGGTCCTGTGACCTTGGACAAGTCACTAAATCTGTTTTCCTCAGGCAGGGGTAAGATAACTTAACTGGCCTGTTTCACAGATACGTAGATGGGAGCAAATGGAATGTTGGAGATACTTGAAAATAGCAAAATACCATTCAAATGCATAAAGAATTATGCTTGTTAGTAACAGTTCAGCCTGAGGTGATTAAAAACCTGGATTGGGTAGAATATTTGGAAAGAAGTGAAACCTAAAGGCAGCATATTCAAAGAACCAATAGTTGGTAACTGGCAATGGAAGACTGGGGAGAGGGAGAAGCCAAATATTTTAACAGAAATATATTCAGTTGCCCAGGAAAAAAGATTATTTAACTGATGGAAGGGCAGGTTTGGGGGGGGGGGAGGAAGGAATGACGTGACACATGTGTATCCTTATGGGATGACATTGAGTGTTACATAGCACCCTGTGGAGCTCTTATGGATAGCTCAGGAGAATAGGGCATGGCAGACCACTTCCTTGATGAGCCATACAAAGTAGCAAAAAAAAAAATTCCACCAGATACTAACATTGTAGCATTTGAGTTACTGTATTTTTGTGGTGTGGGAAGAGGAGGTAGGTAGTTGATAGCTCCTAGGAAAAAACATGGAGGTAACAGTGAAAATGACAAAAACAAAGAGAAGAGAGAAGGAAGAAGCTTTTGGCTAAATGTTAGGAAATTGTCAGTAAATTATTTTGTAGAAGTGATGTGAGAAATCCTTTTTTTTCCTACCAGACATGATTTCATCATGTGTGGGGAGCTCATGGTGAAGCAGTCCCTCTACCCATACTGCTTTAGCAGCTGTTCTGTGATTTATGGTCTTAGACAGTTGCCTTGGAGCACTCAGAGGCAAGATGTTTTTCCACACAACTAGTAAGTGTCAGAGGTGGGATTGGAACCCAAGACTTCTAGACCTTAAAGACAGATCCTCATCTGTTATATCTTGTTGCCTTTTAAGGATATGTGGTATATATATCACATTATACGTGTAACATGTGTATTATATATAGAACATAAATATATAAGTAAAATATATAACATGCATGGAACAGGCCCAGATAATCACTCTCTTGGGTATCAAACCTGTCTTCCATGGATTTTATGTCTTTACTCCATTTTTTTTTTGCTGAAATTCTTACATTCACTTCCAATTTCCTTAGAGTGGGGCCTGGCCTGAGAAGAATGAAAATTCACAACTCCAGCAGGGTCGCTGAAGAACTCTGGGGAAAAAGACAATGAAGGGGAGAGTTGGCTCTAACCAACTTCACCACACAGTGCTCTGTCTGCAAAATTGGCCCTATTCCAGTTGCCATTGACTTAGACTTAAATTGCTTAGATAAGAACCACACATAGATGCCAATTCAGGCCTTTCTCAGATGTCAGTGGAAAGGGACAGAATGAAGCATGGTAGAAGCAGCAGAAAGGAGCCAAGGACACAACTGGAAAATTAGAAATGCAACCTGAGTCTGTTGACATTGAGAATAGCTTCTTGGGGCTTTTTTTCTATTGCAGGGCCTACTTTTTCACCTACACTTTTTACTTCCTCTTCCACACTCTAATGCTCTACTGTTTGTACTAGTCTGCTGGCCTTTTTGGGATAATCTAGAAAGATATGGCAGAATTTCTCTCTTTCTCAGAAAATAAGATCAATTGGAATAGCTCTACTCTAGACCTAAGGATTTAAGAAGTGAACCTCCACTATACTTCCACTATTACTATGTGCCATTGACAAGGACATAAAAATAACTTTACTTATTTAAGACTAGATTTTACCTATTTTGATGAAAATGGGGGTTTCTTAGCAGGTCAGTTAATACTAGTAGATTTATGGGCTTTTAAACACAAGAAGTTGGACCAATCCAATATTAGCATGAGCTATGAAGGATCTTTCAAGATTTCCTTATAAAATCACCCGTTTTCTCCCTTCCTATTCCAGTTTTCCTGTGAAAGTATGCCGTGGGGGACATACTTGAAAGTAAAGTAAGCTTTGCTGAGAAAAACCTTGTTTTTTGTAGGTTTTTTTCATTCTTTCACACATAGCTCTATTCAACCTCCTTCCACCAAAGCAGCATGATCATCACTAGACAAAGACTAAACCCATTGCCCTTTTCGGGGCTTTTTTTCATTTTCCTCACTGTTTCTCATATCTCCAGGAATCACCTTGTAAACCAGCAGCAGATGGATTTGCTGCCGTGGCTCACAATAAACAAGGGCCTCTGTGGTGAGAAACACAGGAACACAATCCCTGTGAGGGTTAGTCATCTTTTGTTGTGATGACTGAGTAGGGGGATGGCCACTCTTGGTTTCTTCCTTCCCCTCCAGGAGGCTTTTGAAGGTTTTCTTCTCTTTGGGTACTTCCCAGGACTCCTTTTCCTTTTGGGAGTGCTAGGAGGAGGTAGCATTTCCTCTTTGGGTCTCCCTGGAGTGGTTTTCCTTAGCAGTCAGGTGTTCTTGAACTGGCTCACAATGAAAGTAAAGTTCCTCCTAGAGGGAAAACAGAGAATGCCTTCTCTGACAACTCTGTCTCATAGATCTGTGTCTTCGTCCAATTGAGTTAGAATTCAGCCCCAGACCCTGACTTCACAGATAGACTCATCACTGTCTTGACAGGGTGTGCTTCATAAACTTGACTTGTTTGTCCTCTGCTGAATTGACATTCCAATTAAATGAGAAAGAGGGTTTCTGGTACACAAAATAAGGAGAAGCTGAGGAAGAAACCTTCCTCTTCACTTTTGTTTCATGAAAAAACAAGTTTTTTTTTTAAAAAAGTTGATATTGGAAGCTCTGGGAGGTGAAGGTCTGGCGTTTGGGAGGCCGTTGAAAAACTACTGAAAATTCTATCAGCTTATTTTTTCCCTACCAGATACTCACTTTCCTTATACCTAAAACTTTTAGGGCCAGGTCAAAAAAGATTATTCACAAAAGGTAGCTGAGTTTGCTAAGAGATATTTTGGTAGGGGGACCAAAGTCCTGTTCCTAAGCTACAGTACCCAGAAATGAACTGGGTTCATCCCTTCTCTAGGCTCACCTACTAAATTAGTAATGAAGTTTTGAATCCAAGAAGGGAGAAAAGGAGGGAGAGAGGAAGGAGAAGTATTAAACAGCCCTAAACTCTTTCATACTTGCAGCTCTTATGTGTTACTTTGGAAACAGTATTTGGGGCTGACTGGGATCTTTGCTATGTAATGACAGTTAAAAGGCAATTACTGTTTAGTGGTAAGATAAAGAACCTGCTGAGCCTGGCTCTGTTCTCTATCCTTCCCTAACTATACTTCCACCCATTAAATCAGGCCTTCTTTTCTGTAGAATAGGAGAGAAACCCTCCATTGTAATGCACTATTACTATGGGCCATTGACAAGGACAGGGAAATAATTTGACTTATGACTGGATTTTGCCTGTATCGATGAAAATGGGGATTTCTAAGCAGGTCAGTTAATACTAGTAGATTTATGGGCTTTTAAACACAAGAAGTTGGACCAATCCAATATTAGCATGAGCTATGAAGGATCTTCCAAGATTTCCTTATAAAAATAACCATTTTCCTCCTTCCTGTTCCATTTCTCCTGTAAATATGTTTCCTGGGAGACATATTGAAAGTAAAACAAGCTTTGCTGGGAAAAACCTTGTTTTTATAGGGTTTATTTTTTTCATTTTTCCAAACAAAGATCTATTTATTTACTTATTTTTTAAACTGGAAGGGGCTTTAGAAATTATCTGAATCAAGTTCTTCATTTAACATCAGGACATTGAGGCCCAAGAAGGTTCTGTGAGCTGCAGAATCACAGGGTTAGAAGGGACCTCAGTTCCATCTCATTCTAATTCATACCTAGAAACTAGGAAGTGGTTTCCCCAATAACATACCCAATAAGTAGACATTTAGACTTTGCTGGATCTCTAATGAGGGGATATCCCTACCCCAGAGAGCAACCCATTTTCTTCGAGATAACTCTTTTTAGAAAGGTTTTCCTTGCCTCAAACCTAAATATGCCTCTTTACAGCTTCTCCCCACCATTTCCTTACCCTCTAGGTCTTTCCTTTGGGGTCAAAGCTTTCAGGTGACAGCTATCCAGATAATTGAAGACAACTATCTTGTTCCCTCTAAGAACTGGTATTAGATTAGAACTCTAGTCTTATGACTGAAAATCTTGTCCTATATCAGAAGGTATATTAGGGAAGACTGTCTCTATGTAAAGCCTAAAAGCCAGAAAATGGGCCAGAGAAGGAAATAAGGGAGATGGAGGAAAAGAGACCAGGATCCAGGAAGGAAAGAGCGGAGAGGGAAAAGAGAGGGAAAGAAATTGAAAGGTAGAAAGAAAAAAAAAAGGAAAAGAAAGGCCAGAATGTCGAGGTGAGGTTGTCACAAGAAGATGAGTAGAAAGTTTGAAGCAACAGTAAAAATGGAATCAAAGAGTCAACATACAATCACTTACTACAATCCCCCACCCATCTTTATCATACTAGCCCATAATTCTTCATCTCTTTTATTCGCAAATTAAATAAACTCATCCCCTGTCCATCTGTGATCTATAAGAGAGGTTTATTGGGCAGATGGGGATGCGATAGATCTCTCTTAGACTTTTACATTGCACCCTTTTTTCAAGTACCGCACTTGGAGAATGGGGCCTTAAGAAAGGTTTCTATAGGCTTTTCCCCAACTTTAATTTGGTGTCAGTCTTTTTCACTTACCAGAGGATATTACTTTTTCTCTGGCTCTCCCAGTAATCAATAGGTAGTTGTTGTTCTTCAGTCATCTTTGTGACCTCTTTTGGGGTTTTCTTGGCAAAGATACTGGAGTGGTTTGCCATTTCCTTCTCCAGCTCATTTTACAGATGAGGAAACTGAGGCAAACAGGGTTAAGTGACTTACCCAGGGTCACACAGCTAATAAGTATCTGAGGTCAGATTTGAACTCAGGAAGATGAGTCTTTCTGACTCCAAGTCCCACAGTCTATCCACTGTACCACCTACCCGCCCTAAGCTTAGTAAGATCTGCCAAGAGTTAGCAGATCAGGAAATGATACCATGAAAGCAATTCATAATGACAATACTTATTGGCAAGGGATGTTGTGAAGTTCAAATGAGGCAATGGATATAAAATACTTCTCAATGCAATATATAAATTTTTATTATCATTAATGTTGTTGTTGTTGTTGTTGTTATCATTAGCCTACAGTGACCAGGTCTCCAGACTGGTGATGATTCATTCCCTGGGTCTTCTACTGCAATCTTTCTGAGCCCAAGCAACATTTATAGAGTAATATAGTATGCTAGTAAATGTTTAACAACTGAGCTCCATGAAAAAATAAACATATACAGGTATCCTTTTAAGTTTAATCTGCATTATTGACACTGTCTTAAGGCTAGATAATCAGCAAAATAATAAATCAAGCCCTGATTTGTAATGTTTATTGATTTCTGGGATGGAAATACTGAGATTGAAAATTTAACGATGGAGGGGCAGCTAGGTGGAGCAATGGATAAAGCACCAGCCCTGAAGTCAGGAAGACCTGAGTTCAAATCTGGCCTCAGACCAAACACTTGATGCTTACTAGCTGTGTGACCTTGGGCAAGTCACTTAACCCCAATTGCCTAAAAAAAAAAATTAACAATGGGCTCTCAGCAAACTATAGGCCCTGTTAAAGCTGTCTCTAGCACACCCCTGCCTATAGCCAGCACTTACAATATAAGCATTTACAGATATCTCTGTAGCATCAATAATCTCATCAGTCATCAGTCACAGGTTTCACAGTTGCAGAATTAAATTCAACATAAGATTTAAGATCATCGAGATCAGGGACCATTTCTTTTTTTTTTTCTTGTCTTTGAAACCTTAATAATTAGCATAGTACTTAGCAAACAGTAGGAGATTAAAAATGAGTGTTGAATGAGGAATGAATGAACGATGAACAATAGAATCTTCCTATATGAAGTTAAGGAATGATTATGTGCCCTCAGAGAGGGCACAGAGAGCCCTTTATTTTATCACACTTCATCATTCAAAACATAATGTGTTTGAAATAACCCAGAATAGAGATCTGATCCTACCCCCTCATATTTCAAGTCATCAAAAATGAATCTCTATACCCGTCTCCTACCAGAACCTAGTGCCAACCATAACTCATAGGATTAGAGAAGATGCTAACTTGGGAGCAGTGAGTTAATCTAGGAACTGGGATTGATCCATGACCAAAGAAACCACAGAATAGTCAGTTGGAAAAATTTGGCATTAAACATAGTTCTCATAATTTTATCTTGGTGGTTTCTGTGTTTCAATCCATCCAATAAACTTGAGTTTTCAGAGGTGCTTTTGGCAAAATGGCTAAATAAGAGGTTGTATCTAAGCCCATCTTTCCTTTATCATCTCAAAAAAGTAACAAGTTTACCAAATAGACTAAAGGAATAATAACAAATAACGAAAGTAATAGGAGAGAACTGAGCATGGAAGGGCATCAGGGAAAAAAGAGAAGAGAAACTTATTAAAAAAGGAAACTGAGTGAAGAAATGAGAAAGGATCCAATAAAATAAATGAATATGTTGGCATGATGGCAATTGAGTTGAAAATCCCTGAAGGAAACGTGTTACTGCTGAGTTTATGAAGTTCTCAGAAATATTCTTTTATATGAGGGACATAGAGATAATAAAGAAAGAACTAGCAAATATGAAGCCTATGGATGGAAAATCAGATTCTAGAAGAGGAAAGAAGAAATTAAGATGGGAAAAATACTTCTAAAGGGATGCTTTGAATAAGAAACTAAATAATGGGGAAGAGAGGATGGAGGGATTCTGTTCCTCCACTCTTATATGGACTATGAAAGAGAAAATAACATCAATAGTAAACTCAAAGACTTCTGAGCAAGATGACTACCTGAATGGAGGAATACTACCAAGGTCCCACATATTTGCTTCATCAAAAACCTGAGATTTGCCCCCAGACCAAAAAATGATCAATAAATCTAATGAGAAACTATAGCAAATGGCCCCTTCCACCTCAAAGCAGTTCCAAAAGTCATCCAGCCCAGGGCTACCTAGCACTCTTGTCATGAGATGCAATAGAGGGCCTTGAAGAGCCAGTACTGTTTTTGCCTTTTGGAATATTTCATTCCAAATTCTTTTCTTATTTGTGGTAGGAATTGCCTCAAAGAACCTCAAAGATTCAGAGAAGTCTAACTTCAGGAGCCCAAAAGTCAAGCCTAGAAGGAGAAAGTACCTCCAAAACAAATGCAAGTGGAGTCTCAAAGGGAAAAAAATGGATTTTGCAAAAGAACTACTTGTGTACATTGAAGAAATAAAGAAAAGGATTTAAAAAAGAAAGAAAGAAAGAAAAACACCAGGAGAAAGAATTGGAAGGAAAATATATAGCTTAGAATTGTAAATCTTATCCAAATAAGAGGTTACTTGAAAACTAGAATAGACCAAATAGAAATCAGTGACTCTATGCAATAGCCAGATGTGTTCAGACAAAATCAAAAGATTGAGAAAAGAGAGGAAAGTGCAAGCTATCTGATATACAAAACAACTGACCTAGAAACGATGTCAAAGAGACGTAAGATTTAAGAGTCATTGGGCTTCCTAAAAACTATGATTAAAAGAAAAAAGTCTGGATACTATATTTCAATAAATCATAAATGAAAGCTATTTAGACCTATTAGAACAGGAGAGCACAGTGAAATAATAAAATATCCACCAATCACCTCCATAAAGAAACTTCAAAGAAAAATTCTCAAGAATGTCACAGCCAAAATCCAGAGTCTTCATGTCAAAGAAAAAAAGATAATTGCAAGCAGGAGTTAAAGTGCCACACTTAGGATCACAGAACACATGACAGTTGCTACTACAAACAAGGAGATCTTAAAACATAATATTCCAGAAGGTAAAAGATTAAGAGCTTACAACCAAAAAAGAAAAAAAAACTTGTCCTGCAGAGTTCAGTATGCTCTAACAGGGAGTAAAAATAGACCTTTAACTGAATGGAAGACTTCCAAGCATTTCTGATGCGAAGACCAAAACTAAATAGGGACTTTGAAATACAAAAAAACCTATAGAGAGAAATATATTTGATCAGTCGGAAGGGACTGTCTGATATCTAATATTAAGGAGAAGAAACAATGTACCTTCAGAATGGTAATACCTCTGAAGGGTGTTGAGGGAGTTAACTAAGGAAAATAGAGGACCTGGGGGGTGGGGCTTGGGGTGGTTAATTGGTTCTGTCTTAGGATTTTAGAAGGGTAAAAGGATAAGTGATCATTTTGAACAGAGGAAGAATGGGATAGAACTTGATATTTATCATAATTTGCATTACATAATTGGAGAAGACTATAAAAACTGGGAGGAATAGGGGCAGCGAATGAATCTTTTTATCTGAAATGAAAAAAAGCAAGTTTAAACTCTCACACACACACACACACACACCACCACACACACGCAATTTGTTGTAGAAATGCATCCAACAACTGGAAAATAGGTGGGAATGACTTGGGGGTTAAGAGAGAGGTAAATACTGGGGAAGGAAGCATTTCAAGCAAAACAAACTTCCTGATCCTGAAAGGGGAGACTAAAAGAGGAAAAAAGAAAAGAACTGGAATCTAACATAGTTACCCATCAGTTGAGGAATGGCTGAATAAATTGTGGTACATGAATGAAATATGGAATATTATTGTGTTGTAAGAAATGACCAAGGAAATTATTTCAGAGAATCTAGGGCAGTATGAAGTTATGTAGTGAACAGAATTTTAAAAAATAGTTTATAGGGGACAAGAATAATATTTAAAGGAGACTACAAGCAGGACCCAGAAAGAGAAGAGAGGAATGAGCCTGGCAGTGGGCTAAGAAAGGAATCTATAGGGGTAGATGATGCAGGGGCAGTGAAGATTTCATACCTTACCCAGAATGCCTGAGCAGAAGTTAGGTGGCAAGCAGAAGAGCAAATTTGAATACCCTATTGCCCCATTGAAGATGGTAAAAAGGAAATGGAATGGAATTGGGGGGGGGGGAAGTACATGGGACTTTGTAGAAATCTACCCTTAGTTATTAAAAGCAGTTCGAGTCAACGTAGCATGAGGAATGGAGTAATTCAAAATACCTCAAAAACAGAGACTTGTGTGCAGTTAAGAAATCAAAGGAGAGAAAGAATATATAAAGAAGAAGAAAGTAGAAAATTCCCAGTTGTCTAAATGGACACAAGAAGTCTGACACAATGGAAGTGAGTTGGATCAGTCAGGAAACAGAAAGCTCACATACCACTGACATAAAGAGAACACAACAGTTATATCAAGGGGGTGGGGTGGTGACTGAAACTCTAGCTTCTCTGCAAATATCAGAAGTCAGTAGAGCTTTATGGTGGAGTTTTATGAGAGCCATACTTACTGTTTCTAAATGTTGCACAGTGGCAAAGCACTTTACCCTTATCCTTCCAGATGTAACCTTGATCGTGTCTTACCAGAAGACATCACATATCTGCTATCCAAAGATGAGAACACCAGAGATCTCTTCAAATAGAGACCAGTTGCATATCTCTGTACTTTATATAAAGCATTCACAGTTTGTGAATCTGTAAACATTTGTGAGAAAATCAAATAAGCTGAAGAAGAAAAACAGTGTACCAAAAGTCCCAGGTGTAAAGAGCATCTTACTATTGATTCAGAAATGATTGAATAAATCTTCCCAAAGTACAATAACTATAAGTTGGTTTGAGTGACTTCTTCATATACTTCTGTATATTTGTATGCAAATATACAAAATAGATCCAAGTACAGTGACAACACTAAGGTAAAGGTGTCGAAGTCACACCTGTAGCTTCCTAGGAGCCCACAGAATGCTAAGAGTATTAGGAATCAGATTGAAATGCAGTTGGGGAATTTACAAAATAAATAAAAACACAACATAGATAATGTTAATTTGTGGTTTTCTAAGTCACTTACTAATTGAATTTGACACCATTACCCTCGGATATTTGATGTCCCCAGAGAAAGCCATTTGTTTTAAAACATGCCACCTACACAATAATATCAATAACAATTTCACACAAAATGGGGCTTTATTTTTTTCAGGGAACCAGTTTTAAGGCCATCATGGGCTAGTTATAGATCCGTTATCTACTCTCTTAAACAGAACTAAACACAGCTTTAGAGTTAAAGAGGTAATTAATCCCTTGGTGTATATGGAAGGCATCAAGCTATGTACCTTCTCCAAATAAAATCCACTAATCACCTCCCTCATTACATGGAATCTCCCCAATGATATCAACAGGAGATATGGACTTGATAAGTGGGACATTCTTAATGTACCAGTAATAAAAATGGTGGTGGTGATAATAGCACTTACATAGCACTTAAAGGTTTGTAAATCACTATAGATAAGTTATCTATTCCAAGGAGAGTTAGAGACTGATGTTCTTAAGTTTGAATCTTGAGCTCCACTTGAACAGGTGCATGAAGGTGATGCCTACAAATATCTTTGCCCCCTTCATGCAAGATATGTTGAGCGTAAAGCTAGCAGGGAAGAAGCTTTGACTGAATACATTAAGGAAACATATTGGCTTACTGAAATCAAAGCTTAATGGGATGAATATCTTAAAGCAATAAACACCCATGGTCTATTAGTCTTGGAGTATGATTTCAGAACTGTAAAACAGACTCTTATAGATTTGGAAAATATTCTAATAAAAACCCATACAATATTAACAACCCCAAGAACACATTAAAGGCAGCTATAACAAGATTAACATTCTCGTGCTAAAAAGATGATTGATACAAGTTCGTAGAGAGGTAAAGGCTGATAACAGGAATATGACATTGTATTTGTCTAATGAAGAGGTGTCAAACCTGTGGCCTGCTGGCCTCCTACAACACTCTTGAGTGTGACATGAACCATATTAAAATGTAACTGGGAAATATTCAATGAAATAAATAAAATTACAATAAAGCAGAGATAATATTACATTTTAAGGCTGTCAATATGTGGCCCACAGGAATCTGTAAGTATAGATTAGTGTCCCTCAGTTTCTTTTTAAATTTGACACCACAAGCCTAATGTAGCTGAAAGTGGCTTACCTCTAGGCTACAGCCTATGAGACAACTTATGATCCAAGCGTGGAATCAAAAAGCCCTCCATAGGTGACATCCAAGCGAAGGACGCATCTGCCCAGAAACACTGAACAAATGACTTAGTCATGTGATGTGTTGATAGAGACAGAGGGGTTTCCCATAGCAACTAAGGGCCAAATTATCATCACAAGAAACTATAGAAGGATAATCATTAAGGAGTCAATATTTAACAATCAATATGGATTGTGCAAAGGAAGGATAGTAACTGTGTAATACATCATTTCAGGCTGTAAAAATTTAGCACCTACCAAAGACCTAGCAAGATGTGACTTGGAGGATAGAATTAGATATAAGAAACCCGCTTACCTTTGATGAAGTAAGAGACAGACAAATCTTCATGCTACAAATACAGAATTCAAAATGTCCTTGAAAATTCAATACACTGAACTGGAAGTGGAGAATCATCACAAACCAAACTGTTGTTTACAATCACCTCTACATAACATTGTTGTTTAAAACAATATTTTGAGTAGATGTCTTCATGGAAAATTACGTCATACCAGGGAAAGGAGTGTATAGGCCCTTGGGCATATCCAACACTCAAGGATGTGCAAGGGGGCATATTTCCAGTGCATTAGAATATACTTCCCTAAAGACAGAAAAGTAGTGACTGGAATGCCATGAGGACGTCCAAGTGAGTCTCATTACTCAGAATACAGAGTGTTTTCCAACATACTCCACTACCTGCTTCATGGGTTGATTGAGGATCACCATAAGGTCTTTTAGAAAACAAAACTAAAAACTAAAAAAAAGAGGAAGTGAGAGCCTTGATTTTGCGTAAAGATGAAAGAAACAAGAGACAGAAGAGATTTTATTTTTCACAGCCACTGTTTTGTATGAGGAACATAGGATTAAAAAAATACGTAAGGAGTCCGTGAATATACTCTAGATTTCAGAAGAGGCTAAAGAGAGGAACAAATAAGAGGCAGTAAAGTAAATCTACACTCCTCTGTCTGTAAACATAACACCACGAATGTGCCAAGTCATTGCAACAAGCATTTATTAATCACTTACTATGTGCCAAGCACCGTGCTAATAACAAATGTGTGTTATTCAAGATAAGTGGATAGATTACAGAAATGGATGACAAGAAGTAGTCTGAACCATGTTCTATCTGGGTGGGAAAAGGAAAAGTACAGAAAAATAATTTTAGTAAAACTGAAAGAACTTGGAATAAGGTAGGGAAAAGTTAGTTGAAGGAGTTGGGTGAAGTGGGGGTGGTATCAGGTTACGTAAAGACAGGAAAAACGTGTTATAGAAGACTAAGATCAAATTAGTATAAGCAAAACTTATACGATGAAAAGTTTAGGTATTAAATAATGACTGAAAAAAGGGGGAAATAATTTTCTTTAAGAATTAATTGTAGGAAAATACAATGTACATCTCCCCAAGTGGGAAATTTCCAGTGCCCTTTGGAATAAAGACCCAAAGGAAATCTGCCTGGACCTCTAAGGGGATCACCTATGGTACAGGGTCCCCTAGAGAAATTTTGGTGTGCCCTTTATAGAAAGGGACACTTAGAAAATGTTGCCCAGACTACGTTGAGAAAATCAAGAAGACTTCTAACCCAGAATCATCGGTTTCTTAACTTACGGTGAGAAGGTGAGTTCTGGTTAATGCCCTGTCCTGCATCCCTTTCAGAGAGATCTTTGTAGGGACCAAGTTTTCTTCCAAGACACAAAGCTGATTTTCTTTGCTTTTTCTTTTCTTTATGGCCTTTGGGTTAGAGAAGGCCATAGAGAACGCCAAGTCAGACGCAGTAATCTCTGGTAAACTTTGTGAAACATTCTTTGTTGAATCTACATAGATGTGCTTTGGGGGACGATTGTGATTTGCCTGAACCCATGGGACTATATAAGATCATGCTACATTGAGCTGCTTGAAGACTTTCCTGTATTATATTGGGAAAGTGAGTGAAAGGGCAACCCTTATGTGTCCCTGAGATCCCAGAGGACTGTTCTAGACTGGGGACATGGGCAATTTGTTTAAAACATAACCCTGCTGACTTGGTTAAAACAGTATATTTTTCACTTGGGGGGTGGTGGTGGAGTGGGGACAACAATGTTAGGGTGATCAGCACAGTAAGCAGCTTCCCATGTGGGGAAGCTTCTGCTTATGGTACTGTCATTATGATGTGTGATGAAAATGCCTTGGAGAGACTTGCACAGGTGTAGAAATTTTGTAACTGGTTCCAGTCTGCTACTCACATGATTAGGAGAAGCCTCTTTTAGTGCCTGGGTAGCCAGAGCTTTAGGTGTGTCTTCAAAAGGTACAAGCAAGCAGAGGCTCAGCAATTCCCATTCTTTTGGGCTATTCATTCACGGTTTGATTCCTTTGCTGATGACATATGGTGAGAGACAGTGCTGTGACTGGGGGAAAACCTGGGGCCTTCTACACAACAAGGTCCCATTAAAAAAAAAATAAACTTGATGTTTGTTCTTTTCTGTTTGGGGTGAAGGGACTGGAGATTCTGATTTTGTAAGTTTTGGAAGGTCAGGAGAGCAAGTGTACCAGTAATTCCAACATTCAGGGTTTTTTAACCCAGATCAGCACCCATACCCTAAGGAGCGACCTTTGTCAGCACACTCACATTTAGTGCACATTTTGATGCACATTTAGGGCACACTCCATCGGTCACAGAGATGAGGACTGGACTCATCCCAAAATCGTAATGTATATGGATCAGAACTCGGTGGGAACAACATGATGTCAGAATTATGCTAAGAATGAGTTCACTCTCCCAGAGGGCAAAATAGGGTAGAGAAGAACTTGCCTCTAAACTATTGGAGGGAAATATTAATGCATTTGTTATTGCTAATCTTCAACATAAATGCCTCTTTGTAAAAGCTGATGACTGTTAGGTGGTTAAATGAAACTGGGGTGCTAGTTTGTTACTGGCAGCTGACAATGGTGGGAAACACAACTAGTGGATGCTTAAACTGATTGGAGATGACTTTTGGGTACTCCTAGAACCCTGAGGGGGAGATTTAGCTGCCTTCCTTCTCTCCAGGAGAGGTAGGCCAGAGTACATTGGATACATTAAAAATTGTACTATTAAATATGAATGGATTAAACAAATAAAATGAAAGAAAATTACAGAATGGATGAGAATGAAACTCAACAATTTGCTGCATATAGTAAACACATTAAAAATGAAAACATACAGATTGAAATGATGGACTAGAGCAAAATTTACTGTGCATCAGGCAGTTCCAAAAAGCAGAAGCTGTAATCATGACTTCAGACTCAATGATTATAAAAATTCAGTGCTGAGAGAGATAAAGTACATTATGCATAAAGTACCATAAATAATGAAACAATATCATTATTAAATATACAGGCATCTGATGTCATAGAGTCTAAATATATAAAGGAAAATCTAATCAAATTACAAAAAAATAGTAACTTTTAGAGCATGTAACATTCTAATTTCAGAGCTGGATAAGACTTAACAGAGATAAACAAAATGTTAGGAAGTCATAGACTTGAACAGAAGAGTCAGTAGAGCTGCTTAGTTTTCAAAGACTTATGGCAACTTCTCACTGGGAGCATTAAATTTTATGTGTGTGTATACATATATGTATGTGTATGTATATGTGCGTGCATCTGTCTCCTCAAGCATGCCTTTACAAAAACGGATCATGTGCCAGGCACAAAAAATCATAAGCAAATGGTAAAAGACAAGACACATCCTTTACAAACCACAGAGTAATAAACATGATGACACAAGCAAAAGATAAAAGAACCAAATGGAGATGAAGAAACAAATCAGAGAGACAGCACATAAGTATAGGGTATTCTTAAAGTTTTAGTGCAGTTTAAAGTTATTAAAGCTTAAAGATTTTTGGGACCACTATATGTGTAAGAGAAAGATAGCAATGAAATGATATGCCCAAATTGTAGGAATGCAGGTAAAGTGATCATGATAGGCCTTGGTCAGGTCTGTATATATTATAAAAGAGGGAGAAGATATTGTGTTGCAGATAAAATTTCAAAGAAGCTAAGCTGTGGTACAGTCAGAAAGTCCATGCACATGGAAATACTGCAGTCCAGTAGCACCTGCCATGAAAGCACCTAGAACACGATGTTTTCTTGAACATAGCTCTTGGCATCCCCATGAGAAAATCAAAACCAAGGGTGAGAGGAGGGAGCTTTGCCTCCTTGGAATAGGTTCCTCATTCCATGTGAATTTTCCTTGATACTGTCATCTATGAGGAAGAAGTAGATGAGAGATCTAGATGCTTTTCAGAATAAGAATAGGAACTGTGTCCCTAAGCATCGTAGGCTTTCTGTTTGACCACTGTATCCTTATAAGCTAAGTCAACCTACTTTTATACCTCTTCCTTGTATGGGGCCAGTCACTTATACAACTCCGGTCTCTAGGTTCAGAATAACTGCCAGCAAACTTCTAAAATGACAATCTTCAGCAAAGATTTTAGGTATGAAAACATAGGGTAAGAAAAGAGAAAAAGAGAATTAATGAACTGAGAAAAATCCATCCATATATAGAGAGATAAATGCACATCTATCTATCTATATACATACATTAGATAGATAGAGAGATAGATAGATAGAGAGATAGATATTTAAAACACAGGAAATCAGGAAATTAACAACCTCAAAAAAGTAAAAAAGAAATATTGAAAATAATTTTAGGAAAGCTAACAACGAAAAGCATATGTCATAGAGACAAAACAGGAAAATTGTGTTATGATTATATGCACTATAGATAATGAAATATTATAGTAAATATTTATGGTCAAAAGGTGTAGCATCAAAATACTTAAGGTAAAGCAAATTGAATGCAAGAAGACTTCAATCTTAAAACAATCATTGTAGGAAATTTCAATGTGCCTCTTTCAGACTTAGAAAATCTACCATATGATGATTTTTAAAAAATTATAGTTGTGAACAAAATGTTGGGAAAACTAGATGTAATTGACCTTTGGAGTAAAAAATCTGAGTTCAGATCTCAGGTCTAATACTTACCAGCTTTGTGACCATGGTCAAGACACTTAACCTCTTTGTCCCTTGCTTTGTTGTTGTTGTTATTGTTGTTCAGTCATTTCGGCCATGTCTGAGTCTTCATGACCCCATGTGGGGTTTTCTTGGCAAAGATACTACAGTGGTTTGCCATTTCCTTCTCTAGCTCATTTTACTGATGAGGAACTGAGACAAACAGGATTAAGTGACTTGCCAGGGGTCACATAGCAAGTAAGTGTCTGAGGCTACATTTGAACTCACAAAGAGGAGTCTTTCTGACTTGAGGCCTGGCACTTTATACATTGAACCACCAGATGCCCATGCCTTGGTTTCCTCATCCATAAAATAAAACGAATGATAATTGAATGACCAGTTTCATTGTCTTTGTTGTGAGGCTCAATAAGGTAATATATGTAAAGTCAATTATATAAACTTTTTAAAATGTTAAATAAGTCAGTTACTATCATCATCTACAAATGCAAGTAATTTTTTTTCTGCTTCTTTTGCTGTACATTATTTCATATAAAAGTTTTCCATACTTATTTGTGTTGTTTATTCTGGTACATTTTAATTACATTAATAGTATTCCATTACATCTGTATGCCATAACTTATTTAACCATGTCTCTATGACTAGGGGAGGGATTTTAGGTTGCTTCTGTGTTTCTTTAATTATGTATAATGTCACTATGCTAATCTTGAAAATACGTAGCTTTTTGTTGTTACCGTTGTGTCCTTTCCTAATAATGGGGAAATATTGGTCAAAAAGATAGGATTATTTTTGTAATTTTTATTGTATACTAGAAGATTGCTCTCCAGAAAGATTTCACATATGAGTATACAAATTTCTCTGAAACTTTGCCTATAGTTATTTTTAAATTGAATTTATAGCTTTGATGAGTATGAAGTGGTACTGTTAACATTTATCTTTATCTCTTTGATTATTAGTGAGATTAAGAATTTTCAAATGATCATTAACAATTTGTGTTTCTTCATTTGAAAATCGTTCACCTCCTCTGTTTATTCATTGTTAACTGAAATTTACCACTGTGGGTTTTGACAGTTCATTATCTATTTTAGATATCGAACTTTATCTGATATGTTTGGTAAAACTTAATCTTATTTTTACTTTTTGTGTATAGGTTTAAAGTTAGTGTAATAAAAATCTGTCTTGTCCTTAATAATTATTTGTATTCACAGAATGACAAAAAAGATTTACCCTTCCTCACAACTGATATTTTAAATGTCATTCCTCTTTCTTTCCAACTCTTTTTGAGTGCATGTATTTGGTTTTCTAGTTCAGTTTAAATTTCTTTGTTGTTCAGTCATTTTTCGGTCATGTTCAAAACTTCGTGACCCCATTTGGGGTTTTCTTGGCAAAGATACTAGAGTGGTTTGCCATTTCTTTCTCTGGCTCACTTTACAGATGAGGAAAAGGAGGCAAACAAGGTTAAGTTACTTGCCCAAGGCCGCACAGCTAGTAAGTTTCTGAAGCCAGGTTTGAACTTAGGAATGTGAGTCTTCCTGACTCCAGGCCCAACACTCTATCTCCTGTGCCATCTACCTGCCCTTAAATTTCTTACCCAGCTAGAATTCATAAAATTCCACATCCTTTTTCTGCCAAACTACCAAACAGTTTTTATGTACGTTTGTTAAATGTGTCAGTTTTTATGTTCTAAAAATTTGCCACATACAAAATTCTTGCATACATTTGGTTGGATGTCTGGCACACCCATTCCATTCTACTGTTCTACTCTATCATCTTATTTTTGCCCAGTCACTGGTAGTTTGGATGGGAACCACTTTGTCATATGTTTTAAAGTCCAGAAATATGAGATCCCCTTCATCAAGTCAAGCCAAGAAGAATTTATTATATGCCAGGTATGTACCAGGCACTGTGTGCTAAGTACTGGCAGTACAAATAAAGACAAAAACAATTTATGCCCTCAAGAAGCTCACATTCTAACGGATGAAACAACGTGCAAATGACTGTATGTGTATAACATAGATACAATGTGCAGATATCTATATTCTTTATAACTTTCCGTGATAAATTGGAGGTAATCTCAAAGAAAAGGAATTAGAAGTGGAGAGTATATTGGGAAAGTCTTTTTTTTTTTTGAAGATGAGATTTGAACTGAGATCTGAGGGAGCTAAGAAATCCAGGAGATGTATAAGAAGAGGAAGAATAGTCCAGGCATAGGGGACAACCAATAAAAGTCAGGGACTTGGAGTCTGTAGTGTCATGTGCAAAGAACAGAAAGGAGGCCACTGTCATAGAGAGCATGGAGGAGAATTAGCTGTTAGGAGGTGTTTTTGTTTTCAAGACTGGGTCTAAATATAAAGAAGACTAGAAAGCCAGGAAGGGACCAGGTTGTGAAAGGCTTTGAAAGCCAAACAGAAGGTTTTATATTTGATCCTGGAGGTCATAGACAGATCACTGGATTTTGTTGAATAGGGTGGTCATATGGTAAGAGATGTGCTTTAGGAAGATCAGTGTGAAGTTGAGTTGAGGGTGGACTGGAGTGGGGAGAGACAAAACAAGGAGACCAACCAGTAGGCTGCTGCATTAGTCCAGACATGAGGGGATGAGGATTTGTACCAGGGGATGGCAGCATCAGAGTCAAGCAGTGTAAGTGTGAGGAGTGAAGAATGACATCTTGCTTTGAGTCTGGCTGACTGAGAGGATGGTGGTGCCCTCAACAGTAATAGGAAAGTTAGAAAGAAGGTAGGGTTTGGGTTGGTGGTGAAGATAATGAGCTCAGTTTTGGACATTTTGAGCTTAAGCTGTCTATGGAACATTCAATTCAAGATGTCCAATAGGCAATTGGAGATACTAAAACTGGAGATCAGAAGGGAGGTTAGGACTGAATAAATAGATCTGAGAATCATATGCATAGAGAAAATTGAATCTGTGAGAATTGCTGAGATAACCAAGTGAAAGAGATTAGAGGGAGAAGAGAGCCAAGGACATAATCCTGAGAGACACTATAAGGGAGCATAATTTGGATGAAGATCCAGCAAAGATCTGAGGAATAGGCTGGTAAGAGAACCAAGAGAAATCGGTGTTCATAAAACCAAGAGAGAAGAGAGTATGAAGGAGAAGAGGGTGACTAATAGGATCAGAGCATACAGAGATGTGTAGAAGAATGAGGACTGAGAAACATCTATTAAATTTGGCATTTAGGAGATCATTTGGAGGGGCCGGTTCCAGTTGAATGATGAGGTTGGAAGCCAGGCTTAAGACAGTTTAGAAGAGAGTGAGAGGACTGGTGGTGAAGACAAATTATAGATGGCTTTCTCAAGGAGAATATCCGTGAAAGGAAGGAGAGGTATAAGATAATAGCAGCAGGGACTGACAAATGAAGTAAGGGATATTAAAGGACAGTGGAAACATTGGTGTGTCTGTAAGTAGTAGTGACAGCCAATAGACAGAGATTGAAAATTAATGAGAGTGGAGATATTAGATGAGGCAATATGCTGGAGAAAAATGGCGTAGAATGGGATCAAGAGTGCATGTGGAAGAGTTAGTCTTGGCAAGGAAAAGAGTCACCTCATCATGTGGAACAGGGGTGAAGGAGATCAAGGAAAGATATCTGAGTGATATGAGATGATGAAGAGGGGAGAAGAGGTAGCTCTTTCAGTATAGCTTTAATTTCTTCATGAAGTGTGCAGCAAGGTTCTTAACTGAGGAGGTGGGAAGTAGATAAGGATGCCATGAGAGTTTTGAGAGGGATGGAAACATTTGGAAAAGTTGCTGTGGTTAAGTGGGGTGGTTAATCAGTTAGGTAGGTCTTGCCTTATTGCAAGACAAGACTTTGACCTGACCAGCTAGGGTCACTTAAAAAGTAATCCATTTTACACATTGTTAAAAGACACCTCTCTCCAAAGAGAAAAAAGCTCCACATACTGTGACAGTGATAAAAATGAGTTTCATTTCTTCAACTTCTTGCTTAAATTTTTTTTGACAGTTCCTCTCTTTCCCTGACTCTGACTTCTTGTGGGGTTATTGCTTGGGACTCCCTTACTCTACTATAGTATCATAAAGCATCTTAGAGACCAGGTCATGGGCCCCGCTGAGATTATGTAACAGATTTTAATGGACCAATGAACACACTTTGAAGATTTTCTATAATTCCTTTAGCACTGTGTGAATAGGAGTGAAAGCAGAAGATGGTTGGAGTGATCCAAGGTTGGGGCATGACTAGAAATGAGTAGCAATAGGATAAGGGGATAATAGACTCTTAGACTATGTGAGGAGTTGCATTCATTCACCAAGAGATCAAGAAAAGGAAAGGAGGAGAGTGTAGCCAATGCATTTCATTTGTTTTTCTTTTCAGTGAGTCTCTTAGTATTCTTGTAGCCTTGTTTTTCCATATAAATTTCATTATGATTTTGTCTATAAAGAAACACTTTCATATTGCATTAAACATACAAATTAGTTGGGAAGCATTTTCATTTTTACTATTTTAATCAGGCCCTTTCATAAATATTGAATCTCTTCTGCTGTTTAGGTCTTCCCTTTACTTCAGTTATTATAGTTTTATAGTTCTTATAACCATGTGTAACTCCTTTATATTCCTAAGTAAATTAATTCCCAAGTATTTGATGGTTTTGTTATGAATGAGGTTTATTTTTTATTACGTGTTCATGGTCTTCACAACTAGTAAATAAAAATGCAAATTATTTTGTAGATTACTCTTGTATTCTTCAACTTTAATGAACTAATATATTATCTCCTTAATTTTTTGATTTGAAGTAGTTAGATTTTCTAGGAACGCTATCATGTTTTCTGCAAATGATATTTTGATTTCTGCATTTATAATATTAATACTCTTAGCATCCTTTTCCCTGTCATATTGCAATTGCTATAATTTCCAAATTTATATCATACAAAAGTAATGAGAGTAAGCAATCTTACTTTGTACCTATTTTTAATGGGAAGGTTTCTACTGTCTCTCCATTGTATAACATACAGGCTCTTGGCTTAAGGTATATACTTTTCATTATGTTAAGAGGGGGGGAAAACTCTATATGTCTAATCTTTTTAGTGATTTTATCACAAATGAAGGCTACTGATATAATCATTTGGGGGTATTATTTTGCTCGTTGTTTTCTGTAACAGTGCCTGGCACATAGTAGGTACTTAATAAATGCCTTTTGGCAGATCAATATGTTATTGTATTGACAGTCTTTACTAACCTTAGATTAAATTTGCATGCCTGATAAAATCCTTACTTGGTCATGATAAACACTTTTCTTCATGTAATGTTATATTATGTGGCTAATATTTAATGTTTTTGCATCAATATTCATTAGCAAGTGTGGTCTATACATTTTTTAACTGTTATCTTTACTTGGTTGTTGACTGTCTTTACTAACCTTGAACTAACCTTGTATGCATGGTACAATGCTTACCTGGTAGTGATAAAAAAAAAAACCTAACAACTTAATGTAATGTTATTTTCTGTTGGCTAATATTTTATTTTATGTTTTTTTTCATTAACATTCATTGTCAGATTTTGTCTCAATTTTTTTTTCTGTTATCCTTACTTGGTTTTAAATCAACATCATATTTCTTTCATAAAAGGTGTTGGGTGATATTCAACTTGTCTTCCTGTTTATAAGTAATTTGTGCTACATATGGATTAATTTTTCTGGAAAAGTTAGAAAGCATCCATTGAAAACCAGGAAAGGTATTTTATTGCATGGTAACTCTTTGTTACTATTAGAATTTATTGAGACACAACTAGGGGGAGATGATGGTATTTGTCACTCATTCCACCATTTTCATTGACTGTCCCCAAAGCCTACAATGCCCTTCTTCATCCTCTGACTTCCCTGCCTTCAGGTCTAAGCCAAAGTCCCACCTTCTGCAATAAGTCTTTCAGAGTCCTCCTCAATCATAGTGGCTTCCCTCTAAGACTACCATTTTATCCTGAATTTGTACATAGTTGTTTGCATGTTGTCTTCCCCATTAGACTGTGAGCTTGAGAATAGGGACTGTCTTTTACCTTTCTTTGCATACCCTATGTTTAGCACACTGTAGGCAATGAATACTTACTGACTTGATGGAGGAAGAGAAGTGACTAGAGCTGGTCAGAATCCTTAGGCAAGAATGAGGGGGACTCAGAAACAAGGAGACCAATAGGTTTTCAGAGGATGGTGCTAGTGGAGGTTTGAGGATGAGGGTTCCCCACTAGAGCTGGTGGAAAGCTAGCAAAACAAGTCTAGTTCCCCAGAATTTGCTCCGGGTGTGGGAGGAGGGCAGGGCATACTAGTCTCAAAGACCCTGTGCCACCAATGGGGGTGGGGCAGGCCTCTAGGGTAGCAGCTACAATTTCAAATTTACTCAGTTCTTAAATTACTTTTTGCAAAGTCTCTTCCCCCATGCAATCCCCTTTTTTCACCCTCCCTTTCCCCTTTTTCCCCCCCCCCCCCAGGCCAAGAGAGGATTGGGCAAAGTGTGGATTTAGGTTTTTTGTTTGGTTGGGTTTTGGGGGGTTTTGGGGTTTTTGTTTTTGTTTCTGTTTTTAACTAAATAAGGTAATTAGGACAGATTTGGCTGTCTTGGCTCCCTTGCTACCCTTCCTGGAAATCTCATAGCAGAATTATTTGTGATAAAAAGCTGGAAACAAGATACATACCTAACAATTGGGGAATGGCTGACTAAAAGGTATTGCATGAATGAAACAATATTAACATACTATAAGGAGTGAGAAGTGTGAAAAAAGAGAAACATGGGAAGACTTGCATGAAGTGATATAAAGTGAAGAGAGAACACTATATAAATGACTATAAAAAGATTATCAGTCTTGAGAGGCAAGAAATACTAGTAAAATACAATACACAATGTGGGTACTATTCTGTCAAAGTTAAGAAATACATCCTTTATATTAACAATCAGAAGTGAAAAGCGATATGTGCTATCAGTTGAAATCACTCTATATTAAATGGTTTTGTAGAACAGTTTTTGGTTAATGTATTTGGTATGGGGGTTTGTGTGTTTGTTGGGAAATATATTACACTAAAATATGTAAATAAATTATATGATTAAGTAAGGAGTGCACAGCAGAGAATAAAAGAAGACTTAAGGGGAAGCAAAGAAAATACGGACAGCTTTGGAACACAGTATGTAGTATTTAATTATATAGGCTTTCTTGAAATGGAAATTTATTGCTGTATATTTTGAATCATTTCATGTTCTGTTGTGCACATACCAATGCCTTCTTTTCTTTTTTCTTTTGTATTTAAGCTTATAATGTTTCTTTTTCTTTTCTTATTGTGTATTTAAGTTTTAGTATTTAAGTTTAAAATAAATTAATAAAGAAATTTAAATAAGGAGAGGAAGAGGAAAAAGCTTCCTTCTCTCCATCCCCCCAAACTCCTATATAGTAGAATAGGGCAGGGTTGAAGCCATTATTGGAGGGTCTGAGTGGTGACGGTTCAGAATGCAGTATCAATCAATCATTCAATCAATAAGCATTAATTGGACTCTTGCTGTGTGCCAAGCACTGATAAGTGTTGAAGACACCCGAAAAAGGGAAAAATAATCCCTGCCTTCAGGAAGCTTCCAGTCTAATGGAGGAGAAAACATGAAACTCAGTAGGTGCATCCATAATTTATACAGAGTGGATGACAGCATAAAAGGTCATCTTAGAGTGGAAGGCTCTAGCAGCAGGGGATCCGGAAAGGTCTCCTTCAGAAAGAAGATGGCATTTAAATTGAGTCTTGAAGGAATCCAGGGAGTCTAAGAGGCAGAGGTGAGAAGAGAAAGCATTCCAGGCATAGCTAACAGCTGTCACAAAGACATCAAGGCCAGAGTTCCAGTGTTGTGTGCAAAGACCAGCAATCAGCATAACTGGATCCTAGCATGCATGGAGCATAGTGAAGTGTAAGAAGACTAGAAGAAGTAAGAAGTTTTTAAATCCTCTGTTTCCAAGGCCCCTAGAAACCAATGAAGATCTCACCACCATTTTTTTTTCTTCATCAACTGAACCAGGTAGACATTTTACCCTGGAGCCGCCTGGCAAGGACAGCCAAAATCACATTTTGGTCTGCAGGACCTAAAGAGTGATCCAAGTATCCCTGTGTTGAATTAAGAGATAATTAGAAGTATTTTGAATCCAAGAAGGGAGGAAGGGAAGGAGTTGCTCACCATCCTTTACCTTTGTGATACTGTAAGTCCTGATTCTTTTGTGCATATTATATATGTGTGTGTATAGTCATTTATATTATGGAAGATGTGTTAGGGCTGATGGGAGTGTTTGCTGTGCAGAGATATAAGAAGAGTTAAAATGTAATTGGTATTTAATGGCAGAATAAATAACCTGAAATGCTTGGCTCGGTTCTTCTTTCTCTTTCCTGAACTAAAATGCAAATGCTACAAAATTAGCTATTTTCTTTATATAGAATGGACAGAGAGAAGAGATATCATTAGTTGCAAAGCACTATTACCCAGAACTATCCACTGGGACAAAGAAATAGCTTCACTATATACTACTCTTGGAATAGAATTTTATCTTTATCAGTGAAGATGGGATTTTCTAAGTAAATTGATACCCTTAACACTAGAAATGTTAGCCTAAAGTGAAGGACTTCAATCGTAACATTTGCATTCAAAATAAGAATGTGATCTTTACAAATAAGCTTTATTTGTTGAATAAGGGTCTTCTAAGATGCCCTGACAAGATGTAGTTTCACTTCCTTCTCTGGTCTACAGTGTCACTGGTGTGGGTACTTGAAAGTACTAAAGCTGACTTCCCTGAAATATTCTCTTACTAGGACTTTAATTCAGATGGCCTTCTTGAGTGGGGCAGATTAATGAAATCTGTCTGAAAATATTGATGTCAGAAATGGAACCCAGGAAAATAATGTAACCTCCTACTGAAGCAGATCCCAGATGCTCAATGCTTACCCAAATTCCCCCTTAAATTTCCCAGCTCTTAGGCACCAAAGAAAGACACTTTTATCACAGGATATACTATAACAGGAAGCGAACAGGGGCTTGAGTCTGGTCATGCTCTGGGGGTGTTTTTCAAAGGTCAAACATGGGCTTTGATTTTCTCCCTTAAACTTAATATCTCTCTCTCTCTCTCTCTCTCTCTCTCTCTCTCTCTCTCTCTTCTCTCTCTCTCTCTCTCTCTCTCTTCTCTCTCCCTCCTTCCATTTCTCTGTCTTCTGTGTCTGTCTGTCTGTCTGTCTGTCTGTCTCTCTCTCCTTTCTCTCTCTCTTTCCCCCAAAGACACCTAAGGAAGGTTTCCCTAAGGCCCGTTCCCAAGGGTCTGAACCCCCAAAATGGAGCTATGCAAAAGGGAAGTAGACTGCCTTAGAAAGTAGTGGGTTCCGCCTCACCTAAGGACTTGAAGCAAAGGCAGGATTATGCCTCATTAGGCATGTTAAGGCATTATTTGGACTACATGGTCATGGAGATCTCCTGAATTCTGTGATTTTATACCTTCACAGAAATCTCTAAAAGGTCAAGAATAAACTATGCTTTTTTGTTTGTTGATTTTAAAACAAAAAGCTTTTTACTGGTTGAGCAAGTGTAACCCTAAAAGCTCTTTCCCAAGAAGGTGTTCTCTCAAGCATAAGTTAATATCATGCAAGATTTCTTCATAGATACAACCCCAGAGGTAAACTCTGTTCAACAATACTGTTTATCAGTATCAAGTGATGCATAAAACAGGAAAACATGTGTTTGCTAAATGTGTTCATCACCATCGTGGAGGATGTCCTGTAAGGAATCTGAGCAGAAGAAAGGCAGTATGTTATAGCAGATAGTGAGCAGGCCCCTAAGGCAAGAAACCTGGGTTCAAGTGCCACCTCTCCCAATACTAGCTGTGACCTTGGGTAAAATACTTAACTGCTGGGTGCCCAAGGCAAACCTCCAACTCTATAGATTGCAGAATAGTTCATCTCTAGGAAATCCTTAGACCAATGAAATTACATGTTCTGACTAAGTGTATAGCTAGATGTAACATATAGTATAGATATATAAAAAGTAAACATATAGATAAATGACTAAAAGCTTTACATGTTATGATGTACATAATCGTACCTTAAAATGAACTGTCTCTCCTCTCTCTCTGTATCTATATCTTTAACATCAATGTTCTCCTAGCAATGTTATGTGACTAGAAATATGAAATACCATGTTCTCAGAGGGATCAAAATTTTCAGTGATCTAAAAGGTGTTAAAAACACTGATGTTGATGATGATGATGATGATGATAGCCGGCATTTTTATAGTGCCTTAAGGTTTATGGAGTAGTATACTTACATCATCTCCCTTGATCAAAATGGTAGATGTAAACAAGTCAAGGCAAATTATCAGTGACGACTTTCATTTGAGAAGAGATATGGAAGACCTCACCAAGAATTCAGACAACCAGAAAAGGAGATAAGCTGGTCATGTATTAAGAAAGTTCTTAGAAAACCCAAACACCACACTGGTACTCTCTGAAGACTAAAAAACCAGAGCAAAGCTTCCAGTGCATTAGGTAGTTTCCCTATGAAGGCTTTAAGGAAGACCATAGCTGAGGAAGACAGGGTATGCATCTCTTGTTCCGATAAATCAATCGTTGGTAAAAATAAAAATAAAAAGAACTGTTGGTTAGAAATTAAGACACATCTTCCCCTAGAAAGAATGGGGTGGGTAAATGAATAGGCAAGCCCACAAAAGGTTATCTAATTTTTACATAATGTACATAAAACATATATTTATACTGAAAAAAGTAGAAGAAACTATTGTAATGCTCCTAATTAAAATATAGAAGGGATAATCATGTATAAGAATTCATTTTTAATTTGTCTTGAATGCTGGTATTTTGAGAAAGGCAGGTTCTGTTAGAGAATGAGCAGGGAGATGGAGGCTTGGAGAGTCTAAAGTAGACTTCAGGGAACATTCAAGAGCTACAGTGGCTGATAGCATTGGTTTTTTATCATGGCTAATTTCACTTCAAAAAGTTATGGTTTTTCTTCTCTTTGGTACTGATTATCACTTGTACCACTCTTAAGCTGGTCATCCATGATTAGTGTTTGTTTTATTTGCCTCCCTGGAAGCAGAAAAAGTCTCCAGAGGCAATCAGTTAAAAGTTGGAATTTAGAAGGAAAAGAGGTTAAAGAGGACATGGGCATGAATGACAAAGATTGCCTGGGGGGAAATGAATTGAGCTGGGAATGGTAAAAAAAACAAATGAAAGGGAAAAGGTTGCTGGGACTTTCCACAGCTATTCCATAATAGCTGACATTCATAGAATATTTCAAGGTATTCAAAGCATTTTACTAGGCCTTTTGGCTATTCCCTGTGTCGCACTGTGGACATCTTGGGCTTAGAATCAGGAAGACTCATCTTCCTGAGCTCGAATCTGGCCTCAGACACTTACTAGCTGTGTGACCCTGGGCAAGTCACTTAACCCTGTTTACCTCCATTTCCTCATCTGTAAAATGAGCCAGAGAAGGAAATGGCAAAGACCTTCAGTATCTTTGCCAAGAAAATCCCAAATGAGGTCATGAAGAGTCAGACACGACTTAACAACATATGTGACAGGCACAGCCTCTGCCCTTCTAACTTTCTTAAGGACTCATCTCAAGTGCTACCTCCTTCAAAATACCTGTCGTAATCCTCCAACTCACTGTATAAATTATGTATTTAATATACATCCTGTATTTATTGTTCTGTAAACATATTGTGTCCCTCCAGTAAAATGTAAGTTCCGTAAGGTCAGGGACTAACTATCTTCCTTTTGTAATTGTATTGATTAGTTATTTCATTTGCTACTCAGAACAATCTCTTATGAGTTTAGGTACTACAGATGCTATTGTTATTTTACAGATAAGGAAACTGAGACTCATTGTGATGAAGTAATGCACCCATGGTTACATACCTAGTAAATGGAAGGATTTGAACCCAGATGTCTCCTGACTCCAAGTCTAATGCCATGCCACCTCTCTAGGCCAGTTCTTTCTGGGAGGAATAGAAGTGGTGATGAGGAAGAGATGCTGAATACAAAAGTTCCCAGGACCATCTGCCACAGAGCACCATCATCCTAGGACATCTTGACTGCTGACCAAAGTGAAAGTGAAAAAGGGGAGGCATCAGAGGATCACTGTCCATTCTGTACTTACACATACTTGAATCAAGTTGGGTGCTTCTCAGAAGTACCTGTAGACTTGTAGAGATAGTGATTTCAATTCAATTCCCTTCACCTCAATTCAGATTTTTAAAAACAGAATTTTCAGTCTCAGCTGAAAGAGTCATATCCCTGGGCTCCAGTTGCCTCATTTATAAAATGAAAGGGCTAGTCTAGATAACTTTAAAGGTCACTTCCAGCTCACATCCTATTATTTAGGATGGCTGATGGTTAAAAATCATGTGCTAACCGTCATCTGCAAAGACTGGGTCATATAGGAATCCAAAAATATATGTTTTATCATCTGCATTAGCAGATGAACAATTGTTTGCTTGGCTTTTTTTTTGATTGTTTTCCTTTAACGTTTATAGTGTTTCCTGGGATCATGTTTTCCTCCCCTCCATTTTTTCTTTGCCCTTCATCTTCCTAATAAGAGGAATTCTTTGCAATCTCTGGGGTTCTTCATTAGAAAAAAAAATTATTATTGTAAATTCCCTGGACTCGAATAGTCCTTTTTTAAGCCTCTGATCTTTGCCTTCCCAAAGATCTAAGTCTTAAGAACCTTGAGCAAAGAAGGGAAGGGAATTAATTAAAAAGAAATTAAAAAAAAAAAGAGGAACACATAATCATTGTCAAAGTTCCAGGTGAGTCAGCTTGGTAAAAAAAAGTATGAAAATGCTGAACGTGGTTAACTGATTCCACATTCCCTGATAGAGTCATTCTAAACAGTAGCAAGTGACTGGATGTCTAATACTGTACTCTATTTTGTTTCCTAAATTCAGGAAATGAAACTTGGATAGCCACCTAGCCGTAGATGGAGAAGGAAGGCACTGCCACCTACAGGTTTGAAAAGGAGCAAGACCATAAATTAATACTTAATTGGGGGGAGGGGTCCTATTACTGTAGTGTTGTCATTGACTTTAAAACTTCAAAGTTTGTTTAGTTTATCCTCCTGCCTTCAGGCAGAACCGTGCCTAAACTAGTCAAGGTCTTTGGCTCAAACTATAGAAACTTAAGCCTTGAACAAATTGAAACAGTCTCATTAGCTTAATTAAGTCAAGTGTTAAAATGCATTATTTTGGTGGAAGGGGATCTAAAGAAGGCTGTATGGTCATCTGACAGCCTTCCTTTGTCCAGTGAAAAAAATAAAAATAGCTGTCATTTTTATAAAGCACTTTACCCAAATCATCTCCTATCATCCTCAAAACCTAGAAGGTAGGTACTACACACCATTATTTTCCTATCTTTCAGACAAGGAAATCTGATTCTTAGAGAAATCAAATAAACCACTCACCAGTGGTCACAGAGATACTAAGTGTTAGAAGTGGGGTTCAAATCCTGGTCTTTCATGATTCCAAGTCCAGCACTGTTTTCCATATGCTATGATGCTTTTCACATCATTTGGGGGTTAATGATCCAATGAAGTCCCATTACCCACCACTCTCAAGTGAGTGGCTTAGAGGAATGACAGGTTGGTTCCCCACTAGAGAAAGCCAGGCCACTACTAACTGTGGCCCCACACACATTCACTCAGTAAATCCTGACCACATACATAATAGAATCATAGGATATGAAGTTAGAAGAGACATTTTAAGATCATGTAGTCCTGTGGTTGTTAATCTGGGGTCCATAGATTTTTTTGGCAGTCCATGAATTTGGAACTTTAAATATTTTTATAACTATGTTTCAATATAATTAGTTTCCTTTCGAAATTCTATGTATTTTATTTTATGCATATAACAACATTGTTCTGAGAAGGTCTATGCCACACCATCAAAGGGGTCCATATGCAAAAAAAGATTAAGAACTCCTGAGAAGTCCACCCTTCTCATTTTACAGTTTAAAAACTGAGGCCCAGAAAGATGTTTTTGTCCAAGGTCACATAGTCCAAATCAGACTTGAAATTTCAAGACTCTGGAACAACTGAAGTCTCTTCAAACACTTCTGCCAACAAATGCCAGACAAAACCTGTGTCTTCATCCCTTCCAACCACTGTCCTGTTCTGACCTCCTCTATGGCCAGGCAGAAAAAGTTGAATCCCCCTTCCACATGACAGCCCTTGAAATACTTGAAAATAGCTATCATGCCCTTCCCTAGCCTTAGCCTTTCCAGGCTAAGTTTCTCCAGGTCCTTCCATTTATACTCACATGAAATAAACTCTGGACCCTTCATGGTCTTCTAGATACTTTCTAGCTAGTCAATCTCCTTCTCAATATACGGCACCCAAAACAGTGCTCCCAAGGTAATCTGGCCAAGGAAGAAAATAGGGGATTGTTTCCTTACTTCCTGGGTGCTATCTATTCATCTTCTAAGGTGGTCTAAAATTAGATTAGTTTCTTACCTGCCTTATCATATTATTGGCTCATATTAAGCTTGCAGTCCCTTAAAAATCCCAGATCTTCGGACAGAACATGGTCTAGCCACACCTTCCTCCATCTCCTACTTGTGGAGCTTCCCTTACCTGGGAGCAGGAATTTCATATTGACCTTTTGGTTATCTGAAACTCTATAGCACTTATAGCCTGGATCAGTCACTTACTTAAACATATGAAAATATGAAACTATTAGTAGTTGGTCAGGATGACTGACTGTTGATTGACTAAGGTTAGTTCTCTGACACAAATAAATCAGAATACATGGGGACCTATGAAAAGATTTAAAGATGGTGAGTAGCCTTCAGCAGCCTAGCTATTCAGGAGTTCCCATGAAAGCAAACACCAAGATGACCCATGGTTGAAATCAAAAGGGCAGCACAAACTCAACACGGAAGCTGATGAGGGACAGAGTAGTATAGGGTGCCTGAATTTTTTTTAAAAGAAAATCAATGAGAGTGAGGGCAGGGGAACCGGTGGAAACCAGCTCAGAAAACCACCAAGTACCTCAGCATTCTACCCCAAAGGAATCTCCTAGTGCATTAGCAGAAACTAGGGAGGCAGCATTCCAAGGGGCCCCAGGCAGATAACACCCTGCAGCACCCATCTAAAAGGAGCTGAAGAAAGCTAAAGGAAAGGAAAAGCAGGCAACCTAGAGTTGCCCTAGAGTTCCAGCCTTGCTGATTCCAGCCCAATGCCAGGTAAGCTGCCAGAACCCTACAGCCTCCAATTGCCAACATAAGAGGCCCCAGCACACAAAGCCAGTGACCAAGACCTAGGCTTCCAACACAAGAAGCTTGGGTCAGTGCCCTCTGTGCCCCAGCAGGAGAGCTCAATCTCTTTAAAGGCCAGGGAATAAAGAAACACCATGAGTAAAAAGAAACATACCATAGATTCATATTATGAGAAGAGTGAAGATCAAGACAGAAATTCTGAAGAGGACAACATTGTCAATAAACCCACACCTGCAACAACAAAAGGGAATATGAACTGGTCTGAAGCCCCAAAAGCCTTCTTAGAAGAGCTCAAGAAGGATTTTAATAGTCAAATGAGAGAGGTAGAAGAGTCCTTCAAAAATACAATTGGCCAATTGGAAAAAAAATACACTGAAGAAAACAAGTCCCTAAAAAACACAACTGGCCAGTCGAAGAAGGAAGGAGAAAAACTAACAGAAGAGTACACTGAAGAAAACAAGTCCCTAAAAAACACAATTTTCAAACTGGAAAAAAAGTACACTGAGGAAAACAAATCCCTTAAAAATACAATTGGCCAATTGGAGAAGGAAGTACAAAAACTAACAGAAGAAAACAGTCTGTTAAAAACTAGAGTCAGACAAATGGAAACTAATGACTCTATGAGAGAGCAAGAATCAGTCAAACAGAAACAAAAAAATGAAAAAAAAAAGATGAAAACTTAAAATACCTCACTGGTAAAACAACCGACCTGGAAAATTGATCCAGGAGAAACAATTTTAAAATTATTGGACTACATGAAAATCATGATGAAAAGAAGAGCCTGGACAGTATCTTTCAGGAAATCATAAAGGAAAACTGCCCTGAAGTCTTAGAACCAGAAGGTAAAATAACCATAGAAGGAATACACCGCTCACCACCTGGAACAGATCCCAAATTGACAATGCCAAGAAATATAATAGCAAAATTCCAAAATTACCAGATGAAAGAGAAGGTGCTGCAAGCAGCCAGAAACAAACAATTTAAATATCATGGAACCACAGTCAGGATTACACAGGACTTTGCAGCTTCTACATTAAAACACCAAAGGGTGCGTGGAACATGATATTCCATAAGGCAAAGGAGCTTGGATTGCAGCCAAGGATCAACTACCCTGCAAAAATGAGCATGATTTTTCAAGGGAGGAGATGGATATTCAATGAAATAGGGGACTTCCAAACCTTCCTGATAAAAAGACCAGAGCTCACCAAAAAATTTGATCACTGAGTACAAGATTCAAGAAAGACATAAAAAGGTAAATGGGACAGAAAGATACAATAAGTTGTTAATAAGGGCAGACTGTTTACATCCCTACAAGAGAAGACGACACTTGCAACTCTTGAGAACTATATCGTTATTACACCATGTTAAAGGAGTATACATAAAGGGGGTGGATAATAGATGACTTTGATGTAATGATAAAAAAAAATCTAATCAAGTAGGTTAAAGGAATCTAAGTAAGTGGATTAGTCTAATTTTAGAAAATGTACTGAGAAAGGAGGAGGTAGACAAGAGTAAATTACATTACAGGAAAAGACACAAAATCCTATTACAGCAGAGGGAAAGAAGGGAGGGGGGTGGGCATTGTTTGAACCTTACTCTCATCGGATTTGGCTCAAGAAGGGAATAAAATAATCAGTTAGGTATAGAAATCTAACTTGCCCTATAGGCAGTAGGAGGGAAAAGGGGAAGGAAAAAGGAGCTGGGGGGGAGGGGAGAAGGGAGGGAAGAAGCAGTAAGGCTAAAGGGTGAGAAAAGGGAAAGGGAGGGAGGGATTGAGGGAGGCGGTGGTCAAAAGCAAAACACTAGTGAGTAATTTTTACTTACAACTTCACTAATGTGAAAATATGTTTAATAGGAATGTAAATGTGTAGCTTATATCAGATTGTGCACCATCTTGGGGAGGGTGGTAGGGAGGAAGGGGGAGAAAAATTTTAAATTCAAAAGCATATGGAAGTGGTTGTTGATAGATCAAAATAAATTAAATTTTAAAAAAATTTAAAAAAAAGGAAATCAGTGAGTCTGATGTCATCCTAAGAAGACCAATTTTCTTATAAAATAAGCTAATAAAGTGCCTCTGTTCTACCTCTGAATTGCATTTGTATCACCGGGTGCTATGAGAGGATTTGCTCAGGTCATTAAGACAAAAAATAATAATAAATTTTAAATCTTGCATTTGCTGTATTGCTTGAAATGGGAAGAAGATGTAACCGTCTGAAACATGCCCCTTCTTCATCTATATTGTGACATATGAAAAGTCTGAGAGACATAATTTCTGGATAATTATTTTATTAATTATGTTTAGCAAATAATTAATAGAAGAAGAGTCATTTGGCTTTCACTCATAAATCAAAGATGAATCATGGAGGCCACTCATGTTTATATACCCTTGGAGTGTGGGTGGTCCCAATATGTGGAAATCAACTCTAATTGGTTAACAATTAATGAGAGAATGAGTATTATAATGAGAAGTGGTCCTACTCTAATGAGGAGCTGGGAGACATGACTTTGATTGTATCCTTCTTATTCCTCTCTACCTGGACCACCCCCACCTTGAGCAGTCTAGACGAAGGGATGTATCTCCCACCCAAGCTTGCCAGAGTAGAACACAATGGGTCAGAATTCACCTAGATGAGATTGTCTTTGTAAGGTTTTCGAGTTGGGTGAAAAGCATATACCTGGAGGATTTGAGCAGCCTCATGTGTCAGCAATGTCCTTCAGAGACTAGCTGAATAACCTACAGGGGCTGGTTTCTGAATGAGGAAATAGGAAGAGAAAACATTAACCTCATGTAATAATTAGTTATTAATATGAGAGAAATACTATATTTTACCACATAATCTTCTTACCTTATTGTTTTTTTTCTCAGTCCAAAAATTGGTTTATAACCTTTCATCATGTAATGCTCACATGATATAATTCTGTTTGTCAGGCTGCAGTATATTCATCAGTGGCATATGGATGTGCATTTATCTCCAGCATATTGCGAGCTTCAAGCCTAGAATTCTCAGTGCAAGCACATTGTCAGTATATTTTCCCAAAACCAACTTGCTTGGTTTGCTTAGAGCACTGCAATACTGATGGTGTTGTCACTCGACCCAGTGAAGAGCGGTAGGCACGGGGGGAGCAGATGGGCAGGCAAAGCTGCCATGAGTAAATCAGGTGATATGGTAAGACTTGCATCTTCCCAACTTTCATGTATATTCCCAAGTGTTCCATGCATCCTAATCTTGCACCAAAGATAGTTTAGTAACAAATGATTTTTAAGTAATATCAGCACAATTTTTAAAGCTTCATATAATGGTTGTACCTCACTTTTTTAAAAAATTGTCATAAAATCTGCCACAATTATGCAGTGAAATGTGGTAATCATTTCTCTCAATACTGTGACAGTTGCTAGGCTCCACCTAGCCCACTTCAATCACTTTTTTGGAATTCAGGGAAAAGGTTCCCAAGAAAGTTTTAAAATGTTAGAGGTAGCTAGGCGATAGTCAATTTAGTGCTAGACCTGGAGTCGAGAAGACCAGAGTTCAAATCCAGCTTTAGACACTTACTGGCTGTGTGACCCTGGGCAAATCCTTTAAAATTGGTCTGCTTCAGTTTCCTCATCTGTAAAATGAGGATTATCAACCTCCCAGGTTTTTTGTGAGGATAAAATGGCATTTTTGTAAAGCATTTTGCAAACCTTAATGTGATATACAAATGTGAGCTATAATTGTTGGAGTTGGAGAAATGGAATAGAATGTGTTTGGGATCACTCCCAATTCACTTCCCTTTAATAATGGTTCTAACACTGCCCATCTGCCCCCCATTCATTTCGCTCCACCTCACCCCACCTCCCAATTCCCCACCCCAGCCAGGAAGTGGCTCTACTCTGATGTATGATTATTTAGAATGAGGCCTCAAAAGCTTCATCTGCCTGTCTTCAACTCCAATTATACTGTTGATTGCCCGTGGCCCCTTTATATGAGGATATAGAATTGATATGGAATTCAGCATTTCTCACTTAATTGCACAACAATGTCAAACTATAATCTTGCTTATTCCCTCTTTTTCATTTCCTCATGAGTAGCTAGAAGGCAGGTTGCTCATCTTTTTTATAAAACAGATTTTCTCTGTAACTTTGGACACGAGATCACAGTACTCTCATCAATTGATAATGTTGTATATAGACTAGAGTCATGTAGAGTTTTTTGTGTAGCACCACACACCTGTCCTGAAGCTGTACAGTTGGAGGTGGTGACATTTCTACAGGGCAGCTCAATGAAATAACCTTCATTATTATGTAGGTGTAGACAAGATTTTCAAATGTGTTGTGGGATCTGGGATCCTTTAAGATGAGAGACACAGTTTGCACACAGTGAGTTCTATTCAGCTACATGGGTAGAAAGATATATGCAGCGGTAACAGAGACTGCTTTCATTGGGTTAAGTTCTCCCCTTTGTGTCTTAAGAGAGCACCATGGACATGTCCTCTAAGACTCAGAGGTAGAGAGACCCTTCCAATAGTCTCCTCCATTATGCTTCTCTTCAAATCTCACACTCGTTTCTTGCTTTGTCAGCAGCCACCAGCAGAAGCGGACTCCAGTGTTCCAGCTAAAGAGGTGCTGGCAAGGATCCAGCTGGGCCAGCCTCAGGATTTTGCAAGAAACCTTACTCTCTTACCAAAGTAAGCACTTTTTTTGTTGTTTGTTTATTGTCTTGTTGTGATTGGACCTGAGGTTTCATCCTGGAAGCCAGAGGAATGCCCTCTACCAATGTGATTGGCATCTGTTTTGCAATTTAAGGTTTGAGAATTGGGAGAGAGGGGAGAACATTGAGAGATTAAGTGACTTGCCTTAGGTTGCACTGACAGTATGCTTCAGAGGTAGGGCTTCAGCCTAGGTCTTTCTGACTCAGAGACCAGTTCTTTTCTGCCATGCCATAACAGTCTCATGTGCAGGCACAGTCAGCTGTAAAGGCAAAAGTAACTATTCATTCACAGAGATAATGAAGATAAGGTTCCCTCAAAAACAGCAGCAATTAGCCATCACCCTCTGCCCTTGGGAAAGATTAATGTGCAGTTTTCCTTGTTCTGTGTGTTATCCCAACATATGTCCCAAGAATATCACAAGATGATCCTTGACTGGTCTCGTGCCCTCTAATAGATGAAGGGCTTAACCCAGTACAGATGTAGTTGGGAAAAGTCATCCATTCATTAAAAACAAAACAAAACAAAAACTGAGTGTCTGTTATGCGTTAGTGGTTGGCAGTGATAGAAAGATGAGTATGAGATGGCCCCTGGCCTTAAGGTCTATTAGATAATGGGGAGTGAGGTAGAGGGAGAGATAGTTTTCCTAAGAGGTTACATGATTCTACTAATACAAAGAAAGCTAAAATCCTTTTCATCCTCTGAATTCCTATATCATGACTTGTACCACTTCTAGGGAATCCATCATATATTAGCCTGCTCTTTGTAGTAGCTGTTTGTATACAAGTTTCGTTACCTTTACCAGATTATTAAGCTCTTTGGGGTCAGGTACCATATACAAGGTGTCCCAAAAGTCTTTAAAAGCTTAAAGCTTTAATAGCTTAAGATTTCACTAAGACATTGCCTGTAGGTGAGAAAAAGCATTATTGTGCATAATCTCCAAAGCCCATCTCATGTTAAGATACATAAATCAGAAGATATTAAACATGAATGATTTTAGGAAAAAGGGAACCGACTGACAAGCCAAGTGACTTCAATTAATAATTATCCTTGTATGCTGATAAATGTTTAACAACCGACTCTCTAAAAAAACAAAATGCATGCATGACACATTTTTAAGTTTAATCTATATTATAACCTTTTCTCTTCACTTTTTTTAAAATCTAGGAAAAAAAACCCAATAAATCAAGCCCTGATTTGTAACATTTACCAGTTTCCAAGGTGTAAATTGCTCACCCTGAAAATTTAACAGTCAGCTCTCAAAAACTATTCCCTACTGGTTCCAGCACATCCCTGGCCTTATCTTCCTGGTAAGGACCCAGGCCTAGTTCCTAAGACCTAGTGGGGAAGTGATAAAAAAAAAAGTAGAAAATAAGGGAAAAAGAAGATCACCATTCCACAGAAAGGACCTCAGAACCTATGTCCTCATCATCCACTTCTGAACCCCTCCTCAGCTTAGGGTCATTCAGTTTAGAGAGGATATTGTATGTCAGGGCCTCACCCAGTCCACACTGGACCCTCCAAGACTGTGCCAGGCCTATACCAAGGTTCCCCTAGATCAGGGACAGAGGAGGAGAAAATAAGAGCTTACTTTGCTACTTATTTATGTAGTAAAATATACAATCCTTACACATAAAAGATTCAAAAAGAGAAGGGGAGGATCAGATTAATCTGAGGCCGAAGATGAAGGCATTTTACTACAAGCCTACCTCACCCCCAGGGAATCTACTTCTTTCCCTTCTCTTATTATGAGCTTCCTAAAGTAGCCAGTTCCATTGAAACTCTTGTGCAGACCTGGAATAATGCATACACTGAAGCCCAAAGTAGAATTCCCATTCCTACATTCTCTTCCTTAAGGCCCTTCCAGAACAGGAAAGGTAGTGCTCTGAATCTTGATTTTAAATAGAGGCATACCTAGGAGATACTGCAGGTTTGGTTCCAGACCACCACAATAAAGCAAATATTGCAATAAAGTGAGTCCCATGAATTTATTGGTTTCCCAGAAGTTATGTTTATACTATACTGTTGTTTTTAAAGTATATAATATTATTATGTCTTAAAAAAATGTACATACCTTAATTAAAAAAGAGGTTATGCTAAAAAATGCTAACCTTCATCTGAGCCTTCAGTGAGTTATGATCTTTTTGCTGGTGGCTCCATGTTGATGGCTGCTGACTTATCAGTCTCAGTTTCTCCATCTGTAAAATGGGGATTAATAATAGCACCAACCCAGTTGTGAAATGACGCAACCATTCTGGAGAGTAATTTGGAACTATGCCCAAAGGGCTATAAAAATGTGCATACCTTTTGACCCAGCAATGGCACTTTTAGGGCTATATCCCAAAGAGATTATAAAAATGGCAAAAGGACCCACATGTACAAAAATATTTATAGCAGCTCTTTTTGTGGTGGCAAAGAATTGGAAATTAAGGGGATGCCCATCAACTGGGGAATGGCTGAACAAGTTGTGGTATATGAATGTGATGGAATATTATTGTGTTATAAGAAATGATGAGCAGGCTGACTTCAGAAAAACCTGGAAAAGCTTGTATGGACTGATGCTGAGTGAAGTGAGCAGAACCAGGAGAATATTGTACACAGTAATAGCCACATTGTGCAATGACTAATATTGATGTACTTAACCTTTCTCAGCAATGCAAGGATCTAAGACATCTCCAAAGACCTCATGATGGGAAATGTTATCCACATCCAAAGAAAGAACTATGGAGTTTGAATGAAGATTCAAGCATACTATTTGCTCTTTTTTTCCCTTCTGTTTTGTTTTGTTTCCTATTTCTGGTGGTTCCTCCTATTGGTTCTAATTCTTCCTTACAACATGACTAATGTGAAAATATGTTTAATAGGAATGTATATGTATAGCCTATATCAGATTGTGTGCCATCTTGGGGAGGGAGTTAGGGAGGGGGAGAAAAATTTAAAATTCAAAAGCTTATGGAAGTGATTGTTGAAAATCAAAATAAATTAATAAAATGCAAAAAAATAATAATAATAGCACCAACCTCCCAGTGTTGTTGTGAGGATCAAATACGATATTTGTAAAAAGTGCTTATGCAGTGGCCCAAGCTGGGGATTTGGGTGGCCTTCACCTTAAGATCCATAGCAGATGGATACAGAAGAGAGGGTAGGAACAGATTTGTCCAGAGGCTCCACTATGTTCACAGCAATCGTTTCCCCAAGAGCCAACGTGGTACAGGGGAAGAACATAGGCTCTGGGGTCAGAGGAACTGGCTTGAGACCCTGCCTCTAATGCATCATCATCATCATCATCATCATCATCATCATCATCACTAATATTTACACAGCACTTAACTATGTGTCAAGCACTGTGCTAAGTGCTCTATAATTATGGACCTTGTGGGAGTCACTTAATCCCCAGGGACCTCAATTTCATCACCTATAAAATGAGGGTGCCGGGGAGGGAGACCATATGGCCTCTGAGGCCCCTTCCAACTCTAAATCTGTGGTGTCTTGAAAGACAGGGTTGTCCCGTTGTCCTCTCCATCTATACACCAGTTATTGGAGGGGTGGGAGAGAAGCAAGCATGAAAGAAAAGGAAGAAAAAACACTAACCACACTGAAAGTTTGTCCTAGTCAACCATCCAACAAGTGATAAAGGCATAATCGTACTTGAGTAAGAGACAGAGCTATGAGGCATGCTTCCTCGGATTGCATTTTTAAAAATTTCCCATAAAAGAAGTAAAGGATAGTCTCTGCACACTATGAGCGTAATCCCCCGAGGGGAGGGGATGTGTGTTTGTGTGTATGAAAGCGCCGGGGCTGGAAGAAACTAAACAAGCCCGAAGTACTATGCAGTTTGAGCACCTGCCCTAATCAACACTCTAATCAATAGAACAGACACGATCCTAAGAATGAAAGACAAAGAAGCAAGGCTGGCTTCCTAGAATGGGGGGAAAAGAGCAAAAAGGAAGCGAATGATGGTCTCCAGACCTTATAAACATAATCTTCCCACTTAGGAAAATACGTCAGACGACCTCTTGGGAAGGAGAGGGAGGGAGGAAAGCATGCACTCCATATCCATGGGACTTAAAGGACTCTTGACCTTCATAAGGGTCGTTCCCTAAATTACATCAGCCCCACTCTTGGAGCGCTCACCGCGTGACCATGAGGACAGCCGTTCCTTCCTGGTGGTTTAATTAGTCATCCAAAGGGGTGGCTGGCTGAGAGCCCACACTCTATACAGGCTCCCTCTCTGCTCTGTGGATTCAGTCTGGTAATACCTGGTGTGCTTTCACACCCGATTCCTGTCCTTGCTCTGGAAGGGGAGAGTGAGCCTGGAGCAAGCTGGGGAGGCTCCAGTCCCTGTCGCATGCTCTGCTTCTGCAGAGCCTTTGCCTAAAGGTCATAATGCCTCCTCCGAGCTTGGGGCCCGCTCTTGACCTTGCTACTCTACTCTTTAACTTGACTCGTTCCCAGCATCTTTCCACTCAAGCTAATGCAGGTCAGAGCAGGAGCAGGGCAGCCAGGCAACATTCTTGGGGGGATTGAGGGGAGGGGGGTTGAGAGGGAAGGAGAGAGAGGGTGAAGTTAATGATCCATGACCAAATTTTCTCCACTGGCTAGGTCAAGGCTAGGTCCTTTCTGTTTTTTTTTCTTTTTTTTTTTTTAGGTTTTATTCATTTCATTTTATTCACTTCATTTGCAGATATGCCCCTATTTTCCCCGAAGTCCAACCCCTGCTTTCCCTTGAGACAACATAAAGTCCTACCTCCTTGCTTCTTAAGTATCAAGGGCCCCAGGCTGGTAATGAGAACCTGGAAGAACCAGATGGTCTGTTCTTAGAGGGAGGCGATAGGGCTCAGTGGGAAAAACACTGTCTTGGGAGTCTGGTGCGTATCATTTGTGTTATCTAGAGCAGGTCACTTAACATCCCTGGGCTTCATTCCCTCATCCACAATTCATTCAAACTGTAAATCCACAATGTTTCTGATAATGACAAAAGTCAACCACTTTTGTTAAATCACCAATATACATTGGTAGAGGGAATTTCCCCATTGGGAGATCTTTCTACCAGTGAAATCACAAACCTAGCTTTAAATTTTTTTTGAAAAAAGTAAAACCAGTATTATTAGTCATGAAATTATTTGTTTCATAACAGGCTACCTTGGTCTGTGTAAGAAGAAATTTGCTAATTTAGATAGAGTGAGATTTCAAGCATGGTCTATAACTTGCCACCCCACTCACGACAGCCATGCAGATATATGGATATGTGCATTAGGTATTTCTATCTTAGCCTGGTAAAGTGAAAGTAATAATAATAATTGACATTTATGTAGTACTTACTATCTTCCAGGATGGTGCTTTACAGTTATTATCTCATTTAATCCTCACAACAGCCCTGCAAGGTAGGTACTATTATTATCCCCATTTTACAGATGAGGAAACTGAGGCAAACAAAGGTTTAAGTAACTTGCCATGGGTCCCACAGCTAGTAAGTATCTGAAGTTAGATTTGAACAGAGGTCTTCCTGACTCCAGGCCCAGCACTCTATCTACCACATAACCTAGCTGCTCTTGCACTGGACCCAGACTCAGGAGATCTAAATTATAGTCCCAACTCATTGAACATTCCTGCCCTGGCTTCTTTCTCCATTTATAAAATGGCAATTTATCCTCTCAGTTTTCCCAATGCTGTGGAAACCAAACAAAATGCTGTCTGGGATTTCGTCAGCCAGGGAATCCATTAATGACTGAAGCTGCCTAAGGTTATGTGATTTGTCAAGGGTCACACAGCTAGAAAATGTCAAAAATAGCATTTGTGTTCAGGCTTTGGTGACTGAGTCCACAGCATTCTATCCACTATGCTGCAACCAGAATGTTAAAGAATTGATGCTCTAAGTAAATGTGTAAGGGACTATCTTGGGCCCTGCTTCCTCCTTCCCCTGGGCAAGTCCCCCTTGATAACTGGTGTTGCTCTGTAACCATATAGTGGGAGCCACATTAATTCTGCGCTTGTCTATAACTATAAAGGGGAAAGGAAACTGTACTCACCCAGAGTTTGGAAAGAATTATGAAACTGGAAATGTCGCCTTTTCCAGTGGGTAGTGTGTGGTTATTGTTTAATTAAGGAAGACTTCCAGGGAAGAACAATCAATTTGCAAATCAAACTGGGCAGAAGAAATTGCAATAAGGTGGCTGATGCATGCTAAGTGAGGAGAAAGCATAACCTCCCAGCAAATGCCTGCCTTCCAAGTGCCTCTCCAGTTCTCACTGCAAATTTATGGCCTCGAAAGTTCAGTGGAGTTGTCAGCCCCTGAGAATTTTGATGCATCGGTATATCTTTTAGGTCATGGGGCAAAGCCACTTGGAAAGGCAATGTCCCTTTATCAACAGGAGAAATGATCAATCTGCAAAAGAATATATAATTCATGACCAGATAGAGCAAGACATTAAATCAAGAGCTGACACCAGCCCTATTTACGACATTGCTTCTCTTAAGTGTATTCCCCACTGTGTACCCCCCCTAAACGTGTCATCTCTGTTCTGAAAACATCAGCTCTGGAGAACGGGCCTCCATTCCCAGCAGGGGGAGAAAGCAAAATTGCCTCCATCCATAGCCTTTTCTCATGATGAGAAACCAATGGCCCTAAGCCAGCAGTGGAAAAAAAAGTAAATAAAAATGGAAGTGCAGATTGGAAAGAAACAGCTATTTTCTATGGCTACAATGAAGAATGCTTGTTCTCACCCACTTAGACATCTATTATCTACAGTATGCTAATGTAAATGCTAAGCTGACCTTGGCACTGAAGGATATACACTCTCAGATAACTTTGTCCTCCCTCCTAGAAGCATTACTGAACTTAGGGATCAAGGGAATTGGGGCCATTTCAGCCCTCCCTCTAAACTACTATATGAATTGGCTCAGCATAGTGAAGAATGGACAAAGTTCCTTTCTAAGATAACAGTTAGGTGGTTCAGTGGTAAAAGCACTGGCCTGAAGTCAGGAAGACCCAGCTACAAATTGGACCTCAGAAACTTTCTTAGCCGTGTGACCCTGAGCAAATTGCTTAATCACTGCTTTCCTCAGTTTCTGCATTTGTAAAATGAGGATAATAATAGTATCTACCTTCCAGGGTGATGTTGGGAGAATAAAAGGAGATAATATTTTTAAAGTGCCATATAAATGTTAGCTATTAATCATACAAATAATATAAAAAGGAGGGGAAGAGAGAAGTAAGGGAGGGGAGAAGGAAAAGAGAGAGGAGGGGAGAGAGACAGAAGAGGAGGAGAAAAGGAGAGGAGAAGATGGGAGGAGGGGGAGGAGAGGAGAGAAGGAAGGCAGGGGAAGAGGAGGAGAGGGAAGGAGAAAAACAGAAAGGGAAGAGAGGAAGGGAGGAAGGGAGAAAAGAACTATGTAAATGCTAGCTATTACTAATAATGATATTGTCATAATAGCTAACATTTATTTAGCACTTAAAGGTTTGCAAAATTCTTTACATTCATTATCTCATTTTATTATTTTTGCTTCTGCATGCCAAGAGGTGGTAAAATCCTGGAGTGCCACATTTTTCCCCCTAAAAAGGCACCCTGTTGAAATTTTTACCTTCTCTGCAATGTACCCAAATGAAATAAAAAAATTAATAACAATAACTGACACGTGGTGGGTAGAGAACTGGCCTCAGGGTCAGAAAGGCCTGGTTTCAGGTTCCGCCCCTAACACCTACTGGGTATATAATTCCTGGTAAACCACCTCAGTGTTTCCAGGCAACTCTGTAAAGCTAAATTATAGGAGAGGTGCTAATTAATTTGCATTGATTGAGGAAGTTCTTCAGCCTGGCGTTTCCTGAATCGACAAATCACAGGTGTGATAAATAAGTTAAAAATGATGCATGTAGTGCTTCTAAGGCTTGAAAAGTGCTTTACATACATTATCTCATTGAGATCCCATTTTATAGATGAGGAAGCCAAGGTTCAGAGAGATGTTAAGTGACTTGCCCATGGTCCAAACAGTATTTGAACCCAGGTCTTCCTGGCTCCACTTCTAACACTCTGTCCATTACCCCTTGGTCAGTGGGTAATAACCTCACTTTGCTCATCTGTAAAATGGGGGTAATAGCACCTATCTCTTAGAGTTGTTGTGAGGATCAAATAAGATAATATTTGTAAAGTATTTAGGCACTTAATAAACATTTGTTTCTTTCCAGATACCAAATTCAGAGCTCTGAGCACCTCATATATATAAAACTCAGAGAGCTGTTAGATAAGCTTATTATTTAGTACCAACCATTCCAGTATTCAGTACCAAGATGGCCCTTCCTTCTGTCCAGTATTACTTTGCAAAGTAATTGCTCTTCCCTGGAGGTCTTCCTTAGTTAAATAGTAGCCAAGGTCATTACCCATTGACAAAAGAGGTAAAGTGGCCAGAACTGGAACCAGGAAGACTGAACCTTCTTAGATGCCTTTCTTCAGAATTTCACACCTGTTGAGAGTCAATCAGTGATGAAAGGTAATAATTCCACTGGGTCAGCTGCTAATCCCCTTCTCAGTACTGTATTTCTATACTCCATTCCCCATCCTTAGGGTAAAGTGAATGCATGCAGCCCAGCCAGCAGAGGCCAGGAGTCAGGCCTCAGTAATTGCCCGAAATGAAAATAATGCTTTTGTTTCTCCATCTTCACCTATGATGAGAGCTGGGGGAATAGTAAGATCAAATAAATATTGTCTCTGACCTCATGGATGTCTATCACATATATGTTGGGGTAGGTGTAGGGTTTGGGGTCAATATTTGTTGTAGTTTAGTTATTTCAGTTCTGTCTGATTCTGACCCCATTTGGGATTTTCTTGGCAAAGATACTAGAGTTATTTGCCATTTCCTTCTCCAGCTTATTTTACACAGGTGTGGAAACTGATGCAAATAGCGTTAAGTGACTTGCCCAGGGTCACATAGCTAATAAATGTCTGAGGCCAGATTTGAACTCAGGTCTTCCTGACTCCAGGCCTGGCACTGTATCCGCTGCACCACCTAGCTGCTCCTCTACAAAATTACCCCAAAACAGTCAACAAGCCTATGCTTAAAGGCCTTTACTGATAAGGAACACTACCTCCTAAGACAGCTGTAATTATTTCCCTAACATCTGGGCACTAATTGTTGAAGATTCTTACATCAGGTCAAATTTTGCCCTATAGAACTCATTCTTGTTGCTCCCAAATCTGCTTTCTGGGGCCAACCAAAGGCCAGATCCACTCCCACAAGACATGCATCCCAGGGTACCATATGTCCAACAGAGAATTTGTCCCTTTCTGCTGGCCTATCCCTAACATCTCAGGGAAAAGGTAGAAGAAAGATCCCTGCAGACAAATGGTTATGATCCTGTCATCCGCCCTCGTTCTCTATGAATCCAACCTCCTGGGCAAAATTTACTTTTTGAATTCCGTGATATTATTTGTTTCACTAGCCTGTAGCCTGGCAGTTCTGGTGTGTTCATTCCATAAGTTAAACTGGTTCTGGATATCTATAAGCACACAAGAGCCAGCAGGATAGGGGTGTGCCAGATGATTCTGAAAAACACCTGAAGCAGACATTATTGTTCTTTGCTTCCTCTGACCTCACGGCACTTTTTACTCCTCTTATGTTCATTCTGTTCTGTGCTATAGCCATTGCGCGTTTGTGGCACCAGTTTATAGCATGTAGCACTAAATGACTCTGTGTGTGTGTGTGTGTGTGTACGTGCATGTGTGAGTGTGCATGTGTGTATGTGTGCATGTACAGGTGTGTATATGTTAGAGACTATGTTTTCTTTATCTTTGTGGAACTACAGCATAAACTTCATTCATTTAACGGAAGGGTGGAAATGCAATGAATTCTTTAGAACAGACTACAAATATAGATCTTTAATCCTAAAGTCTTATTTTGTGGATTCTGTACCAGGAAGGAACCTCAGGAAGTCGTCAGAAGGTGATGTGATGAAATGTAATATGGAGAATGCTGGATCTGGATTGAGATCCTGACCCTGCTGCTTACTATCTCTATGCTCTTGACTCAGTCACTTACATTTTCTAGGTCTCAGTTTCTTCATTTCCACAATGAATGAGTTGGACTAATTAATTCTGAGGTCAGCTTTAAAACTGTGACACTAAGACTGTCTCCCTGTCTCTAGTAAATATTACTTCTAAATTGTCTTAGAAAAATGAATGTCTAATTTTTACTTCATCCAAACAAAAATACACAAACAAAAAAAAAGTTCTGATGAAACTTGGAAGTAATCTGGACAATTTTGTTAACTAATCTGCCAAATTTAATATGCATGTTTAAAAAACCAGCTGTACATAGCAGAAATTTACAGTTTCGTATTCAACTCTCTTTTTTGTTCTTTGTGTATTTACGTGTTTCTGTTTGCTCATGATTATATTATTTTTATTCAGATTTTAATAAAAAGAAAAATACATTGACAATAATGATGTAAGGGAGAGGGACTTGAAGCCCCATCAAATCTCTAGCATCTTCCATCTCCACCAGGACATTAACAGTCTGGAACTTGCCAGGAGAAATTCCAATAATCTCAAATGTAAATGTACAGCCGCTCTCTTCCTACAGTACCCTTCAGAGATACTCTAACTGAGCCTCTCACTTACTTACTAGGGGAAAAAAAATCACATCTGATCATTGCCACATAACAAATGATGGTCTCATTTAGTGCCAAGAAAAATGACATCTGTGTGCCTCAAAGATAGCAGCCGCATCCCAGCAAAGCCAAAATGTCAGCCCCATCTCACTAATTGAAAATTGCTTGCAGGCTTGCACCCACCCCCAAACGAAGAAATCATGTGGGTCACAAGTCTGAAGGATTGAGAGATGTCAGCCTCCCTCAGGTAAGTGAACAGGCTTGGTGCTGAAATGACAGACTAAATAATAAATACCGGCTTCATCTCACTCCAAAGGCAGAGGGCCTGGAGTCCCTGAAAACTGTCGAGAGGATCAAGTGCATGTACTTGAACTGAAGGACCATTATTGGAGGCTAGCAAAGAAGGGAGAAGAAAAGAGAAAGCAGTTCAGTAACTGGACAACACAAGTTGTTGCATTTCAAAAGAAACTCTACAAAGGGAATGCTTTGTTGTTGTTGGGTTTTGGTGAGGCCAAGTTTTATTTTTCTCCAGTATTCAGAGTACACCCGATGCTGGTGAGTCTTGGAGGAAATTGGACAGCAGCTAAAATGAATGAACAGGGCTGCTGAAATCTTTATGAGTAATCTGGAATCAAATGCTTTAAACCCACATACTACTCAACTAAGACTCTGCAGGTGCCACACAGATGACATCTTTCTTATCATAAAAATGATGGAAAGGGCACAGTGAAGGTATTCAAAACCAACAATGACCAGAGATCACCTTCATGTTTGAGTGTTATGGAGACCTGCTACTACATTCCCCGATGTCACGGTTCTTACCATTTCACAACCACTTGGGCTGAAAAGTAGTCATGGTTTTTGAGTCTGTGGCTATTAAATCGTCCATCTGCAACAGTGGCTGGGGCTCTGGCACTCACTGTATGGAAGGAAGTCTCTCAGTGTTCTCTGCTGTTAAATTAACTATAGATATTGAGGATTGATCACAAATGGTAGACATTCTGTTTTCTCATTCATTTAGGTTTTATCCATCTATCCATTTAAAAAAAAAACAAAAACATGGCTTCACCTACCTGGAGGGCCACTGTTCTTCAGGCTTCATAGCTATGACGCTAAGAAGCACCCAGATTTCTGGGGGAGATACAACATGGAATAGTGACTAAAGGAGCAGTTTTAGAGTGAGTAAGTTTCCATTTCTCTCTCTTAACACCTACTACCTGACCACAAGCAAATTACTTAAGCCCATGGTCAGTGTCTTAGCTAACTCCCTAACACTATAAATTATTGACTAATTACTGATTTGTGTTGAAGGAGTTTCCATGCAGGAAGTTACTCAAACAGATGAAATGACAGGTCCAAACCAGAAACTTTTTTTTTCCTGGAATCCAGGGATGGAACAGGGATAGGACTATATCCTAGTGTATGGTGACTATGACCTATGACTCCACAGAAAAATGTAAACTGCCTTGAGTAAATGTAGATTACAAAAGAAGCTCCAACTCTCCAATGGAAAACTTGCATGTGACCCTGGGCCAATCTGGCACCGTATCTTCTTTCTTCTGTTTCTATGTAATACCTGCCCTGGTCTAGGTTTGATGTCAGGATCCATGATGTTACTTTGTCCTGCTACCAACCAAGACATCTGGCCTCTTGTCAGTAAACTCCCCCAATTAATTCAATTAAGCTTAATAAGGCCCAGTGATAACCAAGCTGGTATGAGCCCCTCTTTCTTTGGTATCTCAGTATTCTCTCAGAGAGTGTGCCACCCTACAGTTGGCATAATTAGGGCAGAACAGATCTGCTTCCCTCGCACCTAGGCAATTACTGTGATTCTCAAGACTTTGACAGGGTAATTATTGCCTCTTTCAGAGTAGTTATTTATATCATAATGATAACACAGAGCAAGCACTTAATTCAACAAACAGAAATAGCTACTATGTGTTACGTACTGTCTTAAGTACTACAGATATAAAGCTAAACCAAAAGTCTTTGCCCTCAATAAGCTTACATTCTACTGAGAAAAACAATATCTATACATGTAAGTGAATACAAAATATGTACAAATTAATTTCTGCACGGAAGGCAGAGATAAACTGTAGAAGGCAATTTTTAACAATAGGAGTACAATGGAAGGGGAGAAAAGAGTGAGATAGGGATACTAAAGAATGTAGATAACATAGATGAGTGCAAGGGAACAGGGAGTGATGCTGAAGGAAGAGAGCTTCCACCCTCCATGGTAGATTGCCGCATCCTTCACAAAGGCAATTATAGAGTTGATTTGATTATTATTCCCTGAGAAAGGAGTGGAAAACAGAGAGTAACAGGTAGCATATGAACCTGGCATCATGATAATGTTTTGTCCCCAAATCCTGCCTTAGCAGTTAAGGTAATAGTAGGCAGAATCATGAGGCTAAGCAAGAAATTTTATTGAATTAAAATGCTTGTTGAATTATCATTGGCTGTTAATTCAACAAATGCTTCAGTTCAATAAGTGTTTTTTACTGTGTACTATGTTCAAAGCGCCTAGAAAATACTGATGTCTCAGAACCACATGCTCAGCACTTTTTGCAGAGCAAGCTAGGACCATTCCTCATCAGTGGACGGCCCCTTCCCCTTCCCCCTCATTAACCTGACCCACCTGTACCAGCTACCAAAACTCCTTCCTGCCACCTTCTTACTGACAGACACAAACAAATACTATCTTCTAGGAAGAAACACACAAAGTGAATCTCATGAACTCATCACTCATAGTCACACATACTTCTTGCTCTAAGTCAGGTATTCTTAACCTTTCTTGTATCCATAGATCCCTCTAGCAGTCTGGTGAAGCCTATAGACTCCTTAGAATAATGTTTTTAAATGTAAAAAATAAAATACATAAGATTACAAGGGAAATTAATTATATTGAAATTAAAATACAATTCTTCTTCATTCAACTTCACATACCCCCTGAAACCAATCCATAGACCTAGTGGATGCCAAATTAAGAACCCATGTTCTAGATCTCTATGTGGTATATCTTGGCCTGGAATTCATTTCCCAAATAGAGCTAGAAGAGCTCAAAAATATTTGATTCAGGTAAGTGGTGTGAGATTAAATCAGTTTAGTAACTAGCCTCTTACCAAAGTTCCTTGAGCTGCTGTTCATGACTAATGGCAGAAGGGGACAGTAGGACTCAGAAACCCTCTCATACCAGGTCAACCCATTTGGCTTGCCATCTTCATCTGTAGTACTCACCATTTCACTTGCTCTTTTCCCCTTATAACTCAATGGATCCTTGTCTCTACTTATTTTCTCTCTACTCCCTTGTGTTCTGAGCTGCCTTCATCATTACTCCATTCAATACTGTGCCTCCCCCTCACTAGACTGGCTCTCATTCCATCTCCTCTAAGTATAAATAGGAGCACCTAGTTCATGCTCCTTCCTGCACGCCCATACCAACTCTGAGGCTACTTCCGCTGATGCTCTTAAATAGGCCAAGGTTATAACTAGCGCAGGTGTGGGTTGGCAGGATCGGGCATACAAGTGTTCCTCCTTTGTTTGCCTCTTCAGTCTCTAAAAATGATCATCTGTAGGATCAAGGCCTGTTGTTATTCAGCTGTGTCTGATTCTTCATAACCCCATTTGGGGTTTTCTTGGCAAAGTTACTGGAGGGGTTTGCCATTTCCTTCTCCAGATGAGGAAACTGAGGCAAACAGGGTTAAGTGACTTGCCCAGGGTCACACAGCTACTAAGTGTCTGAGGTCACATTTGAACTTGGGTCTTCCTGACTCAAGGACCAATGTTCTGTCCACTGTGCCACCTAGCCGCTCCATCTACACAGGATGATAATCTTTCTTAACTTTTCCTATTCCTTTACTTGCTTGTTGCTTTCCTATTTTTGTTCATTTTTCCTTTTTTCCTTCCTTCAGTTTTCCTGCTCCTGCTTCTAAGCCTTCTCCTGGCTATATAACAATGCCCCTCAACCCCCCTCCACAAAATCTCAATCACCTTCCTCTGAACAACCAACCAATATAAGAGATAACAAAAAAGGGGGAAAACAAACATAGCGACTGGTAGAGAAAATGGATCCATCTTTTTTTTTTTTGGCGCTCTTTACAATTTATGTTTACTCGTTTAAAATGTGTTCAAGGTACTCACTTTTCTCTTGTCAGATTAGACAGTCACAGTCCCAGGCTTCCTCCACCAACTGTGGAGGTATATAGCATAGTTAGCCCAGCAGCTGGCCCAAGGCACAGTCCTCAGCTGCTAGAGAGATTTCTCAGGGCACCTTCTCCAGCCACAGGCAGCATTGTAGCCATGCATATGGCAGGCAGACTGTGGCCTAAGAAATCTGCCTGTACTGTCACAATGAATGGTTTGAAGTCGGGAGGCCAATGCAGCAGACACTCTAGGCTCTATAGTAAGTAAGTCAGACATAAACCAGCAATCGAATGATGGAGAAGCATAAACACAACATGTACTGCAGGGGATCTTAATCTTCTTGTTTCATGGATCCCTTTGGCAGACTGGTGAACCCTATGGACCCCTTTTTAGTATGATGTTTTTAAATGTCTAAAATAAAATGTATAGAATTGCAAAGTAAAACTGAAGTACAGTTATCAAAATATTTCCCCCCCCCTTTTTTTTTTAGTTAGACAATCGGGGTTAAGTGTCTTGCCCAGGGTCACACAGCTAATAAGTGTCAAATGTTTGAGGCCAGATTTGAACTCAGGTCCTCCTGACTCCAAGGCCAGAATTCTATTCATTGTAAAGTATTTTCATTTGTTTATTTATTTTATTAATTTTTAGGTAATTGGGGTTAAGTGACTTGCCCAGGGTTACATAGCTAGTAAGTGTCAAGTGTTTGGTCTGAGGCTGGATTTGAACTCAGGTCCTCCTGACTTCAGGGCCCATGCTCTATCCACTGCGCCACCTAGCTGCCCCTTATAGTAAAGTATTTTTTAAAAACAAGTTCATGGACACTAGGTTAAGAACCTTTGGGTATTGGGTACTAGACTAGGTACTGGAGCTATAAAGACAAAAGCAGGACAATAGTGGTCCCCAAGAAGTTTGTATTCTGCTTAGGGAAAGCAGTATATTAACAGATAACACACGACATACACAAAGTAATTTGGGGGTACACTAACAATTAGGGGAATAAGGAAAAGCCTTTTGAAGGAGATAACACATGAAGTGAGCCTTGAGTGGAACTGGGCACTTCAAAAGGTGAAGGTAAGGGGCAGCTAGATGCCTCAGTGGATAGAGCACCAACCCTGAAGTCAGGAGGACCTGAGTTCAAATCCAGCCTCAGACCAAACACTTGATACTTACTAGCTGTGTGATCTTGGGCAACTCACTTAACCTTGTTTACCTCAGTTTCCTCATCTGTAAAATGAGTTGGAGAAGAAAATGGCAAGTCACTCTAGTATCTTTGCCAAGAACCTCCCCCCCAGCAAAAAAAAAGGGGGTCATGAAGAGCTGGATATAACTGAAAGGAACTGAACAACAATTCTTTAAAGCTAGAGACAGGCTAAGTTTGTTTGAACTAGAGAGCTGAGAGACTGGTTCCGGTTTTCTATGCCTCCACTGATATTTTGGCTAACCATATATGGGTCACATAACTGCTTTGTGCCTCAGTTTCCCCAACTACAATATGTGAAAAATGTCTCTTGAAGTTATCATCCCTCTTATGTAGGAGTGCTGAGAGAATGAATGAGGCAACACCATTATGCAGACATGCACTGGCCCAAGATGTGGGTGAGCCCACAGCAATGGGTGAGTAACAACAGTAAACCATATGGTCAGGACGTGAACTCCACCCCTCGTTTTCTATGGCTGCTAGAGAAGGAACTATTTTTTAAGTACAGCAAAAGCTCATTGAGAGGCCAGAGAGCATGCGTTGTAGATGTGTTATTGTTCAGTCATTTCAGTCACGTCCAACTCTTCGTGACCCCAGTTAGGGTTTTCTTGGCAAAGATATTAGAATAGTTTGCTATTTCCCTCTCCAGCTCATTTTACAGATGAGGAAACTGAGGCAAATGGGGTTAAGTGACTTGCCCAGGGTCACATTGCTAGTAAGTGTCTGAGGTCATATTTTAACTCAGGAAAATGAGTCTTCCTGACTCCAGACCCAGCACTCTGTCCATTGCACCATCTAGCTGCCCCCATACATTGTAGATAATAGGCACTAAAAGGGTCATGGGATTTTAAACCGGAAAATCCCTTTTTTTGTACCTTCTGATTTTAGCGATTACTAAACTGAATCCCAGAGAGGTTTCCCAAGATTATTCTATACTAAAGAGAACAAACTGTTCTCAGGGGTTTAGAAGCATTTATATTCAAACAATCGATACTCTAATTTCAATCATTTATACTTACTCACTAAGGCAATCTCCTGGGCTCATCTATTAGGTCATGTTTCATTAGTCTAGTTTGTATTTTTTTGTGTGGTTGAACCTTCGCTAAGGTCTAACTGTGATAACCATGACATGAAGGTGACTCTGAGTTCTGAAAGGCTCCATTAAGTACAGAGAAGTGCAGCACATGAAGGCAGGCTCACAACTGCTAATTTTGGCGCTCAGAGGTTGAAAACAACTAATGAAACGATAGTCAGACATGCTGACGCAGCCTATGGTCCCCGCTCTTGGGGAGGCTAAGGCTAGCAGGTTGTTTGAGCTATGGATATCCGAGCTGCAGTAGGGTTAAGCCAATCGAGTATCTACACTAAGTCTGGCACCAGAATGGTGAGCCCCTGAGGATGAGAGGAAAGGGTGTGCACCAGAATGGTTTAAAGAGGGATGAGGTAGAGCAGATCAGAAACAGAGCAGGCGGAAACTTCAAGGCCGGTCAGCAGTAGGAACAGGCACATGAGTGATCACTGTACTTACAGCCTAGGTGAAATAAGGCAATGTAGACTCAAAAAGAGGGGAAAAAAAGGCAGAGAAGAAATAATCAAACATGGGGACATTTCAATACATTTCAGTGGCAGAAATTCTCTGACAGAATCCTAGTTATCTCAGATTATGAAGGAACTTTACTCACAAGGAATAAATAAAATGGTATTTCTTTTTTAACACAATAGAAACAGTGGTGAAAGGAGACTTCAAAGTCATTTAGTCCAAATGGACCCCCAGGGCGAGGATGGATTCTATAGTTTTGCCTTGCAGATAGTCATATAAGCTTTTACTTGAACATCTTCAGTGATGGAGTGCTCACTATTTCTTTTTTAAAAAAAAATATTTACTTATTCATTTATTTTTAAAGCCTAGAGACTTTTTTTCAGTTCCAAATTCTCTCCCTCTCCCCCACTGAATGAGAAAACAAGAAAAACAAAACCTATTATAAATATGTATAGTCATACAAAATAAATTTCCTTATTAGCTATCTTCGCCCCCCAAAAAAGGCAAGAAAATGAAAGAAAAACAAAAATATACTTCAGTCTGCACTCTGAGTTTACCAGTGTGCTCACCATTTCTTGAGGTAGTTCCTACCACCATTGAACAGCTTTTGTTGTTGACAAGTTATTATGTTTTATCTGAGATTGGGTCTCCCTGTCTTCCCTAAGCTAAAAGCACAACAGCCACTCATGGCCCAGTTCTAGGACTCAACAGCACTGAAGCTTTAACCTGTTCGTTTTTCTGACCTGGGCAAGTCCCCCTCCTTAGGCACCCTTGTGGCCATCCATCCCTACCGTTTGCCATATTAATCCTGGACCTGCCCAAGTTCTTTCTTACTTTAAGTACAATTCTGTCTCCCAGGATAACATATAAGTTCTTGAAGTGCAAAGGCTACTTTATTTTTCTTTGTATATAAAATAAGTCTCCCACCTCTTCTACATCTAAACATTTCACATATTTGAAGACATCCACAATGTCTTCCCTTAATAGTCTTTTCTCCAGGACAAGCATATCCATTTTACAGAATATATATGAGGTCAATACAAGCCAATATAAGAAGAGAAGATTCTAGAAACTGGTGGAAGGCAGGAGGGAATCCAGACAGGTTTCAAGTAGAAGATAGTATGTGATCTGAGTCTTGAAGAAAGTGAAGCTGTCTAAAAGACAAAGGTGAGGAGGAAGGGCATCCAAGGCACGGGAAATGTCCAGGGCATGGAGATGGAATGCAATGAGTCAGGAACAGCTTGACTATTATTTCAAGACCATGGAATGCAGGAGGGGGAATGAAGTGTAATGAAGCTGGAAAAGGAGGTTGGGACCAGGTTGTAAAGGGTTTTAAAAGTCAAACCGAGGAGTTTCTATTTTATTGTAGAGGGCAGCAGGGGGCAATTGATTATGGAAATAATTTGTATCCAAGTCTTGATGGCACCACTTCTCTGGGAGTGCTCAGGATTGGAAAGTGAGCATCTCGATGCATTTACATGACAGAAGTTGACATCCAGCTTAACGGGAAACCTCTTTCTGTTGACCCCTTGTGGGACCCAAGAACTCCCCAGCTCAGTGCCATAATGGGGAAAAATCATTAAAATGCTCTTTTCTTTCTCAGTGTCTATGAATTAGCATATAGTCATTGTCCTAGTGTGAAAACATGTTTAAATGGATTCCAGACACTCCATTTAAAGTATCAGTTACCCTAAAATCTAATTTCCCTTGCTACAGAACAGTGAGGGGCTGGGCCTTGGGATCAGACAGCCACTAAATCTCCTTCTGCTCACTTGTTTCATTTTTTTCCTAGTTCCCCAAGTAAGCCTGTTTGGTGACTCTCCCTTTTCATCCTCTAGCATAATCTAAAAATTAAATGCATACACTAAGTCAGGGAGAACGGCATTCTTTCCTAAGGTCACCAGAGACAAACACTTTAAACATTCAACCCTGCCTCTCCTTGGTCAAGGCTTCAGTGGAACACAATAGCAGAAGCCTAACCCCTCCTCCGCCCGGCCCCGCCCTCCCTTCCATCCTGTACCTATGACATTTGGGCCCTGAGCTGAAGGTCATGCAGGGAAACCTGGGGATGAGGCACCAGATCTTAATCCCACTGTGATTTCTAATTATGTTCATAGGGTTTCCTGTTTGAAATCTGCAGGGTCTCTGGGCTTCATTGCATCTAGAAGCTTAATGTCCTGGAGGAAGCTAACAGAAAGCCTCTTAGCCACATCAATTCAAACTGGGAGCAACTTCAAGGCTCTGCTTCAAGTCCTATCATCTCCTCTCTAAAAGCTAATAACATTTTGCACTCATATGGTGCCTTTCATCACCTCTGGTAATATATGCCACATTACTACAACTCAGGGATGAGTAAATCATTAATTGTTCATAATGCTTCAAATAAGCACTTTTAGATAGTCATGCACAAGGATTCAATCAGGCACAATGACATCGGGGCATATTTCTCTTTTATTCAGGTATAAAAAGTGTGCAGTGGTTCAGAAACAGCAAATTCTTAGTGAACACAACCCAAAAGTATTATTGCCAATAGGACTTTAAAATATTCTGCTGGCAAATCCTGGTGTTTTATCGTTGTGGTTGGTTGGTTGGTTGGAGGGGGTGTTGGCCATGGGGGCAGGGAGACAGTGAGGAACAGAGCAACTCAGGGAACATGGGTAATCAAGTGCTTTATAAAAATGTTTTTTTCTTAAATAAGAAGATACTTCTTCCATTCCAGTCTAGATTTCTCAAGTATTTCACCTGGGATGGGGGGGGCAGGGTGAGGGTGAGGGGGTAGGAAGAGCAGAAGGGGGATAAAGGAAGGAAAAGAAAGAGAGGAAGAAGCAGGGGGAGAGGAAGATACTAAATCTGGAGTAAAGAAATTGATATTGAAACAGAAATGAGAACTTGTGAGATTCCTAACTTATCCATTAGAGGTAACCAGGTGACATAATGGATTGAATCCTGGACCTAGAGTCAAGAAGACTTGAGTTCAAATCCTGTCTTAACCACTTACTGGCTATGTGATCCTGGGCAAGTCTGCCTCAGTTTCCTCAATGATAAAATTGGAATCAGAACAGCACCAACCTCTTAGGGTTGTTAGGAGGAGCAAATGGAATAATATTTATTGTTTTGTCCTTCATTTTTGAAGAGGACCAAGAACATCATGGCGTGATGTCTCTGAACTTAGGAGTGAATTGGATTTGAGTGAGGCAGAATTGCACAAAGTTCCTGACCTCACTCTCTCTTCCAGAGTCATCAAAATCCAGCGGCAAGACAGAAGTCAAGACAGTTGGCAATAGCCCAGGATGCAAGGGTGCTGTCTTTGATGGCTGACCAAGCTCTAAGCATTCCCGACATCTGTTTCAGCCACCTTCGTGGTTGGTGGAACAAATTGTTCTCATCTCCCCATTCCTTGGGAGGGAGTCTTCACATGCATGGAGCAGACACCCCCCTAACTCACCAGTAGGATTTGAGGCCCGCCCGTTGGTTACTCTCACCTTGTTTCAGCCATGTGGGACAGCTTGGCACGCTGCACTTCTTGGAGCCGCAGGATTAAGCTGAGTGTCAGGCAGACCCCAGAGGTGGATGAGCAGCCCTGAAGGGGTTCTGGTCCTCCCTGAACACCCCATCCACCTTGATAATATCGATAAAGCATTCAGCACAGTGTCTGGCCCACAGTAGGCACCTCATAAAGGCTCATTTCCTCCCTCTCTGCCTTTGGCTCAGTTAGTTAGAATTTATCCCTCTACTCTTGTGCCTTATTTTCCATCTGTAGACCATCACAGCCAAGCCAAATGTTCATTTTCAGGGTGGCAAGAAGCAGGAGGTAAATGAGGAAAGGGACACTGTTGGGATCCTTAGGATCTGGTGCTAATTGTTGGCAGTTAAGAATACTTAACTAGGCAACCTATTAAGCTCTGTATCCAATTATGGTGCCTGCTTAGAGAGAAGTAAAGGAAGGTTCAGAAGAGAGCAATGAAAATGATGAAAACTGAGGAGAAAACCAGAAAAATGCAGGCCTGTCCACCCCCGCTAGCTTCTGGGCCTCGATGTCATTGGTAAGGCAGGCCAGGATCAGATGGCTGGGCCATCTGTGAGGTATCCAAAAGAAAACACAGACCCAGTTCACTGCCTCATCAGGACCAGTTAGCTGTCCAAACTACACCAGCCAAGTTCAGGCTGGAAGCCACAATGCTGCTTGGAAGGGCTATCAACCTGAGTCTTGTGCCACTAAGGACAGTGGACTTACAAGGAACTCACTTCCTGAAAGGGGCCTCAGACTTTCTGGCTCTTCTAGGGGAAGCAATGAGTTCCCTTGTTTCAGGCTTCCTCTGAACCAGAAAGCAGAATTCCCCAAAGAAGCACCGTAAATTCCCAAGGTTCAAGGCATTTAATAGAGTCCTGAACCTGGGGTCAGGAAAACATGAGTTCAACTCTAGCCCCAGCTATTTACTAAGAGTGTAACCCTAGGCAAGTCACTTAAGCTCTGTCTGCTTCAGTTTCCTCACCTATAATATGGGGATAAGAATAGCATCTACCTCCCAGGGTTGTTGTAAGGACAAAATTAACTATAAGCGCTATCTAAATGCTATATCTGATTATAAACAGTAGATTTTCATGGCCTTCTTTATCTTATTGTTCCTTCACTTAGGGGTCCTTCAGGTTAGGGAAACTTGGTTGGTATTACATAAACAGTGTCAGGAGGCCACATGATGTCCTGCAGTATTCTTATTCTTTATAAATTCTTATACATGTTCTCCCGCTGGCATCCCTAAAGTTGTACAAATACCGTATTTTTCTAAGATGAAGTTTTGCCCAAAGCCATTTCTGCAGGGGAAAGGTAGCCTCAAAGGCAAGGAAACTTAGGTTTGAGTCTGGCCACTGACACATAATGGTTGTGTGAGCCTGGCAAGTCACTTAATTTCTCAATGCTGCTTCCCTCCCCCATTCTCTAAGACTGTAACTGGCAGAGAAGGTGCCCACCAGCATTGGTGGTGGGTATTCATTAGTAAAGTACATTTCCTCACCTGAAAGCTCCCTAATCAATAAAATCATAGGCCCAGTCCTTATGCCTCTCCCTAGTTTCTACAGTAATCAAATAGAATGAAGGCCTATTCATCCCTTGTCAGAAACATCTGATACCTAATACAACACCTTAACACCTATGTGTATAAGCCCAGTAAAAAGTCAATATTTTATTTTCCTATAGGTATAAAATAGTCTGGGTAACCTTGGAAAGGTGGACTTAATTTAAAAAAAAAACCTAGAGGATTTAATTTTGCCTAGTGATGGTCTCCATCTTCTATACTATTACACGCGCACGCGCATACACACACACACACACACGTAGAACCTCTGTTAGTATTATCTTCACAATATATTTGGGGAAATAAACCTTATAAGATTCCTATTAAAATTAGGTGACATCCAGCTGTCTGATTTCATGATCTGTGCCTACCCCTCAAATTATTGAAAAAGCATGAGATTTTTTTACTTAAAAGTGAATTGAAGTTAATATTCTCTTTAGAATTCCTGGTAGCCCCATAAGATAACAAGAGTGATAGAATAGGGGGCAGCTAGGTAGCACAGTGGAATAGAGCACTGGCGCTGAATTCAGGAGGACCTGAGTTCAAATCTGAACTCAGACCAAACATTTGACACTTACTAGCTGTGTGACCCTGGGCAAGTCACTTAACCCCAATTGTCTTTAAAAAAAAAAGTGATAAGATATTATGAAATTAGAATCAAGAACAACTGCTATAATTAAAAGCTAAAAGAATTCAGATGATTGGCCCTCAAAAAGAGAAAAGCATGATTTGGTAGAATAATAATCTTTGAGGAAGGACAATTTAGTATCAAGGGGTAGTGGACCCTAGAGATGGTTTAGTATAACTCTCTTCTTTTGCATTTGAAGAAATTGAGGACCAAAGTGATGAAATAACATTTCCTGAAGTCACAGGGCTGTCAAATAATGGAGACCAGATTCTAACTGAGGTCCTCTGACCCCGAATCCAATGTTCCTTCCACTTCACCCCTGTCCTGCTCTTTTGAACTTTGATAAAGGAATAGAGGGAGTGGTAGGAAGTGGTTAATGATCCTGGGAACTTGACCCAGTAACTGGGTTTTCTTTTTTGAAGATACTGAAACCCCTTTTCAAGGCTATGAAGAGTGATTACATACATGATAATAAGCCATTCTCCTTCTCTAGCCAAAACAGAACCAGAAAGAGGAGGCTTGAATTTCAGAAATTTCAGAATTTCAGAAAGATGGACCAAGGCGCTTACATGAGTAAGAATCTCCTTTTTAGGTTAGGAAACAGTGGAATTGATTCCTGAGAAAAGCTATGGGACGTGGTTCCCTATAGACCTTTGAGAATAGGACAGTTATATATAGATCTAGATACCTTTTATAGTACCCTCTTACCTGGAAGCTGTGAAAACCTAATAGTAAGTCAATCATTTATATAGTGCTTTCAAAAACCACTATGAGATAGATACACAGATATTATGCCTACTTTAAAGATGGGAAAACAGAGCCTTAGAGCATTTAAGTGACTTTTCCATGGTTACATAGTTTTTATTGGGGAAGAAAATGGCAAACCACTCCAGTACCTTTGCCAAGAAAGCCCCAAATGGAGTCACGAAGAGTCAGAAGTGACTGAAAAATGACTGAACAACAACAAACATGGCTGTTAAGTGTCAGAATCAGGATCTGAGCTCAGGTCTTCCAGCTACCAAATCCAGCATCTTCTCTGCTACATCACACTGACTTCCCCAAACTCTGTTTTTCTACAATACCTGTTTTTGGTCTTGGACCACAAATCTTCCTTGAGAGGTGATTATGGTTGTCAGAGTAAAAGGGATGTGGGGGAGGTAAAATTATTTCTGACATGCCTTGATCATGTCTCTTCTACTTCCTACCTGTGTGACCTTGGCCAAGTTTCTTCATCTGGACTCGGTGATGTCCAAGGTCTCTTCCATCTCTGTAAATCTCAGATCCTATGATCCTTATTCCCTTGGGGAGATTTTCCCAGCTCTCTGTACCTCTGCTTCCCTCTTTGCAAAATATGATACTCAAGCTTTTTCACAGACATAATGTGCAAAGATGGCTTTAGAAAGAACATTGAGCACTTCTTTGCCTCATATCTTTGAAAGAGGAGTCTATGGCCTGCCAAATTTGGAGTTACCCACAAAGTGACCCCAGTATTTTTGAGGTGCTAGAGAACACACAAGAGGTCATGGACTTCCCCTTTGCCTGAGAAGATTATTCTATGTCCTTGCTACATAAAACAAAAATATTCAGTTTAGTTTGTGTTTATATTTATACACACATGTGACAATTTATAATAACCGCTGAGCTACTGATCAGCCTTTACTTTATGCTTTGAACCCTCCTTTGTCAAGACCAAGACCAAAAAAAGATATCTTCTTTAGGCAGCCAAGAGAGAAACACTGGCCTCCATCATGCTGTTAGATTTGTTCTCTGTGTTGGGTATTGATTTTTCCTCTGGAGTCGTGCTCAGGAAGGAGAGTTTGGCCAGGGGAGGGCCCTTCCCCCACTTTTAGCTTGAAGAGATGAGTCACAAGGAGATGTGAGTAACTTCTTATCTCTCACATTAGATGATAAATTGAAGTGAGGCCTTGTGTTTGGTTATAGAGAGTTGTTAGTAGTGAGATTATATATACATACATGTGTAAATATATATACATATATATGCATATATATATATATATATATATATATATTTACCCTGTACTTCTCTGAATATTAAGATTTCTCCTTATCTCCCTGCCACATACACACACATACACACACACACACACATACATGCATATATAAATCTAAACATAATTGTACTTTTATCAGTATCGAAACTTTATGCAGCTGATTTAATCTGGCTTTCAACATGCTAAAACACATTACAAATTAATAATCTGTATTAACCCTAATATATACTACATGTCAATATGTATTAACCCTTATATATTACATATTAATATATTAACCCTAATGTGCATATTACTATATATTAATATGTAATGTGTTTAGCATCCTGATAACCAGGTTAAAATTAGTCTCATAGAGTTTCAATATAGATTATTTAGATTTGAATTTTTCCTTTATTTCCTTTAGTTTCCCAAGACTTATGCTGCTAGAATGGCTTAGTGCCATGAAAGGTTTTTTTTTTTACAATCTTTAGCAAGATTTTCAGATCAGAGACCCATAATGCAAGGCTTCTGTTCAGCTGATTCGGCGATCGCCCTTTTCAATAGGGAGAAATTGCTTCTGTTCCAGAAGAAAAACTCAACTTGTCTCAAACCGCAGCCTCTGGCAAGTCTGTCATAGCAGGAGATATTCCCTGTTTCTTTGACAGATTGGCCTGGGGCTGAGAGTTAATCTAATGTGTCAAAAGTACTCAGTAGATAAGAAATAAAAAGGCAGGGGAAAGCTAAACCCACTCAGGTTTTTCCATTAAGGCTTATGGGAGAGAGAAGCTTTTGTTGAATAGAGGAATGGGCACAGTGAACTTACAATTGACAAGAAGAAACCCACAAAATGGAGCAATTTCAGTCATCAGCATCATACTTAAAAACTCATTTTCACATTTAATGAAATATTAGCTCCTTAATGATAGGGTAGAAGGGGTGGTGAAATGAAGAGACGCCTACTCCTGAAACAGGGGCAAAGAGAAGGAGGGGATTGAGATGTCTGTGAGGGATGCTGTGAAAGACTCATCATCAATCGGGGCTTTAAAATCTGATGGGGGACTACAATGGAATACTCGGTTCTGAGACCATATTGCTTTATGTTCTCAGAGGGGCTCTGTATTCCATAGTAGGGAGTTATGGTTCAGTGGTTTTGGATTCAGAGAGCCTGAAGTTTCAATTTTGGCTCCAATGCTTACTACTTGGTGACTGGACATACCACTTGAATTCTCTGGGCCTCACTTTCCTCATCTGTGTAATGAGAGATACTGTATTAAATGGCCTCAAAGGCTGTTTCCAGCTCTGAATCCTAAGATCTCATATTGCTGGCCCATGGTTGTTGGGAGGATCAAATGAGATATTTATAAAAGGTTTAGCACGGTGCCTACCATGTAGTAACTGCTTAATAAAAGTTTATTTCCTCCCTCCCTCCTTTCTTCTTTCCTTTTTCTTTATCATTTTTTTGCTTCCTCTTTTTTCTCTCTTCCTTCCTTCTTTTTGTCCCTTCTTCCTTCCCTCCCTCCTTTTTTGTTTCTTCCTTCTTTCTTCCCTCAATCCCTCCATCTTCCTTCCTTTTTCTCCCTTCCTTTTTTCTTTCCCTTTCTTTCTTTCTTTCTTTCTTTCTTTCTTTCTTTCTTTCTTTCTTTCTTTCTTTCTTTCTTTCTTTCTTCCATCCCTCCTTCCCTCCTTTTTTTCCCTTCCTATCTTCTTTCCTTCCTTCCTTCCACTCTTTGAAAATAATAGAATTCGGAGAAAAGCCTGGGAAGATGGCAGAGTTGGTCAGAAAACTTTCAGCTCTCCAAATTTCCACCCCCCACACACACACAAAGATAGAACATAGCCTCAGAGGGAACGTAGAGCAGCAGCAACAAACAAAAGCCAGGGTAAAGCAGTTGTTCTCTGAAGACAACTTGAGAAGACCCCAGGAAAGACGTGACCTCCAGGAGTGAAGGTCGGGCCTGAGTGAAGAGCAAACACCTCCAGGCCAACTCTGCGGAAGCCACAAACAACAAGCCCTGGGGGCAGCTGGGGTTGGGAGGCAGCCTCAGCCTTAGAAACTGTCATCTCACAGACAGCGTGGGGATCTGATGGCTAGGTAGGAGAAGATTGAAGGACCTTCCACTGTGGAGGGAGGCTAAGCACAGCTGTGCTGATCAGAGCCGTCCCAGGCTGTGGCTGTGAGAAGAAGGAGCTAGCACACACCTGGTGAGTGCAGGAGCAGAGGGGCAGGGACCCTGCTGGCTGTGGGCACTTGCAGGAGTCCAGGGCAGAGAGGACAGCTGCAGTTTGCAGCTGCTGGAGGGACTGCAGGGAGCAAGAGCATTTGCAGGACAGCGTGGGTGGGGGCCCTAGCCGTGGTTAGGAGTGAAAAAGAGAGTCCAAAGTTAAGCCCATGGACAGACCTCAAAAAATAACAGTAAAAAAGACCTAAGGCTTGGGGCATCATTCTCTGTACCTTGGGACTAGAACTTAATTACACTAATACTTGCTAAAAATAAAATAAATAAATTTTTTAAAATGAGTAAGCAAAGGAGAAAGACCTCAGACATAGATAAAGAACCATTAGAGATATGGGGATAAAAGAAGAACTGGATTCATATTCAGAGGAAGATAATGGAACTAAAAGAGCCACTCCTTTTTCAGTGAGAAATGTCAAATGGTCCCAAGCACAAAAAGAGTTCTTAGAAGAACTTAAAAAGGACTTTAAAAATCAAATAAGGGAAATCAAGGAAAAATTAGGAGAAAAAAAAAGAGCAGTCCAAGAAAATTATGAAAAGAAAGTCAACCTACTTGAAATAAGAGAATCAAAAACTTAAAAAAGAATAATTCCTTGAAAACTAGAATTGGGCAAAGGGAAGCTAATGACGTTCTAAGACATCAAGAAATAATAAAACAAAATCAAAAGAATGAAAAATAAAAGAGAATGTGAAACATCTCATCAAAAAACAAAAACAAAAACCTGATCTGTAGGAAAGAGGAGAAATAATATAAGAATAGTCAGACTACCTGAAAATTATGAGAAATAAAAAATCTTGATGCAATTTTACAAGAAATGTCCTGAAGCTGTAGAACAAGAAGGCAAAGCAGAAATAGGAAAAATCCACTGATCACCACCTGAAAGAGATCCCAGGAAAAAACTTACAAGAATATCATAGCCAAGTTTCAAAGCTAGGTAGAAAATATTGGAAGCAACAAGAAAAATACAATTTAAATATCATGGAGCTACAATAAGGATTACATAAGACCTAGCAGCTACTATGTTGAAGGACAGTAGGTCTTGGAATACTATATTTTGTAGAGCAAGAGAGCTGGGGCTATGAACAAGGGTCACTTACCCAGCAAAGTTAAATATAATCCTGAATGAAAAAAAATAAACATTTAACAAATTGAAAGACTTTCAGGTAATTGTGACAAAAACAGCATAACTTAAGGGAAAATTCAACATATAACATCCTGTAGAGATATAAGGTACACATTAAAGAGCAGTTATAAGGGACTCATTGTTTACTTTTTATGCATAAAACTATCAGTACTTTTATGATTATCATCATTTTTTGGGTAGTTTAAAAAAAAAAGACCTGGGCCTGGGTTGTGCTGAGTATGATGGTCTAATTCTAAAAAAAAAAACTGTAGAGAAAGATAAAAAAGGAGTAAATATCTCATACAAATGAGGCATAAATGGAAAAATTGATGCAGAAGAAACTAGTAGAGGGGAAGGCAGGTAGTGCTGGAACCATACTCTAATCGCTAATGGGTTAAAGAGGGAATGACATAAATATATATACACACACCCATATATATATATAAAAGTCTAAATTCAGAAAGAAATAAGAGGGCAAGGGGTTGTGGGGGGGGAAGAGGCTAAGGGAGGGAGTCTTGGAGAGGTAGGCAGGTTAAGGAATAGGAATGCCAGGGAATGGGGACAAGTAAAGTAGAGGAGTGAGGAGGGGTAGGAATAGGGTGAGAAGGATAGTGAGGAAAAATAGGAAGGAGGAAAATATGCAACAAGTAATTATAGCTTAGAATATGAATGGGATGAATTTACCCATTAGATAGAAACTGATAACAGATTTAAAATTTGAATTCAGCAATATGTTGCTTTCAGGAAATGCTATAAAAAGAGAGAGAGACACACAAAGACAAAGTAACAGGAGTAGAATTTATTTTGTGAAAAAAAAGCAGGGGTAATAATCATGATGTCAGATAAAGTTAAAGCTAAAATAGATTTAATCAAAAGAGAAAAATAGAGAAACTACACTATGTGTCAACAATATTATTCAATATTGTTTTAGACCATTTAAAATAACCAGGCAATATAAAATACCTGAGAGTATACCTGCCAAAATGGACACAGGAACTATATGAACATAGATATAAAACACTTTTTATACAAATAAATCAAATCTAAATAATTGAAGTAATATTTATTTTTCATGGGTAGGTAAAGCCAATATAACAAAAAATGACAATTTTACCTAATTAATCTATTTATTTAATGCCATCCCAGTTAAATTACTAAAATTTTATCTTGCTGAGTTAGAAAAAATAATAACAAAGTTTATTTGGAAGAACAAAATGTCAGGAACTTCAAAGAAGCCAAGAAAAAAAGATGTAAAGGAAGCAGACCCAGTAGTATCAGACCTTAAACTATATTATAAGATGAGAGTATTGTTGAAGTGTAAAATGGATAATTTTGATTACATTAAATTAAAGATTTCTTATATAAATAAAACCAATACCACCAAGAATTCAAGGAATGAAGAAAATTGGAAAAACACTTCTGTGAACAGTCTCTCAGATAGGATGTGATTGGGTTGAAATATTGCTGTGGAGTAGGAAATGATGAACTTGTTGATTTAGAAAAACATGGGGGCAGCTAGGTGGCACAGTGGATAGAGCACTGGCCCTGAAGTCAGGAGGACCTGAGTTCAAATCCAGTCTCAAACCAACACTTGACACTTACTAGCTGTGTGACCCTGGGCAAGTCACTTAACCCCAATTGCCTAAAAAAGCAAAAAAAAAAAAAGTAGAAGAACATGGAAAGACTTGTAATTATGAAGGAAGATGCTATCTACCTTCTAAAAAACAGATGACAAGTGGAAATATGTGATAGTATGATCTTACATATATGTGTATGAGTACATATGTTATATATGTCTATATTTATAAATATATATGTGTGTGTGTATGTATGTGTATATGTGTCTGTGTGTTTAAAAATGAGCTTAAATGTAACCTTCTTTAGGGTTGGGGGAGGGAGGGGAAAAAATAAAGTAAAAAGTGCACAGCAGAGAACAAAAGAAAACCTACAAAGAAGCAAAGAAAAGCTGGGCAGCTTTGAAAACATTGTGTAGTATTTATTACATGGGCTTTTGTTTTTGTTTGTTTGTGCACATAATTCTTTTTTTTTTATTAATTGGTTACTTATTTTTAGTTTCCACCCTTCATTCCATAAGATTTTGAGTTCCAAATTTTCTCACTATCTCTACCCTCCCCCCACTACAAGATGGCATACATTCTACATACCCCTTGCCCCAATCTATCCTCCCTTCTATCATTTCCCCCTCTTATCCCCTTCCCCTTCTATTTTCCTGTAGGGCAGGATAGATTTCTATACTCCTTTGCCTGTATAACTTATTTCCCAGTTGCGTGTGAATATAATTTTTAATATTTATTTTTTAAAACTTTGAGTTCCAAATTCTCTCCCTTCCTCCTTGCCCACAAGCAATTTCATATAGGTTATACATGTGTAGTCATGCAAAACACTTGCATAATAGTTAAGGTGTTGAAAGACTAACTATATTTCCCTCCATCTTATCCTCCCCCCCTTTTTCCTTTCTGTCCTTTGACCCTGTCCCTCCTCAAAAGTATTTGCTTCTGATTACCCTCTCCCCCAGTATGCCCTCCCTTCTATCATCCTCCCCCCTCTCATCCCCTTCCCCTCTATTTTCCTGTAGGGAAGATAGATTTCCATACTCAGCTGAGTGTGTATGTTATTCCCTCCTTTAGCCAAATCCAGTGAAAGTAAGATTCATTCATTCCCTCTCACCTCCCCCGCCTTCCCTTCCACTGTAAAAGCTTTTTCTTGCCTCTTTTATGTGAGATAATTTACCCCATTCTACCTCTCACTTTCTCCTTTTCCCAGGACAATTCTCTCTCACCTCTTAATTTAATTTTTAGATATCATCCCTTCATATTCAACTCTCCCTGTGCCCTCTGTCTATACATATATACATGCATACATACATACATGTGTGTGTATACATATATATACACACATATATATGTAAATACATACATACATGTGTGTGTGTGTATATATATATACACACATATATATATAAATACATACATACATGTGTGTGTGTATATATATATGTATATATATGTATATATATATATATACACACACATATATATATAATGTGTATGTGTGTATATATTCCCTCCAACTACCTTAATACTGAGAAAGGTCTCATGGGTTACAAATATTATCTTTCCATGTAGGAATGTAAACAGTTCAACTTTAATAAGTCCCTTATGATTTCTCTTTCCTGTTTACCTTTTCATGCTTCTCTTGAGTCTTGTATTTGAAAGTCAAATTTTCTGTTCAGCTCTGGTCTTTTCATCAAGAATGCTTGAAAGTGCCCTATTTCACTGAATGTCCATTTATTCCCCCCTGAACAATTATACTCAGTTTAGCTGAGTAAGTGATTCTTGGTTTTAATCCTAGCCCTTTTGACTTCCAGAATATTATATTACAAGTCCTCTGGTCCCTTAATGTAGAAGCTGCTAAATCTTGTGTTATCCTGATTGCATTTCCACAGTACTTGAATTGTTTCTTTCTGGTTGCTTGCAACATTTTCTCCTTGACCTGAGAACTCTTGAATTTGGCTGTAATCTTCCTGGGAGTTTTCCTTTGAGGATCTTTTTCAGGAGGTGATTGGTGGATTCTTTCAATTTTTTATTTTACTCTTCAGTTCTAAAATATCAGGGCAGTTTTCCTTGATAATTTCTTGAAAGATGATGTCTAGGCCCTTTTTTTGATCATGGCTTTCAGGTAGGCCAATAATTTTTAAATTACCTCTCCTGGATCTATTTTCCAGGTCAGTTGTTTTTCCAATGAGATATTTCACACTGTCTTCTATTTTTTCATTCTTTTGGATTTGTTTTAGTGTCTTGATTTCTTATAACGTCACTAGCTTCAGTTTGCTCCATTCTGATTTTTAAGGAAGTATTTTCTTCAGCTTTCAGACTTCCTTTTCCATTTGGCCAATTCTGCTTTTTAAGGCATTCTTCTCCTCATTGGCTTTTTGGACCTCTTTTGCCATTTGGGATAGTCAATTTTTAAGGTGTTATTTTCTTCAGTATTTTTTTGGGTCACCACCACCCACAACTGCCACTCAGATCCAAGCACAGGAAAAGCAAGAGAGTCCTGCCTCAGTGCCAGCAAAGAGATCCTGCAATCTCCCTCTGATCAGTTGCTTGATCCACCCACCGTCTGTGGGCCAAGAGCTCTGGAAGCAGCCACGGCTGGCCCAGGGCTGTGCTAGGGCCAGGGCTGGATCATGCTCCTCTCTCACGCAGGTCCAAGAGACCTTTCCCACTGACCTTCTGTTTTCTTTGGTGTTTGTGGGCTGAGAAATCTAGAATCCACCACATTTGCCTATGATTCAGTCTCCTGAGGCCTGCTCCGAGTTTGCTTTGGCTCTGTCTTTCCCTGTGCCGCCCACTCTGAGCTGTGCTCCTTTCCCAGCCCAGCGTAACAGACCTTTCCTATCAACCATCCAGGTTGTCTCGGGCTGGAAATTTGTTTCACTCTGTCTTTTTGTGGGTTCTGCTGCTCTAGAATTTGTTTAGAGTCATTTTTACAGGTATTTGGAGGGGTTTGGGGGAGAGCTCAAGCAAGTCACTGCTTTTACTCTGCCATCTTGACTCCACCCACTACATGGGCTTTGTTGAAATGGAAATTGATTGTTTTATATTCAGTTCTCTCTTATGTTCTGCTGTGTGCTTGGCAATATTTTTTCTTTTCTCATTTGCTATTTAAGTTTAAAATAAATTTTAAAGTTTACAAAAAATAAAAAAAGAATGGAAAGATACTAACAACAGCAACAAAAATAAAGTAATATAATTTTAGAGCTGGAAGGGACTCAGGGGTCAAGAAAGATAAGTCAATGGCACCCAAACACACAGCTGGTTACTAGAAGAGGTAGAACCAGAACCCTGACCACTTGATGTTCACTACCACTACCGTACTATCTAGTACCTGGCCTTCCCATGTGTCTCCCACTCTTCTGTGACCTATCGCAGTCTCATTTGCCCAGGTCCTGGCCCCTAACAAACATCCCTGACATAGAAAAGAAGTAGCAGGTTCCTAGTAGAGGTGACCTGACAAAGAGCTGGCCTCAGAATCAGAAAGATCTAGCTTTACGTCCTTCCTCTCATACATACCAACCGCGTGACCCTGGGCGAGTCTTTTGACCTCTTGGTGCCTCCCCGGGGAACTTTTCAAGACCAAGTTGCAGGCTAGGTGCCATTTTGCATTGGTAAAGGGAGTTTCCTAAACAAAGAAATCCCTGCAGAATGACATTTTACAATGAAATCACTGGTCTGGTAAAAATAAAAAAAGTTATAGTGGACAAGAGCATTGAACATTGAGTCCAACATCCTAAGTTCCTGTTTCAGGTTTGCCATCTCCTTTGCTACCCTGAGAACGGCATTTGACTTCTCTAATACTGCCACTAATGTCTCTATAAGCTTATTTTAAACAAAGCACTTTTTAATGACAGAGCTGTGTACATGTGGGTAGGAGCTCTTTTCTCTTGTGATGACAGACACTTGGGACTCTAATTCAGACTCTGCTTCACCTTACAGGAGTTGAGCTCTCTGTCCTGCACTGAATCTAGCTCCCCTACTCTTAACATATCCCCCGCCCCCCTCAAATTCCCATGGATCCCTCAGGAGCTTACATTTTCTTTGTATCTGTCCTAGGGCAGGGGCCTTATTGCTAATCCAGCAAAGTGGACTGGCAGGCACCACTGGCAGATGCCGTGGGGGCTAGCGACCTACACCTTTACCCATCCTTTCCTTTTACCTGACGTCATTCTTTGCCCTGAATTCATTGCTCTGAAGTTGCTTGACTTCAATGGGGAAATAGGCTCTCTAATTCTCAAATTCATTTTAAAAATTAAAGACCCAAATTATAATCACATTTTGAAAAAATATGTTAACTTAAAAAAACCCATTTAAAATGTGTGTATAATTAACATTTATATAGCATTTACTGTGTGCCAGGCACTGTACTAAATACTTTACAGTTATTAGCTCCTCAAAACCACCCTGCAAGATAGGTGTTACTATCATCCCCATTTTACAGATGAGGAAACTGAGTCAAATTGTGGTTTAATGACTTACCCAAGGCCACACAGCTGCTAAGTGTCTGAGGCCAGATCTTCCTGACTCCAAGCCCAGCACTACACCACGTAGCTGCCCCCAGTACAGCTTATCATTCATAAATATCATTCCAAGGGTCATTCTCTTTGAATGAATTGACTAATGAATGAGCAGTGATTCAAGAACACAGCTATCACATAGGATTTGTTGTTGTTGTTGTTCAACTGAATTTATTATAGCTATCAGCAGAGCAGTGTTACCAGGGGCTAGTGGTGGGCATATGGAAATAGCTTTGTTACGCAGAACTGGTCAGTCTGACAGTATTAACATGAGAAACTGTGTGTCTGAGCTTGAAGAATTAATGGGCTATTGACCAACAATGGGAATTAAAGCCTATCCCTCCATTCAGATGTAGGTAGCTGAAGGTCATTGTGTCCCCTCACCAAGTGTGTCACATGTACATAAACACCCACATCCATACTTGGACACACACACACACACACACACAGAGCTCTCCCTTCCAAGAAGCCTGAGTAATTGGCTCCATCACATTTGTGATGCGTAATTCTGTGCCAGGTTGGTTAATCAGCACATATGGGAGAGTTACTTTTTGTCTTTCTGTTTCTCCACCTCTATTATTAGAAGAGCTCCCCGTGTTCCCGTGATCTTCATAAGCGTTTTGTAGACAAAACCCCTTGAGAGTCCAAACTGTTTGATTCTTCGGGTTTGTCTCCCTGACACCCCACACAGCACCTGGCACACAGTGGAGCCTAATAAATACTTGTTGATTGGTTAGCAATCAGAATTCCCAAAGATAAAGGTTCTTTGTAATCCCATATTAATATAGCTGCATACATGAAATACCACTATATAAATCTATGCCATATTTTCCAGAATAGCTTTTTCTCTCCTGTGGTGAAACCTCACACATTAATGACTTTTCTTTGTGCCAAAGTGTATGCCCACATTTTTATCCTCCAAAATTGCCCTTTCACATGGGAGTATGGAGCCAATGTTCCCATTCTACCCCACTGCAGTGCAATGAGAAGTTGCCATCATGGCACTGCAGCATAAGAGAAAAGAGATGTTCATTACTCTGCCCCACTAACAGCATTTGCTGGGTTTTTTTTTTTTTTGGTCTGAAGTTGTTTTAAGTCTCCCTGCTTAGAAATGCATGGAACATCCAGACAGAGAAGCAAAACAGATGCTTCAAAGCGTCCCCAAATGCTCTATGTACCTTTCAGCCAGCACAGCTATTACTTTTAAGAAAATAACAAGGACACCTTGATCTGAACTTTCTTTGGTGCTCAGGGTTTTGTGTGTGTGTTGAAATCACACCCTAGACTTTTTATCTGTAAAGCACTCCCATTCAATGAATTGTGACAAGAAGAGGAAGGAGGCATAATCACCAGCTATCTCTTCATTTTTTACCACTTAAATGGGACCATCACAGGAGGTTAGATTAAAGGTGGCACCCATAAGCAACAAAGGAAGTTTCTCTTCCTCCACTTAAAACACCTTAGTCAAGACCCCATCCAATGTCAGATAGAAATCTCCTGCTGAATATTAGAAATCAGGAGTAGAGAGAAGCAGCTTTTGATCAAATGCTCTGTTTCCCTCCATCCTGAAAACTGACATTGTCTTCTGATTTTCTTTCCCATTTAATTTGTTTTCCTGTCAAAGGTCTCATTTCCCCCCCTGCAGCTCAATCTGATTGAATTCCACTCAGGTATCCTGGTGGTCTGGCTCTCGAACCAAACAGGGGGCTGCCATCAGCAGCTTCACACCATCCATCTCTTTGGGCAGCTGAAATAGTTCTTCGAAATGAGACACTTTGGTGCAGGCCCTCATTAGCACCAGCTCCAAAGGGACTCGGGCTCAACAGAAGAGACATTAAGCATCTAAACAGCACATTGAGGGCAGAGAGACATCCAAAGCAAAGCAGTCGAGTGATAGAAATCAAGAAAGGGATGTAAAAAGTAATGGTTGTATGTAATGGAAGCCTTTCAATTCATATTTCTCATTGATATCACATCTGTTCCCAAGGAGCAGGGAGGGGTAAGGGGAAAAACTGTGATGTCAGAGTATTTGAAGCCCTCCTGGTGTCTAGATTCACCTGATCTGAAAATAGAAAGAACGTCTTAAAACTGAGTCATCATACCAATAGGACTCCTACACTGTAAGACAGGTCACATAATTACATGTTTCCTAAAATTTCTGGCCTGTAGTCTGTTTCATCAAGTGGGAATATCTATACTTATACACACAATTTATATGTATGTAGATATATACACACGTGTGTGGATATCTTTAAATAGTTCTATAGTCAATAAAATTCAACATTTATTCTATACCTAGTACATGCACAAAAAGCACTATATTAGTACTGATGGAGTTACAAAGACAGATAAGATATAATTCTTGATTTGAAGAGGTTTATAATCTAGCCCAGAAAATAAGAAATGTACATGAAGAACTGTAATTATAAGAATGTAATGAACATAAAGAAGCATGGAAAAACTTACATGACTTTATGCAAAGTAAAGTGAGTAACACCAGGAAAACAATCTACAGATTGACTACTACAACAATATGAAAGAAAAGACAAAGACCACAAAACAATTGAAAATGAAAGTTGCAACATTACAAAGAATAAGCTTGGCCCCAATGAAGAGATATGAATAGACACTTCCTCCCTCCCCGACTACTTTGCAGAGGTGGGGGAAGGGTGTTCATAGCTATAGGACTGTTACTATTTTATCAGATTTTTACAATATAGTTATCATTGTTACTGGTTGTTTTTCATCCTCCTGCCCTTTTTTTTTCCCCTTTAAAAAAGAAGTTTTTGTTCTATAAGATGACTCTCTGGTGAGTGGGGGTGGGGAAATTTGTAAAAATCAAATGTAAAAATAAAAGATTTCTATAAAGATTTATTTAAAAAGAGCTATAATACAAAATAAGTGCTTTTAAGAGAAGTTTAAAAAATTATTAGAGTTCTGACTACTAAGTATAGGCAGTCAGGCATATCTTCGTGAAAGGTGGCATTTGAACTGGTTTTTGAAACTCAGTAGGCTTTCCATAGACCAAGTTAGAGGGAGGAGGGGCAGCAGCATTCTTGGCATAGAAACCATTTGAGCTAATGCATAGAAGCAAGAAAACAAAGCTTATGTTCAGAGAATGGAGAGCAATTGAGTTTGGCTGAAACAAAGAGTATTTTAAAAAGAAGTAGTGGGAGCCAAGGATAGAAAAGTAGTTTAGAGACAAATCATGAAGGGCTTTGAATGCCAGTCTAAGGAGTTTTGAACTTTATTTGATTTACAATAAAGAGTGACTAAAGACTTTAATGAACAAGAGAGTAACGTGCATGAGGTAGATTAATCTATTGTGGGTATGAAGAATTAATTGGAGGGGTAGGGGGAGAAGGAAACTAATTTAGGAAGCTGTAGCAGTGGTTCAGAAGAGAAATAATAAGGGCCTGTACAAAGATAGGAGACTGTGGGAAGAGAAAAGAGGAGACATAGATGAGAGATATTTCAGGAAGCGAATCAACAGGACTTGGAAATGCCAGCTTCAGACCATAATTTTTAGAGCTAGAAAGGACCTTAGAGATCATTTCATTCAACTCCCTCTTTTTCTACAGATGAGGAAACAGGCCTTAAGACATGAGAAGTTTAAACTCAGTCTCTAAATCCAAATACGTATTTTTATCATCCGCACACAATAAGAGTATGTAGCTTTATTACTTTTAGTTGCAGCTCCTTTTTCTTTCAAATTTTGTTTATATAAAAGAAACTGGATAAAACATTAAATATAGTGAAAATCCAGGTTATGTTTCACCCAGAAATTCTAAATGACTCCAAAGCCAGACTCCAAAGACTTTCTTGACTTCTAATTTTGGAAATTGTCTCCCCTAAGTCCCTGTGTAGAAATGGCATGATCTTCTAAATTAGCTTAGAAGGCAAATTTCCATTCCCATACACCTAATAAACACATGCACTTATATAAAGACGCACACACATATAGACAATCATCAATAACATTTATTAAGCAGCATTACTAGGGCCAGGCAACATGTTAGGTATACAAAAAGCAAAAATAGCGGTTGTCCTCAAGGAGCTTACATTCTAATGGGGGAGATATCGTATATACAAATAGGTACAGTCATGATAAATACAAAATAGATGACTGGTATCCTTAGGGAGGAAGACACTATAAGTTGAGGATAGGAGAACCAGACTGAAAAGGGTTCCTGTGGGAGGTGGCATTTGAGCCTCATTTTAAAGAAAGACAAGGACTCTAAGAATTGGAATTTAGGAGAGGAGTTGAAGAACAGAATGGAGATGGGAGATAGAATGTCATGTATGAAGAACAGAGAATAGGCTGATCTGCAGAGTTTGTAGAGGGGAATTTCAATCACATTTTAGTTATGTCTGACTCTTCATGACCCAATTTGGAGTTTTCTTGGCAAAGATATTAGAGTGGTGTGCCACATGTTTCTCCAGCTCATTTTTTTGACAGGTGAGGAAACTGAGGCAAACAGGGTTAAGTGGCTTTCCTAGGGTCACACAGCTATTAAAGTGTCTTTGAACCCAGGAACCTGAGTCTTTCTGACTCCAGGCCTTTTGCTCTATTCACTGAGCCACCTAGACATCCTGTAGAGGAGACTTATGTAGAAATAATAAATACTTAAATACTATAAATATTAAATACCTAAATACTAGAAATAGAAAAGGACCAGGTTGTGAAGAACCTTAAATATCAAATGGAGGAATTTTTATTTGATCGTAGATGTAATAAGAGCAATTAGAATGTATTGAGTAAAGGGGAAGCTTGGTCAGATCTTGGGCGATCACTTTGGCAGCTGTGTGGGTGGAGGGTATATGGAATAGTGAAAAAGTGTAGGCAGGGAGTCCAGTTAGAAGGCTGTTAAAATATTCCAAGTGAGAACTGATGAGGGACTGAACTAAAGTTGTATGAGTGAGGAGAAGAGAAGGTATATGAGAGATGTTGTGCGTGCGCGCGCGCGCACACACACACACACACACACACACACACACACACACCCAATACAACAATTAACAGTGGAACAGGAAGCTGTCATCCAGCTAGGCAGCTGACATTGCTATGACAAGGGCAAGATTGTTTAGCAGAGAATGGAATCCCAGTGAGCAGCAGAAAGCTCTGAAGGCAAGCATTCACCCTTTGCAACTGATTGGCTGGCACATGATTAACTTAGTTATGGGAAATTCTGTCCTCCATGAAGCCAAAAATGGATTTTTAGAATCACCAACTGGAAAAGTAAACCAAAGGACCATTTGCAACATCTCTTTCTAAATTCCAATTTGGGACTTCATAATGAAGAGCAGCCTGAAAGCCCAGTTGCCCATGAAAGTTTTGTGGATGATCTCGGGGTCCCTTCCAAATTGCAAACACTCCATGACTTCTACGAACTAGGTAGGCCAAGGAAATAGTGGCAGAGACTGAAAAAGTGTTAAGTACCTCGTGACACGTGAAGTCCTGATTGAACTCCATTGGTTCTCCAGGCAAGAGATCTCTTGGTTCTGTAATTTTTGGTCCCTGAGCAATGTGACTTTATCTGTTTAAAATATATTGGTAACCTCAAAACACTACCTGGTAGTAAACAGTTAATAGTATACACTGAATAGTAAATAGTAAACACTTAATAAATATTCTTCGGTAAATTATTAAGCAGGTGGTTAATAAATAAATAATACTTGATTAACTGGTTCATGAGATTAATTTAGAATTTCCTGTTCAAATCTAGCTTGGATTTCCTTTATGCTTATTGTTTCATTTAGTTTCTTTTACTTAAAGGAAAACAAGTAGAAAGTAGCTACAGCAAGCACATATACAGATGTGCGCGCGCACACACACACACACACACACACACAGAGAAATCTGATGGAAAAAATACTGGCTCTGGAATTAGAGAACCCAAGTTAAAATCCCAGCACTTCCACTAGCTATGTGACCTTGGGCAAATCACCTAACTTGCCCATGATTATACATTAATATATCAGTGGTTCCCACAGTCAATATGTAAAAGAGTTCCTCTATGTCACAACTCCTATGACCCATGCAGAAAACAATCCTTCTATGAGTGTGTGTTGCAGGGAGTTTTCCATGGCACAGACAGTTCACCTGACTTGCCTCCGGTCATCCAGCTACAACGTCAGAGGCAACCAGATTCCTGACTCCAGGTCTAGCAAGCTAGCCGCTAGAGCACAATGCTTCTCTTGATCCATGATCCTTTTTTTTTTTTTTGGTCTGCATGCATTTGGAGTTTTCTTGGCAAAGATACTGAAGTGGTTTGCCATTTCCTTCTCCAGCTCATTTTATGGATGAGGAAATTGAAGTAAACAGGGTAAAGTGACTCGCCCAGGGTCACACAGCTAATATGTGTCTGAGGCCAGATTTTAACTCAGGAAGATGTCTTCTTGACTTCAAGTCTGATGCTTTATCCACTGCACCACCTAGCTCCCTCACTGCCTTCGCGGTGACTCTAGGCCAGAAAATATGTCTAAGTCCCAGCTCCACTAAGAATAATCAAGAAAATAAATTAAGGCACTTATTTTAATGGAACCTGGAACTGAAAGAGATCTGTTGCCTGAGAGAGTCAGAGGAGCTAGGCTAGGAGTTCTGCTCATTCTAGGAAGATAAAGGGGACTGGGGAAGCAGGGCTAATTCTAGCTAATGTTTATATAGCACTTGGAAATTTACAGAGTACTTTGTGTATATCTGGTACTGTTTGGACAGTGGCGGTGAGATTCAAAGGACATAATAGCCTAGATGAAGAGAGAACAAAGTGTAGGCATCCCCCCTCCCCCATACTCCAGATAACCTTGTTCCTCACCAGCATCATGCTGTATATTATAACCAAGCCCCAGTGTGATGTCCCTGGGCTGATTGCCCATTTGTAATATTGTTCTCATGCTGCAGTAAGGTTAATTTGTCTAACATTCTGTTTTCCCAGAGTGCAACTGTATAGACTTCATAGAAACCAAGGAAAAATAGGATCCGTACTCAGAGCAGGCTAGATTTTGATGACTGGACAGAGATAACCAGAAACAAAGGATCTCAAAAGAGGATTTATCTCTGTAGTTGGACTCTATAGCCACTCGTGTACCCGTGTGTATTGGTCAACCAATGAGCTTTCAGTCAGCATTTACTCTGTGCCAGGCACTGTGTTAAGACACAGTCACTTTATGGTTATTTATTATTGTTACTGTCATTATTATTATCATTAATATTGTTATTATTATTTTTGTTGTTGAGATAATAGTGGTAAATAATGCTTAACACAGTGCCTGGCACATAGTAGGCACTATATATAAGGGCTTATTCCCTTCCTCTTCCCGATTAATTGTAATAGCAATAATAATAATGCTGAACAAAATTGAAAAACCCAAGCATTTATATAGTGCTTTAAGGTTTGTGAAACATTTTACAATTATGATCTCATTTGATCCTCAAAACCACTCTTGGGAGGTCAATACTCATATTATTCTCATTTTTCAGAGAAGGAAACTGAGGCAGACAGAAAGGCTAAGTGGTTTTTCTAGGGACACACCCCTAATAAGTGTCTGAGGCCTGATGTGAGTCTTCCTGACTCTAGATCCAATGATCTATCCACTTCACTACCTGGCTGCCTATGAACGAAGCACGTTCCAAACAAAGCTGAGGCAGAAGGATAAGCTGATGGTGCTATTCCACAGCACATCATTTTATCTAAGTGACCCCCAGGTAAGGCATAATTGTTCAAAGTAACTTATAAACTTCATCAACATTGCACTGAGTATTTATTCATTCCAGTATTTTATGTGTGCTAGGTCACTGTGTGGAAGATACTATGTTCCACAAAATGAAATCAGAACAAAATTATATTCAAGTGTAAATTTCCACCCCTCCACACACACACAATTGGGATGGGATGGAGAGGCTGAGCAGATAATACAATTCAGATGTTCTTTCACATGGAAACAGACATTGGCTTCATTGACATCTGCATGAGAAGTGGAGGCACCTGTGAATATGTTGAGGTTCAGGGGTGCTGGGACCCCAAAATAGCAACATGCAGGTCCTGTCTGAATGAATTCAACACAAGCCTATTTTCAGCCAAAGACAAGGTTTATTAAAGATCTGCCATATTGGCCAGACTTTTAAGGAATGTAAGCATTTGTTATGCTCCTATTGACAAACAGGCTAGAGTAAATGTAAGCCATTGGCTAGATCTTAAGAATCTGAGCTCTTTAATGGAAGCCAGATGGACTTTATATACAGAAAGACTGTGGGAGGGATCTAGGAGTGGCCAAGTAGTTTGGGGTGACTGGAGGAGGGGTCTAAGGAGGATCTTGATAGGAGTGACTGGGAGGTGGAGAATGGGGTCTAGATAGGATCAAGGGTGGGAAGTAGCCATGGGGGCCATCGGGAGGTAATAAACAATGGAGGGCTGGGTTAGGTTAAGGGTAGCAGAGAATTGGGAGATTGGGCATTAGGCAATAAGGAAAGGCCAAGTGATAGGATTATAGCCTCAGGGGAATGCTGGAGACTTCCTTATTCAAGGAGAGTTCAAGGAGAGTCCAAGGTGGGCTTTTCTAGGGCTAGAGACAAATGGGACTCAATTCTTTTGGGGTAAGGGGCAAAGGTCTCAGCTTGGGCCTGTACCATATCACATATGCATGCTTCTGTGTGTCTGTTTATATATATTGTGTTTCTGCATTTATGTATGTGCATTTTATGTCTATTTCTGTGTTCCTACACCATGCATTTATCTCTGTGAATATGTTCCTGTACATCTATTATCACTAGCATTTACATAAGACTAAGGTTTGAAAAGCACTTTACAGATCTCCTCTGATCCTCACAACAACCCTGTAAGGTAGGGGCTATCATTATTCCTGTTTTATATATGTGGAAGCTGAGGCTGAGAAGGATTAAGATTTACCCAGGGTCACATAGACAGTGTCTGAGGCCAAATTTGAACTCAGGTCTTCCTGACTCCAAGTCCAACACTCCATCCACTGTATCTGTCTATGTCTGTGAACATTCCAGTAGCATATACATTTCTTTCAGGGATTGGTTTTGCTTTGTCTTTTTAAACCAAGTCCCTTTTACATAGCACGTGCTTAATAATTATTCAGTTGAAATAAATGAACTAGGGACAAATCCATGAGCCATGTAGATTGTATGCTCCTTGAGGGTAGGAACTGTCTTTTACCTCTTTTTATATCCTCAGTGTTTAGCACAGTTCCTGGTACATAATAAGTGCTTAATAAGCTTAATAGTGCTTAATAAGAATAATAATAAGCTTAAAAGTACTTAATAACTCAGAAGCTTAGTAGGGTGGGCACTTCCTGGAAAAGTCAGTGAGTGGATGTGAAAACCCAACACTTTAGTATAGCCATTTCATTTCTGTGCTTCTTTTTGGGGTCTTGGGGGGCTGCTCCTCTCCATTCCCATAGCTTGCTCGCCATTTTCTTAGTGATCAACTTTGCTCTCTCTTTCCCTACAAAAACAAAATGGGGAGAAAAAAAAACAGACAAATGGGTGGCCCTGCCCTTTGCCTCTAGACCGTATTCATGAGGAAGCCTCACAAAGGCTTTCTTCAAAAGGGAGATGAAAGGGGGTCCGGTTCTTTGCTGGCATTTGAGCTGGCATTTGCAGCATTACGCTAGGACTTAGAGCCCAGCCGGAGAAATGCTTTGATTGCCAAAGAACAGTTACACCTCTGTCAGCACAGCCCGTGTGACTCATGTGCGTTAGAAGCAGCGAAGGGGGGGATACAAGCAGATGTGAGGGGGAAGATCATAGCAAAGAAAAAGTCACTTGGATGCAAACCGACCAAAACAGATAAAGGAGAGATGGGAGAGAATGAGAGAGGAAAGAGGGAAAGAGTTATTTGGTAGCCACATCTTGACATAACACCTGTTATTTTAGGAGACAAAAGCACATCCAGAAGGGAATGAATTGTTCCTTCTAGACATGAAGCAGCACACAGAATGTCTTCATGTCAGCGCTCTCTCTTCCCACTAGCTATAGCCATAGCTAGGGGTCAGTTTGTTCAAAATTGAGAAGGAAAGGAGGTTTCCATATATTTTCAGTCCCTTTATAATCACCAACCTCTTCCAATATCTAATACAGTTTTTTGCTAATATCCCTCATGGTAAGAGGTATCCCTTTCAATTAGCCTTTCAATGGTAGATGGAAATAATACAGAGGAAAGAGTATGGGATATGGAATCAGAGAACCTGGGCTCAGATTCCAGCTTTACTTTTACTACTTATGTGACTTTCAGTAGACCTCCTTGGGCCACAGAGTTCTTATCTGTAAAATGAGAAGTTAGTCAGTCCTGATTAGAAAGAAAGCAGGAAAAAGTAATTAGTTTTTACAAGTTCCTCTGATAAAAGTCTCATTTCTCAAATATGTAGGGAATGGATTCAAATGCCATTTCTCAATTGATAAATAAATGGTCAAAGGACATGAATAGGCTGTCTTCAGAAGAAATTAAAACTACTGATAGTTATATAAAATTGCTCTAAATTACTAATCAGTAAACAACTCTGAGATACTATCTCATATCTATCAGATTGGCTACCATGAAAGAAAAGGAAAATGACAAATGCTGGAGGGGATGTGGGAAAATAAGTACACTAATGCACAGTTGATGGAGTTGTGAACTGGGTTTGGAATTTGGAACTATGTCCAAAGGGATGTAAAACTATATATGCCATTTAACCCAGCAATACCACTACTAGCTACATACCCCCAAAGAGATCAAAGATAAAGGAAAAGACTCACATGTACAAAAAACATTTATAGCATCTCTTTTTGTGGTGGCAAAGAATTGGAAATTGAGGGGATGTCCATCAACTGGGGAATGGCTGAACAAGTTGTGGTATATGATTATGATAGAATAATAATGTGCCATAAGAAACGATGAAGGGGATGGTTTCAGAAAAGCCTGGTAAGACTTATATGAACTGATGCAAAGTGAAGTGGACAAAACTAGAACATTGTGCACAGTAACAATATTCTAATGATAATTGTGAAAGTTTTGGAAATTCTGATCAATACAATGATTCTTCACCATTCCAAAGGACTTGTGATAAAAAATGCTGTCAAGCTCCAGAGAAAAACTTGATAGACTCTGAGTACAAATCAAAGCATATTTTTTCTTTTTTTAATTTTTCTTGCTTTTTTCCCCCCACAACATGGCTAATGTAGAAGTGTGGGTTTTTTTATGACTTCATATATACAACGTGTATTGTATTGCTTGCCTTCTCAATGGGTGGGAGAGGGTGGAGGTAGGAAGAGAATTTGGAACTGAGCATTAGAAAATTAAAAAAAGCAACAGGTAGCAAGAGCCTTGAGACAAGCAGACCCACCAGCAGGTTGTTACAATATTCAGGCATGATGAAGACCTGCATCAGAATGGTAGCAATGTCAGAGAAGAGAAGCGGATGTATTCTAGAGATGTTGCAAAGGTGAAATAGACAGGCCTTGGCAACAGATTGGCTACTGGAGGGTTGGGGTGGTGAGAGATAGCGAGGAGACCAAGATGACTCCAAAGTGGCGAACCTGAGGGACTAGGGGGATGTGGTGCCCTCTATTGTAACAGAGAGGTTTAGAAGGGGGGAAGGGTTAGGGTGAATGATAACAAGTTCCATTTTGAACATATTGTTGTTAAGATGTCTGCTGGACTTCCAGTTCAAGATGTCTGAAAGGCACTTAGAGATGTGTCTTGGATATGAGCAGAGAACATTAGGGCTGAATAAGTAGATTGGAGAATATTCAGCATAGACATGATCATTAAATCAATGGCAGCTGATGAGATCACCATGTGAAGTAGTATAGAGGAAGAAGAGACAAGGTCCCAGGACAGAGCCCTGTGGGACATGCATGGGGAAAGTGGTGTCTGGAAAACTCAGAGGAAAGAGAGTACCAAGGAGAAGAGGGCGATTGGCAGTGTCAAAGACTATAGAGAAATCAAAAAGAAGGAGGACTGAAACAAAGCTGTTCGATTTGGCAGCTAAGATCATTAGTAACTTTGGAGAGAGCATTTTTGTCGGAACGATAAGGTCAGAAGAGGGATTGTAGGATGTTGAGAAGAGAGTGAGAGGAGAGGAAGTGGACATACCTATTGTAGATGGTTTTCTCAAGGTGTTTAGACAGAAAAAGCAGAAGAGATATTGGATGGCAATTCGTGGGGATGGAAAGACCAAGTGAGGGTTATTTGAGGGTGGCAGAGACAAGAGAGTGTTTGTAGACAGTAAAGAATGAGCCAGGAGACAGGGAAAGTTTGAAGATAAGAGATATAATGGGGTTGACTGCAGGTTAGATTAGATGGTATTTGAGGTCCCTTTCTAGCTCTGAGATTCTGTTTCTCTTAATGTTCCAAATGTAGTCAAATAGATCAATTCCTTGTAAAGTTAGAATACAAGAGAGACATACTGACTCAGAGTGCTAGTCAGATTGAAACGGAATTTATTCAAGCTTAATTCAATCACTTATAATGATATAATAGAACACTGACTATCCTGCCCCCAAAAGTAACATGTCATATATCTATAGAGAGCTGTAGATATATATGTATATTACTAGAAATATGTACATATGTATGTATTTGCATGGTAATATAATAATATGGGACAGCTAGGTGGCACAGCAGATAGAGTGCCAGGCTTGGAATCAGGAAGACCTACTTCAAGTCCAGCCTTAGATGCTTGCTAGCTGTGAGACCCTGAGCAAGTCACTTAACCCTGTTTGTCTCAGTTTCCTCATCGTAACATGAGCTGGAGAAGGAAATGCAAACCATTTCAGTATCTTTGCCAAGAAAATCCCAGCTGGGGTCACAAAAAGCAGTCACAACTGAAATGACTGAACAACAACATAATAAAATATATACATATATGTATGTATTGTGTGTGTATGTTTGTGTGTATTTCATTCAAGCTTTGTTTCTGACTTTCCAGCCTCTATTACCATTCCTTAGTTATAATCTCACCCTGGAACCTCCTTCAGTGGCTGGGGTTTCCTCACCCTGGAGCATCTATCAGCCTCTGCCTCCTGGAATATCCCTCTGTTACGCCAATCCCCTTCTCCTATCAACCTCCATCTTGGGGAGGAGCCCAGGCCAGCCAAGTTAATTCCCCTTCCACCTTTGCTTCTGGTTTTATAGACTTTAATGTAATACCTCAGTTGCAGGCTCACCTGGAGCTTTCCTTAGCACCTGGGGTGCCCTCACCCATAATATCCATCAGCCCCAGTGGCCTTCTGACCCTGGAACATCACTCTGCAATGCTGGCCCTTTTCTCCCATTGGTAAGTTCTTCCTTGGGCCTTCTTTTTGGGGGAGGAGTTCTGGCTGGTCAAACTTTATTCCCCTACCAACTGTGTCCTGGGGAAGGAGCTACCTTTCTGCTTGAATTGTATCACTAGCACTTAACTAGTACCTGGTACACAGTGTTCATCCTTCCTTTCCAAGAGGACCAATGACCTCACAGGGTAATGTCTTGACTCCCAAGTGAATTGGATTTAAGTGAGGTAGAGTCGCACAAAGTCATCATATCCTCACTCCCTCTTCCAGAGTCATTGAAGTCCACAAAAGTCAAAGTGACTGGCAGTAACCTGGGATGCCATAGATGACCTTGGTGTCCTCAATGTCTGACCAAGCTCTAATCATTCCACAGCACCTTCTTCAGCCACCTTCATGGCCATTGGAACAAATTGTTCTCATCCTCTCATTCCCCCTCACCCCCCAGGAAGTCTTCACATGCTTGGGGTAGACATCCCCCTAACCCACTGATGGGTTTGAGGCCTATCGGTTACCTTCAACATGGCTTAGCCCATCTGCCACGATGGTTTTATCAGGATGTGGCCAATACACGTGCTACAGCTTCTTGGGGCCCCAGGTGAGAACTGGGTGAAGTTGGACACCAAGGATGAATGAGCAGCCCGAAAAGGGCTTGGCAGGCCATCACACCTGAGGCGCTAGTCCTCCTTGAATACCCCATACACACAGTAAGTGCTTAATAAATGCTTGTTGCCTTATTTTATCTTAGTAAGGCAACATCTTTTCCTCTGGAATGACCGAAAAACATTCAGAAATACAAAGGAGCCAGTTTTGCAGAATCGCTGGTTAACAGAATCAACTGCTTATTTAAGTCAGTAAAGGAAATACCAAACCATCGCTACATTATTACATACAAAAATAGATCATTAACATCCCGTCTTTCTGTGGGAATCTGAGATGCCATTTAGCTGTAAGGATTGAATGTTATGATTGGTTCTGATTAACCACTTTCTGTGCATATTCAGAGCCCTCTTCAGTCTTCTCCCTGCAAGGGAGGGTTGTAAGAAAATTCTGTGTTTTGTGGTTCCACCCTCAGCTTTCTGTAATTATCCCTTATTGAATTATCAGAATCAGTGTGGCTGGCCCAGAGCTGCTTCTCTCATTCCTAAGCCCTATAACCAAGGTATCAAACCCATGGCCTGTATGTGGGCTACATGTGTCTCACCACAAGCGTGGCCTAAACCACGGTAAAATGTAATTGGGAAATATTTAACAAAATAAATTAAAACATGATAAAATAGAAATAATATTACATTTTTTAAATTTATCAATATATGGTTCATGGGAATGGACCCCATTTCTATTTGGTTTTGACACCACTGAACTAGAATCATAACATGTGAGAAGTGACTTCATGTTACAAAGAAGGAAACGGACTTAGTTTCCATTCCGTTCTACTTCCAGGCCTTTTTATAACCACTTCCCCCCTGCCCAGAATGTTCTCCCTCCTCACTGGTTCCTACCGGAATCCGTTCTTTCATGGCCATCTCCAATAAGAGGCCTTCCTTGAGTACCTTATTGGTTGGTGCCTTCCAAAGTGGTTTTCTATTTATTTTGTATATTTTTTTTGTATTTTGTTTTTTCTTATTGGCATACGCGTTATTTCACTTCATCTTAGAATATAAATTCCATGAGAGCAAGACCTTCCTGGCACCCCTTCTGTTTCTTGCTCCTGGAATATTAACTAAATCAGTACCACTATTCCTAGAATATGGCTCCAATAACCATTTCTATAATTTCCCAGACCAAAACATCCCTCCCTGGCCACCATTCCTCTGTATTTGTTATCTTCTTCTATTATGATGTAAGTGCCTTGAAAGGAGGGACTATCTTGCCATTTGTGTTCATATCCCCAATGCTTATCTCTGTAGCTGACACAGAGGAAGAAATTAATAAGTGATTTTTCATTCATTTGCTTATGCATTCATTCTTTGTCCATGCTGAGACCTCCCCTGCCCTGCTCCCACAATAGAATATGAGCTCCTTTACGGTGATCTCTATTTTGCTTTTTCTCATTGCATCCCCAGGTAGGGACCACCACCTCCTAGCATAGAGATGAACACAAGCAAAGCATCCAGTCTGTGCAAAGCAGGGCTCCATAAAACACTTCCCATATTTACAGTACCCACTTGAGCTCCACACTTACAGGAACCAGAAAACCCTTGCCAGGTCCCAAGAGGATTGAGTGGGAAGTCAAGGGAGAGGTAGATTGTGGTTCTGCTAACTCAACAAAATATAATGATAGAAAATTAACTGGATGTGGCAGAAGCTACCACAAGATGGGATTTAGGGGTCAGTCTCTTTTCTCTTAAGTCAACTGAATAATGGAATCAAATAGCCATTCACTGAAATGACAACCAGAAGAGGAATGCTCTGTGGGGTTGCTTTCAGAACTGATGCCAATATGGGATGAATGTTGGACTTCCTTTGGGTGTCTAATTAGCTGCTCCAGAAGCTTGAAATCTAAAAGAGAACATGTCAATATATGAATTGGCATCGAATGTTAGAATTAGAAGAAATGTGGAGACAGCATCAGGGTCAGAGTCTGTCTAGACCTCAGAAGAAGGAACTTGTTTGAACATTGGTTCTCAGAATGTGGTCTTGATTACCAGGTAATCAAGGATTACCTGGGTGGTCTACAGCAGGACACAACTGATGGGATGATGGGACTGGGACCCTGAATTTTCCCATACATTTCAGCAACTCACTCCTTGAATTTTCCCACACATTTCAGCAGCCCAGATCACTGGTGGCTTGCCCAAGGCATCTGGCCCATCCCAACCTACCTAGATACTCAGTAGTCCTTTCACTGTGGCTCTCTGACCCAGACCAGACCACTTAACTCCTTTCACTGGGCCACCGCAGGCTATGTACCACTCCTCAATCCCATCCAGATCTTCTCACTGCCTTTTGTATGCAAGTATCAGTCTCACCCCCTCAAGGCACAGATTCCTTAGGAATCTAGCCATCTCTATTGGCTTTGCAATAAACCTTGCTTCTTTGACTGAAAGAAGGCTTGAGTGCTTGAATTCTTTCCAGGTAGACTCATCCCAAACCCTGACATTTCAGGGTCCCCAGCAACTGTAAACCACATCACAACAACCTGTGTGGAGGCTATGGCTCAGGTCAAGAGATCTCATATGTGTGTGCTGACGAGACGGGTTGGGGGTGTGGGGAGGGGTAGATGAGATGCAAAGTAAATGACAGGGCCTCACCCTTCAGGAAACTGGAAGGGGTTTTTCAACTATGAGTTGGACTTAGCCCAAGTCCTTTCTGTACCTTTTACTCTCTTACTCTCCAAGCCATTGTGTCTCATCAGACCTTAACCAATCAAATCAAGAATTTTTTAAGTGCCTACTATGTGAAAGGTATTTTGCTAAGATACAGGTGCAAAGAATGAAATGATCCCTATGTACAATGAGCTTAAGTTCTAATAGGGGAGATAACAAGTCCTATAAAATATGTACAGCATAAAATTAACAAATATTATATTGAGAACAGACCCAGGCCGGAGGATTGCCAACAGCATGAGAACCAGCATGGTAGAGTGCAGGGGTTGCAGGGGCTTTTCACTTCTTTTGGGTCACCAGACTGCCTCTTTGGCAGTCTGGTGAATAATAATAATAATAGCTAACATTTATATAGCCCTTATTATTATTAATAACAATAGATAACATTTATATAGCTCTTGTTAATAATAATGGGTAACATTATAGATTTTTAATGACAATATTTATATAGTTCTTATTAATAATAATAGCTAACATTTGTATTAGCCTGTATTATTATTAATAACAATAGATAACATTTATATAGCACTTAATAATAATGGCTAACATTTCTATAGTCCTTAATAATAGCATAATATTTATATAGCTCTTATTATTATTTAATAATAATAAGAGCTAATATTGATATAGCTCTTGGGGCAGCTAGGTGGTATAGTGGATGGAATGCTAAGCCTAAAGTAAGGAAAACTCATCTTCCTGAGTTCAAATCTGTCCTCAGATATTTATTAGCTGTGTGACCCTTGGCAAAATATTTATATCTATACATCTATATATCTATATATAGATGTATAGATACACACACACATACACACATACATGTTGTTGTCCTATTATTTCAGTCTAACTCTGGGTGACCCCATTTTGGGGGATCAAATGGTTTTCTTGGCAGAGATATTGGAGTGGCTTGCCATTTCCTTCTCCAGCTCATTTTACACATGAGGAAACTGAGGCAAACTGGGTTAAGTGACTTGCTCAGGGTCACACAGCCAGTAAGCATCTGCTGCTGGATGTGAACTTAGGTATTCCTGACTCTAAGCCTGGTGCTCTCTCTGCTGTACCACCTAGCTGCCCATAAATATACATTCAGAGAAATGAAATACAAGATTATTTGAAGAGAGGGAACGAGCAGTTGGGAGATCAAAGAAAGCTTCCGTGCTGAAGATGGTTCTGAGTTGAATCTTAATGGAAGAAAAGAACTCTGTGAACTTGAGGTAAAGAGGTAAAAGCTCTGCTGTGACAATTTGACAAAAGGAGCATGTCCTGGGGCAGCTAGGTGGCGCAGTGGATAGAGCACTGGTTCTGAAGTCAGGAGGACCTGAGTTCAAATCCGGCCTGAGACCAAACAGTTGACACACCAGCTGTGTGACCCTGGGCAAGTCACTTAACCCCAATTGCCTTAAAAAAAAAAAAGGAGCAAGTCCTAGCCATGATGCCTCATACTAGGGCTGTTGATAGAAGAGTTTAGACCCCAGGGTAAATCAAACTCTGTATACATCTTCAATGTTCCCGTCTGCTCTTCATCCCTTTAATATTTTGTATCAGTTAAAGAGGCAGTGTGATACAGTAGATACCTGGCCTAGGAGCCAGGAAAACCTGAGTTCAAGTCTCACCTCTTAACACATGCTGGCTGGGTCACTCTGAACAAGTCTGTTAACCTCTCAGTGTTCCCGAGCAACTCTTCCAAACTGACCTAATTGACCTTATGCAAGTCACTTAATTTGCCTGGATATCAGTTTTCTAAACAGTAAAAAATGGGGATTAGAAATTGCCCAGATGCTAGACTTGCTCATTATGGTTCTGTTTAGTATTCTTACATTACCTATGGTCATAGGATCATAAATTTGGAGGCCAAAGGGAGCCCAGAGGCCATTTAGTCCAGCCCCCTCATTTGCAGATGAGGAAACTGAGACATAGAGAGGTAAAGTGATTTGCCTCTGGTTACACAGCTAATAAATTGAAGGATTTAAACCCAAGTCTTCCTGACTCCTAGTCTTACACTTTAACCATAACATCAGCTCATCTTTTCTGTTTCTACAAAGGCTCTTGTCATATCCAAGCTATCTATGAGCCTGAAAAAAAAATGGAAAACACCTTGGAGTACTTATTTTAGGTTAACATCAAACATCAAATTATTTCCTATTGTATAAACAAGCATGATAAAACTGACTGAATTTTTCATTTTTTCACTTGGCTATTTTGACATTGTGTGTATAACCTCAGTGTCAGAAAACATGTGTTTGTGTATCCTCTAACCCCTTTAATACCTTAGCTAAAGCTCATTTATTTTTATTCCATCCTTACAGAGGATAAAGAATAACTAGTTTTTATCCTTTAAGCAATGCCTCTTTATATTATCTGAAGGTTGTTACATGTCAGCATTCAATTTCCTAGTTTCCAGGCCAGATAATTCCACTTCCTTTATTAACTAACCTTTCTTCATGGGTGTTCTTTCCAATCTTTTTGCGTCCTGATCATCACCAAGATGGTAGCCTCTCCATGAGTCCTCCTGAACTGTGAAACCCAGAAATAAATAGCCAGTTCTATAAGGGTCTGAAAAAAGCTAGCATATACAATTATGTCCAGTCCCAATAAACCTTTATTAAGCACCAGTATGTGCACATAGAAGATACAAAGACGGGCAGATTTCAAGGACCTTACTGTCTGATGGGGCAGACAACATATAAAAAACTACACAACCGTGTACAAGCAAAATACAAATACAGACTGATATGATGATATGATATGGTATGATATGGTATGATATGATATGATATATGGTATGATATGATATGATATGATATGACAATTGGGGGCAATCAACAGAGGGAAAGCATTCGAATTAAGAGGGATTAGGAAAGGTTTCTTTTAGAAAGTGGGATTTTAGCTGAAACTTGAAAGAAGCCAGGGAAGCCAGGAGGCAGAGATGGTGAGGGAGAGCATTCTAGGCATGGGGAACAGCCAGTGAAAATGCTCAGTTAGGAGATGCAGTGTTGTCTGAAGTACAGCAAGAAGCCAAGGTCACATCCATTATCCTGCTTCCTGTCTTTGTAGTAACAGGAAAAGATCACCCACTGGAGTTTAGCTTATGTCCATGATCAGCCTTATCTTCTTTTCTTTTTAAAATGAGTTCACATGATAATTGCCCATCCTACATTGATGGTTTGTAGAGGCAGAGGGTGTATTGACAAGAGTGCTGGGCTTGGTATCAGGAAGATGTGAGTTCCTACCTTTGCTTCAGATAACTTCCTGTCTAGGTTTGCCAGGGCAAATAACTTAATTTCCCTTTGCTTCAGTCATCTCCCCAGGACTTACCTATTTCATCTCAGTAATCTGTTAGTGGAAAAAGTATTTTGCACTGTGGGAAACACAGTTTTTTATCTTAGGTATCATGTCCCTATTTATTCTTTAACTTTGCTGTCATTGTGCCACTATCTTGGTATGGTCAGAATCTCTATTAATTCTTTATCAGTTGAACCTGCTAGCTTCGCATCATTTTCAAATTCAGTGAATACGCAGGTCTTGTAAAATAGCATCCCAAGATCCATGACAAATTCCTTACCAAACAATCTCCTGCGAAGATAACAAGTGAAAGGAAACCCCTTCTTTTCAACTTGCTTAATAGAAATTCTAAATTGCCGTGAGCAAAATGGTAATTGACCATATTCCAAGGCTACCCTCTTAGATAGTGAGTTCTGTGAGGGCAGGGACCATGTCCTAATTTCTTCCCCAACACAATGTTCTCTCTGCATATAAGGATGGATAGGGACTCGATTTGTAATTTCCTTGGTTTAGAGAACTCTCAGGAGAGAAAACTCCCTCTGCCAATGCAGATAGGCATCTTCTTGACAACTTAAAGTTTAGAGAGTTGCCTAAAGCCCTGAGAAGGTAAGTGACTCACTCAGGGTCACATAGCCAGTATGTTTGAGAGGCAGGACTTGAATCCAGATCTCTGAACATAGTTGTCCCTTCATGAGTAGTGACTGAACAAGTCGCCCTGTTCCATTTCCTAGTTACTGGTTGTGTTATGTTAGAAATCATAGCTCTGGAAATAGAATAGACTCAGATGCTATCTATCTAGTCTGACCTCATTTTATAGTTGAGGAAAATGAGGCTCACAAAGGTTAATCAATGTGTTCAAAGCAAAACACAACATGTCAGAGGCAGGATGCTTTTTTTTTTTTGAAGAGAGTCAGCATGGTGCAGTAGCTTCTACTGCTTGGAACTACCTGGATTTCGAATCAGAGGATGGGGTTTCCAATTTGGACTCTATTGCTTATTGCCTCTGTGACTGTGGGCAAGTTCTTCCTGGTCAAGAACACACTCAGAACTGAAAGAAAGTTTTAGAAAGAAGTTTATTAAGTCATGTAGCAGAGAGGAGAACCGAAAAAGGGGTGAACTGTTCCCCTAAACCCCTGTGAGTTACACATTATATAGAATTCCAACTGAGGAACAAAAAAATAACAGTCGATTGGCCAGCACAGATGCAATTTCCAAGTGGGACACATAGGTTGCTTGAAATGTATAATGGAAGGAAACTCCTCATATTCCTTGCAGAAATCTCTGGCTCCCCTGGAAGGTCTTGGGGATCAACATAACCTGAACATCTTGAGTTAAGCACTAAACAGATCTGATCTCTAAGCAATAAGTCTAAGGCACACAGGAATTGGTTAAAAAATGCGAGAAAGCTTTCCATGTTCTTTAAAAATAGTAATGATAATTAGTAATAGTAATATTTTATATAGTACTTACAATGTGCCAGGCACTGTACTAGTGCCTTAACAAATACATCTTATTTGACCCTCAGAGACATCTAAGAGGTGGGTTCTATTTTCTCCATGTTACAGCTGAGAAAACTGGTGTAACAGAGGTTAGGTGACTTGTCCAGGGTCACACAGCTAGTAAGTATCTGAGGCTGGATTTGACCAGGTCTTCTGGAATCCAGGTCCCTAGCTCCCTGTGTCTGTTTTCTCAAATGTAAAATCAGGGGATTGGATCGGATGACCTTGAAGGTCCATTTCACCTCCAAATCTATGAACTTATAATGCAAATGTAATATATACCTTAGTAAAATGTATGCTCCTTGAGAATAAGAACAACATTATTCTTTATCTTTATATCTCTATCACCTACTGCTGTGTTGACACTATAGTAGGGCCTTAATAAGCATTTGTTAAATGTTATGAATATAAAATAACTGCCTTTCTCTTTAATCCCCCCAAGGTTGAAACTGAGAAAAAAATATCTATATGGCACAAACATCAGCAAACAGGCTATATTTTTAGCCCAAAGTGGTTTGTTTTCTTTTCTTTTATGGATCCACTTAGGGACAATGAAATTGATCAGGGAAGAAGGCAGGATTTATGTGGGCAGCTTTGTCTTTATAGCAAAAATGATTCACTCAGCCACCTCTATTTGTCTTGTCCAGCAACCCCTACACGAGAATCAGAGGAGGAAAGCTGAATTTATGCTTTCAGCATCCCCACCCACATCCTACCTCTAGGCTGCCATTATTTCATACAAGTAAGCTCTATAACCCTACTGATATGTATGTCTCCCTCCTCCCACTACTGTCCCTGCTATAATTAGTATTGGAAGAAAAGGGGAGAAATAATAATGACAGGTCACATTTACATAGTGCTTTTAAGATTTGCCAGAAATTTCACATGCATTATCTTATTTGAACTTCTGCAAGATTTAAATAACTCTGTAAACTCTGTAAGTTAGGTGATGAGGGTTGGGAGAGTGTGTTAGAGGAATAGTCATTTATAGCCGAAAGGAATTTTAAGAATCATATAGTCTGGGGAAGCTAGGTGCTGCAGTAGATAGAGCACTGGCCCTGGAGTCAGGAAGAGCTGAGTTCAAAGCCAGTCTCCAACACTTGACACTAGCTGTGTGACCCTGGGCAAGTCACTTAACCCCCATTGTCTCAAAAAAAAAAAGAATGAATAAATAAATAAATTTTAGTTGACTGACTAATTGAGTTGTCACAAAAGAAAAGAGAAAGCTTGGGGAGAAGCTATCCCCAACTGCAGGTGATTTCTGGCCTGCTTTTTTAACTTTGCTTTTCTGCGGTAGTTTAGACTGAATTCTATCCCTGTTGCGGGATGGGAGCTCAGCTGAAGGCATTCAAGGTCTCCTTTTAAAAATATGAAAATTTTAAATCTTTCCTCTCCCTCTTGGGCTCGAAATGTTTTATGATTACAAAAGACAAAAAAAAAAGAGTAAAAGACTTTGAAACACTGGCCCCACACGCTACTGATAGTATAATTCTTTCTGACCTATACCTACTAAAATTACATAGATAGCTTTGTTCTCTGATTGTTTTTAAGGGAAAGATTTTTAGATGCTTGAATAGAGTAAACGGATGCGGGAACTATGCTGGAATGGACAAAGTTGAACCACATGCTTAAAAAACAAAGCATGAAAAACCTGAGTGATTTGGCCATTTCCATGGGACCCACTGACCTAAGGGAAAATGCATTCAACATTCTAAAATATTGCAAATATGAGGAATTTTTCCCCTGAGAGAAACATGGGAAGAATTGGATGAACTGATACACTGCCAGAAAAATAAGACAAAAGAAACAATGGACATGTCTACACTCATGTAAATAAAAACAATGCTATAAAGCATCTAAACACAGATTAAATGGAGTGACCAAAATTGGTTTCAGAGGACCAACAATGAAGGGGGAAAGAGAAGAAGTATTTACCAAGTGCCAACCACGAGCCAGGAATTGTGCTAAGTGCTTAATAATATTATCCCCTTGATCCTTACAACAACCCTGTAAGGTAGGTGCTATTATTATTCCCTTTTAACAGTTAAGGAAACTGAGGCAGACAGTGATCAAGTGATTTGCTCAGAGTCACATAGCTAGTAAGTGTCTGAGGTTGGATTTGAACTCAGGTCTTTCTTGTTCTAGGTCCAGTGCTCTCTCCACTGTGCCACCTAAAATGCTTCTCTCCACTCAAAAGACTACAGATGTTGAATCTTGCACATACCATCAAAAATGGCTGCTTTGTTGTTGTCGTTCAGTTGTTTTGAGTCATGTTCAACTCTTCATGACCCCATTTGGAGTTTTTTTGGCAAAAATACTGGAACGGTTTGTCATTTCCTTCTCTAGCTTATTTTGCAGATGAAGAAACTGAGGCAAGCAGGGTTAAGTGACTTCCCAGGCACTTGGATTCAAAACCCTTAGATGGGCATGACCACACTTAGCCCCTCAAAAAACCTCAGTTACTTTATACTATAGTCTTAGTTGCCAGGAGCCCTGAGAGGCTAAATGATTCACTTTGCATCACACAGCCAGGATATGTCAGAGTCAGGAGTTGAACGCGTGTCTTCCAGGCACACTTCTCTATCCACTGCATCATATTGGGAAGTAATCAGTATTTTTAAAAAAAGCGTCAATAAAACTTTTTTTCTAAAGGTTAATACACCTGTGCTTACTGTAAAACAAATGAAAAACATCCCATCTGAACCTTTAAAGAGCAGCTAATTTTATTTTCTTACTTTTGGCCTGGGTTTCTTGGGCCCTCAGCTAACCCTTAGCCCATCTTATTCTAGGCCTCCAGAAAAGCCCCACCCTTCTCCTGGAGTAGTTACTCTTCAGGTCAGCTAGAAACTCTCTGTCTTCCCTATCAGACTTTTCTTCGGTCCCCAGATGAATGCTTTAGTACTTTCCTTCTGGGACTCTTGGTTTTACATTCAGCCTTCACCTGACAACCTGTTAAGCCCTGACAAATAGCCTTAAAAAGTCCTTCAGCAGTGCCACAGATCTTAAGAACTGGAGGAAGGATTGATTCAAGTAATTACCAGAGAACTTTAGAGGTGTGCTTAGTTGCACGCCTAGCTAAACTGACCTAGAGATTACCGGCTACAAGGCCTTAGGCAGTAATTTTGTTCTAATGGGATCCCAGAAATAGTTCTCAGATACATAATAATGTTCCACCTCATAAGTAACATGGTATGGTGAGAAGTGGCAGCTTCCATCTAGGACTTAACTTTCTCTAAATGGGACAATGTCCCAGAATGTCCCAGTGTGTTTAAGGATTTACTAACAACATGAGTAAATCATGAACAAACGTATCATATATTGAAGAATAGGAGTGGCTGCTTCAATACGTGGTATACTGTAGTGGCAAGAAGTCAAGGCACTTGGATTCCAAACCCACCTCTTAGATGTGTGTGACCATCAGCGAGTCACACTTAGCCCCTCAAAAAACTTCAGTTATTTTATATGTAAAATAGGGATGATAATAATAATACCTACAGTACTTACAAGGTTGCTTCCATTTCTTCATGCATAAAATGAGGGGGTCAACTGACCTATGAGGTGTCAACTACTTCTAAGTCTGTGATCTGGAGTTAAGAAGGAAATATCCGTGAAGGAAAAAAAAATCACAATATGTTAAGAAAAAAATATCAAAACTTTTTTGTAATTATTTTTATTCATTTTGTTAAATATCTCCCAATTACATTACATTTTTTAACATTCATTTTTTAAAATCTTGAGTTCCAAATTAAGTACTTTATAAATGGTGATTGTTATACTATCCAAATTGTCAAATAATTCAAACTTTTGTTTGTTTTTATGATGGTTCATTACCTGTTGTTGAATCCTTATGTTTGAATGTTATTCAGTCATTTTTCAGTCATGTCTGACTCGTTTGGAGTTTTCTTGGCAAAGATACTGAGGTAGTTTGCCATTTCCTTCTCCAGCTCATTTTAAAGATGAGGAAACTGAGGCAGACAGGGTTAAGTGACTTGCCCAGGGTCACACACCTGGTAAGTATCTGAGGCCAGATTTGAACTCATGCTTCCTGACTCCAGGCAAAGCACTCTATCTACTGTGCCACTTAGTTGCCTCTATATTTAAATATTTACATTTTAATATGGCTGCATCTGATGTACTAGGGATCCAATTCTGACCTGTCACTCACCTTTCTGAAATTCCTTATTGTCTCCAGAAATAAATACAAAGTCCTCAATCCAGCATTCAGGGCCCTCTACAATAAAGCTCCAATTTACCTTCCTTATCTCCACCACCCAGGGGCTCCCTCTTTCTGCCTGACTCCCAGAGCATGGATGAGATGGGAGTACCATCCACCCTGCCTCCACACTCAGCTGGCACCCACACTGTAAGTAGACCTATTTATGCAAGCTAAGGATCCCTGGGCTTCACCATCATCAGCCTTGAAGCTAAATTTTCTTTTAGATGCTGTCTCTCCCAATTATAGCATGAGCTCCTTGAAAGCAGAAACTTTCTGGATTTTTCTGTTTGTATCGTGGTGTTTTGCACATAATAAGTGCATTTTCATTAACATATTAATCTCACATTGTTCTCTTTCATGAAACTCCATATTTTAGCCAAATGTAATAACTAGTTTTTCCGAAGACTTAGTGTTCTGTCTCCTCCCTGACCCCCATTTGGGCAATCCATTGTCTAGAATTTCTTTCTTTCCTCACCCAAACCTCTCCAAATCCTTATCTTCCTTCAAGGCTTAACTCAGATGTCACCTCTGGGAAGCCTTCCCTGATTTCCCTAGTTGTTAACACTCTCTAGTTCAACCAACCAATGAGGTTTTACTAAGCATCTACTGTGTACCAGGCAGTGTGCTATGTTCTGGAAGTATGAGAACAAAAATTAAATAGTGCCTGCCCTCAAGGAACTTACATTTTATTGAGCTTATACTCTCCCTCCTTAGATCACCTTGCATTTACAGATGTGCTCATGTTTTCTCATCGCCCTCCCCTTCCATACTCACACACAAACACATCCCAGTAGAACATATTCCTTGAGGGCAAAAGTATTTCCTTCCTATCCCCAACACCTAACCCAGTGACTTGACTATAGTAGGCCCTTACTAAATGTATGTTAAATTGATTTTTTTCTTTAAAAAGGCCACACTGTGAAGGCCCAACTTAGATCTGATTGCAAACTGCTCGTTTTCTCCAGGTAACGGGGAGGGGGGTGGGGTGGGGGTGTTAGAGCCAGCTTGTACCAGCCCATGAGAGTCAATTGTTAACTTTTCAGTGAGCATTTAAACCCAGGAAATCAATAAATGCTACAAATCAGGGCTCGATTCATTTTTTTTGTTGATTGTCTAAACTTAAGAAAGCAATAAAGAAAATGTTAATAATGCATATTAAACTTAAAGGTGTGTCATTCATACATTTCCCCCCTGCCCTCTCCAGGCCAGTTGTTAAACATTTACTAAAACATCCCTGCCTGTAACCCACTCCATCCTGGGTGTTCTTGCTCTGGAAGGCTGACCTAATGCAGGTCCTTTTGCAAACCTCTCTATGACTGGGGGAGGAAGGGAAACAGAGCCCTCTTCCATACAGGAAGGAAATTGAGAAAGGAAGAATTATAGAGTAGAAAGAAATTGTGTTGTTTTGGAATCGAAGAACCTAAATCTGAATTATGGACCTGCTCCTAGTATGACCTTAGGGAAGTCACTTAATCTTTCTGAGCCTCAGTTTCCTGCTCTATAAAATGAAGAGAGTTTAATTAGATTGCCTCTAAGGTCTTTTCCAGTTCTAAATCTCTGGTCCTATGAAATGAATTGGGTTTATCAACAAAGCAGCAAGGTGGCACTGTGGATAGAGCCACAGGCCCACTGGAGTCAAAAAGACCTGAGTTCAAATCTGGCCTCTGATGCTTACTAGCTGTGACCCTGGGCAAGTCACTTCACCCTGTTTGTCTCAGTTTCCTCATCTGTAAAATGATCTGGAGAAGGAAATAGCAAACCGCTCCACTGTCTTTGCCAAGAAAACCCCAAATGGGAGGTCACAGGGTCAGACGTGACTGAAACAACTGAGCAACAGCAACAACAACAAAATAATTAGTCTGATCAAGTATGAAATACCAATAAAGCCAAATGCGAGATTTGCCAGAATTAAGTGAATCTTCCACCTGCAGAATTGTGGTGTGTCCCAGGGATGTTTCTTTAGGTTTTTAACTGGATGGCCAGGGATCTCCAGCTCAGTTTTCTAGCGCAAACCTAGAGTCAGGGAATGAACAAGACAGGCTGCTTTATATAAAATGATAGCTGTCCTGTCCTCAAGTTCCTGACTCTAATTTAGAGCAGCGATAAATTTTGAGAATAGGATTGATGCCACTGTCAGACAGAGAGGAGAATCTTACACAGGGCAATAGCCCATCTGAAGTTTAATCTGCAATAGAGACAGAGTGTCAAGGCCCATTTACAAGGAATTGGTTTTGCTTAATTTGGACACATGGCACCAAGGTGTTTTGGGAGGAGGATCACAGGACCAAAATTTCATGTTTAGAGCTGAAAGAGACCTCAGAGGTCATCAACCTTTCATTTTATACGTGAGGAAACTGAAGTCCAAGGAAGTGATTTCTCCAGGGTCACAAAGGTAGTAAGAATATAATTGAGGTTCACCCATCCATTGGAGAACCTAGTACCCGGATAGCTGTAATCTGAATTTGATAGTGAGGAAAGAGTTGGTATCACCACAAACACCCAGAGAAGACATTGGATTTTAGGTGAGGTGGAGCTCAGATTGCTTTTTTTTTCTTTTTTTTTTGCAGCCAAAGATAAGGTTTATTAGAACATTGTCATATTGGGCAGGCTCTTAAGGCTCTTAACTAGGGAAATCAGGGAAGGCTTCCCAGAGGTGACATCTGAGTAAGCAGTGGCTAGATTTTAAGAATCTAAGCCGAGCTCAGACTGCCTGAAGATGGAATGAGCAACAGTAACTAATTTATGCTTTCCCATGGCCAATAACTTGGGTCAGTAATATTCTTAAGGGAATTGGAGGATGCTGCCTTTTGTCATGACTTTGCCAACCTTGACAAATAAAAGATACCAAAGGCATGAATGATCTAAATCAGGAGTGGGGGACCTGAAGCCTCAAGGTCACATGTGGCCCTCAAGTGTGGCCCTTTGACTGAATCCAAATCCCCTTATTTGTTCCGTGAAGTTTGGCTGCATTTGAGGACCTACAGGGCCATATGTGGTCTCAAGGCTGCAGGTTCCCCACCCCTGATCTAGACACACAAAAAAATGCTGTAAACAGAACTGTGGCCTTGTTTCCTTCCAAGTTGGGACTTATGGCATTGTAGAAACTATCTGGGGCTGGGGCTTAGTGGGAGGAAAGAGAGCCTAGAACTATCAGTTTTCAAATATGGATGTCAGTATGCCCATCTGTATCCTCTCCCCTCTTATGACTTGCCATGAGCAGATCTTCAGTGGCCTTGAAAACCAAATAACCAATTATACTGATGCCCAACACAAACCCATGAGAATTGTGTATAAAATAAGTGAAGAGTAAGGGGCTGTGCTATAAGTGAAGTATTGTGTAGACTCTGGGCACACATTTGGACTTCCCAGAACCTTTTTAGTTTTGGTACCTATACTCTCAGTTGTATTCCAGATGGGCAAGAATGCTGAATAGAGAGTTTCAAATAATTGGAGGATCCATGTTTTTGCCTTTTTTTAGTATTCCCAGTACTTAAAACAGTACTTGACATATAGTAAGTACTTGCTAAATGCTTATTATCTAATTGACTGACTGTGGTCTCTTTTTTCCTTAAGAAAAAAAAAAGTTCTTGAAATTCCTCTACAGAGCAAAGTTATGGATTAATCATTTTATTCAAATCTAACTCTCCTTCTATTTCTCTAGCTCTTTGTCTCTTCCCGTTCCCTATATGCTATCATCCCCCCAGAGTTCTATCCTTATTCCTCCCTCTCTTTTCTCTCTATACTCTTCCAATTAGTGATGGGCACACACAGAACAAGTACCCACAAGCACATCAGAAAATTAGGAAAATAGCAAATATCAGCCAAAATTAGAATTTCCCGATTCTTAATGAGAGTAGAGATCTGACCACAATATGTGACTTTAATATCATCATCATCTATTAGATTCCTTGAGAGAAGGGACTATTTTTTGCCTCTTTTTGTATCCCCAATGCTTAGCACAATGCCTGGCATGTAGTACTGGTGCTTAATAAATGTTTATTTATTGATTGATTTATTGATTGATGTAGCAGACAAGAAAACATAAGATCAGAATATTGTAGTTTGAAAGGCCTTAGCAATCACATCATCCAGTACATTCATTTTACAGATGAAGAAACTATTGGTTGACATGAAACAGAATCATGGGACTCACTAAGTTATTTGATTGTGCTCAGAAAAACATTTAACAACTTTATTATACTAAGAATGTTATTAACCCGATAGGTTTTCTTTATGAAAAAATAATATTTTTATTTCTTATGTGCATATAAAGTCTAGAATTTATTTCCTTTCACATTGAATAGGGGGTACAAGAGGGTTTACTAAAAGCCAAAAGGCTATAAGAGTGAAAAGGGTTGGAACTCCCTAATCTAACTGAATCCTCTCATTTTACAGTTGAGAAAACTGAGACCCAGAGAAGAATGATTTGTCCTGTGTCACATAGATAGGAAATGGTAGAGTTAGAACTCAGGTCTTCTGATTCTGTAGAATTCTAGAGGCAGAATCTAGGTCTTCTGATTCTATACCTCACAGTATGGTGTCTGCTGCAGGGTCCTGTTGTCATCTTTTGCCTAGTTCAAGAGTTACTGTAGTCCTTACGACCATTCCTGGTATTTACTTACCTTATGTGAGACTTACAAATAAAATTGTCCACTTCCTACAGGAACCAGAGAAATAAGCCAATGAAAAGGTTCCTTTGCAAGAAAGCAGGGATACTTCAGCTAGAGAGCTGCAGGTGGAGTAAGGAAGACTTGGGTACAGATCTTCTTGTTAACACTTTCTAGCTATGTGTCATAGGTCAATCACTTAACCCTTCTAAGCCTCAGTTACTTCATCTGTAAAATGGGGACAATAAGAGCTACAATATCTACTTCACAGTGTTGTGTAATGAGATAATGTGTATAAAGTATTTTACAAATTTTATCAGCAGTAGTGTGCTGGTAGATGTTTAACAACAGGCTCTCTGGGTCTGTGCAACACACTACTTAAAGTTTAATCTATGTTATTGACATTTTCCCCATCACCATCTGAAATCTAGACAATCAACCAAACAATAAATTAAGCTCTGATTTGTAACCTTTGCCAATATCTGAAGTGTAAATGCTCACTCTGAAAATTTAACAATTAGTTCTCCTGAACTGGTTTGAGCTGGTTCCAGCGCAAACTCCCTGAAATTAGTGTTAAAATTATTTTTTTTCCTTGCTATTTTTCCACTGAGTGAATGCTCCAGTAACTTTTAGGAAAAATGGTTATAAAGTTTTAATTTCTGTCTCAGGTCATGCAGATGGATTTGTAATTATATTCTGCTAATAAATAATGGTGCTTTCACAGAGTGGTGATGGAAAGTTATCTAAGCCAACATGCATGGTAATGAAAATTATAGTATCTTAGGACTGAGAGAAATCTTAGGGATCATTTATAGAATCCAAGAGAGAGGAAGTGACTTTACCAAATTTATGCACATCAGGTAAGGAACAAAGCTGGGCCTGGGACCCAGACCTCCTATCCCCTACTCTAATGCCTTTCATTTGTATACCCGTCAACATTTGCTCATTGCCTCTATAGACATAGGATCCAATTTCTAAAATATTTGGCAAGTAATGCTGATGTGATTTCATTCATGCTGTTTACTCTAGAAAGGGTAATATTTCCCCTAAGTCAATATGGTTTTGAGAGGTATAAAGGAAGGAAGGAAAGAGAGGGGAAAAAAGATTTTGGAAAGAAAGAATCTCTGCCCACTACAGATTTGTTTATTTTACAGTTGACAAAATACAAAGTGACCTTTTATGAAATTTTTATTTAGGAACCACAGTTTCAACTTATGTCACTGGTATTCTCTAATGAATCTTCCACTGTCAGATTGCTTAATGTGCTATCCTTCCATTTATTTTTAGGGGAAGTTGCTTTGAAACTTTGAGACTTCTAGAATAAAAAAAGTTTTATAGCGTCAAGCCCCAGCGAGGTCAAGTCAAACCTTTTTACTTTTACATAGAAGACCATAAAATTTGTATGATGAATCGTTTTCTAGAGGGAAACTTCACTCCCAGCTCCTGCCTCATGCTGTTAGGCAATGGGAGATAAGAATTGGAAAGTGTGCTTAGCAAAAATTTGTGAATGTCTATGTATGACATACTTAGTTTGCTTCTTTTCCCCAACTTTTTAACATTTTTATTTAAAGTTTTGAATTCCAAATTCTATCCCTTTCTCCTTCCCCTGCCCACTCCCTGAGATGGTAAACAATCAGATATAGATTATATGTGTGCAGTTATGTAAAACATTTCCATGTTAGTCACTTTGTACAAGATGACTCAAATAAAAGAACAAATGAAAGTGAAAAATAGCCTGCTTCAGTCTGTATTCAATCAATATCAGTTCTTTCTCTGAAGGCAGATAGCTTGCTTCATCAATTGGTCCTTAGATCAGTGTATTGCTAAGAATGGCTGTCATTCACAGTTCTCCGCTGAACAATATTGCTGATACTGTGTACAGTGTTGTCCTGGTTCTGTTCACTTCACTATGTGTACCTCTTGTAAGTCTTTCCAGGTTTTTCTGAAATCGTCCTGATTGTCATTTCTTATCGCACATAATTACAATCATATACCACAACTTGTTTAGCCATTGTTCAATTAGTGAGCATCCATTTGATTTCCAGGTATGATACCACTGGGCAAAATAGTCCTCCTTGGCCATGATTCCTAATGTGCTTGATATTTCCTTTGTCTCTTTACTAGTTAATTTCTTCCACCTTACCACATTGCCTTCTGCCGTGTAACATTTTCAGCAGTTCATTGGATGAAGACACAAATGACATGTTTGTTAAACTGGCAGGTGACAAAAAGGAATAGCTAACATCAAGGCAGCTGGGTGGCACAGTGGATAGACCACTGGACCCAGAGTCAGGAGATTTAACCCCAGATCTGGCTTCAGACAAATTCTAGCTATGTAAACCTGGGGAAGTCACTTTAATCTCTGTTTACCTCAGTTTCCTCAGCCATAAAATAGGGATAATAGTAATGCCTACCTCCCAGGTTGTGAGGATCAAATGAGATAATATTTGTAAAGCTCTTTATAAACCTTAAAGTACCATGTAATGGTTAACAGGCTCACTCATTGGATGACAGAGTCAAAAGTAGCTTGACAGGCTAGAATGTTGGGTTGAATCTAAGAAGATGAAATTTAATAGGGGTAAATGTAAAAAAAAATGGAAAATGTAAAATTATAAAAAAAACTTACACTTGGGTTCAAAAAATCATATGTGATATAGCATGCTCCAAAAATCTTAGATTTTTGGAATAACTTGTATTTTAGAGGTATTTCTGGGGCAGCTAGGTGGCGCAGTAGAGCACTGGCTCTAGAGTCAGACGGACCTGAGTTCAAATCCTGCCTCAGACACATAACACTCACTAGCTGTGTGACTCCAGGTAAGTCAGTTAACCCTGATTGTCTCACCAAAAAAAAAAGTATTACTGAAAAAGATTAGGGAGTTTTAGTATGATTTAACTATATATCAACTGTTATGATGTAACAGCATTCTCAAATGTCTTTTCCCAGGTCAGGTTGTTTACTGTGATCTCCCTTCCTTTGCTCTGGTACCTGTGGGACTAGATGGTCACTGGGGAGTTCTGAAGGCTTGCAGAATCATCAGATTTTGTGATTCTTTCAGGAAATAAAAGAGCATTAGTCTAGGAGTCTACAACCGGCTTTTGAGTCTTGGCTCTGCCACTTAGGAACCATGTAACCTTCATTAAGTCATTGTAATCTTCCTGAATTGCAGCTTTCTCTATAAAACAAGATTTGAATCTTTCCCACTTTCCTGTAGGGTTATTGTGATAATCAAATGAGAGAGGGTAGGTGAAAAAGGCATTGTGTACGCCATACAGCCATAGACAAATTTTGTATTTTCAAGGTTGGTGATTTCTTCCACGTAGATCATGGGTACTCCTTCCATACATCTCATAACCATCTCTCCCTCCTCATTCAGATTCACTCATTGGCTTAACATTTTCTATTTTTCTTCACACCCTTGGGATACCATTATACTACTTGGGCTGTCCATTTGCTGCCTCTCATTCTTGCCACATTAGTCAATTAATGAAACAGTAAACATTTATTAAGTGCCTGACTAGTTCACTTCCTTCTCTAGTCATAAGTCTCCAAGCGAACATCTTTTATGTTGCTTCTTGCCAAAAATCAGTCTTAGTAATGTACTGTAGTACATGTGATGCCCGCCATGAATCTCTCAGGTCCGTTCATTCCTCCAGGAGTCATAGGAACACAGACCGAAGTGATTGTAAAGATTGAGGAGAAAGAGTGCTTGACGGCAAATCTCAGACAATCATATTTCATTCTGCAAACAAAACTTGAGACATCCCTCTACAGCCTCTGAACAGACAACCCATATGAATTAATATTATTTTGGGGGGTTCACAGGAGTAAACGATAAGGAGAATTGATCAAATTCACCTGTCTATGTTATTTCCAACATTCAGCAGCAATTGCTTGCTAAAATGAGTGAAACTAGTGGCCAAACCAGAGAGGAAAGAATAACCCAAACACAGAAACTGCATATTCTAAATGAAATTTATTGGGAGGCTGGGAGTGGAGATGCTGTGATTCTGAGGTCCCTCTCAAGTTGTCTCCACCTGTGTAATGGACACCCAAGGGGCCTGGAATCTCAGATTAGCTGAAGGGTGAGGGTGGGGAGGTGGCAACTCCCCAGATGACTTATGGAGTACCACTAATGGCTCACCAGTTTTCCCTTTTTATACAGAAAAGTTTCTCTTTTGTGTCCCTGAGGTTTTTAGTTTTCCAGTTTCTCAAGGGATTCTAGGGTAGCAATTAGCTAGATGAGATGGGAAGATAAACTGGGGAAGGGGTGTCAGAACCTGCATTTTTCTTCTAGGATTCTACATAACCTACTCTATTTGGTATGAGATGAACTTTATTTGTGAAATATTAATTTTTAGAAATAGGGAAAGTTCTCAGCATTTGGGAGATATAAAGCAAAAGAGTGGAAAGCAAAAAATTGCATAGGTAAGCAGGAAAAAAAACAGTCAGAGTTAACAGAAGTCTTTTATCTCTAAAATACTTCACTACTGACAAGAAAGAGGGCCTTGAGGTATGTCCTTTGAAGAGAAGACAATAAGGACTTTGATTTAGGAATTTATGGCTTTCCCTTAATACATTTTCTAGTAAGTGAAGTCTCTACATTCACAAAGGAAGGATATCATTTACAATTGACAAAAAGTCCTAACAATCATATTCTGATTCAAATGTAACAATCCTGTAGCAAAGCTTGGATGGATGCCAGGCAAGAGGGTCTAGGTTGTTAAAGACCCCAAGAGTTGTATTTCTTCCCAGCTTGGGCCTGGAAAAGGTCTCTTTTCCTTTTTGGCTCCCAGAACTGTCCAACACCCTCATACAGGAATAAAGGGACTCAAGGAAATGCAAAGAACTGGGTAAACTGCAGGCATTTGTGAGATATGATTAAGTCTGATGCAGTTTTTAGCAGAATAAAGGCCTGGTGCTGGTTGCACCCAGCTCTAGTAAACCCAGAAGAGGATGAGACTGCCAGTTCCTCCAGGTTTGTTTTTTTCCCTTGGTGCTCTAGCTACCTGATTAAAAAATTTTAATAATACATATTATACCTTGTTGTTTGCCCTCTTAGCTTTTGCCTTTTGCAGTCTCCCTTGGAGACTTGAGTTTGAGAAGATGAACTGCCCTTGTCCCTGCTGCTTGGAAGCCACTACCATTCCACATGCCCTGGGAAAGCTCTACCACACCTCTCCTCTCCGTGGGTTCCATCTCATTTTAAAGAGATTCTTAAAACTCCTGCTGGGGATGGGGGTATGGAGCCAAGATGATAGAATGGAAGCAATGTGGTGATATCCTCTCCACAATCCTATCTAAACTGATCTAGAAAATGCACCAGACCAAATCCTGATGGGGAAATGCAGAAATGTCACAGCCCAGCTCAGCATAGAAAGATAGAGAGGGAGGTCTGCAAACAATGAGAAGGTCATGAGGTTCAGGGGTACCCCAAAATGTTAGAATGCAAGGTTGTCTTGAAAGAATTCGATGAAGCTGTCTCTCTCCAAATCAAGTAAAGGCATTTATTGCAGATAACACACACCAAGCAGACTCCTCCACCTCTTAAGGTAGGCCCCAGCTTAAGGGGGGGGGGCAGCACCTTAATGGACACAGCACCTTTTTAAGAGTGACAGCCCCCCCAAAGGTAGAGGGGGCAACCCCCCCATAAGGAAGAGGCTGATTCAGGGAGATGTCTCCCACCAGAGGAAGGCACCCATCAAGGGAGACCCCAGCTTAATGGAGATTGTCCTTGAGGGAGACTCCCCTTAAAGGAAATACTCTCTGATTAAGGAAGACTCCCACTTACCAGGAGAGGCTAAGGATTCGTATAGAGGAAAACCTGCTGTGAGTGGGGAGATGAGGTAACCGAGAATAGTATTTCAGAGTTCCTGGCATTATCTATTATTATTATTATTATTATTATTATTATTATTATTATTATTATTATTATTATTATTATTATTATTATTCCATTGCTCAGCTGGAGGTGGAGGGGCAAAGGGGCTCCAGTTAGTTTCCCATAAGAATCTTATTGTCTCCTAAAGTGGCTTTAAGTGGTGCTTGAGATAACGGGCTTCTCTTTGATCACTCTATTTGAATCTCATCGAAGGGATCAGGCCAGGATTAGGGTTCAAGGAACACTCCAGCACCCAGGAAGAAGCTGTGCACCAGGGTAAGAGGAGCTCCCAGACCCATGCTGGGGCACTCCCATGTGCCCCCTGGGCAGTTTTGTCACCCAGTACTTAGTTCTGGGTCATTGATTCAGGTTGGACTGAGAAGACCTGAGTAGGGCAGTGGCGTCAAGGGTAGGGAGGCCCTTAGTGGTGTTATCAAGAAAGGAGGAAGTTCAGAAGCCATTTGCAGCAGTAGTATGGTTCAGGCCACAGGCTTGGAGCAGTCTCACTTAAAGCCTCTAGCCCAGTTTGCAGAGGAATGAGCAAGGAGAGAATCCTAGCATAAGGGAGCCTACAATTCTGCCACTCTGAGCCCCACCGAGCTTCCTGGAGGTGGCTAAGTTCAGCAGCAGCCTCCTCTTGCTCAGACCGAAACCCAGGCCAGGAACTTGCAGAGTTCAGACTAGGGGAACAGCAGCTAGACTTTGCCCTGGATCAGACCCCTTTGGGAGCACTGAAAGCTTTCAGGTCCCCACCCTGTCCCTTGATGGGGTACAGGCCCAAGCCAAGACCTTTGCCCCTCACCCCAAAAAGAATTTGGGTCCTATTTGTCTAAAGACTGTCCTTGAATTCTCCCACTTGATCAAAGACTCTGGCGGTCCCTTGAGGCTATAATCCTATCAATTGCCCTTTCATTGTCACCTAAACCCAATCTCCCAATTCTCTGTTACCCTTAACCTAGCCGAGCCCTCCCATAGCCCCTGGCTACTTCCCCACCCTTGACCCCATTCTCGACCTCCTAGTCACTCCCATCGAGATCCTTCCTAGATCCCTCCCACAGTCTTTCGGTATATAAGCTCCATCTTGTCTCTATTAAGGTGCTCAGATTCCTTAAGAACTTAGCCAGTAGTTCACAAATGTTCAGATTCCTTAACAGTCTGGCCAATATGGTGGATCTTTAATAAACCTCGTCTCTGGCTGAAAGAAGGCTTGGGTCAAATTCTTTCAGGCAGGACCCACTTCTCATTCTCTCAATATTTTGGGGTCCCAGCATCCCTAAACCTCTTGACCTCAACATCCCTGAGATCCTAGAATAACACAGCATTCGATATCCCAAGAATACAGCATCAAGACCAGCCCAGACCTTCCCTCTCAAGTTCAGCAGAGCCCAGCCATAACATCAAATCTGAAGTCAGGAAGAAGACTGGAAGAATGAGCAAACAAAATAGGGAATCCCACCCGGATGAACTATCATGGTGGCAGGGACTCTCAAGACACAAACCCAGAAGAAAATTATTCCAAAGCAAGCAAACCCACAGTGAAAACCGCAGTTTGGGCAAAAACTCAACTAGAATTCTTCAAAAAAATGAAGAAAGGGTTTTGTTTTGTTTGTTAAAGCTTTTACAATGAAATGAGAGATTTTGAGGGGAAATTGGAAAAGAAATGAAAGCTATAGAAGGAAGAATTGGAAAGGAAACTGCGCCAAGCTATCTTGGCACAAAAACAAAATCTGGCCCAAGCAACAAACACCCTGAAAATTAGAATCTTGGTATTCCCACATCGTAGTCGTTTTTCAGAGTTTGCAATTCATGAATCCAAGCCTCTTCAGAGAGCTCACTTTGCATTGTTAGGAAGCAAGCAGAAGCCCAATACCCCAAAATGTTGACCATCAATGCCCACCATACTTATCAAACAATTTCTCACATGAGAGTTGTTTCAGGGCTCAGAGCATGTTATTAGTTACTGTTAACCTGAATTAAAGAGGACTATAAATACAGCAAAAAGTTATGGCTCAGGGTGCTATGCAGCAGCAAATGCTGGGGGGGGGGGCACTGGATTCTCATAGGGTACCAGGGGCAGAGAGAGTGGGAGGGGTCCAACTGCAGGCGTGGTCCACAGGGTCCACAGTTTTACAAGGTAAGTGGTACTGTGTAACAACTGAAAGTCCTTAGAGAAAGCTTGGGAATCTCTCAGGAGAGAGTTGAATATTTACAAAATAGCCTGGGCTGGGGAGTATTGGTAACTTGTAGTCAGCCTCAGGCAATTCATGGGTCTGGGAATGGGGACAAGGTCAACTTCAGTCAGCTAACAGTCTGGTCTGCAACAGTCAGTTCATAATCAGCTGCATTCAGAATTACATTACTTAAATATCATCGAACCCCACTTTAAAAACAGTCCACAAATGAAATTAGACTGTGTGTGTCTGCTCTTTAATTTCTCTCACACTGGCTTGACATGCATTGCATAGTGGTTACAATCCAAAACTAGGCTGCCCTCCCCACCCCCTCTCCCAAGGGGGCTAGTCCAGAACTGGCACAATTTAGGGGTTGAGAATATAGGATTATATGCCCTCCAAAAAGTAGGTGTTCCCAAGGGGAGCCAATCAACTCTGATTGGTCAACACACTGGGTGGTGGGCTATTTTAAAATGAGGGTCTTTAAGTAGTGATTTAGATCGCATAATGACATCAAAGAGAAGTCAATTTCCACATCACTTGCCTTGACAATAGGGAGGAATTAACATTTTACCAGACCCAGTCTGGGCAACACAATGAGCAGGAATAGACCCATTTAAATTAGATCTTAAATTCCTTCTGAAGAAGAAACACAACTTTGGAACAGAGGGGTTATGGGGAAGCTCTGAGTCTCCAAGATAATGGTTACTAAGAAAAATAACTTTTCACAATACATGTACTTCTTACACGTACAAATATAAAAGTAAGATGCTGTGGTAATTCACAAAGTAATGATAGGTACTTCACAGTTTGTCTATAATTTAGTACAACAGACGCTGCCAGGAACATTTTCCAGGAAACTCAAATGCTGAAGGAGGTTCTGTCTTGACCAAATTGGCATGTACAGTGTCCTTGGTTAATGAAACATTTATTAGAACATTTAGATTTTGGAGACTTGTGCTCAGCTGGACTGTATGTCAGAAATCAACCAATTGTGTATGCCTATCCAGGGGGACCTCATTAGCACTGACCATGGAAATCTATTCAAATTATCTGACAGGCTGCTACTGTTTCAAAGCTTTTGAATTATTGTGTGCCATGCCCTATGTCTCAGTTCATTAACTTTTATTTAGATTTCTGATATAGAAAGTAATGAGCAGATTCACCTTTGCCTTTAAATCTCTAAAGCATTTATTAGAAATCCCCAAAGACAAATATGTGTATGCATTACCTCATTTACCAAGACTTTTATGAACTGATGCAAATTGATCTAAGTAGAGCTAGGAGAACAATTTACCCCATGATCACAATAAAGTAAAAGAAAACAACAGTGAAAGACTTTAGAACTCTGGTCAATGACCTGAATCAATGACCAGTCATGACTTCAGGAAGCTGTCAGTAAACTAGGTTTCCCACATTTTAGTGGAGAGCTGGTGGACAAGGGTGTGGAAGGAGGCACATGTTTTCATATGTGGGCCATTGTATTGATGTGTTTTGCTTGACTCTATTTCTCACAAGGAAATTTGGGGGTGGGGGTGGGGATGGGGTGGAGAAGAGGCAGTGAGAAATAACAATATAAAAGTACAAAGTAAAACAAAGTAAAAATTCATTGAACATTTAAAAAAATAAATCAGTCAGTCATGGTGTTGAAGTTAAGAGTTGGGAGAGCTGGTTCTGATGTGGTTTAGGGGTTCAGGGTGCTGGGACCCCAATATCACAACATTTGGGTCCTGCCTGAAAGAATTCCACCCAAGTTCTTCTTTCAACCAAAGACAAGGTTCATTAGAACATTGTCATACTGGGTAGACTCTTAAGGAGTCCAAACACTAGTAAGCTATTGGCTAGATTTTAAGAATCTGATCAGTGGTTAGATTTTAGGAATCTGAGCGGTGGCTAGATTATAAGAATCCCAGCATTGGCTAGATTATAAGAATCTGAGCAGTGGCTAGATTTTAAGAATACCAGCATCTTAATGGAGACAAGATGGACCTTATATACAGAAAGCCTGTGAGAGGGATCTAGGAGTGGCCAAGTAGTTTGGGGTGAGTGGAGGAGGGATATAAAGAGATCTGGATGGGACTGGCCAGTAAGCTGTGGTGAACAGGAACACGAGAGATTTGGCCGTGTGGAAAGTCCAGGGTTTTTCCTTTCTGGGGTCTAGATCCCATCCTCATTAGTTCTAGTGTGAACGAATTCACTTAGACGATTTTCTCTTAATCAGTGGGAGCTTTATTATGTGAAAGCTTCATGGGCCTGAGATTGTCAAGGAGCTAAACAAAGGCCCTGATATTTGGAAGGACCAGGATTATATAGACAGAAAGCTATACAGCCTGTAGGGTGATGTGTAATTTTATAGTTTCTTATGGGAGTTGAAGATTAAGGACAGGATGAACAAGATGGTTGCTTATAAGATAAGGAGGAATTGTCATAACAGGATAAGGAAGGTGGATGACAGGATAGGGGACCTAGGATAAGGGAGACAGGGGAAATATTATGACTCAGGATGAGGGAGACAAGGAATTTTTATGGTCCACGATGGGGGAAGTTTTATGGTATCTCAAGATAAGGGGAGGAAATGCTAGGACACCGTCAAGTTCAGGAGGGTCCTCTCAAGGTACTAGAAAAATAATCCTTATATTCTTTTAGCTTTTATGCCATTTGTATCCACATCAGTGGCAGACTCTTCTTGACACCATTTGGGATTTTCTTGGCAAAGATAATAACTTCCTTTGCAAATCTTTGCCAAAAAAAAAAAAGAAAGAAAGAAAAGCTCTCAGGTACATTGTAATGCTTTACTCCTTTAAGGATTCCCCCCTACCCCCAGGACTATTTATGCTGAATATTACTGTTTTGTGAATTTAAGACTCACCACCCTCCATCCAACTTATCCCCAGGTCATCCAAGCCACACAGGCATAACCCCAAAAGGTGCCCATGTTTGTCCTGATTAATAAATGCGCAAGCGACAGCTGTATCATTTCACATTTCAGACCATGTGGGTTTTGTTCCTGGTCCTATTCTTTGCCTAATAGACTTGAACCCTTCGCAAGTGAGTGTTCCCTGTTGGCAAATACCTTGGCTCATCTTTCAGAAACTGAGAGTGCATTAATTGCCTCAGTTGATAGAGTATGATGCAGGGCAGCGGGCAGACTCTAGCGCAGGCAGGAGAAGGGGGCTGAAGCCAGCATTCTGACCTTCACTATTATTCTGCCACCTGAATTACTTCAAAGCAAAACAGCCCTGAAGATCTGAGGGTCAGGCTCTCCTTGAAGTGTTAGATGGAGGGGAAGGACAGTGAAGGTATAAACGATTTAAAGAAATCACAAGCATTTTAAAAAAAAAGCTCTCGGATTTGTTTTCCACAGAGATAGAAGTGAAACTAATTGTCCCCATTTCAGGTCATGTGCCTCTGTGTGTGATCATTCTCATCTTGAAGTCCCCATTCATTCCATTTGCAGGATAGACGCCAAAGGCTGAAGTTAGCTTCCTAGAAATCGGTGGAATTGGAATAAGCTGGAGAGAGGAAGGTAGCATTGATATTTTATGTGTTTAATGGATTTGTCCGAGGGTCTGGGTTTGTTTGGGAAGAGCAGAATTGTAGCAGGAAGATGTTTGTAATTGTATGTGTAGGCTTTGAATATGAATATTAATGCAATCGAATGATACCCCATTCTCTAAAGCATTATTTGTGGATTTTATTTGCTGTTTAGAAGAACACCGATGTTGGTACTTTGGGTCTCCGCTGCATATAAAGTACCTATTTAAAAACCTCATTTGAAGCCTCTATTTCATTCTTGTTTTGTAGCACTTGGCCTGTTTCTCTGCGCCTTGAAGAAGGCTTTGATTTGGGGGGTGAGGGAGGGAGAGAATCAAGGAGCTGGCTCTTGAGAAGGCAGAACTAAAGTCACTCAGGATTCAGCTCAGGGACCCACAGGTTAAGCTTGTGTCTTTGACTTTTATTAATTGCCACAGCAAATGCAAGTTTTTTTGGGGGGAAGGGGGTGGAGAGATGAAGACTGTCCCCTCCCCAAGCCTCCCCCCACCCCCTCTTATTTTGATTACACGTCTTGGTGATTGATGATGCAGGCCCATTGAAATCATTGCTAGCTGACTAGTGTTCCCTGGCAGTTGGGGAGGGAGGGTGTCTGGCCCTGAAATGCTAGCTCTTGTGAACCAGTTTGGGCTGGTTCAAGGCCTCCTGGCACAAAGCAATAAATAGATCAATTTGGTTTGAGTTATCCCAGAGTTTGTGCAAAACTCTCAGAAAATATAGAACTACAAAGAGGGCTGCACTGAGGCACGCGATCTTCTTCCCTTCTCAGCCTGGATTTCTGGAGAAACGGGGAAAAAGCAAAGAGAATGGCTCCCACTGGGCATCCAGTAACCCAGGTTGGGGTGTGCTGGAGGGCATGGAGCCTGCTTACACTTCAGTGGCTCAGGCTGCTTTCTTGGGGGAGTTGCAGACCGTGTGGAGAACTACAGATTTGAAATTGGGAAGATTTATGTTAAAATCCTGCCTCAGACTGCAACTGTGTGACCCTGGGCAAGTCACTTAGATGTTGTCTACCTCAGTTTCCTTATCTCTAAAATGGGGATAATAATAATAGCACCTATGACCTTAGATTGTTGTGAGATTTAAATGAGATAACCCAGAAAGAACTTTGTGAATATCACAAAGCACTATATAAGTGATCTTATCCAAACCCTTCATTTTACAGCTTTGGGGCAACATACCAATAATGTCAGAGATGGGATGTGAACCTAGTCCTGCTGACCCCCAAAGCCCCTCTTCCCACTGTACCATAATGCTTCAAGGAGGTCTGGCGATGCCCTATATGGCTCACGTAGAACATGATGAAATTTCATCTTGCCTTTGGACCCCCGGGGGAGGAGGGGAGATTCTAGAGGTCCCAGAGGGAGTGCCCACAAGGGCTGGAAAGTGCAATGGTGAAACCTGGTGTTCCTTGTGCTGGAAGAAAAGGAGGAGGGAAACTGAGAATGAGGATCTACGCAACTGGAGTCCACAATAATCGTAATGATAGCTAGCATTTATATGGCACTTACTATGTGCCAGGAACTATGCTAAGTGTTTTACAAGTATTATCTCAATTTGTAATAATAACCAGCATTTGTTGTCCAGTTGTGTCCCACTCTCCGTGACCCCCATTTGGAATCCTTTTGGCAAAGATACAGGACTGGTTTGCCATTTCCTTTTCCAGCTCATTTTACAGATGAAGAACTGAGGCCAACAGGGTTAAGTGACTAGTGTTTGAGGCCAGATTTGAACTCATGCAGACGAGCCCAGTGCTATATACAGTATGCCACTTAGCTACTCCAACCAGCATTTATAGTAGTGACTACTCTGTACCAGTCACTGTCAAGGTTTAGGGATTTAGGAGTGCTGGGACCCCAAAATCACAATATGCAGGTTCTGCCCAAAAGATTTTGACCCAAGCCTTCTTTCAGCCAAAGACAAGGTTTATTAGAACATCTGTCATATTGGGCAGACTCTTAAGGGGTCTGAGCTATTGGCTAGCTGAGCACCTTAATGGAGACAAGATGGACCTTATATACAGAAAGACTATGGGAGGGATCTAGGAGTGTCCAAGTAGTCTGGTGGGGGGGGGGGTGGAGGATGGGACTGTGAGGTAATAGAATGCCAGGGACCTGGACCACCTGGCCAAGGGAGAATGGAGCCTAGCTAGGATAAAGGGTGGGAAGTGGCCAGGGGCCCTAGGGTGGTAAAACATTGGAGGGCTAGGCTAGGTTAAGAGTAACACAGAATTGAGAGATTGGGTGTAGCCTCAATGAAAGGCCAGTTGATGGGATTATAGCCTCAGGGGACCGCCAGAGATTTGGCCATGTGGGAAAGTCCAAGTTTTTCCTTTCTGAGGTCCAGATCTCAACCCCATCATCAGGACTAGGCTTCAGAAACTACATCTTCAAGTCTGAACTCTAACAGTTTCAGAAAATGTTCAAGGAAATTAATTCTTCTCTTTTTGAAATCATCACATATATTCTTATGTCTTAGTTACTTCTTTGGAATTTATATCTTCCTTGTTAGATTGCTCCTCAAGGGCATTGCCCAACAGATAAGTGGTCAAAGAATATGAGCAGTTCTCAAAAGATGAATTGCCAAGTATTCATGACCACATAAAAGAATGCTCCAAATCACAAATAAGAGAAATGCAAACAACCTTGAAGCTTTACCTAACACTCAACATCTTGGAAAAGATGACAAAAGATGGGAATTGTCCTTGTTGGAGGGGTTGTGAAAAGACAGGCTCCTCTAAACAATATTAATGAAGCTATGAATTAGCACAACCATTCTGGAAAGGAATTTGGAATTATGCTAATGAAGTGGCTAACACCCTTTGACCCTGAGATTCTACTACTAGACAGGTTCCAGACACACCAAAATATTCATAGCAGCACTTTTTGTGGTAGGTATGAAGAAGAAACAAATTAGATGCCCATCAAATTGGGACATATCTAAACAAATTTAGGTATATTAAGGTAATAGAATATTACAAGAGGGTGATAGAATTTGGATCCAGATCCTTCATATACAAATCCGGTGCTCATTTTCCTGTATCGGGCAGTCATGGTTCCATATTTTAGACTTTAGGCAAAGTTCTTCATATTAGAAGATGCTCAATAAATATGTATTTAAATAGAATGAGTGTGCAACAATTTTATATAACCATATTTTCTGCCAGCATTACCCAGACAGCGGTGAACCCTAATAGGTAATGCCAAGGATAATTTCTGCTCTTGTGCCCCTGTTCCTTTAGAAGGGACCCTAGGGTAGAGAGCAAGGCTGAGGAGTACAGCAATTAACAGAGAAAATAGGCAGGGATTTAAAAAAGAGGCTGAATCTGAATGGGAGGAGGAAGAGTCAGGAAATGGTGCCCTGGTGTCAGCCTTCTCTAGTTTATTGTGACTATGTGTTCAGCCAAGCAGCTTATGTCCCAAGGTGGAGAAATTCCCCAGGACTTGCATAGGAATAAGCATAATATGTAATCATCCAAAGAAAGAAAAAAAAGAGAAAGTTGTCTTTGGACAGTGGAACTGATGGGGTTGAGATCTAGACCTCAGAAAGGAAAAACCCTGAGCTTTCCCACAAATCTCTGGCGTTCACCTGAGGCTATAATCCCATCAACTAGCCTTTCACTGTGGCTACACCCAATCTCCCCTCCATTGTCTTCCTAGCTAGGCTCCATTCTCCCTTGGCCTTGGAGATCCAGGTCCCAGAAGTTCTGTTCACCCCAGCTTACTGGCCACTCCTGGGTCCTTTCCACATGCTTTCTGTATATAAGGTCCATCTTGTCTCCATTAAGATGTTCAGATTCTTATAATCTAGCCACGGCTCAGATTCTTATAATCTAGCCACTGCTTACTTATGTTCAGACTCCTTAAGAGTCTGTCCAATATGATGGGTGTTCTAATAAACCTTGTCTTTGGCTGAAAGAAGGCTTGGGTCAAATTCCTTCGGACAGGACCCATGTGTTGTGATTTTGGGGTCTCAGCACCCCTGAACCCCTAAACCACATCAGAGCCATGATCATAAAGGAGTACGAGAGTCAATAAAGTCAAGAAGGCCTGAGTTCAAGTCTTGTCTTGGACATTTATGAACTCTGTGACCTTGGGCAAGTCACTTAAACCCTTTCTTTTTTTTTTTTTTTAGTGAGGCAATTGGGATTAAGTCACTTGCCCAGAGTCACACAGCTAGGAAGTATTGTGTGTCTGAGACTAGTTTTGAACTCAAGTCTTCCTGACTCCAGGGCTGGCACTCTATCCACTGTGCTACCTAGCTGCCCCTACTCAACATCTTTTGATGATCTGTTTCATCATCTGTAAAATATGGATAATAACATGATACCTGTTTCACAAGTTGTTGTGGGGATTGGACGAGAAAAGATATGGAAAGTGCAGTGCTATAGAAATGGCAGCTATTGTTTTTACCATTATAAAGAAGCCAGACGCACTTGCTCAGCAGCTGATAACAACCTTGGATGAGATAACAGAATGCTTCATGTCCCTGTACCACGTTAACAGAAGCTGATCTGCCACGGAAGATTTGTGAGTGACAAGCCTTAGGCAAAATCCTGGCACGCTCCCACCCAGGATCTACATAATAATAGCTAGTATTAATACAGCAAAAAGGCTTTATGAGTGTTACCTCACAACAACCTGGGAGTTATAATTATTGTATATTATATTATGTAGAGCTATTGTTATCCACATTTTACATACGAAGAAACTGAAGTGGAGAGGGTCACACAGATAATCAGTGTCTGAGGTAAGATTTAAACTCAGGCCTTCCTGACATGGGGGCAGCTAGGTAGTGCAGTAGCTAGAGCTTGGAATCAGTAAGACTCATCATCCTAGTTCAAAATCCAGCCTCCGGCACTCAGTAGCTGTGTGACTTAACCCTCTTTGCCTCAGTTTCCTCATCTGTAAAGTGAGTTGGAGAAGGTAATGGCAAACCATTCCAGTATTTTTGCCCCCCCCATCCTCCGCCAAAATAAAAACAAGCCCAAAAGGGTCATGAAGAGTCAGACCAACAAGTGAAGCACCTCAACAGCGCCTTCCTGAGAGGAAGTTCAGGGCTCTATCCACAGCGTACCACCTCCCTCCCAAACACCCCCTCTCTGGCCAAGAGTCCCCTAAATTATACCCATTTTATCTTTTCTTTTAGAATATTAGATCTTTGAGGGCACAGACTGTCATGCTTTTTGTATTCATATCCCCAGTGCTTAGCATAGTCCCTGGCACACAGTAAATGCTTAATAGATGCTTATGCATTCAGCATGTCTGAGCCTTTATCATTTGACCCTGTCTGGGTGTTTGGAGAAGATGCTGATTTGAGCGGTTGATAGGGTCATAGATTGGGAATGCATGGAGTGTGTGCATTGATATCAAATTGCTCTGAATTATTTCCTCCATTCTCATTAAAGTCCTACTAAGTATTTCTTTTAAGTAGCCTTAAATGAAATGTAGGATATATGGAACAAAAGGAGGAGCCATAGCCTAAGCCATGAGATTTGACTAAATGATATAATCATAAAATCTTAAATTAAACTTTGGCAAATCTAGACCAACTCACTGGTACAGAAGACCTGAGTTCAAATTCTGGCTTCAGCTGCTTACAAATTATGTAACCTTTGGGCCTCAGTTTCCTCATCTGGAAAATGGGAAAGGTAGACCAGATGACCTGTAAGGTCCCTTCTAGCTCACCTATGATTCCTTCTTTTTCAAATGAGAAACTTCTAGGCCAAAATGTATTGCCTGAAGTTAACCGGAAAGTTAGTGTCAGAGCCAGAAATGAAAACATCTCTGGATTCTTAATCCAGTGTTTTTTCTTCTATACCATAAATGTCCTCCCCTTTTTCAAAACTCATTTTTGATTTTAAAATGGTTCTAGTCTCAGAACAGGGGTGCACTTAAACACTCACATAATCCAGGCATAGTAGATTTTCTTCAAACATCTTCTAATTCTGAGGCAACTTCTAACTCATCATCAAATTAATAACTCTACAACCCATTGTATTTATCATCTATATTACAGCCACACAAAAAAAAATGAACTTTTGTGCCAGAGAAAGGGCCTATTCAGAATACTGATGTCATAGGAAGGAAGGTTGGTCAACCCAGTAGAAACCAAATGCATATGGTAGAAATATAGAAGAGAGAGAGATGCAAATTTCACCATCTTTTCTTTGCTTCCAAATTTTCTGGTCGGATTATAACAAATTAAAAATGTCTATCACTTTTTTCCAAAAAGAAACCCAATTAAGGACCTATTACTGTTAGTTTTTTAAAAAGCTTCTTAGACATAAATTGATGATTTTTTTTTCTAACTGGAATGAACTGAAAACATCTGTCATCAGGGATTTGGTGGGGGTTTGGGGAAGGTGAAGAGTGGGAGAAAGCTTTGGTGGGTTTGATCATTTGATTTGCAGGATTATCTGCAAAGCCAACCAAGACAATTCCAATGCAGTTGTTAACCTGGTTTACTGAGTTGATGATGCTGGGTTTTAAATAAAGGATCCTCAGCAGCTGTTGCCCGTGCTTCATCAGACACCGAGGAGAGGGCAGATGAAGCAATAACTCACAGGCTGTGGTGGATTTAAGGAGGTGCTGGGGAGCCATTACTGCTCCTTTAAAAATGTGCATGAGGATAAGTGCTGAGGCCTCAGAAATGGCAACAAATCAGGTGCAGGTTCACATTCGACTGCACATGTGGGTCGAGACAGGCCTCCCCCTCAAGCACGCAGGGCAAATGAATGTACCACAAGAGTTACAGGCTTGGCAGCTGGAAAAAAACCCAAAAAACTTTTCCGGTTTTGAAGCACCAGCTGTTGGGGGAGGGGGGGGAAGGGGAGGCCTGTGTAACCACTGGAGACTCTCTCTGGCTACAGGAAAGGGTGCTTTGGATCAGTCAATGCTGGATGGTGCAGGTCTAGGATGAAATCAGGTCAGGCTGGGCTCACTAGAGAAAATAAAGGAGAAGAAGAAAGAGAGGAAAGGCCTGGAGTTTGTTGCCCATTGGCCAACGATTTTCTAAGAATAACAATCCCATTGTGATATAATGAATAAAAAACCATCCAGGAAACTATCAAAGCCAGGGTTCAAGTCTCCTGCCTCTGACACTTACGGGTTGTGTGACCCTGGGCAGATCAACTACCTTTTGAATGCTCTAAACGATTCTTAAGTTGCAGAAAAAAGGGCAGAACATGCATTGGTAGAGAGAATTTCCTTATCCAGAAGCTCCCTGTACTGTTCCAGGCCCTTAAAAATCCTCTACATTTGTGTAGTGCTTTAACACCCATTATTATTTTAGTTATTACTACTGGCATTGGAGCCGGCATTGGAATTGGAGAAGACTTGGGTTGAAATCCCAACTGTGCTGCTGCTGAGGACACTGAGGCTGAGAGAGTCTGCTTCAATCTTCTCTGAAGATTTTTATGAAGGCATATTTCCAGGAACCCCTACAGTAAAAAAGATGATATAGCACATCTGCTTTGCAAAATAAGTGTTCTCAGATGGCCTCCTTACCTAGCTCATTTAAGAGTCAAGGGCTCAGAAATTAAAGAGAAGCTAATGGATGCCTTTGATATATTTAAAAAAAAAACAAACAACTCTCTAAAAGTCTTTAGAATGTGCTAGGGTTATTGTCATTCTTTGAGGAAGGATACAGGCCAGGGCAATGTCTTCTTTGTATCTAGCCTCTAGGTTTCACTCTGTGTTCTTCAGGTGTCCATATAAACTCAAAGTAAATCAGTACTTTGTCATCACAGGCCAAAGGTCATCTATGAGCGCCACTAATGAAGCTCATCAACAGAATATTACTTAAAAGCGTTGACTGTTGTAGTTGGAAAGGCTCTCACATGCTATTCAGATGTCATAGCATTTCTAGAATTGGAACTGTGATGAAGTCAAATGGACACTATGAGGGGCAACATAATACGGTCCACAGAGTCGGGAGACTTGTTTTTTTGCCACTAAGTAGTTGCATGACCTTGGTCTTGGTTTCCTGATCTGTAGTAAAATGAGGGGAAACAAGTAGGTCCCATTTGGTGCCCCGACCTGCAGGGCCAGTATACGTGGGGGGTCGAGGAGGATCCTGGCTGAAAGGAATGGGTGAAAGGAGGAGCGAGACCAAAAAGATGGTAGGCAAGGTCTAATTTTATTTTTGAGCGTTCCAAGCTTATATAGGGTAAAAGTGGGGAGGGGCTAAAGAAAAAATAGGCCTCCGGAACTTTCCAGGGCGGTATGGCAACATTTTGCGGTTAGTACATCTGTTGACGAAAACATGTTATGATACGGTTTGTCCCGGAACAAGCTGCTTGCGGTTTGGTGTTTTCACGGGGTTAGGGGCCCACTACCAGGTGCTGGCTTCCAACATGTCCCCCTTTTCTATTTAAAATAGCAGGTGAGAGGCCTGTCTTAGGCTATGAGGTCGGCCTCCATGTTCAAAGCGCATTAGTGGCAGTGGTCCCTGTCTTAGGCTAAGCGAGGGGTCCCCACGATGTAACCCATCATGGCCTCACTCTATTCCCGTCATGGGGAAGCAACTGCAGCCGCGCTTATCTTTTTGACACATGGGACCTCAATATTCCCGTCATGGGCTTTCTCACAGCTGCCAGATTACTTTTTACCCTTAAGATTTCTCCACCACCGCGAGCAGCGAGATTCCGGTTGCACGAGCTTCGAGAACTGGAGACCCTCTTCCATGGTATCACTAGGATCTTCTGACAAAGCAAGTTGGTGGTAATGGATATTGACGGTGTTTTTAAGAGAAGCCTCAATCTGTGTTTTAATGAAAGAGGTTAGTCTAGTAAAGGCCCAGGGTCCAAAAGAAAAAGTAGGAGGAGACCAATTAAAGGTCCAAGAGAGGGAGGAGGTATGGGAGGACTCCATTCAAGCCACTCCAGAGGGGATTTTCAAAAAGTTTTTGCGTCTTTAATCAGATCCTCTTGCAGTTTTTTGATTTTATCCCGCACTATCCCAGATTTATTTGCATAGAAGCAACACTTTTCTTGTAGGGCTAAACAAATTCCCCCTTGTTCTGCTGTGAGTAAATCTAGGCCCCTCCTATTCTGAAGAACGACTCCCGCCAGGGAGTCAATTTGGTCTTGAAGGTCATTTATCGTCCCCGAGAGGGTTTGCACATCATTAATAAATTGATGGGATAGTTTTGTATATGAATCTACAGCAACTCCTATGCCGGCAGAGCCGGTAGCGAGTGCCCCTGTAATCCCAAGGCCAACAAGGAGGGGGATAAATGCAACAGCCCTCTTGGGTCTTCCAGTAATATAATCAAAACTGGGCAGTGGGACAGGCTCATCTCCCGGAATGATGTCGATATCAGGGAGGATTGAAATTTGTGTGCAGAGTCCTGTCCAATTCTGGGGGAGGCAGAGTAGGCCATATTTCCCCCACAGGCGAAAAGTTGTCCCGGCAGGGGACAGAGAGTTCCTGAGGTATAGTTTTTGACTTCAGAGCAATTAGCAAAGGTAGCGAGACCAACATCAATATCAGCAGTGGAATTCTGAAATGGGGCTTGGATACAAGGAGAGGGGCGGAGACCAACAGGTTGTACCTTAAAAGGTGGACTAAGTGTACAATTTGTGGATGTGGAGCCATTTGGATATCAAAGCTATGGGCATGGGTGTGCCAAGGGCCATACACAGCCAGCAATCGGCAGCCAAATCAGGGTTAGAGTAATTAAGGGCCTTAAGTGTTGCTTCAAGGATTTCTGAAGTTTGGACATCTAGGTCCGTTCCCCGGGGTTTGGGCAGTGCAAGTGGATGGTAATGGATGGGGGGTACATACTCTTAATTATTTCATTTATCGTTCCCTAACCTCATGTTCCCTAATTTGGTCTGTAGGGCCACCCCCATCAGAGATATGGACAGGTGCATGAAGGGCCAACAGACATTTTTTCCAATATTTTCTTTACGACAGGAAGCCTGAGCATACTTATTGGTACTTCCACGTAGGCCTTGGCTAGTTATATCCCAGTCCCCTCCTGTGCCACCATATTCTCTCCTGTATTGTAGTAAGATAGACTGTTCCTGAGCTGCCACTGCACTGCTGGGTAGAACTATAGCATGTGGAGTGCAAGGCCTCAGGGTAGTTGCAATCACTGGGGCAAGGCCCGGGCTGGTCACCATTCGGAGGGATAACTCGGGGCTTCCTTACGCATTCCCACTTGGGTTTGGAGACGCCGTGATAGAATGACGGTAGGCGAGGTAGGCTGTCTTTTCCCCGCAGTCCACTTCTTGCGTGTAGGTGGCGGGACGGACAGTGAACGTGCCCCCGCCGCAGTCACAAGGGCTTCCAAAGAGGGCACGGCTGAGCGCTACTGGGTCAGGAGATTGAAAACCACCGTGGCTCCCACGGAACAGGAGGAAAATTACGAGGATCGTCATTTTCTGTAAAACAGAGAAAGAAAACAGAGGTGTCTCAGGGGGTGTGGTTCCCTGGACGGCATTATGAGTTTCTGGCTTGTCCATCAACCTAATCAGCCTTTCAGGCAACCATCTAGCATTTTGGCACTTTGAGTCATAAATACAAGCATGGCCTTTGCCCCAGATTAACACAGGATCAGGGCCCTGCCATTTGCCAAGCAGGGGATCTTTCCATTTTGCCTGAGCGTAGGTTTGGGCCGTAGTGGAATGCCAAAGGCGGTCTGCGGCACTCTTTGCCGCAGTGTCCAGAGTGAGAAATTTAAAACAAAAAGAGCGTGATTGAGCAATTTTGGCATTGCCAGCTCTGGGATAAAGAACTTCCCTCCCTGATTGTAATTTCAGGACCATGTTTTTCAGTGTCTGATGGGCCCTTTCCACAATTCCTTGCCCTTGAGGATTATAGGGTATACCAGTAACATGCTTAATATGCAACTGTGCACAAAAAGATCTGAAAGAAGAACTGGTATAACCAGGGCCATTATCTGTCTTAAGAATTTTGGGCTGCGGGAGGACCGCCAAGGCACTAAGGAGGTGATTAATGACATGTTTGGTGGCCTCTCCAGGTTGCAGGGTGGCAAAAATGAAGCCACTGAAGGTATCAATGGACACATGAACATATTTAAGCCGACCAAAAGGGGGATAGTGAGTGACATCCATTTGCCAAAGTTCCCCGGGGATAAGACCTCGGGGATTGATGCCATTATGAGGTTCAGGAAGGAGGGTCAGGCAACCAGGGCACTGTTTCACAATCTGTCTGGCTTGTTCCCGGGTTATAGGGAACTTGAGACGAAGCGTATGGGCATTCAGGTGATGCAGCTTGTGGGCTTGTGTGGCAGCCTCAACAGGGGAGGCAGACAGAGCAAGCAGAATGCGACGAGTTACTTGATCAACCTGATCATTCCCTTCAGAAAGAGGACCGGGGAGGTCGGAATGGGCACGAATATGACCAATGAAAAAGGGGTGGTTGCGGGAGAGAATTAGAAGCTGAAGAGTGGCAAAAAGAGGAGACGCATTAGTGGAGGGACGGATATACGGGACGGTTTCCAATAGAGGGACTGACTGTGCAATATAGGAACTATCAGTATAAACATTGAGGGGGCCCGAGACAGATTCAAAAACCTTAATGACCGCTGCGAGCTCTACCAGCTGCGCGGAGTGAAAGGGGTGTCAAAAGAGGTGACCTTCCCATCAACACTAAAGGCTGCCTTCCCTGTGGCAGACCCATCAGTGAACGCCAAATGGGCGCCTCTCTATGGGCTCCGCCTTGGTGATCCTTGGGAAGACCACGGGTGTTTTCTGAAAGAACTGAATGAGCTTATCTGAGGGATAATGATTGTCTATAGTTCCCATATAGGAAATGCAATTAACTGCCCAATCATCATCATTCTGAAGCAGCCATTGAATCTGCGAAGCAGTGTAGGGGCAAACAATATGATCTGGTTCCCGACCAAAAAGCCGAAGGGCTGCCTCTCGGCCGAGGCGCAGGAGCCCCGCCGTTAAATGCGGGTAGGAGAAAGGATCTTTGTAGGTGTGGCTGGCATATGAATCCAAATAACGGATGTCCCTGCCATAACAATCCAGGGGGAAAAAGCGGTGGAAAAAATTAAGAACCAAAGAGGTTTTTGAGGAGCGTAATAGCCAATATGTTGATCATGAATGGCTTGCTCAATTAAGGCAAGGGCCTTACGGGCCTCCGGCGTGAGAGAGCGGGGTGAATTTGGATCGGAGTCTCCTTTAAGAATATCAAACAAGGGTCTCAGTTCCCCTGTAGTGATCTTAAGATATGGCCGAAGCCAATTCAATTCTCCCAGTAATTTTTGGAAATCATTAAGGGAGCAAAGGTGACTCACTCGTAGGCGAACCTTCTGGGAGAGAATGCGATTCGTCAAGAGTTCAAATCCCAAGAAGAGCTGGGGGGGGCAGGTTTGTACTTTATCAGGGGAAATATTAAGGCCCCGATATTCCAACGCCTTAATGAGCTCCTGTGATACCTGAGTCAATTCCTCATTATTTGGTCCTGCAAGGAGGATATCGTCCATATAATGGATAATATAAAGCTTGGGATACTGCAAGCGAAAAGGATCAATTGTTTGGGCAACATATTTTTGGCACAGCGTAGGGCTATTAGCCATGCCTTGTGGCAAAACTTTCCACTGAAAGCGCGGAGAAGGGCCCACACAATTGGTAATAGGAACACTAAAAGCGAAGCGCTGACAATCGGAAGGGTGGAGGGGAATGGAAAAGAAGCAATCCTTAAGATCAATTGTAATCTTAGAAAAATCTTGCGGTATGGCTACAGGGGAGGGGAGCCCAGGTTGAAGGGCCCCCATAGGAATCATAGTTTTATTGACGGCCCGTAAATCATGTAAGAGTCGCCATTTACCTGATCTTTTTTGGATAACAAAAATGGGCGTGTTCCACGGGGATGTAGACGGTTCTATGTGCCCTGCAGCTAGTTGCTCCTGCACTAAAGCAAACGCTGCCTCCAGTTTTTTCTTGGGTAAGGGCCACTGGTCTACCCAGACGGGTAGGTCATTTCTCCACGAGATCCTATCTGCCTGGAGTGCAGGAGGACCCGCGGCCCTCACGAAAAAATGGTTCTGATTATCTGGGCTCTCACAACCAAGGCCTGCTCGCCCTTTTCTCCCTTCAGCAACAATTGGGGACAGTTGCCCTTGACCTTTCTTGCCTAATCCTTGCCCTGGGAGAAATCCCTGGGAGAGCATTTGACGGGTCACAACGGTATTTGGGCTGCACATAATTACCCCCATCTGTGAAAGAATGTCCCTTCCCCATAAGTTGACAGGTAAGCCGGGGACCACAAAAGGCCGAACAGTCCCTTTATTTCCTTCTTTGTCTTGCCAAGGCAGCCATTGAGAGCTCTGTAGAGTATTGTGGGATTGACCTATGCCCTGCAAGTGTGTCATGGATGGTTGAAGGGGCCACGAAGATGGCCAACTATCTTTTGAAATAACAGTCGAGTCAGCTCCTGAATCTAATATTCCTTCAAAAAGCCTGCCTTGAATAAAAAGCGTAAGCATGGGGCGGTCCTGGGAAATGGCCTGGACCCAATAGATGTCTGAGGAACCAGGCTTGGAGTGGCCTCTAACAGTGGCGAGAGCAGGGTATGGAGTTTGTAGGGGGAGCGGGAGAGCCTGCGCAAGGCGTTGTCCCTGACGGACAGTGAGGGGCCCTTTCAGGGTTGAGGCAAGTATCTGAATTTCCCCCGTATAATCACTATCCACAATGGAGGGATGAATTATGAGGCCATTGATAGTAGCGGAGGCACGACCAAGGATGAAAAAATAGAAGTCAGGGGGCGGGGGGCCAAAGATGCCTGTAGGAATAATATGGACCACCCTCAGGGGTCAATACTGAGGTGGAGGCGGCACACAAGTCCACCCCTGCGCTTCCTGCGGTGGCTCCAGGGGCAGATTCCACTATGTCTCTGATGATACCCCAGTAAGAAAAAACCGAGGGAGGGACCGCCTCTGGCCCCTCAGTTTGCAATTTTCTATTGAGGTCTCTCCCTACCTTCTGCCACTTTCCCGGATGAATATCTGGGCCAGTAACCATAAACCAAGGGCAGACCTCATCTACAAAAAGAAAGAATTTCAAAAGGTCCTTTTTCTTAACTATAACTCCTCTCTCCTTAAGAGCATACTTAAGGTCTTGGATAAAGACCTGTTCCTTAGAAAGGTTGGAACCCATGACTAGAATGAGGCGGACGAAAACTCAACTTACCAAAACGCAGGGGCTCTTCATGAGCGATGAGAAGGAGGGGGTCGCGACGAATCGTTTCTCAATGCTGGTCCACCTGGCAGAAGTCCGAACCTCGAGCCCCACGTTGGGCGCCACTTGCCCCGACCTGCAGGGCCAGTATACGTGGGGGGTCGAGGAGGATCCTGGCTGAAAGGAATGGGTGAAAGGAGGAGCGAGACCAAAAAGATGGTAGGCAATCTAATTTTATTTTTGAGCGTTCCAAGCTTATATAGGGTAAAAGTGGGGAGGGGCTAAAGAAAAAATAGGCCTCCGGAACTTTCCAGGGCGGTATGGCAACATTTTGCGGTTAGTACATCTGTTGACGAAAACATGTATGATACGGTTTGTCCTGGAACAAGCTGCTTGCGGTTTGGTGTTTTCACGGGGTTAGGGGCCCACTACCAGGTGCTGGCTTCCAACAATTTGGTACTGTTAATAAGTACTGGGTGTTGGTGAATGACCAGATCACTCAAGTTGGAGGTACCCATGTGGGAATTGCCAGAGACTTGCTTCTGAAAGACAGGATCCCTTGGAACAGGAGTGCATATTCTGTACTGGCCTCCCTTGTGGTTGGGAGCAGCCTCTTTCTATTGGCTGAATAGCTGGAACTTCCTGGTTCTTTAAAGCTACCAGACTTGAAGGATTAACTGAAAGCATGTGACACCATACAGGCTGAGAAAAGGGCCTAACAGCTACCATCTTCCCCTCCAATTAAACCTTATGACTCTGAAAAATGGGCCAGGGGTTTTGGTCTGTTTCATTTGACCTTTTCACTTCTTGGTGCAGGTAGTGGAGTCTTAGACCCAAAAGTTTGAGAAATGGGGACCCTGGAACTCAGGATTCCAAGGTGGATTTTCAGCTGGTCCATTAGGGAAGCCTGGTGAAGCTAGCTAGGGTCATGGGATGCATTGGGAAAGCTTTGAAGTTGAGTTTGGTGGGACTAATGCTATGTAGGAAATGAATTAAGCTGTGAGTATTTCCATCCCTCCCTTCCCCAGAGACTGAGGTACTGTTGTGGGGGTTGGGCAGGGAAAGAAGGGGGGGGCAAGGATTATAGCCTGAAAGTGTTTGTATATGTGTGCTTGATATACCTTTGAAGTAAATATCCTTTGTAAAATCCAAGCTGACTGGTAAGTGGTTAAAGGAAATTAGCGTTCTTGGAACTCTAAAATTGGGGGAACACAATCAGTGGTGACTCTACCAGTGGCAGAGAAGAAAGACTTCCTCAAAACCCTTGAGAGTACTGGAGATCCCTAAGAGAAGGGGTAGAAAATAGGCCTGATCCTCAGATAGTGGGGCCAGAGCAAGCACAGCTGCAAATTAAGTAATAAGCAGAAGAGTGGAAAGAGGACTAGAGTCAAAGGCCCTGGTTTCAAATCCCAGTTTTGCCACTTACCATTTGTATGGTCTTTAGCAATTCCCTTCATATCTCCAGGCCTCAGTTTCCTCATATTTAAAATAAAAGGATTAGACTAGAAGTCCTTTCTAGCTCTACATCAATCATCCCATGATGCTAAGTACTTATTAATCGCGTACTGTATGCCAGGCATTGTATTAGGCACTTGAGATACAAAACCAAAAGTGAAGCAGGCCCTGCCCTCAAGAAACTTACATTCTATATGAGAGAAACAACATATTCATATACAAGCATAATGAGAAGGAGGAAGAGGAGGAGAGGGAGGAGGAGGAGGGGGAGGAAGAAGAAGAAGAAGAAGAAGAAGAAGAAGAAGAAGAAGAAGGAAGAAGAGGAAGAAGAGAAGAAGAAGAAGAAGAAGAGGAAGAAGAGGAAGAAGAAGAAGAAGAAGAAGAAGAAGAAGAAGAAGAAGAAGAAGAAGAAGAAGAAGAAGAGAAGAAGAAGAAGAAGAAATATTTCTATGGCACTTTAAAGTTTGCAAAGATCTTTCTATATGTTATCTTACTAGATCTTCACAATAACCTTATAAGATATGTGCTATTATTACCTTAATATTACAGATGAGGAGAGTGAAGTATAATGATTTGGCCAGGGTTACACTGCTAGTAGGGTTAAGAAAGGATTTGAAAACAGGTCTTTGTAATTATGTATTTATACAGAACAAATACCAAGTAATTTCATAGGAAAGGCATAAGCTCCTGAGGAGAAAACAGGAAAGGCTTCCTGGAAAAGGTGTCACTCAGCTGAGTTTTGGAGGAAACAAGAGATTCTAAGAGGTGGAGATGAGGAGGGAATATATTCCAGGTATAAGGGCCTGGGTATAATCAGTGCAAAATTCTAAATACAGAAGATAGAGTAGCATGTGAAGAAGAGCAAGAAAGCCAGTTTTTCCAAACGCTAGAGTGCATGAAGGGGAATAATGTATAGTAAGGTTGGAAAGATAAGTTGGATCCATGTTGTAAAGAGCTTTAAATGCCAGAAGCTACTAGTAGGTACAGTGAATAAGAGCAATGAACTTGGAGTCAAGAAGACTTGAATCCAAATCCTGCCTCAAACACTAGCTTTGTGACCCTGGACAAGTCTACCTCACTTTCCCCATCTGTAAAATGGAGATATAATGGCACCTACCTTCCAGGATTGTTGTGAGGATCAAATGATATAACATTTGTATAGTGCTTCGCAAACCTTAAAGCACTATGTAAATGCTAGTTATTATTATAGTAGATGGTAGAAACAATAGGGAGCCAATGAAGTTTGCATGACTGTGACTTCAGAGGTAAGAATTCAACCCAGGTCCTTTGACTTCAGAGCCAGTGTTCTTTCCAGTGTATCATCTTTCTGCCTCCTCCAGGCTAGCAGGAACTTGGTCATGCTGTTACAAGAGAATCCACTAGGGGTTACATGAGATGTGTAGATAGATTAGATAGATAGATAGATAGATAGATAGATAGATAGATAGATAGATAGATATAAATGTGTGTATGTATTGAGAGAAATAATTATTAATAACCAATGACTTGGGGAGATCCAGAGTTCTCCTTTTTCTAAAGTCCTCATTTCAAGACATGCTGTGCAAGGTCAGGACTGATAATAGCAGATAGGATTAACATTCTCCTCAATTTAGGTATTGCTACCCCACTCAACCTTTAAAGAGAATTTAAGCTGAAGCCCATTGTGTTCTGTTCAGGCTTGGGTGGGGAATAGAGATCCTTTGTCTAGATTTCCACAAGGCTGGCAGGGAGGTGATTTGGAAGTAAATGACATGATCAAAGTTAGATTTCCCCCATCCCCTCATTAGAATAGGCCCACCTCTCATTGCAATATTCATTCTTTCATTAATTGTTAACCACAGTTGATTGCCACACTCAGGAATACCCATTCTTCCAAGGGCATATAAACTGTGAGCCCACTGCCATGATTCATCTTTGGTCCAAGAGAGATTGGCCAAATGTCCATTCCTTTTATTAATAAAATGCTAGCATTATTAGTAAAATGATTACCCCAAAACTATGTCTCTTGAACTTTTTAAATGTCACAATGTGTAAAAAGAGCTATATCCATGTGTATATATGTATGTATACATATATATGCATACATATATATTATATATAAGTTTAAAAGATTTGTTAAATATGAGTAGAGATGTTCTAGCTGTGAAGTGGAAAGGCTGAGGAAATAAGGGAAATAAGTTCCTATGTGGTTCTCTCTCCCACTGGGAAGAGAGGTCCACATCTTGGAGACTCCAAGTGACAAGACCACATTAAAAAAACCAAGTCCAGCCAAGCAAACAGGGAGCCAGGCAAGCCTAGGGGGAAAGGCATCAAGAAACAAAGTGTAGCTACTCTTTTTTGCTGTTTAAATCATTATATATTAGCAACCAATCTTGCTGTTGGCCAACTCTCAGAAATGGCATATGGCCAATAAAAGGTTCGGGTAGAGTTTTCCATCTGTTGTTTGACTCATTCATGGCTTCCACTTGTACCACTCAGTGTCAAAATACTTTGTATTTCAGTCTCCTTTCTGAACAGCATGCCAGCCATTAAATGGGCATTATACTAAGCCGGCAAATGGCAATGTATGAAATCCTACCCGTAGAGATGTGCATTACTTCAAATCAGTCTTCTCTATTCTGTATTGTCTTGCCATGTCTAGCAAAGTAAAGGTAGATATATTAAAATGGGGGAGCCCTTTGGAAGAGATGAAGAATGGAGGGCTCATTATCCCATTAGTTTCTGCAGTTGGAGGCTTCTTGAAGAGTCCTCCGGACAGATGTCAAATATCTCAAAAAAGGCAAATTTGCTCTGTGGGCTCATTAAAAACCAAAGCCAAGCACAGAGAGCTGGCAAGGGCTAGTGGCTCAGTCCTGGAAATTAGATCCATCCACTCATTAAAATGCAAAGAGGAGAGATTTATTTTCCTGGCACTAGATTCACCATTTCACCACCTTTGGCATAGGAGTTGCCTGCAATTGGGAGAAGGGGGTTAGGGACGGGGGGTGGGGGAGGGGGGGAAGCCTGTCTAGTTTTTTCTGGTTTTCACACATACCTCTATGTGCTCTGTGAAAATACCATTCACCAGCAGCATCCCACAGCAAGAAAGATGATTGTAATAAATCTCCAAAGATCCCACTTGCAACTTGCTCAGCAATGGGGCACTGGGGGACTTTTGTTTACCCCAAAACTTGGAATAGGAAGTTCTTTGGGTAATCAAAGGCATGAAGATTGATTCTAGCCTGGTTCTGACATTGTGCTTTTTAAAGGGGAAGAGGAGGGGCTGAGGAAAAGGGGGACTGTGGTGATTTATTATTATTATTTTTTTAAATAAGGAAATGGAGACCATTCTGAATCCCAGTTCCATTTGAATCCACAGAGGGAGTAGCAGCAGAAATAAATAAAAAAGCTGAACAAAGACGTGTTACATTCGTTTGGGGTTTTTTTTTTCTTTTCTTTTTTATGCTTGATGGCATTTTTTTTTTGACTGCTCTGCACCTGTCAGAAATACACTGCCAGAGGCAAAAAGGGAATGATGGACCAGACTCCAAAGGAATCCACTGTTGGTACTGACTCCTGCTCAGATTCTGGTGGTGAAGGAAGTGGGGGTTGGGGATGACAGTAGGATTCAAGGAAGGAAGAGGAGATTCATTGAAGTATTACTGCATAGGAATGCAACAATAAATAAACTCCTCAGCACCTTGGCAAGGCCAGGAGGCTACACAAATTAACAGCAAGGAATTTATTTGCACAGAAATGGGCTCTGAATCCTGATTGGCATCAAGGATTTATAAGCTACTGGGTTTTGCAGTGAGACAAAGGGTTAAGAAACCAGTGGACCAGTGGCATTTGGGAATTTGGCAAGAACTCTTTTTCAGATGTGCTGGGGTTGGCAAAATCTCATTCTGAACAGAGCTAGATTCTTTAGGGAATATACACACATACACACACACATACAAACACACATACATATATCTGTGCATATATACACACAAATGTATGTACACATATAATACACACATGTATGTGTGTATATATTCCTAAATTTTTTTTAAACTTGTCTTTAAGGGGAAATTTAATCTGTCTGCCTCTGACTCATTTACACATTAACACACACACACACACACACACACACACACACATTTTTTGGGGCTGTGCTGTAGAATAGTCAATACATTGGAGGCTGTTTGGGAAAAATTGTCATTGAACCAGGAACAAGACTTAACCTGGGACAGGTTTCCCTTTATCTTCTTCAGCATCTTCTTGGGCAAGTGCCAATAGAAAGGGCTAAAGATTATTCCCTCAGGTGCCATTTTGGGAAGAGAAGTCTCTATCTTTTAAAAATAAATCAAAACACATGCATACACATGTGTGCAAATACACACAGACAACCCCTCCCCCATATTAAAACTCTAAAAAAGAAATCAAGATTTTTTCCCCGAAGTTAAATGGAATGGGATTCCCAAGAGGTTCAAGCTCATCCCCTGAGTAGAGATCTTATGTAATTCAAATGAGATATCATAAAAGACGGTAAAGCTCATCTTCTCCTTCCTATTAAATTGTAACCCCTCCATTAAGGACTTTGTGTTTGTAGATACCAATTCAATACACAGTTGCTAAGTTTACTATGTACTCTTCATAAGTGTTGGGGATACAAAGATAGAAAAAGAAAATAGTTCCTGCCCTCACAGTGCTTACATTCTGTTGAAGAAAAACCTATGTACACAAATAGGTGTGTACAAAGTAATAGGGGAGGAGTAAAGTGGCATTTTTAAAGAGTGATTTCTATTAAGGAAAAAAGGTGGTCTATGATTAAAACAAAACAAAACAAAACCAGACATTCTTAAGGCTATGGTGGGCAATTTCAGTTAAACAATTCAAATATATTTAATAGGAAAGTTAAAAATCTTTGAATTCATGTAACAATTGCTGTCTGGAAGACAAAGTACATTGCATAGATTTGGAGTTGCAGGAGACCTTAGATGATCTAGTTCAACTCTTTCTTTTTTTTTTTAACCAATGAGGAAAATTAGACCTAGTGACTTACCCAAGGTCACATAGAAAGAGCTAGGATTTGAACCTAGGTTCTCTGACTCCAAATCTAGTGTGCTTTCCCCAGCATCATCATATGAATTTAGAGGTGATACAGCCTCTCTCATTCTTGCTTCCATTTTGCACAATCACTTGCTGAAGCTTCTTTAAAGAAATGAAGACTTGGAAGAAAGAAGGAGGAATTGATGAAATTGAGGCAGACAGAGGTTAGGTGACTTGCTCAGGGTCATAAGTGTCTGAGGCTGGATTTGAACTCAGGCCTCCTGACTCGAGGCCCAGCCCTCTATCTACTGTACCACTTAGCTGCTTCAAGGGGGAGGGAGGAAAGAAAGGAATTTCATCATTTTAATAATTAATTATGGCAAAATGCAGGCAAACATTTATCAGAGATTGCATTCTCTACTAAGTCATAGACAGGTCTGTGCTGTTGAATGGGAAATACCTTGGAGGTTGTTTTAGAAAAAAATTGTCATTGAACCAGGAACAAGGCTTAAACGGGACAAGTTTCCCTGTTAAACAGTAAAACTGGGAGATAAGGCCATTTAGGATACATTCTCTATATCTGCCCTCAGATGGTGCTCTGAGTACCAAGCCTGGGCATGAGCAGGACCCTAACTACTCTAACACCCTTGTCCCTTTGGACATTCAGGAGTGGCTTGTGGTCAACTCCCTCAAGGGATGTGTTGGTAAATGTTTAACAGCTGGCATTAATAACATTTTCTCCACCACTTTCTTAAGTCTAGACAATTAATAACACAATAACTCAAGCCCTGATTTGTAGCATTTATAGATTTCCAGGGTGTAAATTTTTATTTCAAAAATTTAACAACCAGCTCGTGGAATTTGACTCAGCACATTCCTGCCTTCATCTTCTTTCCAACTTCATGTGCCCTGAGAGGAAAATTATATAAATTAAAGATCATTTACTGAATGAAATCAAAACAGGTAGGTTTAGCATGCAGACTCCTCAATGGCTAAACCCACTAGTCTCTCTGATTCCTCACACAGTCTTCTGCAGGTGGTTCTCATATGCACACCCAAATGACTTTAGAAAAGACACACTTTCAAAGTTTCATGGAGAGGAGGAAGTAAATCATGTCGACAGAGATACAGTTAGAGGTTCTTGGATGTACCAAGAATTAGCTAGATGAAACAGTAGATAAGGTGCTGGGTCTGGACTGAGGAAGACCTGAGTTCAAATTCAGTCTCTCATGCTTCTTGGCTATGTGACCTTAGGCAAGTCACTGAAACTCTGCCTCATTTTTCTCAACTATTTTTGTTGTTCAGCTGTGTCCAACTTTTTGTGAACCCATTTGGAGTTTTCTTGTCAAAGATACTGGAACAGTTTGCCATTTCCTTCTCTAGCTTGTTTTTACAGATGAGGAAACTGAGTCAAACAGGGTTAATTGATTTGCCTAGGGTAACATAGCTAGTAAGTGTCTGAGACCAGATTTGAACTCCTGAATAGGCTTCCTGACTCCAAGCCTGGTACTCTATCCACTGCACCACCTAGCTACCCTTCCTCAACTATAAAATGGATATAATAATAGTACCCACCTCCCAAGGTTGTTGTGAGAACAAATGAGATCATATTTGTAAAGGGCTTAGCACAGGGCCTAGTACATAGTAGGCACTTAATAAGTGCTTGCCCTTCCCTTCTATTATTCTAATGCTGCCCAGCAAACCAAGGGAAGAGTCTCTGCTTCTGGCTCTCCTAGTAAATGCTCTCAACTCTTAAATATCAGGTAGACAAATTTGTTACAGGAAGCCTCAGCCAGCCGCCTAAGGGAATGCAAGCAAGGGCCATTTTGTATGTTCTACTAGTCTCCATCTCACTTTGGCGCCCCTTCTAACCAGGATTCCAACCAAGATTTCACTCTCCCATTTTGACTTTCTCAAGAGTAGAGATAAAAAGAAATACAAAATGACACACCAGCCTTTTAAGATCCTTCCAGAGCAGTAGTATCAAACTCAAACAGAAACAAATCCCTCCAGGCAGCATATTGACAGAAGACCACAAATTAATGTTATCTGTGTTGCATTATATTTTTAACTATTTTGTTAAATATTTCCCAGTTACATTTTAAACTGGCTCAGACCATACTCAGAGTTTTGTGAGCAACTTAGCTGCCTCTGTCCTAAAGCTCACAACTTGTCATGAGCCTGGCAATCATCCTTCGTCAACCAAATTTTCCCAGCCCTACTTCTGTCACTTTGGTGCCTAATGAAAAATGAAAGGGGAAATACCAGGCAACACTGGGCACCTATGACTTGGAAACGGCTGCCACAACTAGGTATTTACATGTATCTGTAACAAAGCTCTTAGCACAGTGCCTTGCCCATAGTAGACACCCAGTAAAGATTTGTTGAATCAAATTGTTGAAATCAACACCTTAGTATAAATGAGTTTAAGGTTCCATACTTCTCCAGTGGGCTTCTGTAACTCCAAGTCCCCACTTCCGGCTTCTCTCAAATCAAGTAAGTCAGTTACTCCACCAGTTTGAAATGCTATGGGCAGTGCCTTCAAATCAGAATATTTCCCATATTCATAAAATGGAAATTTGTCAATCCACTTCAAGAAGAAGAAGAAAGAAAGCTTGACTTTTCCCACCTTGATAAGTTTAAGCTTCTGATTCACTCATGGCTATTTGATCACTGATTAAACATGAGACTTTCATACTTTAAGGATCTATTATTTTATCAATGTGATAACTATTCTATCCCGCCCTACCCCTGACACCTTAGTAAGCGGTTTCATGAATCTAAGCAAACTAAAAAAAAAAAGTCATCATATGGTGGCCCAAGCTCTGGTGATAAGCTTCTCTACCCTTGGCTAGACTGATCATCAGAGGAAAGATATATAGTCTGGCACCAAGCCAATATGTGAAACTTTTCCTTTAGCATAGACTTCAAGAGCTCAGGGTCACCACCCAACCATAATTAGACCTTGCAGAGGAATGAGTGGAGAGATAATATATACACGTCGCTCCCATAATCAAACATATAACTGCTGGGGTTTGAATGTCAAGTCACTTATTCCTTACACATTTCCTCAAGGCTTTATTGAAGTTTGGTAGGAACATAGCAAAGGGTATCAATTAGATCAAATACAGTGTACAAAGAGTATACAAGCCTAATTGCTTTCTTATTCACTTTATTTGAGAGAAGCCTGCTGAGACCCAGATCACAGCTCTTAACCTTGAGGCCAACATGTGGCAAGGGCTTTTAAAATATAGAATGAAGTCTTCAACTGAAAATTTCAATGGCAACAGAAGATAAGAGTTAGGACTGGAAATTAAATGTTTTCCTGAACTCAAAATGTTAATTTGTCTTGGAATTTCAATGGTTGAATTGATTTTTCTCAGCTTTCAAAGGCTCAGTTCTATTCCCACTTCTTCCATAAGGATTTCCTCAATGATTTCAACCCACATTGATCTCTCTTTCTCCTCTAGGACTTATGGTCTCTACTACATAATTTTATACTTTATTAAATATTAATATTGACAGCTAGGTGGCGCAGGATAGAGCTCCAGGCCTGGAGTCAAGAAGACTCATCTTCCTAAGTTCAAAACCAGCCTCAGACACTTATTAGCTGTGTGACTCTAGGCAAGTCACTTTAATCCTGTTTGCCTCAGTTTCCTCATCTGTAAAATAAACTGGAAAAGAAATGGCAAACTGCTCCAATAACTTTGCCAAGAAAATCCTACATGGAATCATGAAGAGCCATGACTGAAACAACTGAACAACAAAATATTACTATTAATAATAACATTAGCTAGCATTTACATGACATTTTAAAATTTGCAAAGTGCTTTTACAAATGCTACCTCATTTTTATCCTCACTATAATCCTGGAGGTAGGTGCTGTTATTATTATTCCTATTTTACAAATGAGGAAACTGAGGCTGGAGAAGATTAAGTGACATGTCCAGTCACACAGCTAGTAAGTGTCTCAGGTCTTCCTGATTCTAGGTCTAATGATTAATAACAATGGTTGCCAATATTTACATAGTGTTTACTATGTGCCAGGCATTGTTCTAAGAGCTTTACAAATATCTCATTTGATCCTCACAACAGCCCTGGAAGGTAAGTGCTATCATTATCCCCATTTTATAGATGAGGAAACTGAGGTAAACCGTGCTTGAGAGATTTGCCCAGAGTCACACTGCTGATAAGTGTCTAAGGCCATATTTGAACTCAAGTCTGCCTGACTCCAGGCCCAGCACTCTGTGCACTATGGCGCCACCTAGCTGCCCCTAATTACGTAGAAATTTTGCATGATTCTCTAATTGTGCTTTGTGCATGTCATATCCCCAGGTGGATTATAACCTCCTCATTGGAAAGAATAATGTCTTATATTTCACTATTGTACCTGCCCAGTAGGTACAGACTTCTAGAGGTGTTTCTGTCTGTCTAACCTTCTCTCCAGTTTAGGAATCCTTAGTACAATATCCCTGGGAAACCCATCAAATCCACTGACTCCTATCAAAAGTGGACCTAACTCTGCATCCCTCACTTTACACCAACTGGCTATTTTTTCTCAAACATAACAATCCATCCCCCACCTCTGTACCTTTGCATCTGTCAACACCCCCCCCCCCAGCACCACCCCCACCCCCGCCACCACCATGGCAGGAATGCACTCCTTCCTCATGTCTGCTTCATAGAATTTCTCCCACCCTCTCCATGCAGCTCAACCACTACCTTCCATGTGAAGGTTGCACTGATTCCCTACCCTAACCTTCCTCCCTCCCTAACTACCTTGTATTTAACTGCATTTATATTTAGTTTTTCTTTAATCTGCATATGCTTTTATAAGGTCATGTTATCTCCCCAGATAGAATGTAAACTCCTTGAAAGTATGGATTGTTTCATCTTTTGTCCTTTTATTCCCCAGAGCTCAGCCCAGGGCTTGGTACATATTAGATGCACCACACATGCTTTTTGATTAAATAATTGATTGACCCACACAGGGAAAGTCTCCTGTTTCCTTTTTCTGTGCTGCAATCTGGCCACAGCTACATAGCACTCAAGATTCACCTCCCTATGTTGGGTTTCCCGGGCATCTCAAAATGTTGGGGTGCACCATGGTGACAAGGAATAGATGAGTGGATCCAGTGTCTTGAAGGAATTTCTCAGACTGTCTCCAAGTTAAAGAAAGGCATTAATTGGGGTAACACATCCTCCAGCCAGCTTTGTTCCTTATGGGAGGCCAGAGCATCAGAGCCCTATTCCCTATGGGAGGCAGAGCACTGAGCCAGGTTATGGTCTATGGGCAGTTTGATGGGATAAGGGGAAGGGGAACAAGAGAAGGGGAGGAGGAGTGCTGCCCTGGAATATCACACAGTCCATACAGATAAGCAAAGGGAACAGGAAAGGGGAAGGGAAGGGCTGTTCTGTAATGTCAGGTGGTTGGGGGGTGCTTTGTGAAAGCACGCAGATAAGTCCACAATGGGGGACTTCAATGCATAGTCTTCTTGATCAGTTTTCTAGCTGGTCACATCCTGCGTCTTATCTCGTATTTCATATCCTACATCCAACTTGCTCCTTCTGCCTTGAGCACTCCTTTCTACCTCATTACCTATATTCACTTCAGATTCATCTCCAGAAGCTTCCTCTCTTAGTGTCTGCCCTCTCTTTCACATACGAGATCCAAATTGCAAGTGAGTTTTAGCAGGGATTTATTACTTATAAGAGATAAGGTAGAATTTTTTTTTTACAAATACAACAGAATTTACCAAGGGCAGAAAAGATTAGAGGGTTTTATGAGTTACCCTGTTAACAGTATAAAAAGCTGAAAGTTCTAAGCAAGATTTTCCCCTTTCACAATCCAGTGATTGTAACTGGTCCTAAGCTTCCTAGCTGGGCTCCTTTCAGGGAGCCTGAGTACACTGTGTGGCAGACATCTTGTTCCAAGGAAGAAGTAGCACTCACCTGTCTCCCTTTTGTCTAAACCCCAAGTTAATTCTCTTCCTCTAAGAAGCATTGGTGTTGGCCCCAGCACTGCTCCTTGGCAGAAAAAGAACAAAATGTCTGTCATTCTATTCAATTCCCTGCCCCATTAGAGTCATTAGCGGGTATCCAAAGGAAAAGAAAAATTAATAAAGTTGCATGACAATCTTCTTCCCTCAATGTGGGGGAACCAGAAAAAGAACTTTCACAGGTGATGAATAAATTGATTGAATTTACGGAGATTTTTATGTTACTCCTCACTCCTATGATGTTTAAGGTTTCTTCTAGCGATATACATGGTACATCAATATTCCTTATTATTAAAAAGGTTACCCTCCCACCTCTCCTTCACCTCAGTGCTCCTTCCCCTCACCATTACTATTGGCCTCATTGTTTTGAAGCACCTGGTATATTGGAAAGAGAATTGAAATTTGAGCCAGAGGCCTGGGTCTTGATTTCCCCAGGGTGAGCTCCAGACTTTTTTTGGCTGAAATTCAAGCCTTAAGCAACTTGTTGCATTGAGATCTTTCTGAGAGAGAGAGAGAGAGAAGGAGAAAGAAATATCAGAGAACAAAAATGCGTTGACTTTTCTCATTGGGATCTCAAGTACTGGAGGTATGGAAAGGCAGCTTTGATTCATTGTTATGTCTTTCTCCAGGCTACTACAATATGTGGACTCCCATTTACTACTGCTGGCTTCAGTTTATTCAGTACTGAGAAAATAAGCTGTTTTGGTGTTTCATCAGAATGTCCAGAAATGTTTGGAGTTGGTAAGGAGAAGGTACAACTAGTGGAAAGAATGCTGACTTTCAAGTCAGTGGGTTCAAGACCTGGATTTGAATTTCAATTCTTGTATTAAGTATAACTAATTAAACAAGTCATTTAAATTCTTCAAACCTCATATTCTAGTAAGATTGGATAATAATATTTATATTGTCTACCTTGCAGGGTTTTATACTTTGGAAAATGTAACTCTCCTCCAAACTCTGACAGTCAGACAAAGACATGGCCAAGAAAATAGAGAAGGACGTTATTTTTGTGCTCTTAAACTAGGGTTAGCTAGATGGCACAGTAGATAAGAGCACAGGGCCTAGAATCAGGAAAAGCTGAGTTCAAATCTGGCTTCAGATACTTATGAGCTGTGAGATCCTAGGCAAGTCACTTGATTTCCTCATCTATAAAATGAGAATAATAATAGCACCTAACTCACTGGGTTGTTGTGAGGGAGGATCAAATGAGATAATATTTGTAAAGTACTTAGCACAGTGTCTGACACATAGTAAGTACTATATTATTATTAAACTTACCCTTTGGCTACTGAAATTAAATCTCAAAACAAGTATCAGAAATGCTATCTCATCAAAAACCTGGCCTTATCTAGAACACTAAGCCCTTATCAACCAGAGACCATCCAGTATCCATGCTCAGGGTACCAGATACCTAGAAAAGAGACAAGCAGACTCACATATTTTCTTTTCTTTTTTTTCAGGCAGTTGGAGTTAAGTGACTTACCCAGGGTCACACATCTATTAAGTGTCAAGGGTTTGGTTTAAGGCCAGATTTGAACACAGGTCTTCCTGACTTCAGGGCCAGTGCTCTATCCACTGCGCCACCTAACTGCCCCTAGACTCACATATTTTCCCCCAGCTACCTCCCTGCACATTAATATAAGGGGAAAGAGTCACAGAAACATTCTTTTATTTGGAAATTTTGCTCTTAGGAAACCTAGACATATGCTTCCCTAGAAGCTCACCTTGGTCCAACCCTCAAATTTGCCTTCTCTCTACTCCCCAAATTGAAAAGTGTAGAAATCTGACAAATTACCAAATAGCTACAGTACTAGCCCTTTCTTTTCTTTAAATATACCAGGGAAATCCCATGCATTGGAACGCTGAAATGGTCACATGACCTTCCCTGGCCATGATGCTGGCCACTTCTCAAATAACAAAACTTTAAAAACTCTCAAAAGATACAGCTCTCACTGACCTTGTGATAAAATTCAACCCTAATTCCAGAGGACCAGTGATGAAGAATGCCACTCATCTCTTGACACAGAGGTAATAGACTAAATATGCAGAATGAGATACATTTTCAGGCATGATCAATATGGGAATTTGTTTGGGTTGACAGTGCCCTTTTTTTTTTTAACAAGTGTTTTTCTTTTTCTTATTTGCAAGACAGAGAAAGATGGGAATAAGAAAAATAAATACTTGATAACTGAAAAAATTAGATGTGAAAATAGATAAATGAATAAATAGATAAGTAAATGAATAGGCAAATAATTAGGTAAAATAATCATTGTTTTGTAGCCTTTTGGTGTTGTCTATACCTAGATATTAGGTAACTTATAGCATAACCTATGCACAGGAATTTTCTAAGGATCAACATGATGCTGGGGGACACACATAGACATTTATGGGAACCATCAAGGCTCACTAGACCTCCAGAATTATTCTGCTATGCCAGTGAAGAGGTCTTACCTAATTTTCTTTCCTTTACTCTGGTCAAAAATAGTCAACTCTGCACCTATAGTATAAGACCCAGGTAGGAAAGTTTGAGTTTTTCTGTTTCCCTGGTGCTTCCTGAAAGCAATCTAAAAATGGGAGACATACCAGTGCCTTCTGAAGAGCTATTAGCAGGAGCTGCTGCTTTTTCTGCCCCTACAGCTCAAGTGTCCTACCATACAGATTGTACTAATACTAATGCTATGTAAATATTAACTATTATCATTTAAAATGGCTGTGACCAGATGTGTACACATATGCGCACGCACACATACACCTCTGTACGTATGAAGTAAATGAGTACATATGAAGATAGAAGGATAGAATAGGAAAGCTGTTTACTAAAAATTGGAACCAGAAAAGAAGTGTGGTGGCTGCCAGAGACAATGCCAGAGGCATATAACTTACCTGAAGTAATTTAAAATAAGTGTATTGACTTAAACTATAAACTTTATAATACTTTTACATCTTTAAAAAACCTTTTAATATGCATAGTATATTTTTGCTGTAATCACTTGTTTTAGACAATTGGCATAGAGTTCATAGAATTTTGACACATTGTTCAGTTCTTCATCATAAAATTACACTTTTATTACATCAGATATTAAGCATACCTTTTACAAACAATCCATCTTTCCTAGTCTACCCCCTTTATTTTAACCTAAGGATTTTCAGTGGGGTTTCGGTGAGTTCCCAGGCTATAGAAACAAGCTTATCTCTAGCTCTTAGATGAATTTAATAAACTTTTGTGACATGTGACATGATGCAAGGTCATATTGCCATCTCCCACCTCCATTTGGGGATTTCTACAATTCTGGAGCAATTTTTCTTCTTAGCATATCAACATATTCATCATTCCCTTAATGAAGACAAGACATATAGACCCCATGGAAGCAAAAAAAAAAAAGGGAACAAAGAATTTCTTGATGGATTTCTTATAGTGTGATGAAGATGCCTAGGATATCTTGTAGGTTCACCTAGACTTCTTCTGATAACAGCTTTAGTATTGACTTGGATGAAAAAGTTGAGTTTCATCAAAGTGAGCAAAAATTAACCTTTTTCCAATACTATACTTAGTATTCAGTCTTCGCATTATCATTTTGACGACAAGTTTTTTTTTCTTCATAACAGTAATTATCATCAGTTTTTAACTGGCCTTCTCTCTCTTCTTCCATCTTCAAGAAGTTTAAGCCACATGGTAGAGGAAGAACTATCTCTTCATCTTCTGATGGTCTTTGCTTATCTTCTGGTGGGTATATAGGCTGAATTACAGCATTTCTCTTGACATTGATTTCTGAATTTTGCTTCACCTTTCTTTGTGCTTTGGTGATTGATCTTGTTTCTTTTAGAGTTTGAAGGTTCCTGGAAGTACTTGATTTTCTTACAACAGCAGCCACAACAACAGCCGCAGCAACAACCCGCTGGTCTGGTGTTAACAGGCACTGAAATACAGTCTTTATGACTTACTATTCTTGAATTTTTCTTTCGGGGAGCGGAGAGTCTTAAAAACACAACAAAAGAGAGTGATGAAATGTGTGGAAAAACATAGAATCCAGTACTCGATTGACAAACAACTAACTGAGCTTTGGGGAAATCAACTCAATTTGGTTTCCTTTCCGTTTCATTTGGTCAGTGAGATGTTTTGAATCAATCTCTGAAGAAGTGTATACGCTGATCTATTGTTGTCATAAAATTAAGCCAAGTGATTGACACAAAAAATTTGGAGTGTTGTTAGGGGGACTAAAGCCAAATGATGTTAAATTATTTGAATTTTATAGTCTATTTTTCATGCCCTGATTCCCCAGATACCTTATGAGCATCAACGTCAGCCATTTTTCCAGTCTCTGCTTTCCCCTCATCCTTGTAGGCAAAGAAGCCCTTTGTAATACTTGAAATTATCAGCATTAACCCGTATGAACCAGTTGTCTCATATTAGTAAATTATGAAGAAAGCATTTTAAGTGTTTTGTTGTTTTCTGTCCTCCTATACTAAATAGCAATAGTGCAACATGACTTTCAGTCTCATGAACTGTATTACGGGGCCTTGATTTGTAAATCCTTGTTTTGCTTTTTCAGGTAGAACACACTGCATAGGACTAGCAGAAGAGTTTGATGAACTGGCTAGGATAAGTTTAGCTTTTGTAAGTTTCTTAGTGGACTATTAGCTGGGCTTGGTGCCTGATGTGGCATTAATCTTGATAAAGAAAGAGAACTATAGACCAATTCTACTAATAAATATTTATACCATTTTTTAAAAATCTGAGCAGAGTATGAATATATTGCAAAATTTATTCAATATGTTCAAGTTGGTCTTATACCAGGGATATGAGGATGGTTCAACAATAGGGGTTCAACAATTAGCATAATTAATAATATAAACAGTTAAGACAACAAGCTCACATTATTATATTCTTAGGTGCAGGGAAAGCCTTTGACAAAATATGATTCTTACTTGTATTATTGGGAATAAGGATAGGAATAAACATTTATATATTGCCTACTATGTGCCAGGCACTATATTAAGCTCTTTTTACAAATAATGTTATTTTACTTGATTTTTGGAGGTAGGTGCTGCTATTATTGTCCCCATTTTACAGATGAGGAAACTGAGGCAAATAGCAATTAAGTGATCTTGTCCAGGGTCAGATAGCTAGTGTCTGAGGTTAGATTTGAATTCAGGTCTTTCTGACCAGCATTCTAACCCCTGCACCATCTGCTTAGGTGTGGAAGAACCCTTTTAAAACATGATTTAACATAGATTTCTAAAACAAGGAATTATCAAGAATGCAGAAACATTGGAAGCTTTCCCAACAAGTTCAAGGGTAAAGCAAGAATGAAGCAAGTAGAAATGCCACTTTAAGCACTAAAATAAGAGGGAGCAATTAAAGGTATAAACATCAGCAAAGAGGAGAGTACAAGTATATTCCCCTTTGCAGATTACAAAATAGTTCACTCAGAAAATCCCACAGAATTAGTGAAGAAACCAACTGGGATGACTATAAGCTTCAATAAAAGGGTGAAATACAAAATAGATGCAGAAAAATCATCCATATTTCTATGCTAGACTAAAAATGTGAAATTCTAAAAATAATTATAAAATGTATAAAATATTTGGGAATTAATCTATTGAGATATACTTGGGACTGACAGCTACAAATATAAAACATTATGGCAGCATATTAAAATGTACTTATTGTCAAATTAAATTTTTGCCAGGACTGCAAAGATGGTTCAACATTATAAAAAATTAACACATTTGACCACATAAGTGACAAAAACAGGCCACAAGATGATTATATCAATAGGTACAGAAAAGGATTTAACCAAAAGAAAACATTCATTATGTTAAAAACAAAAGCATAAGAACGCACAGTATTTCTTTAATATGATCTAGAGCTTGGAACTAAAATGAAGACCCAATGAGTTTTGCTAAGAAGCATAGGGGTAAATTATGTTTCCCTCCTCATCATTATTTAACACATTTCCAGAACTGCTAGCTGTAGCAATAAGGTATATGAAAGAACTTAAGGGAATAAATACCAACAAATGGAGACAAAATTTTGCCCTGTAATAGACCATATAATGATTCATATGGAAAACTCCAAAGCATAAATGAAGATGATAATTGAAATGGTCTGTAGTTTCAGTAATGTAGCAGAACACATAATAAATACACAAAATAACCAGTATCTATAGAATTTCAGAAGAAAATGATAGAAAAATTCTATTCAAAATAACTATAAAATAGATAAAATATGATGACTTAAAATGCTCTTTTTTAGAAATAAGGCAAGAGTAAAATAATTAGAGAGGCATTTTTGTTCATGTTTGAGCCATAGCAATATAATAAAAATGATGATACTTCCTAATTTAATTTGCAAATTTAGTGCTATAGCAAATTACCAAGGGATTACTTTAAAGAACTAGATAAAATAAGAATTCATTTGGAAGCAAAAAATGTCTCTATAATTTCAAGGGAAAATAGGACAAATTGGAAACAAAGGGGACCGAGTACTATTAGATCTTAAATGATATTATAAAACAGTAATCATCAAAATTATTTGGTATTAGTTGAAATTTAAGAAAAACTAAATCAGTGGAACAGACTAGATAAGCAAGACCTAAAAGCAAATCAACACAATTGCTTTGTCTGTAAACTCAAACTAATGGTAGAACATCTCCCCATCTGATAAGAATTGCTAGATAAATTTGAATTGGATGTAACCTAAATATAAAAGGCTACATCACAAAAAGAACTCAGAGGAGGGAAGAAGATTCCTTCCTAAAGTTCCGGTTAGCACAATAATTCACACCAGACAAGGGATAGAGGGACTTCCAAAAAGACAAGTTTAATTACACAAAATCTTAAAATGATTTTGCAGGAACAAGCTTGATATAGTTAAACTAAGAAGAGAAGCTGTTAAATTGGAAAATTATTTGCATCAAACATTTCAGTTAAAATTCTGATATTGAAAATATAAAGGGATCTGATATGAATATGTAGCAAACCCATCTGTAGCAACCCCACAGGTGAGGGTGATGATAGGTGTTGCAAGGTGAGAGCAACAACTCCATTTCATCAAATCAAAACAAGCATTTATTTTTATTTTTTATGTTTGCTTTTTATTGAGGCAATTGGGGTTAAGTGACTTGCCAAGGGTCACACAGCTAGTAAGTGTCATGTGTCTGAGGTCGGATTTGAACGCAGGTCCTCCTGATTCCAGGGCTGGTGCTCTATCCACTGCACCACCTAGCTGTCCCCAAAACAAGTATTTATTAAGAGCTTACCACGTGCAAGGAACTGTGTTAAGAGTATTAAGAGCTGCGTTAAGTTAAGATACTGGAGTGGTTGGTTTGCCATTCCCTTCTCTAGCTCATTTTGCAGATGAGGATACTGAGGCAAACAGGATTAAGTGATTTGCCCGGGGTCACACAGCTAGTAAGTGTCTGAGGCCAGATTTGAACTCTGGAAATTGAGTTTTTGTGACTCCAGGTCCAGAACGCTATCCTCTGTGTCACCTAGCTGTGTCTGTATTTGATACCAAAGGTAATAGGGAGCTACTAGAACTTATTGAATGGGGGGGAAGACAACATGCTCAGATCTGTGCCTTAAGAAAATCACTTTGAAAACTGTATTGAAGATGAATTGGGATAAGGGAAGATGAGGTAGGGAGACCAGGTAAGAGGTTTTTGCAGTAGTGCAGGTAAGAGGTGATGAGAACCTGTATCAGAGTGGTGGCTTTGCGAATGGAGAGATAGTGAAGGGTTTCAGATGTCACGGAAGCAGAAATGGTGAGATTCAACACATGAATACATAAGGTGAGTAAGAAGGATAACCCTGAGGTTGCAGAAAGATGGTAGTTCTCTTTGAAAAAATATAGGAAATATCAGATTTGAAGTGAGTCTGTGTGTTGGGGGAGATAATGAGTTTTGGTTTACACATGTTGTTAAGTTTGAGATTTATAGCTGGGCCTTGATTCAGGAAAAACAAATCCAAACCTACACACTTCCTAAGTGACCCTGGTCAGGTCGCTTCATCTCTGTCTCCTATCTCACAACAACTTTGTGAGCACCAACTGAAGTAACATTGATAAAATGCCTAGCACATAGTAGGCTACTAAGAAATGCTTATTTCCTGCTGTTTCCCTTTTCTAAATGTATAATCAGCAGTTGGTAATAAGGGACTGGAACTCTGAAAAGAGACTAAGTCTTGATATATGCATCTGGGAGCCAACTGCAGAGAATGGTAATTGAGATAATGGAACCTGTTGGAAGCTAATGAGATGACCAACTGAAGAATATGGAAAGAAAGGAAAAAAAAGAGGACCCAGAGCAAAGTCTTGGCAGACAAGCAGAGTTAATGGATGTGACATGGATGAAAATCCTGCAAAGTCAATTGAGAAGACTTCTGACATTGGGAAGAGGAGAGAGAGAAAGAGAGAGAGAGACAGAGACAGAGACAGAGACAGAGAGAGAGCGAGAGTGAGAGAGAGAGAGAGAGAGAGAGAGAGAGAGAGCTATGTTACAGAAACCCAGAGAAGAGAAAGTGTGTAGAAGGAGAAAGTAGTCAGTGGAGTCAAATGTCACCAAAAATATCAAAGGTTTATGAAAGAGTAAGAGAAAAGGGGGCAGAGTCAATGAGAGTAGATTTTTTTTTATTGCTTGTTGTTGTTTGTCCTTTGTCCTTGAAGAGGACCAATGACATCACGAGGGCGGTGTCTTTGGATTTCAGTGAGGCAGGGTGGTGCAAAGTCATTAACCTCTCTCTCTTTCAGAGTCATCAGAGTCCAGTGGCAAGACAAAGACTGGCGATGGCCCAGGATGCAGTGGGTGACCTTGGCCTTTTTAAATTAAGGTTTATACCAGGTCTCAGTTTGTTATCTTCAACTCTTCACTCTTCCTCAACAAACTCAAGGTGGAGAATTTGAGGATGATAGATAATAGGAATAATAAACTCTAGGGAGGATTGTTTTAAAGAATAGACTTATATGTGCTTGTAGGCATCGGGGAGGGACTAGTATACAGGGAGAAACTGAATGTAAGAGATAGAAAGAGAGAGGAGAGGGAAGGGGAAGAGAAAAGAGTGAGAGAGAAAGGGAGAGGGAAGGAGAAGAGGAGCGAGAGGGAGAGAGAAAAGAGAAGAGGAGAGGGAGGGAAGGAGAGAGAATGTGAGAAGGGGAAATTTACTGAAGAAAATAGAAGATGATAGGATCAAAGGGATGTAGAGGGGTTGACTTGGGTGAAGAGCAAGGCCACCTCTTCTTTAGAGACAGGAATAAAGGAGTAAACAGGAGATAAGGTCAGGGGGAATGTGAGATGAGGTAAGAGGCAAGAAGGAGCTCTTGGCAAACAACTTCATGTTTTTTTTTTCCTTATGTTTTATGAGTTAAACTTAGAGAGCTGTGAGGAGAACAGCTATCAGAGGCTTGAGGAGAACAGAAAGGTTTGGAACAACGGCTCTGGTAAGTACCATAGAGCACCGGTTAGGAAGGAGTAGAAGGCTTGCTTTGCTACAATGAGGGCCCAGCTGAATTAAAAGAATGTAAATTTGCAGTGGATCCAGTCAGATAGGACTTGGAGTCTGTGGTCTTTTTCCAACTCACAACAACACCATTAATAATAATGATAATCACAGTAAATACACCGAATACACTTCAGTTCCGCGTAATGGCCAATTAAGGAAGAGGCTAGTGTGTCAAGGAGAAAAATTAAAAAACAGAAGAAGAGAGTGAACCTAGGGGATAGGGACCCTACCTGTGCACCCAACAAAGCCAGCAGATGTATTGTTCTGTATAAAGAACAGTTAACAGGCCAGTTTGATGAGAACAGAGTTGATAAAGAGGAGTAATAAGAAGTTAGACTAGAAAAGTGAGAGCCAGATTATGAAGAACCTTAAATGCCAGGCTATAGATTTTGCATTTCTATCCTAGAAGCAGTAAGGAAAATTGAAGATTTTTGAGTAGAGAGTGGCACTGTCAGACATGAAGAATAAAGGAATGATTTTGGAGAGCAATTTGGAACTATGCCCAAGAGCTATAAAAATGTGCATATCCTTTGACCCAGCAAATATCACTTTTAGGGCTATATCCCAGAGAGATCATACAAATGGGAAAAGGACCCACCTGTACAAAAATATTCATAGCAGCTCTTTTTGTGGTGGCAAAGAATTGGAAATTGAGAGGATGCCCATCAACTGGGGAATGGCTGAGCAAGTCGTGGTATATGAATGTAATGTGCTATAAGATATGATAATAGATATAAGATAATTATACTTGTGCTATAAGAAATGATGAGCAGGCAGACTTCGGAAAAACTTGGAAAGGCTTGTATGGACTGATGCTGAGTGAAGTGAGCAAAACCAGGAGAATGTTGTACACAGTAACAGCCACATTGTATGATGACTAACTTTGATAGACTTAGCTCTTCTTAGCAATGCAAGAATCTAAGACATCTCGAAAAGTCTCATGATAGAAAATGCTTTCCATATCCAAAGAAAGAATGATGGAGTTTGAATGCAGATCGAAGCATACTATTCGTTCTTTTTTTTCTTTTGTTGTGTTTTGTTTCTTTTTTCTTGTGGTTCCTCCTATTGGTTCTAATTCTTACTTACAACATGACTAATGTGAAAATATGTTTGGTAGGAACGTATATGTAGAGCTGATATCAGATTGTGCACCATCTTGGGGACAGAGGTACGGAGGGAAGGGGAGAAAAATTTAAAATTCAAAATCTTATGGAAGTGATTGCTGAAAACTAAAAATAAGTAAATTTTAAAAAGAATAAAGGAATGGCATTTTGATGTTGTGTGAAGGATGAATTGGAGAGGAGACTGGAAGCATGAAGAAAAATCAAAAGTGGTCCAGGCAAGTAGAAAAAAGGGCTTAATCTAGGGTGGTGGCCTTGGGAACAAAATCTTCAGAGACTGATGCTAGAGATATTGGAGAAGAAAGCTCAATAGAACTTTTGCAACTGATCAGAAGTGGGGAGTAAGGGAGAGTCAGAGATGACTCCAAGGTTATGAACTTGGGTAACTAGGAAGATGTCATCTTTAGCACAAATGGGGAGCTTGCAGGAGGGATGGGTCTGAGTCTATAATTGAATCAAGACATTAAAAAAAAAACCAATGATGAATGAAGCTACTGATCTAGCAGTTATCACACCATTAACAATATTATGAACAGCATCACCACATGTATCAAGGAAGCCAAGGTTTATTTAGCAATGAATGCTCATGTTTCCAGACTGGGGATAAGTATTATAGCAATGTAACTGAAGGTACACAGCTGGCATTTTTGCAATATATTATGGCTTATTGTTTGATTTATTTAAAAGAAAATGAACTAGCAGAATGTAATTTAGTGCAAATTCACTTCATTTGATATCTTTCACAGGAAGCAATAGTCTTGAAAGTTTTATTCTCTTATAGATTATCAATACTCTTCCATCAAAAAGCTACTTTAATTCATTATTAATGTTCACAAATGCACTACTGTCTATTTGCTATTTTACTGATACAGCATGATAAAAGTGTTAGAGAGGAACATAATAGCTGAAAACTGTGAGTATATCATCTTTTTTTTCTTCATTAAAATATCCCTCCCTCTGGTGTGTATGATTGCACAGAAAAGCTAACAAATGTCTTATGACCTGCTGGCCTACTTCTGTAGAGTGGGGGTCTGATAGAGTGGGGAGTCCCCTTCCACATGTTGGCTCCATTGATATTAAGCCAAGCCAGTTTGCAGTGACCTGATTTGCTTTATTTCCCTTCTCTGGAGAAACCTTTACATCTACATCTGGGGCATTTTTAATGATACCACATCACCTTCTGCATTTGACCATAGCCACATGTCTTGGGTGCACAGTGGCTACAGTGTCAGGCCTGGAGTCAGGAAGACTCATCCAATGAGTTCTAATCTAGCCTCAGATACCTACCAGCTGTGTGACCCTGGGTAAGTCACTTAACCCCATTTGTTTCAGTTTCTTCATCTGTAAAATGAGCTGGAGGAGGAAATGGCAAACCACTCCAGTATCTTTGCCAAGAAGACTCCAAATGGGGTCACAAAGAATAGGACAGGAATGAACAATGATATGCACTGAATACTCCATTTTATTCAGGAAATGAGAGAATTTCAGGCATCCCAACAATCTTACCTAAGCCAGACAAATTTATTTTCCAAACAGGCAATGAGGACCATGACCAACTTCTATTTCCTAGCCCAGGCCTGGTCTCTTGAATGCAGAGGTTTACCAACCATAATTTACCATTTGACCCAGAAAAGCTTTTTTTTCTCCTTCCCTTCCTCCCTATTTGCAAAGGGGCACCATCGCATGATGGATAGAAGGCCGGACATGGTGTGTCAGACCTAGTTCCAAATTTCTCTTAAGATATTCATTAGCTGTGTGATCCTGGGTATGATGCTTAATCTCTCTGTGCCTCAGTTTCCTTACCTGTAAAATGTAAGGGTTGGATTTGTTGTCCCCTGATATCTCTTCCAGCTCTAAATCTATGATCCCATGACCTTGGTTTAAATCCTATCTACGATACTAACTCTGTATCCCGGGCAACTGATTGACTCCTTTCTGAGCCTCAGGCAAATCTCTAATACTTATCTACTAATCATAGGCATAATAAGATCTGTTAACAAGGAATTTTAATACAAACAGAATCACTGAGTCTTGGCATGAATCTAAAGTACAATAATTGTCCACATAACCATCTAGAAAAGAAAAGAAATTGATTAGGTGTAGACAAAAGGGAGGGAATGCTAGGTAGTAGAGCAGATAGAACATCAGACCTGGAGTCAGGAAGTCTTGAGTTCGAATCCAGCCTCAGACACTTATCAGCTATGTAATCCTTGGCAAGTTTTCTTAACACTGTTTGCCTCAGTTCCCTCCATCTGTAAAATGAGCTGGTGAAGGGAACGGCAAACCACTCCAGTTACTTTGCCAAGAAAAAACTCAAATGGGATCATGAAGAGCTGGACAGGAATGTAAAAGACTAAACAACAAAAAACAAAAAACAATCATTTGGGAGGCTTTTATGTAGAAAACAGATTATAAGTCATGAAACAGAATAACGTTATTGACTTGCAGGCCTCCCTTCTCTTTAGAAACTGGCAAAAGTGGGTTAATTCAAATCATCAAACATTTGTTAAGTGCTGATTCTATAAGATTTTGCACTTCAACTTTCCTAGGGAGTGAAGAATGTATGTACAGTCAGGATATAAACGCAACTGAATTTATGTTGAGACAATCTCTCTCTCTCTCTCTCTCTCTCTCTCTCTCTCTCTCTCTCTCTCTCTCTCCATATATATAGACATATGTATGTCTATATATACATATATATAGACATACATATGTATATATATGTCTATATATATCCATATGAGTCAAATATTGTGTATTGTGATAGTTCCTAAACACCAGTAAGTAATTATCATTGGAACTATGTGATCTTGAGCAAATTGCTCTCAGTTTCCTAATCTGTAAAATAAGGGAGTTGGACCAAGGATCTCTGTAGACTCTTCCAACCCTTAACATTTTATGATTCATCCAATAAAGCTGAGTCCTGCCGTTACTCAAAGTTCTAAGAAGGGATAGAGTCAATACAACAGCTTATTCAGGTCAAGGCCCTTCTACATAGTAATAATAATAGCCAGCATTTATTAAGTGCCCACTATGTGCCAGTGACTATGCTAAGCACTTTACAATTATTATCTCATTTGATTCTTACAATAACCCTGGGAGGTAGGAGCTACTATTATCACCATTTTACAGTTAAAACTGAGGTTAAATGACTTGCCCAGAGTGACACAGCTATTAAGAATCTGAGGCTAAAATTTAATTTGGGGCTTCCTGACTCTCCAGGCCCAGCACCATATTCTCTGGGTGCCTTACTCCTCATTGTGATTACTCAATAGGAATGAAAATATAAGTTCAGTCCTAGAAAAAAATGCACTTGGTGACATTCTGTGAATAAAAATGCCCTGAGAAAGTGAGAAAAGAGGACAATGCAGAGGAACATAAATGATATCATAAAAAAACCCCAAAACATAGATGTATTCAGTCATGCAAATTAATTGGAACCTGTATTATCTCAATTTTACATTTGAACTCAAACTCAGGTCTTCTTGACTCCAGGCCCAGCACTCTGTGCACTATGGCGCCACCTAGCTACATGAATCTGGCCTCATTTCTCTTATATGTGGGGAGCAAGATGAAGGAGAGACTTTTAGAAGGGTATATAGATTAAGATTAGAGGGTAGGGGGAGAAGATAAGGGACTCATAGAGAAGTGGGTAAAATGAGGAATAGGAGGATAAGGGGAGAAGATAAGGTAATGAGGATAGGGTAAAAAGAGAGGTTGAGAAGGAAAATAGTGAGTAAAAATAAGGAGGGAAATTGACATGTAGTAATTATGACTTTGAATGTGAATGGGATGAACTCACCCATAAAACAGAAACAGCAGAATGTATTAAAAATTAGAATCCAACAATATGTTGTTCTCAAGAAACACATTTAAGAGTAAGAGATACGCATAGAGTTGAAGTGGAAGGTTGGAGTAGAATTTATTATGCTTCAACTAATGCAAAAAAGGCCAGGGTAGCAATTAGGATCTCAGACAAAGTGATGGCTAAAATTTAATTAAAGGAGATAAACAGGCAACTAAACTTTGATAAAAGGTATCATGGACAAGGAAGCAATACCAATACCAAACCTATATGAACCAAATACTATAGCGTCTAAATTTTTAAAAGAAAAGTTAAATGAATTACAGGTGGAGATAGAGAGTAGTACTATTATAGTGAGGTATTTTAATCTTCCCTTCTCAGAACTAGATAAATCTATTAAGAAGTGTAGGAAATAAATAGAATTTTAGATAAGCTAAATATGATAGCTATCTGGAGAGAGTTGAATGGAAATAGAAAAGAAAATACCTTTTTCCTCAGTGGTTCATGGTACATTTACAGAGACTGGCCACATTAGTACATAAAAATTTTATAGTTAAAATCAGAAAATCAGAAATATTAAAAATATCCTTTTCAGATCAAAACACAATAAAATTATATTTAATAAGGGACCAAGGAAGCATAAATTAAAAACTAATTGGAGATTAAAAACCTAATATTAAAGAAACAGTGGGTTAAAGAATGAATCAAAAACTGTCTATAATTTCATTAAAGACAATGACAACAATGAGAAAATGCATCAAAACCTATGGGATGCAACAAAAGCAGCAATCAGAGAAAAAATTATATGTCTAAATAAATAGAGAAAGAGCAGACTAACGAATTGGGTGTGCAATTTTTAAAAACTAGAAAAAGAACAAAGTAAAAATCCCCAATTAAACACTAAATTGAAAATCCTAAAAATTAAAGATGAGATTAATAAAACTGGGTATAATTGAATTCATAAATAAATTACTTTAGTTAATAAATAAAACTAGAAGCTGGTTTTATGAAAAAATAAATTAAAATAGATAAACTTTAAATTGATTTAACAAAACCAAATCACTAGTATTTAAAATGAAGAGTGAATATACCACCAATGAAGACGAGATTAAAGCAATTATAAGGAGTTTATTTTGCTCAATTATATGCCAATAGATTTAACAGTTTAAGTGAAATGGAAGAATATTTACAAAAATATAAATTGCCTAAATTAGCAGAAGAGGAATTAGGATATCTAAATAGATCTATTTTATTTTTTAATTTTTTAATCGATCTATTTTAGAAAAAGAAATTGAGCAAGCCATAAAGGAGCTTCCTAAGAAAAAAGCACCAGGACCAGATGGATTTACAAGTGAATTCTATCAAACATTTAAAGATCAAGTAATTCCAATGTTAAATAAACTATTTGGAATAATGGGAAAAGAAGGGATCCTACCAAACACCTTTTACAAAACAAATATGATCCTGATAACTAAACCAAGAAGAATAAAAACATTGTAAGAAAATTATAGACAAATTTCATTAATGAATATGTATGGAAAGATCCTAAATAAAATACTAGCTAAAAGATTGTATCAATATGTTACAAAGATTATACGTTATAATCAAATGGGATTTATACCAGAGATGGTTTAACATAAGGGAAACTATTAACATAATTGACTATATCAATAATAAAACTTTTTAAAAAATCATATGGTTATATCAATAGATGCAGATAAAGCTTTTGATAAAGGTCAATGCTCATTTCTATTAAAAACTTGAAAATATTGGTATACAAATGAATTTTTCCTTAAATTGATAAAAAACATTTACCTAAAGCCATCAACAAGCATTATTTATAATGGAGATAAGCTAGAACACTTCCGAGTAAGATCAGGTGTGAAACAAGGAAGCCCACCATCACCAGTATTATTATTCAATATTGTATTGGAAATCCTAGAAATAGCATTAAGAGAAGAAAAAGAAACAGAAGGAATTAGAATAAGGAATGAGATAATAAAACTATCTCTTTTTGCAGAAGATACATTTGAAAAATCCAAAAGACTCAACTAAGAAGTTAGTTAAAACAATTAAAAATTTTAGCAAAGTAGCAGGATACAAAGTAAATCCACATAAATCATCAGCATTCCTATATCTCACCAACAAAACCCTGCAAGAAGTAATAGTAAAAGATATCCCATTTAAAATAACTCTAGACAGTACAAAATACCTACACCTGCCAAAAAAAAACCTAGGAGCTATATAAACAAGCTTATAAAAAAACTTTTTATACAAATAAAATCAGATTTAAATAATTGGAGAAATATTCGTTGTTTATGGCGAGGCAGGGTAAAAATGACATAATAAAAATGACAATTTTATCTAAACTAATCAAGGCCATTCTAATTAAATTACCAAAAATATTTTACTGAGTTGGAAAAAATAATAACAAAATTCATTTGGAAGAACAACAAGTCATAGGAGCAGCGAGGTGGTGCAGTGAATAGAGCTCTGGCCTCGTAGTCAGGAGGACCTGAGTTCAAATCCAGCCTCAGACACTTAACACTTCCTAGCTGTGAGACCTTGGGCAAGTCACTTAACCCTGATCGCCTCATCAAAAAAAGGCAAAAAAAAAAAAGAACAAAAAGTCAAGAAAGGAAATAATGAACAAAATGTAAATGAAGGAGGTTTAGCAGTATCAGATCTTAAACTATATTACAAGGCAGTCATTATCAAAACTATCTGGTAGATCAATGGAACAGAGTAAATATACAATTTACAACAGCAAATAAATATAGTAACCTTGTACTTGACAAGTGTAAAGACTTAAAATTTTGGGATAAGAATTCATTATTTGGTAAAAAAAATTGTTGGGAAAACTGGAAAGCAGTATGGCAGAAACTGGGGACAGAACAATATCTTACATCACTTACCAAGATAAAGTAAAAATGTATCCCTGATCTTGACATAGAAATATTATACGAAAATTGGAATGTGGAATATATTACTTATCAGACTTATGGATAGGCAAACAATTTATGAATAAACAAGAGGAAGAGAGGTAGAGAGCAAAGTTAGGTATAAAATGGATAATTTCAATTGCATTAAATTAAAAAGGTTTTGTACAGATAAAAGAAATATAGCCAAGATCAGAAGGAAAGCAGAAAATTGGGAGAAAAAACTATTTTATAGACAGTTTCTCAGGCAAAGGTCTCATATTTCAAATACATAAAGAACTTTGTCAAATCTATAAGAGTATGAGTCATTCCCCAATTGACAAATGGCCAAAAGATATGTACAGGCAGTTTTTCAATGAAGAAATCAAAACAGTTTATAGTCATATGAAAAAAAATGGCCTAAATCATTATTGATTAGAGAAATACAAATTAAAACAACTTTGAGATATCATTTTATATCTATCAGATTGGCTGAAACAATTGAACGGGAAAGTGACAAATTTTGGAGAGGGTGAGGAAAAATTGGGACACTAATTCATTGTTGGTGGAAGTGTGAACTGATCCAACCAATCTGGAGAACAGTCTGGAATTATGCCCAAATTGCCTATACCCTTCGACCCAGCGATACCACTACTAAGTCTGTTTCCAAAGATGATTAGGGAAAAAGAAAAAGAACCTATGTATTCTAAAATGTTTATAGTAGCTCTCTTTGTGGTGACAAAGAACTGAAAAATGAGGGGATGCCCATCAATTGGAGAATAGCTGAACAAGTTATGGTATATGATCATGATGGAATACTACTGCCCTATAAGAAACAATGAGCTCAATAATCCTAGGAAAAACATAGAAAGACTTGCATGAAATAATGAAGAGCAAAATGAGCAAAACCAAGAGAACACTGCATACAGTAACGGCAATATTGTTTTAAGAATGACTTGGAACGAATAAGTCATTTGACTATACAAATACTCCAATTAACTACAAAGGACATATGAAGAAAGCTTCTATCTGCATCCATAGAAAGAAATGATAAATAGAAGTGTGTATATATATATATATATATATATATATATATATATATGTATGTATATATGATAATTCTACATACATACATATATGTGTATATCTGCATTGTGTGTGTATACACACACACACCACACACACACACACCCTATTTGTGTCTATTGGTAGACATCTTTAAGGCCAGGGAAGGGGGGGAAGAAATTTACATGATAGCTTTATTATATATTTTAAAGGAATAGCAAGTTATACATAATAGATTTGCAAGTTCATGTGTTATCATCTTTTTATTATACTCTATTATGGAAATGCTTGTTTGATTCCATAATTAAAAAATAAAAATTAAATTTAAAAAAGATATCTATGAGACATCCAATTTAAGATAACTAGAAATGTGAGTCTGAAGGTAAGGAGAGAAGTTAGGGCCAAGAGATCTGAGAGTTAGCTGCAAAGAGATGATAACTGAAGCAAAGGGAGCTGATGAGAGGGCTAAGTGAAATCGTATAGAGAGGCAGAAGAGAAAAGGACCCAGGACAGAGCCCTGTGGGGCAATCCCGGTTAGAAGGAATGACCTGGATGTAAGGGGACTGAGAAGCTGTGGTCAGACAGGTAGGAGGAGAGCCAGAGTAGAGCGGTGTCCTGGAAACCTAGGGAGAAGAGAGTATCCAAGAGAAGAGGCTGATCAACAGTGTCAGAAGTGAAACGTTAGAAAAGCATATTGAGAAGTAATTAAAGAGTTCAAACCTCTTTCCATTTAATTTATGATCTTCTCGCTCCTTCATTTCTGTAGCACCCAGACAATTCTGATAATCAGAAATCATTTCATGTGACATTTTTAGTCCATTGGTTAGGTCCTTGTGAGGTTTTCTTTGTGGTTTGGTTTTGTTGATGTCCTCTCCAGTATAGTGGTGTAAATAGGCCTTTTTGTGAAACATGGCTGCAAACTGATGGGAAATGTGTCTAATGCGTTATTGGATAGGAATATTTTTACCAGGAAATTGGCAGGCATTTTAAGGCCTCAGGGTGTGATGTCACAAATGACCTTTTTTTCCCCCTCATTGTTGGGTCACATGGCCAGTATATGTAAGAGGAAACCCAGTCTTCCTGACTCCAAAGTCAACTTCAAACTCCAAAGTCTAAATGCCTCTCCAGTATGTTAGGACATACCTACTTGACTACATACTTACATATACTGCTTGTCTTAAGAGTCTTGGTGCAGTTTAAAGTTATAAAACCTAAGATTTTGGAGGACATCCTATATGTGTGTGTATGTATGTATGTATATGGGTGTATGTATACATACATTTATATATGTATATATAATACACACTCATATGTGTCTGTGATCTTAATAATTGAAGTGTTCTCTCTAACAATGCAGAGTTTAACTTATCCAAGTCTGCCCACTCTGTGCTACTCTTGTCCTATTCTTTCCCTTAAGTTTGCCCTATAGTGTCTACCTTAGGGCTGGGCACCTTCCTCAATGTCTTTTGACATGGGCTAGAGGAGCACATTGGCTGGTCTTTGGTTACCTCTTGCTCTTGACATGGAACCAAACCATCTTCTTTTTTTCTCACATGTTTTTCTAGGTCATCCTTTTCTCTACTTGTCTTTAACTGTGGAATGAAACCTATATGTGGTTATACATATATATGCAGAAATATATGTATACCTATCTGTATCTGCATATAGATTTTAACTAATGGAATAGCAAAGAAGATAATAGAGAAAAGGATCTCATCAAAAAATATAAGATATGTGTTGTATCTACATATGTATATCTATATGGATATATGTATATCTACATATGTGTGTGTGTAGTCTATTAAATTCCTATTATGTGCCAGGTAGAGATACAAAGAATGAAACAATTCTCCTGTGAGGGATTGTGCACACATTCTATCATGGCCTATTTGTAGTCTTCCAGCTATAATCAAATGTATTTGCATATACAAAGAAGTTCTAAAACATTGACCCAATAGGAAAAAAAAATACTTTGATTCTGGAAATATTCTATAAATTGAGCAAAAACTCCAAAACCAGAAGCGATTGAGCAACACCACGAAGCTCTTCTCTAACTCCAGTTGGAGATGATGAACTGGACACATGGTCCTGCTTTAAGACCCAGAGAGACAGAAATAAACTGCTCCTTTGGCCTTCCCATAGCTCTGCCAATCCTGTGCCTCTCTTCTTTCCCTCTAATATGATCCAGTTTCTTTCCTTAAAAGCACTGTGGCTTAGTCAGAGGGGTGACTGACCCATTGTAGGGGGCTGAGGGGCTATTTGAATGTTAACTTCTCAAATCAGGCTTTAGTCTTTCAGGCTGCAAATCCCTAAAGGATCCTATGTGTAATCCTAGCACATGGACTGCTTCCATAACCACATTTTCTAGAGTTGCGCATGCTTGTAGGAATTAATGCATACATGCTTATGCAGATACAAAAAGCACCATAGACACCCTCCAGACTGGAGATTTGAGGATGCTGGTCCCTGGGAGGCAAAGAAATAGAGGTTGTTCTTCCAAAATTCCAGGACTCCTACATTACAAGATACTACATTAGAGAATTACACAGGGGCAGCTAGATGGCACAGTGGATAAAGGTCTGACCTTGAAGTCAAGAGGACCTGAGTTTAAAAATGACCTCAGACACTTGACACTTAACTAGCTGTGTGAGACCCTGGGCAAGTCACTTAACCCTTATTGCCTCACACCAAAAAAAAAAAAAAGAGAGAAAGAGAGAGAGAGAATTACATACAGGATTGGATGGGCCACTATGAGACCTTTAGTCTAGCCATGAAAATAAAGACTGCCTGACATACCCAGGGCCTAAAATGTTAGGGCAAGTCCAATGTAAGTAAGAGAGTCTAATAAAAATCATTCAATGAGTCCAAAGCTTTTAAAGCAAATCCTTCTCCATTTGTAATACTTTCTCCTTCATTTACCTTGTGAATTCCTCCTTTCTCTTCCTCTCCCTCTCCTGGCTCTCCTCCCCACCATCCCCCAAAACTTTCAACCCTATTTTAAGAGCAGCATCTCTTGGTAGTCAGTGGAAGAGGGGCAGCATTTTCCTTCTATAAACCTTCATTCAGGGCAAGGAATCATTATTTTTCTCCCATTTACTATATGCATGTGAATCCTGAATAATATCTGACATAGGAGTGGACAGAACAAATTTGAAATGAGGAAGCACTGGGTTTAAGTCCTTCTTCAGACACTAACTGTGTGACCTTGGGTAAGTCACTTAACATCTCAGCCTCAATTTCAGCATTTATATAAAAATGGAGATTAATAAAACCTGTCTCACAGGGTTGTTGTAAGGATCAAATAATATTGATAAAATACTTTGTAAACTTTAAATCACTCCATAAATATTTATTACTATTGTAGCTTTCAAAATTCAATTTACATGTGATATACACTTTCTGTGTGCAAAATACTACCCTAGGCAATAGAATCAATTCATCTGACAAATGTTTGAACATCTACTGTGTGCAAGGAACTGTATTAGACACAGTGAGGATCTAGAGGTGAATAAAGAACAGCTCCTGCCCTCCAAGAGATTATGGTCCAGGAGGAGAAGATGTACACATTACTACAATTCAAGACTCTATTCAATAAGTGCCATAAAGGTGGCATAAACAGAAGGAGCTCAGGGGAGGGACAGATCCCATCTAGCTGGGCTAATCATGGAAAGTTTCACGGAGGAAGAAGTTACATTTCAGTCAGACCTTGGAGGACCCTACTACCTTGTAGGGTAGTTTCCTAGACAAAGCTGAGGCTGGAGCGGTGGAGGGGAGATAAAAAAGGAAGAGGTAACAGAATGAGGGAGAAGGTAATCCAAGGAGAGGAAATGGCAAAACAAAAAATTTACAGACAGGATTGTATGACTCATCTATGGGAAATGGCAAATGGACCAGTTTTACTACAATGAAGGGTTTATGTTGGGGAGGAAAGAAGGCCAGAAAGATAAAATGGGGCAAGACTTTGAAAGGCCTTGAATACCAGGTTAAGGAGCTTGAATCCATTCAGTGGTTCCTTGGAAGGTCACGAAAGGTCATAGGATCATAGATCAGAACTAAAAAAGGAACTTTAGAGGCTTCACCTCCTCCCCACCTCATTTTACAGATGGGAAACTAAGGCCCAGAGAGGCCAACTAACTTCCCCAGGGTCACACAGTTATAAAACAGAACTATATTTCATAGTCCCCATTACCTATATTTAATTATTATTTAAGCTAGCAATGTTAATAATTATTTATAAATATATTTACCATAAGTAATTCTTATTTAATTATTTATTAATAGTAGTAGTTGCTATAGTATTCCATTAATTATTATTAAGTGGATGACTTTATATTTAATCCTAAAAATAATCAGAAAACACTGAAGTTCATTGAGTATGGGGGAGCTACAGTCAAATCCCACCTTCTATATGAGGCCTTTCCTGGTAATAATAATAGTAATGATGAAAATAATAATGAGAAGAGGAGGAGGAGGAAGAGGAAGAAGAGGAAAAGGAAGAAGGAGCATGAGGAAGAGGAAGAGGAAGAGGAAGGAGGAGGACAGGAAGAGCTACCATTTATGTGATGCTTACTGGATGCCATATAATGTCTTAAGTACTTTACAATTGTTATGTCTTTTGATCCTCACAACAACCCTGGGGTAGATGCAACTATTATCATTATTTTATAGATGAGAAACCAAGGTACACAGAAATTAAATGACTTGCCCAGGGTCCCATAGCTAAGTGTCTGAGGCCAGATTTGAACTCATGTCTTCCTGACTTCAGCCCGTACCATCTTTCAGATAACGATATATATGTTTTATATGTAACTAATTATTTACAGACTGTCTCCCAGTTAGAATCTACAATTCCTTGAGAGTAGGGATTGTTTTGGCTTTTATTTCTATCCTCGGCACTTAGCACAGTGTCTGACATACAGAAAAACTTTTTTTTTAAAGGCAATTGGGGTTAAGTGACTTGCCCAGGGTCACACAGCTAGTAAGTGTCAAGTGTTTGGTCTGACGCCGGATTTGAACTCAGGTCCTCCTGATTTCAGGGCCAGTGCTCTATCCACTGCGCCACCTAGCTGCCCCTAGAAAAACCTTAATAAATGTTTGTTGACTGATTTAATAATGATAATAGTAGCATTTTCACAGTCATATAGAAATAATGACTATCCCTTGGAATCTCACATTCCTTTGTTTATATGACACTTAAAAGATTCCACATGATGTGGACCCAAGAAGGCAGAGAAAAGGCAGGAATTTGCCTGCGTTCTGCCCAAATCCTATCCAAACATTTTTTTTTAAATGTCTCAAAACTAATTCTGGAGCAGCAGAACTCACAGAAGAACAAGGTGAAACAGTTTACCATCCCAAGATAACTTAGAAGGACTGCAGGAAAGGTTTGTCTCCATTGGTAAAAGTGAAGTGAAGCCCAGTGCAGGTGGTGTCTGCGCAAGCCAGTGGGAGGCCCCTGAGCCCAGATACAGGTCAGCAACTGAGGCCCCCTCATGGCCTCATGGCACAACAGGTCCGAGGTCCACTGTGAGGCCTGCAGCCCCTAGTGCAGCAGGAATGACCAGGCCCATAGGCCCTGGTGCAGCAGGCCAATGGGTAGGCCCTGGACCCCAGCACAAGAAGTGTAGGACAGTGTCCCCTGTACCTCAGGAGCAGATCTCAACTTTAAAAGTGAAGAAATAGGCTGGAAATGAGTGGAAAAAAAAAAGAAGCAAATGCCTGACCATGGAAAGCTACTATGGCAACAGGGAAGATCAAAATGCAACTCAGAAAAGGATAACAGTGTCAAAATGACTACATGCAAAGCCTCAAAGAGAAATATGAAATGGTCTCAGGCCCAAAAAGAACTCCTGGAAGAGCTCAAAAAGATTTTTTTAAAACTCGAACAAGAGAGGTAGAAGAAAAAATGGGAAAAGAAATGAGACTTATACAAGAGAATCAGGAAAAAAAGAGCCAACAGCTTGGGAAAGGGAGTACAAAAGATGGAAAGAGAGGTGCAAAAATTCATTGAAGAAAACAACTCCTGAAAAAGTAGATTTGGCCAAATGGAAAAAGAAGTACAAAAGCTAACTGGAGAAAATAATTCCTTAAAAATTAGAATTGGGCAAGTGGAAGCTAATGACTCCATGAAAGAAGCAATCAAACAAAATAAAAAACATGAAAACAGTAGGAAAAAAATGTGAAATATCTCATTGAAAAACAACTGACCTGGAAAATAGATTGAGGAGAAATAATTTAAGAATTATTGTACTACCTGAAAGCCACAATAAAAAAAAAAATAGTGTGGACAGCATGTTTCAAGAAATCATCAAGGAAAACTACCCTCATTTCCTAGAACCAGAGTGTAAAGTAGTAATTGAAAGAATCCACTGATCACCTCCTGAAAGAAATCAAAAAGTGAAAACTCCCAGGAATATTATAGCCAAATTCCAGAACTTTTAGGTCAAAGAGAAAATATTGCAAGCAGCCAGAAAAGAAACAATTCAAATATCAAGAAGCCAGGTCAGGACTACACAGGATCTAGCAGCTTCTACATCAAAGGATCAGAGGGTTTAGAACATGATTCTGCAAGGCAGAGGAGTTAGGATTACAACCAAAAATCACCTAACCAGCAAAACTAAGCATAATCATGCAGGGGAAAAATAAGCATTCAATGAAATAGAGGAATTCCAAACATTCCTGATGAAAAGAGCAGAGCTAAACAGAAAATTCAATTTACAAATACGACTCAACAGAAGCATAAACAAGGCATGAAAGACCTATTATACCAAGGAGTGAAAGAAGGGAGGAAGGTGAGTATCTCTTGAACCTTACTGTCACTGGATTTGGCTCACAGAGGGAATAACATACACATGCAGTTGGGTATAGAAATCTATTTTACCCTATAGGGAAGTAAGGTGGGAGAGTGATAAAACGGAAGGTAGATTGAGAAAGTCAGTGATCAGAAGCAAAACACTGGTGAAGAGGGACAGGGTGAAAAGAAAGAGAGAGAGAAGTATAAACAGGGAAACAACAGGATGGAGGGAAATACACAGGTAGTAATCATAACTGTGAATGTGAATGGTATGAACTTACCCATAAAATGGAAGCTGATAGCAAAGTGGATTAAAAACCAGAATCCTACAATATGTTGTTTACAAGAAGCATATATGAAGCAGAGAGAGACACACAGAGCAAAAGTCAAAGGCTGGAGCAGACTCTATTGTGCTTCAGCTAAAATTAAAAAAAAAAGCAGGGGCAGCACTTGTGATGTAAGACAAAGCAAAAGCAAAAATAGATCTAATTTTAAAAGTTAAGGAAGGAAACAACATCTTGCTAAAAGGAACCATAGATAATGAAGTAATATCAATACTAAACATATATGCACCAAATGGTATAGCACCAAATTTTTTAAGAAGTTGCATGAGTTACAGGAGGAAATAGACAGTAAAACTATACTAGTGAGGGACCTCAACTTTCCCCTCTTAGAACTAGAGAAATCTAACCATAAAATAAACAAGAAAGACGTTCAGAAGGTGAATAGAATTTTAGAAAAGTTAGATATCATAGACCTCTGGAGAAAACTGAATGGGGAAAGAAAAGAACATATCTTTTTCTCAGCAGTACATGGAACCTACACAAAAATTGACCATGTAGGCCATAAAAAAACACACTCAAATGCAGAAAGGCAGAAATATTAAATAAATCCATTTCAGATCCTGATGTAATAAAATTACATTTAATAAAGGGCATGGAAAAATAGATTTAAAATTAATTGGAAACTAAATAATCTAATACTAAAGAATGAGAGGGTCAAAGAACAAATCATAGAAACAATCAACAATTTCATTAAAGAGAATGACAACAATGAGAGGACATACAAAAATTTATGGGATGCAGCCAAAGCAGTACTTAGGTGAAATTTATATCTCTAAAGGCTTACATCAACAAAATAGACAAAGAGCAGGTCAATGAATTGGGCATGCTACTGAAAAAACTAGAAAAAGAGTAATTTTAAAATTCCCAATGAAACACCAAATTGGAAATCCTGAAAACCAAAAGAGAGATTAATAAAGTTGAAAGTAAAAAACCCCATCAAACTAACAAGTAAACCTATGAGCTGGTTTTGTGGGGGGAAAAAAACAAAGAAACAACAAAATAGATAAAGATTTGGTAAATTTGATTTTTAAAAAAGAAGAAAACCAAATTACCAGTATTAAAAATGAAAAGGGCGAATTCACCATCAAGGAAGAAGAAATTAAAACAATCATTAGGAACTATTTTGCCCAATTATATGACAGTACATCTGACAATCTAAGAAAAAATAGATGAATATTTATAAAAATATAAATTGCCAGATCAACAGAAGAGGACATGGAAGACTTAAATAACCCCATCTTAGAAAAAGAAATTGAACAATCCATTAATGAACTCTCTAAGAAAAAATCCCCAGGGCCACATGGATTCACAAGTGAATTCTACCAAACATTTAAAGAACAATTAATTCCAATACTATATAAACTATTTGGGAAAATAAGCAAAGATGGAGTCCTGCCAAATTCCTTTTATGACATAAATATGGTGCTGATACTTAAGCCAGAAAGAGCCAAAACAGAGAAAGAAAACTATAGACCAATTTCCCTAATGAATATCAATGTAAAAATTTTAAATAAAATAAATAAAATATTAACAAGGAGATTACAGCAATATATCCCAAAGATCATACACTATGACCAGGTGAGATTTATACAATGAATGCAATATTTGGAAAATTATCAGCGTAATTGATCATATCAATAACAAAGTCAACAGAAATTACATAACTATCTCAATAGATGCAGAAAAAGCTTTTGACAGAATACGACACCCATTCCTATTAAAAACACAGAGAGCCTAGGAATAAATGGAGCTTTCCTTAAAATGATAATGTAGTATCTATTTAAAAACATCATCAAGCATTATCTGTAGTGGAGATTAAGCTAAAACCTTTCCCAGTAAGTTCAGGGGTGAGGCAACAATGCCTGTTAATAACCACTATTATTCAATATTGTACTAGAAATGTTAGCTATGACAATAAGAGAAGAAAAAGAAATAGAAGAATTTGGAATAGGCAACAAGGAAACAAAACGATCACTCTTTGCAGATGATATGATGGTATACTCAGAAAATCCTAGAGAATCACTAAAAACTAGTTGAAATAATCAATAACTTTAGCAAAGTTTCAAGATACAAAATAAACCCACATAAATCATCAACATTTCTATAGATTACTCACAAAGTCTAGCAGGAATAGGTAGAAAAAGAAATTCCTTTTAAAATAACTGTGACAATATAAAATACCTGGGAGTTTACCTACCAAGACAAACCCAGGAACTACATAAACACAATCACAAAACACTTTTCACACAAATAAATTCAGAACTAAACAATTGGAAAAATATTAATTCCTCATGGGTAGGCCAAAGTAATATAATAAAGATGAGAATTTTACCTAAATTAATTTACTTATTCAGTGCCATGACAATGAAACTACCAAAAATTATTTTATTGAGCTAGAAAAAATAACAACAAAATTTATTTGGAAGAACAAAAGGTCAAAAGTATCAAGGGAATTAATGAAAACACATGTGAAGGAAGATGGTCTTAGTTCTATCAGATCTCAAACTGTATTAAAAAGCAGCAATTATCAAAACTATCTGGTACTAGCTAAGAAATGATGTAGTGTATCAGAGGACTAGATTAGGTACACAAGACTCAATAGTAAATGACCATAGTAATTTAGTGTTTGATAAACCCAAAGACCCCAGTTTTTGGGACAAGACTTCACTATTTGACTAAAACTGCTGGGAAAACTGGGAAACAGTATGGCAGAAACTAGGTATAGATCAACATTTTGTACTATATGTCAAGATAAGATCAAAATGGGTACATGATTTAAACATAAAGGGTGATGCCATAAGCAAGTTAGGAGAGCAAAGAATGGCTTACCTGTCAGATTGATGGAGAAGAGAAGAGTTTATTATTAAACAAGAGATAAAGAGCATTACTAGATGTAAAATGGACAATTTTGATTATATTAAATTAAAAAGATTTTACACAAACAAAACCAATGCAACCAAGATTAGAAGGAAAGCAGAATGATGGGAAACAATTTTACAGCAAATGTCTCTAATAAAGGCATCATTTCTCTAATATATAGATAACTGATTCAAATTTATAAGAATAATAATTGTCCCCAATGACAAATGGTCAAAAGACATGAAGAAGCAGTTTCCAGATGAAGAAACCAAAGCTATCTATAGTCACATAGAAATGCTCTAAATAATTATGATTAGAGAAATGCAAATTAAAACAACTCTGAAGTACCACGTCACATTGGTCTGTCAGATTGGCTCATATGACAGAAAAGGAAAATAGTAAATGCTGGAGAGGATGTGGCAAAATTGGGACACCAAGGCACTATTCTTGGGGTTGTGAACTGATTCAACCATTCTGGAAAGCAATTTTGGTCTATGTCCAAAGGGCTATAAAACTGTGCATATTCTTTGATCCAGCATTACCACTTACTAGGTCTGTATCCCAAAGAGATTTTTTAAAAGAGGGAGGGGGAGAAAACCTATCTGTACAAAAGTATTTATAGCAGCTCTTTTTGTAGTGGCAAAGAATTTGAAATTGAGGGGATGCCCATCAATTGGAGAATGCCTGAACAAGTTGTGATATATGATTGTAATGGAATATTACTGTGTCATAAAAGAAATGATATGCAGGCTAGTTTCAGAAAAACTGGAAAGACTCACATGAACTGATGCTGAGTGAAATGAGCAGGACCAGGAGACCATTGCACCCAGTAACAGCAATACTGTATGGTAATCAACTGTGAATGACTTAGCTATTCTCAGCAATACAGTGTTCCAAGACAATTCCAAAGGACTCATGATGAAAAATGCTATCCAGCTCCAGAGAACTGATAATATCTGAATGCAGATTGACATATACTATTTTTCACTTTCTACATTTTTTCTCATGTTTTTTTTCCCCCTTTGGGTCTGTGTCTTCTTTCACAAAATGATTAATATGATCATAAATTTTGCATGATTGTAACCTATTATCAAACTGCTTATCATCTCAGGGAGGTGAGAGATGAGGGAAGGAGAGAGAAAATTTGGAATTCAAAATTTTGAAAAAAATGAATGTTAAAAATTGTCTTTACATGTAACTGGGGAATAATGAAATGTTACTTAAAATTTTTTAAAATAAAAAATCACATTCTGCCTTTATTCTAGCAATTTGTGTATGAGCCATATCCATTTGACTAGAAAGCAAGAACCTTGAGAGAAGTTCCAATCGTAATACTTTACAAACATAGTCCAAGTAATTATAGTAGTTTGCAAACTGGTATTTCTGACATAGTATTTGATTCTTCTTTTACAAAATATCACATTCTGCTCTTATTACAATGATCTGTATACATACATCTCCTTGCCTAGATTGTAAACACCTAGAGGTCAGTTTTTATTTCAGTACTTTACAAACATTGTCCATACAATCAGTGTTCTGTAAACATATTAGGTACTTACAAACAGCTCTTTGTAACTTGTGCATTGCATCCTATTCTTTTTTTTTTAAATAACTCTTCTGTGTGCTGACAGATCTCCCTGACTAGATTGCAAGCACTTTGAGAACAAAGACCAGGAGTTTTATTTCCCTTTCAATGCCTAGCACATTTATTTACACATAACGTGCACGTAGTAAATGTGTTGAACTGAATTAAAGTGAACTGAATTCAGTTGAATTGAATGCCTCTATGCCCCATGCCAGGAGGAAACTTACAACCCCAGCAAATTTGATAGGTCTGGAAGCTCCCCCAAGAATGCTATAGTTGTTTAAAAAGAAGAAAAGGAAAGGAAAAGCTCCTATCAATCTTTTACTGCACAGGATGGCAACCTCAACACAGCTGACCAAGGGAAAAAAATACAATAAATCAGACCATGAGGATGTTTATTGTATAAAGTTAAGAAAATAAATCTCCTCACTATAAAATGGCTGAACTAGGTCACTCCTCACTTCATTTTATCACTTATCACCCCTCTTAATTTCGCCAGTGAAGAAATATAGGGGTAAAGAAATGGGAAAGCCATGTTCCATGCAATTATCTCTCAAGACCAGCCATTAGACAAATAAATGCTGCGACCCTTGGTTATTTCTATGAAACAGACTGTCTAGGGAGAATCAACAACAGCTACATAGCACACTGGGTGCAGTCAGGAATACTCAATCTCCTGAGTTCAAATCTGGCCTGAGACTCTTATTAGCTGTGTGATCCTGGACAAATCACTTAGTTTGCCTCAGTTTCCTCATCTGTAAAATGAGCTAGAGAAGGAAATGGGAAACCATCCCAGCATCGTTGCCAAGAAAACTCCATATGGGGTCATGAAGATAGAGCACCAGCCCTGAAGTCAGGAGGACCTGAGTTCAAATCTGGCCTCAGACCAAACACTTGACACTTACTAGCTGTGTGACCCTGGGCAAGTCCTTTAACCCCAATTGCCTTAAAAAAAAAAAAGAAAGAAAGAAAAAAAAAAGAGTTGGACAGGACTAAACAACAATAATGGGCGATGACCACCCCATTTTATTCAGGAAATGGGAGAGTTTGAGGCATCCCAATAATCTTACCTAAGCCACACAAATTTATTTTCCAAACATGCATCAGGACCATGACCAGCTTCAATTTCCTACCCCAGGCCTGGTCTCTTGAATGCAGAGGTCTGACAGCCATAATTTAACCATTTAACCCAAAAAGTTGTTTTGTTTTTTTTCCCCCTGTTCTCCCTCTCTTTTTCCCTATTGGCAGTCAAAGAGGCACCATTGCATAGTGAATAGAAGGTAGGATGAGATATGTCAGGAAGACCTAGTTTCAAATTTCTCTTAAGATATTCATTAGCTGTGCGATGTTGCTTAATCTCTTTGTGCCTCAGTTTCCTTACCTGTAAAATGAGAGGGTTGGATTTGATGTCCCCTGATATCTCTTCCAGCTCTAAATCTATGATCCTATGATCTAGGTTTAAATCCTACCTATGATACTAACAAGGGTAGCGAGGTGGCACAGTGGTTAGAGTGCTGGGCCTAGAGTCAGGAAGACTCATTCTCATGGGTTTAAATCCAGCATCAGATACTTGCTAGATATGTGACCCTGGATGAGTCACTTAACCTTATTTGCTTCAGTTTCCTCATCTGTAAAATGAGCTGGAGAAGGAAATGGCAAAGCATTGTAGTATCTTTGCCAAGAAAACCCCAAATAGGGTCATGATGAGCTAGACATGACTCTCAAAAGCAACAGACACAAGTAAAGCACTTGGGGAGCTTTTATGTGGAAAATAGATCATAAGCCATAAAACAGAACAAAGTTATTGATTGGTAGGCCTAGCTTCTCTTTAGAAACTTGCAAGGAGATCTATTTCCAGGAGTCAAGATGGCAGAGTAAACAGTAAACCTGTGCAGCTCTCCCCATACTCACCTCCATACGACCATAAAATAAGAGCCCCAAAACAAAACCGGAAAAGCAGAACCAGCAAAAACATGGGGTTAAACAATCTTGTAACCCAAGAAACTCAGAGGATCGGCAAGAAAGGTCCATTTCACTTGGGTGACAGGGGAGCTCAGCCCAGGATGAGAAGTGTAGGAGCAAGCCAGCAGCAAGCCCCACTTCCACAAACCACCAGGGATCCTGAGCCCCAGCATGGTGAAGCAGGCAAAAGCCAACACCAGTGATGGGGTACAGGCCCAAGCCGAGACCTTTGCCCCTTACCCCAAAAAGAATTTGGGTCCCATTTGTCTAAGGGATTCTCCTTAAATTTTCCACTTCATCAAAGAGGTCTCTGGCATTTCTCTGAGGCTATAATCCTATCAACTGGCCTCTCATTATTGCCCATGCCCAATCTCCCAATTCTCTGTTACCCTTAACCTAGCCTAGTGCTCCATTGTCTATTACCTCCCAATGGCCCCTGGCTACTTCCCACCTTGACCCTATCTAGACCCCATTCTAGACCTCCAGTCACTCCCATCAAGAACCTTCCTATATCCCTCCCACAGTCTTTCTGCATATAAGGTCCATTTTACCTCCATTAAGGTGCTCAGATTCCTTAAGAACCTAGCCAATAGCTCACAAATGTTCAGATTCCTTAAGAGTCTAGCCAATATGGTGGATCTTTAATAAACCTTGTCTCTGGCTGAAAGAAGGGTTGGGTCAAATTCTTTCAGGCAGGACCCGCATTTCTTGCTCTCAATATTTTGGGGTCCAAGCACCCCTAAACCTCTAGACCTCAATATATGGTACCCTGACTGGGAAGAACTGCCTAATTCCAAGCTCTTCTCCAACCAAGACTGGAAAGTATATAAGCCTCTCCCCTTCTCCCTGATCCCTTTCTTGCCCTGCAGTTGGTGGATTTCCAAGCAACTAGGAAGGCTTGGCTTGGAAGTCTTTTTCTGGCCTGAACTCTCAGGTCCCATTAGGTCAGACAGCTACAAGGCTGTCTTGAACTCAGTCTGATGTTCTCAAGCTCTCAGTCCCATGGTTCTGTTCCACCATGGACCTGGGCACACCTTTGGGCTCCCTATCCAGAAGCATAGGCCCAATCCTCTAAATTCTCTCAGTGCTAGGGAATTGGGAAAACTTCAGATACTTTTTTGGGCTTTGTGGTTTTTTGTTTATTTCCTGAGGCTTATTCCCAAATCCTCCTTTAAGGAGGGAGGGACTTCTAGAACCCCGTGCCCAGAAAGGGTCAATCCTCTTCAATTCCCAAAGATTTGCCTTTGGTCTGTCTTTTAGAAACTTGGGAAATTTTTAGTTTCTCTAAAGGACTTAAAAAGAAAAGGCTGGTATTCTTTTGCAACACTGTTTGGCCTCAGTATCACCTGGAAAATTATGAGGCATGGCCCATTTTTGGGACATTACAGCAACATACTCTCTCAGAGTTAGAATGATATTGTAGCAGAGAAGGAAAATGGGTAGAGATTCCCTACATAATGACTGTTTTTGAGCTTCCTCATGATCCCATTCTCAGAAAAGATTGTAGGAAGCTCGTATCGAGAGCTGCCCCACAAATGGGGAATGGAGATCAACTAGACTTTTTGGATGACCCTCTTATGGCCCCAGTGCTAGAGCACTCCCCTCTTCCCATCCTCCCCTCAGCTCCAATCTCTACCCCATTCTCCCTTGGCCCCCCCTGTTCCCCATGTCCCCCCCTCCTTCCCTTGGTTTTCCTTTCCTTTTCCTCTAGCACCCCCCCCCTTTTGTACCCTGCCTTGTTCACCTTCCATGTATCCTACCCTGCATTTCCTCCCCAGTCCCCTGATCTGGAGGCAACCCCTACCCAGGCTTTGGACAAGGGCCTTGCCTCAGCACCTCCTCCCCAGGCCCTTTACCCTGAGGAAAGGACCACCCAGGCCCCAGTCTCAGTGGTGTCTGCTTCCCTGACCCCTCCCCCTCCTCTGGTACCAGCTGATTTTTCCCCTTGCCAGCCGGATACCCCAGCTTTGCAGTCCAGCCCAGGTCAGCCAGCATTCTCCAGTCTCTCACTCACAAGCTGTGAATCTTCCTATCTCCCTTCCTCCCCAGTCCCAGTTCCCACAGTGCCTTCAGAACTTTTTCCCTTAAGGGAAGTTCCTGTATAGACAATTAGAGTGCATGTTCCATTCACCATTTCAGACCACTTTCAGGTTAAAGAGAAACTGGGGCGATACTCAGAAGGTCCCACTAAGTTTACTGAGGGCTTTAGGGATATGTCCCTCTAATTCAAGCTTTCTTGGAGCGATTTGCATATCCTCTTCTCCACCTGTTGTACCACTGTGGAGAAGATGAAAATCTGTGAATAAGCCCAAAAATTGGGGGACCATTTGGCTAGCAATGACCCCACAAAATACCCCCCCAAGAATAGCTGCTGTTCCTGCTACTGACCCAGGATGGGATTACCAGAAGAGTGAGGATAGGGGAAAGAGAGACAATGTGGTAATTTGACTGTTAGAAGGCCTAAGAACTGCATTTCAAAAGCAAGTAAATTTTCAAAACATTAAGGAAATTACTCAGGGAAAAAGGAAAACCTTGCCCTTTTCCAAGACAGGCTAGTAGAAGCTATTAAAAAGTATATGAATTTAGATCCCAACTCTATAGAAGAGGCAACAATCCTTAGCATGTATTTCATTAATAGTCTGCCCTGGATGTTAGCAAGAAACTTCAGAAATTGACAATGGGACCTCAGACACCTCAGGCCCAACTATTGGAGACAGCCTTTGGAGTTTTTAACAACAGAGACTTAGTAGCAGCAGAGAAAAGAAAAAGAAGGGAAAGGGCTAGAGACAGAGAGCATGCTCAATTCTCAGCTGCTGCCATGGCCAGGAAAAGACCTGTGTGCTCCTGGCAACTCTGGCAGTGGGGAAACCTGCTTTCGATGCCACCAGGAGGGTCACTGGTCCAAGGAGTGCCCTTCCAGGGCACCCCCCTTAGAGGAAGCCTGTCAACTCAGGCAGTGAGGCCCACAAGGAGGCCCACTGGTCCAAGGAATTCCGCTCCAGGGCGCCCCCCCCCAGGGAGCCCCTGGGACTGATGCCTCTGACACTACACCCAAGATGTGACCAGGAGAGAAATTGGAGGAAGGATTGTCCCTGATGTTGGAAAAGTGGTGGAGTCACCCCTCAGTACCACATCCTCCCTTTCTTCATTTAAGATGGGAATAGCAGGGGAGCCTGGAGCTCGGCAGCACTCCCACTTTCTCCATCTCTCTCACTGAGCCCTTCTCTTTGTTTTAACCAATTACTCTGGCCCTACCCACCCCTCAACCCATCTGGTGATGGGCATTGAAGGGAAAACTGAGGGATGTCTCCGGACATACCCCCTCCCCTGCCTATTTGAGGATTTGTTGTTTGAATACTCTCCTTATGCTCTCCTCTTGCCCTGCACCTTTGTTGTGAAGGGACCTGATGGTGAATTGGCTCCCTCATAGGAGCCAATATTCTCTAGTTAAGCCTCCCATCTTCCTTTTCCCTTTGTGCACCAGACCTCCCCATGTTCCCCTGGAAGTGTGGGAGACAGTTGAGCTAATTGTTTGGGATCAGGAAATTCCTTGTAAGCTTCTCATGCCACCCCAGCCGTTGTTCACCTCCAAGACCCTCAAGTCCCTGATTTTGGTCTTATTGCTAAGCCCCTTATGGCTCTACTCAAGGCCTATGCTTCAGTGTAGCCCCAAGCAAACAAGCAGCCTCCAGAGAACAGACCAAACATGCTTCAGTGTAGCCACTGGGAAACACAGAAACTCCACACCCAGCCTCAACACACACCAGGCATCACCACTAGGACCCCAGCTTAGCACTAGATAAGCTGCCATACCCCTACAGCCTCCAGCAGCGCCAGCCAACCCCCCGACACACACACACATAGCACAGCACCAGACATGAGGTTCCCCTGTGGGCCTCAAGACAACACCAGTGCACCACTAGGTAAACAGCCAGGGACTATAGCAACTAGTACAAGAAGCTAGAGACAGTGCCCCTTCCACCCTGGGAGCAGAGCTCAAATTTAAAAGAAAGGAAAAAGGAAAAAAAAGGATGAGCAGAAAGAGTCTGACCATTGGAAGCTATTTGTGGTGACAGGGAAAACCAACACACAAACTCAGAGGAGGACAACAATGTCAAAATACCTACAGGCAAAACCCCAATGAAAAATGAGAAGTAGTCTCAAGCCCAGAAAGATCTCATGGAAGAACTCAAAAAAGAAGCTCAAAAAATCATATACCAGAGATAGAAGAAAAATGGTGAAAAGAAATGAAAGTAATGCAAGAGGATTATGAAAAAAGAGTCAACAGCCTGGAAAACTGCCTAAGAAGTAGAAGTGGTCAAATGGAAAAGGAGATGCAAAGATCCTCTGAAGAAAACCACTCTTCAAAGAGTGCAATTGGCCAAATGGAAAAGAAAGTACAAAAGCTAATCGAGGAAAACACCTTAAAAGTCAGAATTGAGCAAGTGGCAGCTGATGACTCTCTGAGACATTGTGAATCAATCAAACAAATTCAGAAGAATGAAAAAAAATGGAAGAAAATGTAAAATACCTCATGGGAAAAACAAGTGACCTGGAAAATAGATCCAGGAGAGACAATATTAGAATTAAGCTGTTGTTGTTGTTATTATTGTTGTTGTTTGTCCTTTGTTCTTGAGGAGGACTGTGACATCAGGGAGGTGATGCCATGACATGCAAGTGAATTAGATTTAAGTGAGGGAGGGCTGTGCAAAGTCACCCCTGAAAGCCATAATCAAAAGGAGGACCTGGACAGCATCTTTCAAGAAATTATCAAGGAAAACTGCCCTGATGTCCTGGAAGCCAAAGGCAAAATAGGCATTGAAAGAAACCACTGATCACCTCAGGAAAGCGATCCCAAAATAAAAACCCCAAGGAAAATCATAGCCAAATTTCAGAACTATGAGGTCAAGGAAAAAATATTCCAAGTGGCCAGAAAGAAACAATTCAAATATCTGGGAGTCTTAATCAGGATCACACAGGACCCAGCAGCTGCAACATTAAAGTATCTGAGGTCATGGAACATGATATTCCAGAGAGCAAAGGAGGTAGGACTACAACCAAGAATCACTTACCAGCAAAATTAAGCATAATATATTCATCAAGAGAAAAAAATGGTCATTCAACAAAATAGAAGGATTTCAAACCTTCACAGGGAGAAGACAAAAACGAAACCAAAAATTTGACCTCCAATATCAAAGCCCAAGAGAAGCATAAACATGTAAAAAGGGAAAAGAAAATATAAGATTCAATAGAGCTAAACTGTTTACATACTACACAGGAAGAAGATACTTGTAACTTTTAAAAATTATATCACTAATAGTACAGATAAAAAGAATATACATATACAAAGGATACAAGCATGCGGTGAATTTGAGAGAATGACAAAAAAGATTAAGGGATGAAAAAGAGAGTACAAAGGGTGCAGAAGAAAAGAAGGGGTAGAATGGGGTAAATTATCTCCTATAAAAAGGCAAGAAAAACACATTACAGTGGAGGAGAAGATGGGAGAGTGGGTGATGAGCATCACTTGAACCTTACTCTCATCAGTATTGGTTCAAAGAAGAAATAATATACACAATCAATTGAATATAGAAATCTATCTTTACCCAATAAGGAAGTAGGAGGGAAGGAGATTAAGTAAAGGGGGAGGGGCAGACTGACATAAGGGAGGTCAGATCAGGGGAAGTGGTAGACAGTAGGAAAATACTGGTGAGGTGGGAAAGGGTGAAAGGAGAGAGAGGGTAAACAGGAGGAAAAATAGGATGGAGGGAAATACACAGGTAGTAATTATAACAGTGAATGTGAATGGGAGAAACTCTCCCACAAAATGGAAGCAGATAAGAGAGTGAATTAAAAACCACAATCCTACAATATGTTGCTTACAAGAAACACACTTGAAACAGAAAGACATACAGAGTAAAGATAAGGTGCTGGAGCAGAATCTATTATGCTTCAACTGAAGTAAAAACAGTAGGGGTAGCAATCCTGATCTTAGACAAAGTAAAAACAAAAACGTACCTAATTAAAAGAGATAAGCGAGGAAACTACATCTTGCTAAAAAGTACCATAGACAATGAAGCAATCAAATTAGAAGAGGAAGGAATAGTCTTCCTTTAAGATCTATGGAAGAGGGGGGAGAATTCATGACCAAATAAGAGAGAAGAGAGTATTATGAAATGTAGAATGGATCCTTTTGATCATATTAAATTGAAAGGCTTTTGTACAAACAAAACAAATGAAACCAAGATTAGAAGCATAAACCTGAGAAACAATCTTTATAGCAAGTGTCTCTGATAAAGGCCTCTATCTCAAACATACAGAGAACTGATTCAAATTTATGAGAATACAAGTCATTCCCCAAATGAAAAATGGTCAAATGATATAAACAGGCAGTTTTCAGATGAGAAATCAAAGCTATTTCTATAGTCATATGAAGAAGTGCTCTAAATCACTTTTGATCAGAGAAATGAATATAAAAATAACTTTGAAATACCACTTCACACCAGTCAGATTGGCTGATATGACAAAAAAGAAAATGATAAATGTTGGAGAGAATATGGGAAAATTGGGACACTAATGCACTTTTGGTGGAGTTGTGAACTTATCCAAACACTCTGGAGAGCAATATGGAACTATCCCAAAGGGAAACCAAACAATGAATTCTCATTGATCTAGCAATACCACTGCTAGGTCTGTATTCCAAAGAGATCATAAAAAAGGGGAAAGGACCTATATGTGCAAAAATATTTATAGCAGCCTTTTTTTGTGGTGGAAAAATATTGGAAATTGAAGGGATGCCCATCAATTGAGGAATGGCTGAACAAGCTGTGGTATATGAATGTAATGGAATACTATTGTGCTATAAGAAATGATGACCAGATGGATTTCAGAAAAACCTGGAAAGACTTGTACAAACTGATGCAAAGTGAAATGAACACAACCAGGAAAACATTGTACACAGTATCAGCAACATCATGTGATGATCAACTATGAATGACTCAACTCTTCTCAGCAAAACAATGATCCAAGACAAATACAAAGAACTCACAAAGGAAAATCCACATCCAGATAAAGAACTGATGGACACAGATGCAGATCGAAGCATATTTGTTTTTCACTTACTTTATTCTTTCTTATGGTTTCATTTCCTTTTGACTTGTTTCTTTTTCAGAACTATGAAGAATATGGAAATGTGTTTTACATGATAGCACATGTATAAACTATATCAAATTGCCTACCATTTTCAGAAGAGGGGCAGGAATGGGAGGAAGAAAGGGAGAAAAATTTGGAACTCAAAATCTTGTAGAAGCAAATGGTCAAAAATGTTCTTAATATGTGCTTGGGGGAAAAATAAAATACCATTTAAATACAAAATTTTAAAAATAAAAAAGAACCCACAAGAGTTGATTCAATTAAAATCATGACACATTTGCTAAGTGCCTACTATGTGCAAGGCAGTGAGCTGACTCAATAACATTTTGTGCTTTAGCTTTTCCAGGAGGTAAAGAGTATACATGCAGTCAACCTATAAATGCAAATGTATTTATGTTGAGACAACGTGTGTGTATCTATATTTATATACATATCTCTATATACGTATAGTTAAATATATATATACATATAGACACACACACACACAAGTCAGATATTGCAATAGTTCCTAAACATCAATAATACAGTGACAGCAATATTGTACAATGATGATCTTTGAATGACTTAATTCTCAGCAGCACAATGATCCAAGCCAGTTACAAAGGGCTCAGAATGAAAAATGCTATTCACATTCTAGAGGAAGAACTGATAAAGTTTGAATGCACATCAAAGCATAATTTTTTTACTTTATTTTTTTGTGATTTTTTTTGGTTTTGTTTTGTGTCTTCTTTGTTGACAACATTGATAGGGAAAAATATGTTTTGCATGATTGCTAATGTATAACCTATATCAAATTGCTTACTGTCTCAGAAAGGGGGCAGGGAGGGAAAAATTTGGAATTCAAAAAAATTTTTTTAAATTAATATTAAAATTTGTTTTTCATGTAGTTGGGAAAAATAAAATATTAAAGTAAAAAATAATTTCTTGTTTATTTTATATGAACTTAGCTGTATACATTTTTTTCTATCAGTAAAATGTAAGCTTCTTGAGGGCAGGGTTCATTTTTCTTTTTGTATCCTCAGGGTCTGGCACATCATAAGCACTTGATAAAAACTTCGTAAATTAAATGGAACTGATTTGGGAGGGAGATGTCTTATCATTACAATCAACTATATTTTGTATAATTAGTGTTGAGGACAATGATGGAGGAACCTGATTGGATTCAATATTATATGAACATCATGCAGAGAAATTGTCATGTTATAATGTTTAAATACGCATGGCACATGGTACCATATATCTCCCAAAGATTCCACCCTCCCCTCATGCCACATGAGAGAAAAAAGATTCCCATATTATCAGATATTCCATAACCCAAGAACTGACCAAAAGGCAGATTTTCCAGAGCTATGGATAATTTATATTGGTAGTGCTTGGTAACACAGAAGACACCTAATAAATATTTGTCCAATGAATGCAATATAATATATCATTTCTCATCACTGAGTTTATAGACCAGTTACTATGGGTAACTAAATTCACTCACATCAAATAATGAGCATGCCATATTAGTGACTGAGTGATCACCACAGCCTTGTCACTAATCCTCATTGCATTGCAACCAATGGCCCCTCGAAGTCATGGTGGTTTTGATGTCAAAGAACACTAAAATAGTAAGTGTAAAACACAGCAAGTCAGGCAGTCAGTAAGCATATATTAATTGTCTGTTATGTGCCAAGCTCTGTGCTAAGTGGTGGGAACAGAAAGAAAGGCAAAGACAGTCTGTGATCTCAAGGAGCTCATAACATGCAAACAACTGTACAAACAAGATATATACAGGGTGTGTGTGTGTGTGTGTGTGTGTGTGTGTGTATCTATCTATCTATCTATCTCTCTATCTATCTATCTATGATTGTTCACTGTCTTGGGGAGTGGGGGGAGGGAAAGGAAGGAAATAGGGATAGAATCTGGAACTTAAAACGTTAAATAAAAATGTTGAAAAATTAAAAATAAGTAAATAAAGATATGATTCTGTGGGGGGGAAGACCTATGCAGGATAAACTGGAGATAATCAATAGAGGGAAGAAATTAAGATTAAGGAAGGATCAGCAAAGGCTTCTTTCAAAAGGGAGAATTTGATCAGGACCTTGAAGGAAGCCAGGGAAGCCAGGAGGCAGGGATGAGGAAGAAGAACAATCCAGACATGGGGAATAGACGGGGGAAATGCCTGGAATCTGAAGATGGAGTGTATTGTGTAAGGAACAAGGAGAAGGCCAGCGTCACTGGATCACCGAGTGTGTGAGGTGATTAAGGCATAAGATGACTAGAAAAGTAGAAGGGGGCTAGGATATGAAGGACTTTGAATGCCAAGGGGAGAATTTATGTTTGATTCTGTAGGAGATGGGGAATCATTGGAGTTTACTGAGTAGTGGTGGGGTCAGGGGGAGGTGTGACATGGTCAGATCTGCATTTTTGGAAGCTCTCTTTGGTAGCTGGATGAAGGACGGACTGGAGTGAGAAGACTTGAGGCAGGGAAACCAGGCAGAAGGCTATTGCAGAAGTCTGAGTGTGAGGTGATGAGGTCTACACCAGGGTGGTGACAGGGTCAGAGGAGAGAAGGGGGTGTATAAGAGATGTTACTCTGGTAAAAATGACAGGACCTGACAATTGACTGGATATGGTGGGTGAGACAGAATGAAAAGTTGGGCATGACACCCAGGTTGTGAGGCTGAGTTCTGTGAGGACAGTAGTGCCTTCAGCTGTAATAATGGAGTTCAGAAGAGGGGGAAGGGGCCTTGTTTTGTAAGTGACTTATGAGATCATAGATAGAAAGCTGGAAGGGGTCTCCAATGTCATTTAGTACAACCTCTTCATTTTATGGATGAGGAAATTGAGGCCTGAGGAAGATAATAAAGCACTATATAGAGGCTACCCTGCTTGCCCTGACAGAGCAGCCCATAAAGAGATTGTCTATGCAGGAGTTGGGAAGATTGCAATCTGTATCCAGAGAGCAAGAGGCCACACCAATCCTGGAAATACTGAAGTGTAAATAATGCCACAGTATGATGCAACTGTACAAAGGCAGTCACAGTAAAAGAGCTTGGGGGCTCAGATTCTTATAATCTAGCCACTGCTCAGATTTTTATGATCTAACCAATAACTCACAGGTGCTCAGATTATTTAAGAGTCTGGCTAATATGGATCTTTAATAAACCTTGTCTCTGGCTGAGAGAAGGCTTGGGTTGAAATTCATACAGGCAGAACCTATGTGTTCTGATTTTGGGGTTCCAGCACCCCTAACCCCTAAAGTTCAACATTTTGGTGGCCTGTATGGGGAAACTGCATAACCTCAAGCTCTTCTCCAGCCAAGACTGGAAGGTATGTAAGCCTTCCCCCACCTTTCTTGCCCTGCAGTTAGGGTCACTCTCCAAGCACCTAGGAAGACTTGGAGGGGCTTTTTGGGCAGACCATTACGAGGCTGTCTTCCACTCAGCCTGACGCTCTCAGGCTACTAATCCACTGGTTCAGTTCAAGACTGTGAACCTGGGTATACCTCCCACAGCACAGAGGACAAGGATGGATGCCCTTTCAGGAGGTATATGCCCAATTCTGTCAATTCTCTCAGGGCTAGTAAACTGGAAAAACTGCAGGTCCTTTTTGGTTCCCTGAGGCATACTTATTCCCTTTCTTCTATGCCCCTAAATCCTTCAAGGAGGCTCCAGGGAAGAGTTAGAACAGCTGATTCTGGAGGTCTTGTGATCAATCATTAAGGACTTTTGAAACATCTCTTCACACCCTTGTCACTCCCTTCCCTTCAGTCAAGAGCATATCTGTTAATCCCTGTCATAGGAGAAGAGAGTTTCACTCTCCCACCCCAACACATACCTTTAAATTTGCCCTCCCCTACCTGGTGAAAAGAAGGATGGAGGAGAGGCAGCAGTTACAGAATGGGCCCCACTGGCAATGGCCTTGGGCCCTGGGGCAACCTTTGCCTGGAAGCATCACCCAGGTTCAGCACATCATCCTGCTCAAGGTAAAGAAGCTAGCCTCTGAACTTGGGTAAGCACGCTCTTGTAAAGTTGTAGTTTTAACTGTTAACGATGAGATGTTGATTCTCTGTGTAAAGTAATTTGGAAATGAATTTAATAAAATTGAAGTCACCTGATTGGTGATGGGTTTGTTTTAAGTTTCAAAATGGTGAACTTTTTGTATCAGTTATGTCAAGCAACTTTTCATAATTTGGTTAGCACTAAAATAATTTGGCTATTGCTGGTTATTGTTTTAATGTGTAAACTTGCCAAAAAGCTTGTTTGGGTTTTGTCTTGCTGAGAATTTGCAAGCATATAGAAATAATCTCTAATGACTGGCTTTTTACAGTAGGACAAATTTAAATTTGAGATGTAAATCCTGGAAAAGTTTTTCCCAAGCTGTGATTAGTGAAACTTGCTGTTTGAGGTAAAAGCTCATGGTACTTTTTTTTTTGTGTTGTCTAATGGATCATAATAACCATCAATAATCAATAATCCACCACCTGAGAGAAATGCCACAAGCTACTCAGAGAGAATGTGTTACTGGTGGGAAGTCAGCATCAGAAAAGGCTGAGAGGACAATTTTAGCCTCAGTCTAAGATGGAATCCTCCTGGCTCAGTTTCCCCATTTATGTTCCTTTGAAAAGGAATGTTACTCACCTGGCTGTTCCTGAGTCTGGCTATGAGGTGGATTTGATACAGCATGGTTGGAAAACTGAATTATCTGAATCCAAACAGAGCTAAGGATGTTTTATCCTGTCATATTTGGGTCCTAAATGTAGTCCCTGCTTTATCCTTTTATAGCAGATTTCTATAATCAGAGCAAATGATCAGTAAAAGATCAATGCAAGTGTGTGAGATCTTGCTGTTTTGACTTAAATGTGTAGTTATGCAGTATCCCCAAAGAACTGAAATTAAGTCAGAAACATCTTCAGTTTGGTTTGGGGAGGACAATTTCAGTGATAACTGAAGTGAAAGTCTGCCTCTGGCAAATTCATTGGCGTAACTATTGAACCCAGGGGTGGAAAACTTCTGCTTGCAAAAGTGTTACTTCAACTTTAGAAAAAATAACAAGATCAGATAATCCTGTAGGTCAAATGTAAATGGGACCTGCAAGTCTTTTCTGTCAGATTTATGTCTTCCAGACTACAGGCCATTCACCTACAGTTGGTAGCAAACAGTGGGTACCAGCCAATGTCCCCCCACATCATTCCCTGGATGCAGCCTGTACTCGGTTCCACTCAACCTCTTGGAGACCCTCTCAAGACAGGGACAACTCTATGCCCCTTGCCAGCAGGAAGCAGTTTCAGAAGCCAAGACCTTCTTCCCTTACCCCAAAAGAATTTGGGTCCCATTTGTTTGAGGGGGGAATGATGGGGGTGGGATCTGAACCCCTAAAAGGAAAAAGCCATGGCTTTTGGATGTGTACCCCAGAAAGGAAAAACGCTGAACTTTCCCATCTGGCCAGATCTGTAGTGTTCACCTGAGGCTATAATCCTATCAACTGACCTTTCATTATGGCTAAACCCAATTTCCCAATTCTGTTCTGTTACCTCCCAACTGCCCTGGACGCTTCCCACCCTTAATCCTATCTAGATCCCATTCAACCTCCCAGTCACTCCCATCAAGATCTCCCCTAGACCCCTCCTCCAGTCACCCCAGCTTACTGGCCACTCCCATCAAGATACCCCTTCTCCAGTCACCTCAAACTACTCCTAGATCCCTCCCACAATCTTTCTGCATATAAGATCCATCTTGGCCACCACTTAGAAGCTGAGACTTCCTCATGTCCTCTCATCTTAATGAGCATCAATATGTTTAGATTCTTTAAGAGTCTGGCCAATATGACTGATGTTTAATAAACCTTGTCTTTGGTTGAAAAAAAAAAAGATCATGGGCAAGAGCACCAAAAGACAAATGGTGCACCCTGTCTCAAACCCCAGAGGGTAATGACAGACTGGCAGAATAAGAAGTTTCTGACCTGTCCCTGAAACGTGACAGACGTCACCCAAGGCCAGTGGCCGACCTGTTTTGCAGTCAGCACAATTATGTCTTTTTGGTACAATAAGACTTTATGTGGGAAATGGCTTGTATTGAGAAGCCTGCTTACCTCATAGAGATTCCCTTCCCTGTGTACCAATCTATGTTTCTGCATGCATTGGACTGTAATTAGGGATGAATTAAGGCCATTGATTGACTTGTACCCTGAATTGTAAATAGTAGGTTGGCTTCCCATAATGCTAGCTACATGGTCTGGAATAAGGCAGTGCATTTAAGATCATCGAACTGAGAGATAGAAAACTATTTGCAGCAGCACTTTTTATTGAAGCAAAGAACCAAAAATAAACTGGGTGCTTACCAATTAGAGGAATAGCTAAATAAAGTATGGTGGCGCAGTGGATAGAGTCATGAAGACTCATTTTCCGGAGTTCAAATCTGACCTCAGACACTTACTTATTAGCTGTGTGACCCTGGGCAAGCATCTTAGCCCTGTTTACCTCGGTTGGAGTGGCAAACCACTCCGGTATCTTTGCCAAGAAAACCCTAAATGGGGTCACAAAGAGTCAGATAGGACTGAAGCCACTGAACAACAATATAAATGTAAGGGAATATAATTGAACCATAAGAAATAATGATAGGATAGTATTCAGAGAACAAGTGAGCAGAACCAGGAAAACAAGTTATGCAATGACTAGAATATTGTAAAAACAAAACAAAACAAAACAATCAAAAAGAAAAAAGAAAACCTTGAAAGACTTCTGAACTTTGATCAATGAAAAGACTAGGCAAGATAACAAATGACGAAGCATCCTTCCCACCTCTCCACAGAAAGGGGATGGGAATGACCTGTAGATGAAGAATGAAAGATATATGTTCAGCCACAGCTAAAGGATGGATTTGTTTTGTTCAGCTATAGCTATCTGTTACTCTGGAGGGTTTTTATTGGGTAGAGTTGTTTTTTGAGGAAAAGGGGAGTGATAGGGATAAAAAAAGCACTAAGGAAATATTTTAAATTATGCAGAAAATAGCAAAAAAAAAGACAAAAGCAGACCAATATTGATACTATCATGTTAAATTTAATATGTACTTTTAAAAAATAAGATGTCTAGAGATTCACAATATCATATACAGTCTTTTTCTGTTCTTTATGTGTAAAAATAAAATCTGATGTCATTCAAAAAAAAAGAGGGGAGGATTTGAGGGGAAAAGGAGTTCAGTTTTGGGTGTGCTGATCTTAAGATGTCTGTGAGACATCCAATTTAAGATAATTGGAAATGGGAGTCTACAGGTAAGGAGAGAAGTTAGGGCCAAGAGATCTGAGAGTTAGTTAGCTGCAAAGAGATGATAACTGAAGCAAAGGGAGCTGATAAGAAGGCTAAGTGAAATCGTATAGAGAGGCAGAAGAGAAAAGGACCCAGGACAGAGCCCTGTGGGGCAATCCCAGTTAGAAGAAATGACCTGGATGTAAGGGGACTGAGAAGCTGTGGTCAGACAGGTAGGAGGAGAGCCAGAGTAGAGTGGTGTCCTGGAAACCTAGGGAGAAGAGAGTATCCAAGAGAAGAGGTTGATCAACAGTGTCAGAAGTGAGACATCAGAAAAGCACATTGAGAAGTAAATAAAGAGTTCATACCGCTTCCTGTGTGATTTATGGTGTTCTCCATCCTCCCTTAATGGGGCACTCTGAATATACTCATAATCAGAAATCAAATCCTGTGATGTTCTGTGTGCTTGAGCAAATGCCCCTTTCTCCATGTTCTCTCCGGTATTGTTGTGTAAGAAGGTTTTTTTGTGAGGCATGGTTGCAAACTGATGAGAAGTGTGTCTAATGCATTCTTGGATAGCAATATTTTTACCCAGAAATTGGCAGACATTTTAAGGTCTCAGGGTGGGATGTCACAAATGACCTTTTTTCCCCATTGTTAGGTCTCACAGCCAGTGTATGTGAGAGGAACTCAGTCTTCCTGACTCCAAACTAGCTTCCTCTCCAGTGTCTTATGTCCCCTTGACTACGTATTTACATATACAGGTTGTCTCAAGACTTTTGGTGCAGTTTTAAGCTAAAAAACAAGGATTTGGGGGGACACCCTACACATATATAGACACATGCACACACAGAGTCATATGTGTTATTCAATTAATGATTGAAGTGTTCTCTCTAACAATGCAGAGTGTAACTCATCCAAGCCTGCCCACCCTGGACTATCTTTATCGAAGTCTTTCTCTTAAGTTTACCATAGGAGGTATGTGCTGGGCACCTTAATGTCTCTTGACCTGGAAAATACACCCAAGGATCACATTGGCTGGCCTTTGGTTGTCCCTTGCTCTTGATATGGAACCAGACCATCTTCTCTTTTACTCATACATAGTTTGATGACATCCTTTTCTCTACTTCTTTTTAACCATGCTATTGGAAGCAACAGATAAATAGATATAGATATAGATACAGATATAGATTAATTTCTATATATCTGTATATAGGTTTCAACCAATGCAATGATAAAGAAGTAGAGAAAAGAGATTGTGTACACATTCTATCATAGCCTATCCATAGTCTTTCAGCTGTAACTTGGGACATATAAAAAGTTGAAGAGACATAGTTTCTGTGTAATTGATCATTTTATTAATCATGGTAGAAATAATTAATAAATGGGGTCAGTGGCACTCTTGAATGCAGGTGGCACCAAGGCACCTGAGAAAACCTTGGAAAATACAATCCAATCTAGGAACCCTGATAACGAGGAAATGTATGTTGTCACATCCTGAGCAGATGTTCTGGGGAGTATCTTACGAGGAGGACTCTTTGAAGTTAGGCTAGAGTTTCTCTATGTATCCTGTACCCTCAGATCAATAAACTGAGTCAGTTCTGCTGCTCCACCTGGCCCATGTCTCAAGTTCATTTCGCGCTCTTCCGTTCAGAGCACTATTTGATTGCTGGCGACACAGGGAGAGATCCCATCTAGCTGGGCTAATCATGGAAAGTTTCATGGAGGAAGAAAAGTTACCTTTCAGTTGAATCTTATAGCATGGGGTAGTTTCCTAGACAAAGATGAGGCTAGAGAGGTGGAGGGGAAGAGAGAGAAGGAAGAAGAAACAAAATGATCTAGAGGGCAATCCAAGGAGAGGAAATGGCAAAACAAAAAGTGTGTAGACAGGATTCTACCACTCCTCTATGGGAAATGGCAAATGGACTAGTTTTGCTAGAATACAGGGTCTGTGTTGGGGTTGTCTCAGGAAATAAGACTAGAAAGATAAAATGGGACAAGACTTTGAAGGGTCTTGAATGCCATGTTAAGGAGCTTGAATTCCATTCAGTGGTTAATTGGAAACGTAAGGTTATAGGATCATAGATTGGAGCTAAAAAAGGAACCTTAGAGGTTTAACCTCCTTCTGACCTCATTTTATAGATGGGGAACTGAAGCCCAGAGAAGCCAAGTAACTTCCCCAGAGTCACAGAGTTATAAAGTTGATCCCTTGATTCCAAATCCAGCTCTCTTTCTCCTATACCACACTACAGATTGTTGGAATCTTGCAGCACCATAAAGACTAGATTTCCATGTAGGAATCAAGGATGATGAACCCTTTTGCAGAGCTTCAGATTAGTTATCTTTAAAATAGACAGGTTTGTTAGATGCCTTCTGCAGTCCCTTAAAACACTGACATGCTAAATGGCATTAATAAGCCAAAGTCACAAAAAGCAAAAAGCTGACAAACGATATCTATAGCCATAATGCCAAGAATGTCTTCATGTGTGTAGAGTAAAGAAGATCACCACCTGTGTGTTGGAAAGTAGTGTAGGCCTTTTTGTTGTGGAAGGAAGGGTGCCCATAAATTGGGGGATGGCTGAACAAACTCTACTCTATGAATATAAAGGAGTATTACTGCATCATGAATACAGATTAAGAAACATCTGGGAAGGCTTGTGTGAACTGATAGATACAGAGCAAAATGAGCTGAATCAGCAGAACAATTTACACAGGACCACAAAAGTCTGAAGGCAAACAGCTTTGAAAGACTATAAAACTGTGAGCAATGAAGTGACCAGTGATGGCCTGAGAAAAGTGTTGATAAAGCATGGCACTCACCTCTTATCCAAAAAGTAATGGATTGGAGATAGAGAATGAGACATTATTTTTAGACATGGCTTGTGTGTTGGTTTATCTTGCTTGATGACATTTATTCATTACAAGAGAGAGCTTCTATTTAGGTAGTAAGGGGTAGTGGGTAGTGGTATAGATGACCAAAAAAAGAATGAAAGTAATGTGTTAATTTTTTCAGTAGCTTTTCCACACAGACAGAAGTCTCTAATGGCTTTGCCATCTTTGCTTATAAAGAACAACAGGGTACATTAGAATTCCTACATAAAACTGCCTTCCAATAAATCTGTCTTCTCTTTCTCTTACCTACAATCTCTCTTTTGTGCTAGTGGCAGATTAGCTATGCTAATAGAAAGTTCTGCTTATGTCACTTCCCTGCTCAAAAAGCTTCTATGTCTCCACATTGGCTAAAAAAAAAATTAAATTAATGCTTCTTCTCCTGGCATTCAATGTCTTCTATAATCTGACCTCCAATCTACTTTTCTAAAATTATCTGATTCTCTAATTGATAAATGGTCAAAAATATGAATAGGCAGTTTTAAGATGAAGAAATCAAAATTATCTGCTGACATATGAAGAAGTGCTCTAAATCACTTTGGATTAGAGAAATGAAAATAAAAACAACACTGAGGTATCATATCTATCAAATTGGCTAACATGATAAAATAGAAAAATGATAAATGTTGGAGAGCATGTGGGAAAATTGGAACACTAATCCATTGTTGGTGGAGTTGTGAACTGAACCAACCATTCTAGAGAGCAATTTGAAACTATGCCCTGAGGGCTGTAAAACTGTGCATACTCTTTGATCCAGCAATACCACTACAAGGTCAGTATCCCAAAGAGATCATAAAAAATGGAAAAGGACCTATGTGTGCAAAAGTACTTATAGCAAGTCTTTTTGTGGTGGCAAAGAATTAAAAATTGAGGGAATGCCCATCAGCTGGGGAAGTGGTATATGAATGAAATGGAATATGTTTGTGCCATAAGAAATGATGAGCAAGTGGACTTCAGAAAAACCTGGAAAGACTTAAATGAATTGATCCTTAAATGAAGCGAGCAGAAGCAGGAGAACATTGCACATAGTAACAGACACAATGAGAAGACTAACTTTGACAGACTCATCTCCTCTTAGCAATGCAACGATCCAAGACAACTTCAAAGGACTCATGATGGAAAATCCTGTCCACATCCAGAAAAAGATCTATGGAGTATGAATGCAGATTGAAGCACATTATTTGATCTCTTTTTTTTTCTTTTTTGTTTTTTTCTTCTTTCTCATGGCTTCTCCCACTGATTCTAATTTTTCTTTACAACATGACTATTGTGAAAATAGTTTCAATATGAACGTATATGTAGAGACTATATCAGATTGCAAGCCAAATTGGGGCAGGCTGAGGGTAGAGATAGGAAGAAAACTTAAAACTCAAAATCTTATGGAAATAAATGTTGAAAACTAAAAACAAATTATATTTTTAAAAGGGAAAAGGACCTATGCATGCAAAAATATTTATGGCAGTCCTTTTTGTGGTGGCAAAATATTGGAAATTGAGAGGATGCCCACAAATTGGGAATGGTTGAACTAGCTGTGGTATATGAATACAATGGAATACTGTTGCGCGATAAGTGATTTCAGAAAAACCTGGAAAGACTTGTACAAACTGATGCAGTGAAATGAGCAGAATCAAGAAAACTCTTTTCAGAAACACAGTGACTCAAGACAAGTACAAAGGACTCATGAAGGAAGATGCTATCCATATCCAGATAAAGAACTGATGAACTCTCAATACAGATTAAGGTATATTTTTTCTCACTTAATTCTTTTTCATGGTTTCTTTTTCCTTTTGACTGTTTCTCCTTTTACAACTGTGATTAATATGGAAATATGTTTACATGATAGCACATGTATAACCTGTATGAAATTGCCTACCATTTTCAGAAGTGGGGAGTGGAGAGAAAGAGGGAGAAAAATTTGGAACTTAAAATTTTGTAAAAATGAATTCTAAAAAATTATCTTGACGTGTAATTGGGGAAAAATAAAATACTATTAAAATGTAAAAAATAAAATATAATTATCTGATGCTATAATAACCGAATCTTTGAATTGGGGAGAATTTATAAAATCATCTAGCCTAGCTGCTACCCAAATCATAAATTCCCAACATCTCCAATATTAGTTATCCAACCTCTTCTTAAACATTTCTAGTGAAAATAAGCTCATCACTCCATGAAACAGCCCCATCTCCCCCTTTTGGACAGTTCTAATTAATGCCTTGAGCAAAGCTTTTCTTATTTCTTTGACCTCAGGGTCCTCCACTAAAAAGCAAAGATTTTGAACTACTTAGTTTCCAATTGATTCTACTAGCCTGAATTGTTAGGAAGTTGCTCTTCATGTTAAGACAAAATATATTTCATGGTCCCTGTTACCTAGATTTAATTATCTATTTATTATTTAAGCCAGCAATGGCAATAATTATTTATTAATATATTTAATATAATTAACAAGTAATTGTTATTTAATTTAATTGTTTATTGATAGTAGTTGTGGTTGTAGCATTCAATTAATTATTTAATTATTGTTAAGTGGAGGACTTTATATTTGATCCTAAAGATAATCAGGAAACACTGAAATTCGCTGAGTAACAGTCAAATTCCACTTCCTTTATTGGTAATAATAATAATAATGATAATGATAATGATACTAGCAAGAAGGAGGAAGAAAAGGAGGAAGAGGAGATGATGAAGAAAAAGAACTTACATTTATATAGTACTTACTATGTGCCCCATGATGTGTTAAGCATTTTACAATTGTTATCTTATTTGATCCTCACAACAACCTTGGGAGGTATGTGCTACTATTATCACGATTTTACAGATAAAGAAACTGAGGCACAAAGAGGTTAAATGACTTGCCCAGGGTCCCACAGCTAGTAAGTGTCTAAGGACACATTTGAACTCAAGCCTTCTTGACTTCAGGCCCACACCACTTTTCAGATTATGCTGTATATATTTTGTATGTAACTAGTTATTTACGGGTGGTCTCCCAATTAGAATTTCTAATTCCTTGAGAGCAGGGATGGTTTGGGCTTTTCTTTCTCTCCCCAGCACTTAGCACAGTGCCTGATATACAGAAAACCCTTAACAAATGTTTGTTGACTGATTGAATTTAGGAAAATCATTTCGGTGGTTGTATGGAAATAAGTACTTTCTCTTGGGTTCTCACATTCCTTGGTTTATATGGCTTTTAAAAGATTTTGCTTTCTGCTTTTATCTAGCAATTTGTACATAGGTCATAGCCATTTGACTGGAAAGCGTGTGCTTTGAGAGCAGTTCCAATCATAATACTTTACAAACATCGTCCAAGTAATTACAGTAGTTTGCAGACTGGTACTTCTGACATAGCACTTGATACCTCTGTTACAAAGTATCACATTCGGCTCTTATTACAATGTTCTGCCTTACATACATCTCCTTGCCCTGATTGTAAGCACCTAGAGGGCAGTTTCTCTTTTAGTACTTTACAAACATCATCCATGCAAAGACAGTGTTTTGTAAACATACTAGGTGCTTACAAACAGCTCTTTGTAACTCTTGTACTTTACATCCTATTCCTTTTTTTTTTTTTAGCTCTTCGGTGTGCTGATAGGTCTCTCTGGCTAGATTGCAAGCACCTTGAGGACAAGAACTGTGTGTTTTATTTCCCATTCAATGCCTAGCATGGTTCTTTACACATAATATGCACTCAATAAATGTGTTGAACTGAATTAAATTGAGCTGAATTCAGTTGAATTGAATGCCCCTATGTCCTATGCCAGGAGGAAATTTCCAACCCCAGCAAATTTGATAGGTCTGGAAGTTCCCTCAAGAATGCTATAGCCCTGGTTGTTTAAAAAAAAAAAAAGAAAAAAGAGAAGGAAAAGCTCCCATCAATCTCTTACTACACAGGACAGCAGCCTCAACACAGCTGACCGAGGGAAAAAATATGATAAATCAGACCACGAGGATGTTTATTGTATCAAGAAAAGAAAATAAATCTCCTCACTATAAAATGGCTGAAACAGGTCACTCCTCACTTCATTCTATCACTTATCACCTCTCTTAATTTCCCTAGTGAAGAAATATAGGGGTAAAGAAATGGGAAAGCCATGTTCCGTGCAATTGTCTCTCAAGATCAGCCATTAGACAACTAAACACTGTAAAACTTGGCAATTTCTCTGAAATGGACTGGCGAAGAGAATCAGTGGTAGCTAGGGGTGGCACAACAGGTACAGTACCAGGCTGTGTGGCCCTGGGCAAGTCACTTAACCTTGTTTGTCTCAGTTTCCTCATCTGTAAAATGAGCTGGACAAGGAAATGGCAAACCATCCCAGTATCATTGCCAAGAAAACTCCAAATGGGGTCACGAAGTATAGGACATGACTAAAACAACTGAACATAAGGAGAATGAACAAAAACTTCAAAGTTCTTAGCAAGCAAAATCGATATAGGTCAAATAGCTGTAAACTGTAGACTTAGCTTTGATTTATTTGCATCAAGCAGGTGGAGATAAAGAGCTACCTTAGCCCATTTGATCAAATGGGGATAGAGGGCTATACAAACTACCCAAAACTTGGGCAGTTGGGGCCCAGAATGGGAAAATGGAGAAAACTCACTGAAAACCATGGCATTCTTTTAAAAAAAAACAATAATTGCTTTTAAACAAGGCTTGTTGATACTTTTGTTTATATTAGAGCCGTATTTCGAAATGTCTTCCACTTCTCCCCCCCCTTCTAAATTGAACTGTTCCTCATTACAAAGAAAAACAATTCAGCAAAAGTAAATAACACAGTGCCCAAGTTGAACAACACATGTGTAGGCCCTGTTCCAAAACTCATTGGCATGGGACTCTTTCCTTATTGGCAGAGATGAACTCTCTGCCCTGTGCAACAGGCAGAGTAGAGTTGGTAAGAGGTGAGAAAACTCGAGCCTTCTCTAGTCCTCTTTGGGACTTTTCAAGCTTCAGACCTCCTTGGGAACTCTTCAGACATAGAGTTGCTTTGGGCACTTTTGGCTTCCAGGTTCAAGAAGGAAGATGGAAGAGGACAAGTCCACTTCAAGTTGCTAAAGGAAAAGAAATGAGAAAAAGTGGCAGTCTCCATTATGCCCCTGTCTCCAGTTTGCTATACTAGACTTCAGGCACTTTCCCTTTGGGTGAGATCAAGGACACTCTCCATTGGTTGCGCTGAGTTCTTCAATTCCAAATGGGAGAGACCCTTCATTCTGCATTGTCTGTTGTATATTCTTCTATGAGTACCTTTTATGATTTGTTTTGCTATGATTTGGATAAATGGGGTTTCTTTGCTATTCTCTGTTCATTGTGGAACTGGTATTTGGTGGGAAAGGAATCAAGCCTTACATATAATGAAGTTAGATCAAACCTGATTATATCCCCTAGATTCACAATATTTAAGAGATCAAGGAGATATAATTCCAGCCCAGTACCCCTCTCTCTGAGGAGAACAGAGTGGCCTCTGACTTCAACTTTCTGCTTCCTCTCCTGGAAGGAAATAGTCTCCTTTGGAGGAGGGTGGCGGGGGAGAAAGGACTAGAGATGTACTTTCTGCCTCTCTATGAGCCACACAGCAGCCCGTCCCTAATCCCTTCCTTGCCTTTTTATGGAGAGGGGGGAGATAATTTTCATTATCATTTCTCTAGGAGTGTTGTTAGTTTTTTAGTTACTCAAACCGTGGTTTCCTTTCAGTTACCCTTTTGAAGGCAGCTAGATGGTGTAGTGGATAGAGTTCAGTCTGGAACCAGTTAGACTTGAGTTCAAATGTGGGCTCAGGTACTTACTAGTTGGGGGGCTTAACATCTGTCTACCTCAGTTTTTTCAACTGTAAAATGAAATAATAATAGCACCTACCTCCCAAGATTGTTGTGAGGATCAAATGAGATTTTATAAAACACTTAGCACAGTGCCCAATACTTAGTAAATATTCATTTCCTTCATTTGCACTTGTAGTCATTGTGTATATTTTTCTTTTGAAAAAACATGGCTATACTTCTGGGATGCAGGTTTCATTAAGTGACTTTGATCTTACAGGTTTATGTTATTTGAGATTTAAAGTTGGAAATGACCTTAGAGACCATTTAGTCTAGCCCCTCATTTTACACATCTGAAAACTAAGGCCCATGGAGTCACTTGCCTAAAGTTGTACAGGTTGTAAGTATATGCTGCCTAATTCAACAACACCTTGTCTGGAATTTAGATCAGAAGGGTAAGCCTGAGAAGCAAGAAGCAGCTAAGAAGGGTACAGAAATGACGTGTTTGGTTTTGATTCTGAAAAAGCAAGTAATTACCAGGCTTCAACCAGATCTCAGATGCCTCCCTAAAATACCCTTTAGTCCTGACCCTGACTGGTTTCATTAGTTGACTGCTGTGCATGCTGGGATTTTTTGCTTTGTTTTTAAATGATCCCCACCTATTTCTATTTCAGGTCTAACCACACTGAACACAAACACATCTACCTTCATGTGGTCTCAACTCAAAGAATTTTAATTCAATCTAATGAATCACTGATTTGCATTTGAAATTTGAAGGTTATAAATTGAAGTAGAGTCTAAGAAAGTTGGTCTCCATTAACCAGAGGTCACCCATCTCAAGCCTAACCATTGCCAAATGAGCATGTTCCAACACCCTGCTGAAGTACTGAGCAATATACCTGTAACACTCTTTATAAGAAGACTGAGAGAAACAGAATTCTTCTATACTGAAGATTTTTAAATGGTGCTCAATAGGTTAGGCAATATATAAAAAGGATTGCTCAACTTTTTTCTCTATTCTCTAAGAGTTTACATTCTATGATAGACATACAAATAATTTAAACTCCTTGAGATTAAGGACTGTTTAATTTTTGCCTTTGTATCCTCAGTTCCTGGCTCATAGGAGCTTAACAAATTCTTATTGATTATATCAAACACACAAATGTAGCTCATATGAGCTGTGGAGATGTTTATCACAACTCTTATCTCCATTAAAAAGACGTCTTAAGCTTGACTCCATTTTCATCTTAGTTCTTAGGGGTACCTCCTGAGGAGTTGAAAGTGGTTAATGTATGAGCTCAGAATGGTATGCTTTTCCCAAAGATTCATCAGAGAGTATTCATTGAGAATCATTTAATCAGCCATTCAGCTTTTTTTTTCTTTTTGGTGAGGCAATCAGAGTTAAGTGACCTGCCCAGGGTCCCACAGCTAGTTAGTGTCAAGTGTCTGAGGTCAGATTTGAACTCAGGTCCTCCTGACTCGAAGGCTGGAGCTCTATCCACTGTACTACCTACCTGTCCCTCATTCAGCTTTTAAAGAGGAGTCTTTAAGAAGGTGGAACAATGAGAACAACTGGTTTAAAAATCCACCTCCAAAGCCTGTGGCATCCTCTCCCTCAAGTACTCAGAGTCCAAAGGAAGGTAGGCTCAAACTTAGAAAGCCTACCTGCCAAAGGGGTAATGCAGCATTTAGATGCTAAAGTCTTATTTTCCCATTGATGAAGGTGTTCCAGATGTTTCTCCTGTTGAAGCCTGAGGAATCAGTGTCCATCTATCCTTGGCTCACAATGCAGTCACTGCAATCAAATGATCTAGGAATGCAGCTAGGACACCAGTGGGAAGATGGGAAGCCAAATATCCTCCATATTCTTTGAGATTACCTCCTTTGTACTCCTTTGGGCATCTCCATCATCCCCCAGGAACCTCATCATCCTACAAGATTGCATCAGTCTTGGTATTCATATCTCCTCAGTACTTTCTGCCCTTCTGATTGGAGGGGAGAGCACAGAGTTTCTCCCAAAGCCTCCATTTAAGGAGAGAACCCAGCTGCACTCCTTCAGATTTCTCCATCATCCCTCCACCCCCTACCTTCTAAAAACATTTTCACAGTCATATTGTAAAGAAGAATTAGAACCATGGGAGGAACCACGAGAAAGAAGAAACAAAACCAAACCAAGAAAGAGAGCAAATAGTATGCTTCGATCTGTGTTCAGACTTCATAGTTCTTTCTCTGGATGTGGATAACATTTTCCACACTGAGTCTTTTAGAGTTGTCTTAGATCCTGGCATTGCTGAAAAGAGCTAAGTCTATCAAAGTTGGCTGTTACTGTGTACAATGTTCTCCTGATTCTGCTCACTTCACTCAGCATTGGTTCATGTAAGTCTTTCCAGGTGTTTCTGAAGTCCACCTGCTCATCATTTCTTACAGTATAATGCAATAGTATTCCATTACGTTCATATACCACAACTTGCTCAGCCATTCTCCAATTGATGGGCACTCCCATAATTTCTAATTCTTTGCCATCACAAAAAGAGCCGCTATGAATATTTTTGTACGTGTGGGTCTTTTTCCCGTTTGTATGATCTCTTTGGGATACAGCCCTAAAAATGATATTGTTGGGTCAAAGGGTCATCCCCCATCTTTTGCGTGGTTTTATTTACCCAATAAATTATAATCTCCTTGAGGACAGGGACTGAATTTCTTTTTTGTATTTGTATCCTAGCTCTTAGTACAGTATTTGGCACATATTTTTGTTGTGTTATTTCAGTCATGCCTGACACTTCATGACCCCATTTTGGGGTTTTCTTGGGAAAGATACCGGAGTGGTTTGCCATTTCCTTCTCCAGCTCTTTTTACAGATGAGGAACTGGCACATAGTAGGTGTTTAATAAATGTTCATTGCCTGCCTGCCTGATAAGAACCTCCTCTGGCCAAAAAGGGGAAGAGGGAAGGAGACCTGGACAAAATCAAAGCCAAAGCCTCTCCTTACCTCCTCCCCATCCCTTCTCCCTTCCTGCCACCAAGAAGTTTCCTTCTCAGAGGGCTAAACCAGACTACCACTCTTATTCCAACCTTTCTAATGAATCTGGTTCTTATTAGCTTGGTAATTTGTACATGACCATAGGGCATGGCAGCAGTTCTCATCTAGTTAAGGTATCTAGCTTGAAATGAGGTGGTGATGCTTTCAACTATACCCCCACACAAAGAAAACAGACTCTCAGAGTTGGAAAGGCCTAGGAAGCTATCCTGAGTATCCCATACACACAAAGGAAACCTCTCTACAAAATTCCAACAAGTGCTCATTTGGCTTCCATTCAAAAAACAGTAGGAGAGATCTACTTTCTGAGATAGGCTGTTCTACTTTTGCACAGGTTTAATCCAGTAATTAAATACTTTTGTTTGTTTGCTTTACATTAAGCTAAAACATAATTCTCTATAATTTCCACTCATTACTCTTAATTCTGCCCTCTGGGATTAATTCTATTCCCTCTTCCACATGACAACCTTTGACATATTGGAAGACAGGTATGATGATGCCTCTAAATCTCTTCTCCAGCCTAAACATCCCCAATCTTTCAACTAATCCTCACTTATCTCATCATCACCATCATCCTGGCTGTTTGCCCTCTCCAAAGCTCATCAATATCCACTTAACGTCTCTAGCTTGGGTGTCCCCTTCTGTAAAATGAAAGAATCAGACTAGATGCTATGACTCTTTCAAGACAACCAGCTAGTGCAAATAACTGATAGGAAGTAGTCAGCAATATAAATGTAATAACCAAGAAACATTTTTGAGAATTGAGAGAACTGATATTCATGTAAATGCCCTAATCAATGTATGCAAACAATAGAATAAAGAAGAAAAACAGCTAATATTTGTATAGGGCAATCATAGCAATTCATAAAACATGATATTCACAGTTATTTCATTTGGTGCTTATAACTACACTCTGAGTTAGGTAGTGTTGCATTTTCCATAAAAATACTGAGACTCAGAGAGAATATATAGCATATTCACAATCACAGAGTTACTAACTAAAAGCTGCTGGCTTTTAACTCAGATATCTGGACTCCAAATGCAGTATGCTACCAATTTAAAAAGTAATACTAGAAGATAAAATGTTTATGAAATTTGGATATGACAACTATGAAGAATGGTCATAGCTATGATAGTTTTAAGGCAAAGCAGTGAAAAGCAGAACTACGTAGCTATGCTGGTCAGGCTCATCATATAACAAGCTTAATAGCTGCAAATACATTTATAAGTATTTACTACGTGCAAGGTCCTATATATCAGACATTAGAGATACAAAGACAAAAATGAGAAAATCTCTGTACTGACATTCTGCTGACAGTGTCCTACTATTTTCCATGTCTAACCCCTTTAGGATGGCTCTATCTCAGGGTTACGTCCTACACTTCTCTCTTTCCACTCTTGATGATCCCGTGATGATCTCTTCTGCTCCATGGATCTAATTCATATGACTCATAGGCCTCTCTCCAGTCTCTCTCCTGAATCCAATCTCACTTCACCAAACTTACCTATTAGTCATATCCAGTTTAATGTCCCATATGCATTCCATGTGTCTAATACGGACCTTCGTCCCCCTCCCCCAACCCAACCCTCTTTTCAATCCTCACAACCCTACAGTCATTCTCAGCTCTTCATTGCTTTTCATCCCCCAAATCAAATTGTTACTATCTCTGCAAAATATTTCATTTCCATCTCCTTTCCAGCAAACACAACTGCCACCCTTGTTTAAAAGGCCTCATCAACTAACTATTCCTTGGACTATTGCAAATCTGCTTCCATTCTCTGCCTTCTTCTATCCACTCTCCATCTAGTTGCCAAAAATAACCTTTCTAAAGCACAGGTGTGGTCATGCATTCTCCTCTTCAAGAGCTTTCACTGTTTTTCTCTATTGCCTTTAGGATAAAATATAAACTTCATGGTTTGCTGTTTAAAGGCATTTACAATCTGTCTTCAGACTGTTATCTGACATAATTCCCCCTCATGTTATTTGGCCCACTTTCTGTTGCTCCTCATAAATGATCTTCTATCTCTGGCCTCTATGCCTCTGCATAAAATGGCTTCCATTTGTGGGATGTTCTTCTTCCTCAGCCACATCTCTGAGAATTCCCTAGCTTTTTTCCAGACTCACCATTTTCACGGAGGTTATTTTCCCAGTCCTCATCCCTCCAGTTGTCAGTGGTCTCTTCCTACAAAATTACTTTGCATTCATTTTATATAGCACTTACTTTGTATAAAGGGTAGAATCAGACTAAAGAAAACAAAGACAAGAAAAACAAGCAAATTAGATCAAGTACATGTAAAGGAGAACCACGCTAAAGGCAATACAATTGAAAAGGGCACTGAGGGATGAATTCACAAGGTATCTAAAAGAGGGTAAGATACCAGAGGCAGAGGGGGAAAATCTCAGCCCTTATTGTTTTAAAAAATATGAACAAAAAATAACCTCCAACCTATATGCCTTCACTCTCATTTATACAAAGTCTTTATAAGGTTCATCTATGCATGCATCAAGGGCATCTTCAGACAGTATTAATAGGGAATAAGGCTTTTAAGAACAATGTTCAACAATGGATCAATTTTTAACATCTCAGTTGACTGAAGGACGCAGAAAATATAAGATCCCACTGTACTTATTATCACTGGTTGTAAAAAAGCATTTGACTCAGCTGAACAAAACGCCACCTTACAGACTCTTTTATAAGGTGTGTCACATCTGTATGTCAAGATCATTAAAGATTCCTTGGAAAATGTAACAACAAAAATAATCCTGCTTAATGTTCACCTGCAAATAAATATCAAATTGGAGGTAGCTAGGTGGTTCAGTGGATAGGGCTCTGGGCCTGGAGTCAGAAAGACCTGAGTTCAAATCTGGCCTCAGATACTTGCTAGCTGTGTGGCCCTGGGTAAGTCACTTAACCTCTGTTTGTCTTAATCCATTGGAGAAGGAAATCGCAAATCACCCCAGTATCTTTGCCAAGAAAACCCCATGGACAGTATGGTCTACAGGGTCATGAAGAGTCAGACACACCTGAACAAGAACAACAAAACATGAAGTGAGGCATAATGTGGGGGTGTTTGCTTACCAACAGTATTTATCACTGTGATGGAAGAGATCCAGCGGAGTCCAGGTCAAAGAGGGATCCTGCGAGGGGTGAAGTCCCCCAGATGTTCCTGTAAACAAATGACATCACATTGAGTGCATCAAGCCTCAACACATGGCAAAGCCCCATCAAAGAGATCTGAAATCATTCAAAGGAGTTTGGCTCATCCATTCACACAGGAAAGACCAAGTGGATGAAGAATTCTATTGCGCATATTTCAACATGAATAGACACCATGTAAAGATTGTCCAGTAGGACAAGTAGGAAACATTCTTGACCCCAAGTTGAAAAGAGGAAAACAGTGGCTTGAAATTTCAAAGCACTTTTAATGATCCCAAGTCACCCATACCATAACAGTGAAGGCCTGTCTTTTCAATACAAATATTTAACTGGTGTTGCCATATGGCAGTAAGACCTGGAGCACCAGGACCTCTGAAGAACTAAAGGTGAGCATCACATATGGAGCAATGAAAAGGTATGTGGTAGACGTGACCAGCTTGTAATATATAGCCAAAGAACAATTCCAAAAGAGAACAGGCATAAAGAATGTCATCAAAGAATTGTAAGCAGAAAGGGATGGACTGGTCACATGGCAAACGCTGGAGATGACAGACAGAAAGATGGCTAGAATACTTCATTGTTACCCTCTTCATTAGGAGAGAAAGTGAAGAATAGTCTCTAGCATATTTGGAGTGAACTTTGGGTAAGGAGGGGACATGGGCAAAAGTCACATATGATAGTCAGGCATGAATGGGTTGTCATCTGCATTTTTGGAAGAAATTCCCAAATCAATGAGATCATAGATCCATTTGAGTATTTTGTGGGGTTTTTTGTCTATATATGTATTGAATTCCCCAATAAAATAGAAATTTCATTAGGGTAGGGAATTCTTTATTTTTGTCTTCGTACCCTCAGTTCTGAGTAGAATATCTTACACACAACAACATTAATATGATTAAATACAGTAATCAAATCATATTAATACTACATCATTAAATGCTATTTATTTATTAAATCAAATAAACGTGAAATTTATTTTAATTGATTTTTCCTTTGTTAACTTTAGGAAAGACTCATGAAGAATGATGAATCCCAGAATCTATTTAAATGATGAGAGAGAGAGAGATTGGCTGGTACTGTGAGATACAGAGAGTGTTATATATTTGATAGAGTTTAGAATTGGGGAGGGTGAACTGTGAAAGGAGGACTTATAGTAGCTGCATCTAAGATGAACACTAGACATGTTCTGGGGCAGACAAAGCAAGAAAGGTAATAAGGTATTTTTAATTGCTAAAATAAACAAAGGCTTCAAAGCTGGAATACCGCAAAATTAAAAAAAAAAGCAGAGGAAGTTAGGTCATGAATCACAGGATCATAGAAATGGAAGACTAAGCAGGAAAAAAAAAACCCCAAGCATTTCAATCCCTTCATTTTACAAACAAGGAAACCAAGCCCTAGAGAGGTCAAGTCATTTATCCAAGATGATTAAAACTTGCTAGTCTACATAGGATTTTGTTTTATTTGGTCCCAACCCTGGCCATATATATATATATTCCTGCAAAATTTTGTGTAAATTGATTTTTTGGTGTCTCAAGCCAGAAGGAAAGTCTGTAATTTAAAAGGGTCTTATTGCAAGTGCTTTTTTGAAAAGAAAATAGCTTATATTTCTATATTGCTTCAGCGTTTAAAAAAAAAGCATTCCTTACAACAACTGTGTAATGTAAGTAGGTTAAATATTATTATCCCCATTTAAAGGTGAGGAAACTGCAGGTTAGAAGGGATAATTGTCTTCTCCATGGTCATACTGCAAGTGACAGAGCCAGGATTTGAACAGGCGTCTCTCCAGACTCAAGTGCTTTCCCCTCTCTGCTTTGCTTGATTTACTTTAAATTCTAATTTTCTTCTCTTCAATCTCCTCCCCTTCCTTCTATATGTTTATTTATTGATTTACATAGAACTAGACACACCTGTATTAGGGAAAATGTATTTTCCATTAGTTAAATTTTAATCAATAAGCATTTTTTAACAATAAATGTGTAGTCCATTGTACTTGGTCTGTACCTTTCTTCACCACTACTTCATTTTCCATAGTGTTTTACCCACACATAGACTGGATAGACCACTTGGCTATGTTTGTGTGGTTTTATTGTGAGAGGGTACAGGAGAAAGTGGGTCTGAGGTTCAAGCACAAGTGAGGTTATTGTGGTCCAAAGAGGAAAAAGTTCATTAGAAACCTTTTCATAGAATAAACCTAAGGAGCTCCTTCCCACAGCCTCAGCTGCTGTGGACAACAAGACCACATTTTGATTACACAGGATACATTCATATTGGGTTTTCTGCTGCTGAAGAATATCTGCTATGTTCTTGGACTATACTTTGGTGAGTCAGATTCATCAAAGCCCTACTCATAGCATAGCCACACAGCCACACAGAAGATTGAGATATCTATTTCCTAGAAATGGCCATGGCAGAAATGGTGATAGTGGGAAGCATTTCCCAGCAAAACTCAACTATGCCTGGGAATTTCGGCCAACCCACAACCAGAACACCCAGACTGTACTTTCTGCTTCCCATCAGAGCCAGAAATGGAAAAACAAGCCAGCTCATCATTTTTTCCTGCTGATTTCTTAAAAAGTTGATAAAACATGAGGATCTGGGGCAGCTTCAAGGTGCCTCTGAAACAGAGATTACTCGAAATGCCAGCCAGGAATGGTCCCCCACTTCTCCTCATCAGGTCTCCTAACCTTCCAAGAACACTTGGGGAAGGAGAAGGATTTTTCACTCCAGCACCCGTTGTGTTATGCTATTTCTTGTACTTATCTCCTTTCGTTCATGTTGGTAGCTTTCTGTTCAGGTGTGTCTCTTTCTGTAGGAAATTTTTGGATGTTCCCTTTCATAGGGACAGTATTAGATGGGTAGAATATAAAGATTGTTCCCTTTCATAAAGACTGACCAAGGTCAAGATGGCAGAGTAAAAGTAGTGACTTGCTTGAACTCTCCCCCAAACCCCTCCAAATACCTGTAAAAAATGGCTCTAAACAAACTCTAGAGCAGCAGAACCCACAAAAAGACAGAGTGAAACAAATTTCCAGCCCAAGACAACCTAAATGGTTGATTGCAAAGGTCTGTTGTGCCAGGCTGGGAGAGCAACACAATTCAGGGTGGGCTGTGCAGGTAAAGACCAGACCTCAGTGAACCTGGAGCAGACCTCAGGGGACTGAATCAAGGGGAAGTTTCCTTCTCAACCCACAAATGCCAAAGACAACTTAGAAGGTCAGTGGGAAAGGTCTGTCAGACCTCAGTGAGAGAGGAGCTCTGTCCAGCCCCAGTCCTGGCACAGCCTTGGGGCAGTGGCTGCTTTCAGAGCCCTTTGCCCACAGATGGTGGGGGAATCAAGTGGCTGATCAGAGGGGGATTGCAGAGATCTCATTCCTGGTGTGGAGGCAGAATTCTCTTGCTTTGCACTTGCTTGGATGTAGGTCACAGTCCTGGATGGCGGTTGGGATAAGGAGGAGTGCTGGTGTGATGGAACTTGAAGTGGTGGTGGAGATGAAATTGTCTCACAGTTCCAGGGCAGAAAAGAGTGCTTGTGGTCACTCATAGGCCAGAACACAGGCCAGGAAAGGAGTAAATACCTTGACTTTGATCATACCACCTTGGAAGAGCTGAAAATTTATAGGTCCCTAGAACAATCTCTATACAAAACCCCTGAAGCTTGGGACGGAACATTCTCCACACTGGAAACATACCTGTAACTTAACAAACAGTCAAGGAATTGGCTGGGAACATGAGCGAACAGTGCAAAAAAAAAGTCAGACCATAGAATCTTACTTTGCTGACAAAGAAGATCGAAACATACAAACAGAAGAAGACAACAAAGTCAAAACTCCTACATCCAAAGCCTCCAAGAAAAATATGAGTCGGTCCCAGGCCATGGAAGAGCTCAAAAAGGATTTTGAGAAGTAAGTAAGAGAAGTAGAGGAAAAACTGGGAAGAGAAATGAGAGTGAAAGCAAGAAAATCATGAAAAACAAGTCAACAGCTTGTTAAAGGAGACACAAAAAATACTGAAGAAAATAACACCTTAAAAAACAGACTAACCCAAATGTCAAAAGAGGTCCAAAAAGTCAATGAGGAGAAGAATGCCTTAAGAAGCAGAACTGGTCAAATGGAAAAGGAAGTCCAAAAGCTCACTGAGAAAAGAAGTCTTTAAAAATTAGAAAGGAGCAAATGGAAGCTAATGACTCCATGACAAGTCCAGAAATTACAAAACAAAACCAGAAGAATGAAAAAATAGAAGACAATGTGAAATATCTCATTGGAAAAACAACTGACATGGAAAATAGATCCAGGAGAGATAATTTTAAAATTATTGGACTACCTGAAAGCCATAATCAAAAAAAGAGCCTAGACATCATTTTTTCAAGAAATTATCCCGGAAAATGCCTTGATATTCTAGAACCAGAGGGATAGAAATTGAAAGAATCCACCAATCACCTCCTGAAAGAGATCTCTAAAGGATAACTCCTAGAAAATATTATAGCCAAATCACAGAGTTCCCAGGTCAAGGAGAAAATATTGCAAGCAACCAGAAAGAAACAATTCAAGTATTGTGGAAACAATAAACAGGATAACAAAAGATTTAGCAGCTTCTACATTAAGAGACCAGAGAGCTTGGAATGTGATATTCTGGAGGTAAAAGGAACTAGAATTACAGCCAAGAATCACCTACCCAGCAAAACTGAGTGTAACCCTTCAGGGGGAAAAATGGATATTTAGTGAAATAGAGAACTTTCAAGCACTCTTGATGAAAAGACAAGAGATGAATAGAAAATTTGACTTTCAAATACAAGACTCAAGAGAAACGTGAAAAGGTAAACAGGAAAGAGAAATCATAAGGGACTTATTAAAGTTGAACTGTTTAAATTTCTACATGGAAAGATGATATTTATAACTCATGAGATCTTTGTCAGTATTAGGTAGTAGGAGGGAATATATATACAGACAAAGGGCACAGGGTGAGTTGAATATGAAGGGATGATATCAAAAAAAAATTAAGGGGTGAGAGAGGATTGTACAGGGAGATAGAGAAAGGGAGAGTAGAATGGGGTAAATTATCTCACATACAAGAGGGAAGAAAAAGCTTTTACCATGGAGGGGCAGAGGGGAGAGGTGAGATAGAATAAATGAATCTTACTCTCATTGGATTTGGCTTAAGGAAGGAATAACATACAAACTCAATTGGGTATGGAAATCTATCTTACTCTACAGGAAATTGGGGGAAGGGGATAAGAGAGGGAGGATGATAGAAGGGATGACAGATGGGGGGAGGAGGTAATCAGAAGCAAAAACTTTTGAGGAGGGACAGGGTCAAAGGAGAGAATAGAAAAAACTGGGGGTGGGATAAGATGGAGGGAAATACAGTTAGTTTTTCACAACATGGCTATTTTGGAAGTGTTTTGTATGACTTTATATGTATAACTGTATCAAGTTGCTTGCCTTCTCAATGAGGGTGGGTGGGCAGGGAGGAAGGGAGAGAATTTTGAACCCAAAGTTTTAAAAACAAATGTTAAAAATTGTTTTTACATGCAACTAGGAAATAAGATATACAGGCAATGGGGTATAGAAATCTATCCTGCCCTACAGAAAAATAGAAAGGGGATAAGAGAAGGGGGCAGGGTGATAGAAGGAAAGGCAGATAAGGGGAAAAGGTATTCAGAATACACACCATCTTGGGGTGGGGGGAGGGGAGAGACGGGAAGAAAATTTGGAACTCAAAATATTGTGGAAGTGAATGTTAAAAATTAAAAATAAATGAATTTTAGAAAAAAGACTGACCAAGAGTCAAATAATCAATATCAAACTTCTCAAAAAGACTATTTTTAGTTGCCCAGGCATCTCCCTTCTTTCTCATTTGTATGTCTATCTATTAGAGCCATAATCATCATGTCCTATTTATGTATCTGTGCTATGATTAATCTCTAACAACTTTAGAAGCTTTAAGGACACCAAAGCAAATTCAAATTCAGTGAGTACTTATTAAGAGATTAATAGATAGATATGTGTGTATGTATATATGTGTATATACATATACATATACATATACATACACATATACATATGTATTAGCAAGCACATATCAAGTCCTCTCTCTCTCTCCATACACACACACACACACACACACAGTGCAGTGCACTGGATAGGTAGTCAAAAGGTATCATCTACACAGTCCATCTTGAAGGACAGGCATTGCAGAGAGAAAAAGCAGGATTAAGAAACAAAGACCCTCTTGGCTATCACTAGAGATGCAGGGGCAAATCTGTGATCTGTGACTAGTCCTGTGCTGAATTCAATGTGCAAATAATTAAGTAAAGGGGAAATTTTCCCTCAAGTATAAACAAAGCAATAAAATTTTTAAGAGACCAAAACACCCCATACAATTTCATAAAGAAATCTTCCCATTCTCAGAGGTGAAATTCTTAGTTTGTACATATGCAAACTCCGGATATAGATTTAAACAATTAATCAATCAACCTTCATTAATCACTTACTCTGTGAGGCATTTGGTTAAATGCTAAGGCTTCAAAGAAAAAGCAAAGATAGTTCCTGCCCTTAAAGAACTTACATTCTAATGAGAGAGGCAATGTGTATGTATATATGATGATGTATATAGAGCAGGTACCTGGACCTTAGGTGGAAAGGATTAATAGCTGGGGAGTGGGAGGGAGGGGGAGAATGGGAGGTGGAGGATCAGAGAAAGACTTCTTGGAGGAAGTCATGCTCCAGCCAAGTTGTGAAGGAAGCCAGGTACTGTGAGAAGAAAAAGTTAAAAGGAAGAGCATTCCAGGCATGATACAGGAGATGTGGTATGGTGTGTAAGAAACAGCAAAAAAGAAACAGCAAATAGGCCAGTATGGTTGAATCACAGGGTGGGGGGAGAGAAGGGAATAAGATTTCATAGGCCACCTATTATGTGCCGGGCACTAATCCTAATAACTACCCTGAGGAGCGGTGCTATTATTATCCTCATTTTACAGTTAAATGCCTTGCCCAACATCATATAGCCAAAAAGTATCTGAGGTTGGATTTGAACTCAGGTCTTTCTGATTTCGGGCCCAGCACTCTATCCACTGCACCACCAGTTGCCTCTGGATGTGTGGAGGGAAGCAATACATAAGAAAACTGGAAAAATAGGAAAAGGTTTAAATGCCAAATGGAGGAGTTTCTATTTGATCCTAGAAGTAATTAGGATAAACTGAGCCCTGGGAAAGAACTTAGCTTAAAAAGACCAGGGTCTCTCACTGCATCAGGGCCATTGCCAGTTGTCTTGATCTACACCTTGCCACTGGACTCCAGTGACTCTGAAGAAGTGAGTGCGGCTGATGACTTTGCACAGCTCTGCCTCACTTAAATCTTATTCACTTGCAAGTCAAGACATCCCCCTCCTGATATCACTGGTCCTCCTCGAGAATGAAGGACAAACAACCAGCAATTGGGAACCACCATAAGTTATAGCGGTGTGACATGTCAGACCTGAGCTTTAGGAAAAATCACTCTGGCAGCCTTGTGGAGGATAGAGTAGAGTGAGTTAGTGCCCTAAGTCACCAGGTGGTGCAGAGGATAGAATGCTGGCCTGGATTCAGGTAGACTCATCTTCCTGAGTTCAGATCTGGCATCAGACTCTTACTTAGCTGTATGACCCTGGGCAGATCCCAAAATGGGGTCACAAAGAGCTGGACACAACTGAACAACCACCACAAGAGCAAAGTTATTGAACAAAGGAAGTTAAGGTTATAAAAATAGATTTAAGCCTGAAGCCACTGATTAGCTGGGGTTGCTCTGCATTCCAAAGATTTCAGTAGCCCCATTGAGGTGCCTTCTGGAAAAAGAAACCCTTATTCCTGTCCAGTCTTAAGAGAAACAGACAAAAACCCCCCAAAAAATTATGAGAAAAAAGCCAAGAGATTTTTTGTCCCCAGTCTGGTGATCAGACCCTTTAAGGCTTTGCTTTTCTAAACAGGATAAAGCCAAAGCCCCCTGTACTTTAAGCTAAAAGAACAATAACAGAACTTACTTCTCCTCTGGCTAAAACAGAGAGAGGCTCTCCAAGCTAATGAAAAATGAGGCCATGCCTGACGGCCATCATGAGCCCTTTGGAACATGCCAACCAGCAGCCGTGAAAGACCAGCTGGGAGCAATGGTCACCCGAGATTATACAGCGTTCCCACACACTCAACAGAGAGAGATTCCACACAGCAGAGACTGCATGAGATTAGTGGGGAGCAAGCAGGGAGACTTCATGCCTTGCAAGAGCATCAGGGAGCAGGCAGTAAGACGGTATCACCAAAGTACTTTGATAGCCTTGCAGAGCTGGCAGTGTGAGTTGCTTCGCTGTATGTGTGGCTTGTCCATATATGTTCTCTATGTATATACCTTTTTGTGTGTGCTTTCCCCACCCCCCACCCCCACCCACATTCCTTACATCTTTACATCTGTGCTTCTCCGTGAGTGTTCCCTACAGCTATGCATTCTTCCCACTTGATGGTGCACGTATTTGTGGGTTAGTTTGCCCTGGGCTTATGGCAAGAAATGTTTTATTACTTCTTTTATTACTATGCTATTTCATTAAATTCCTTTGTTTTAAACCACAAATTCTTAACCTTTTGGGCATGTGTGTCCTGGAACTCTTTGGCAGTCTGGTGAAGCCTATGGATGCCTTTTTGGAATAATTTTTTTAAACGCATAAAATGCATAGCTTACAAAGCAGACCAATTATACTGAAATACAGTTATAGCATAATTTTTTTAAAGTTCATGGACTCTACATTAAAGAACCTCTGCAGTTCATACTAATTATATACTGTGGCTAACTATAAAAAAAGGAAACACATTGGTGGCGGCTTGTGAGTTACAGCCATGCAGACCCATAGGGTTCCTACGATCTGGGGTAGCCACCTGTGTGGGGATAGGTAGCCCTTGTTGAAAAAAACAAACACATCACTGCAGGTTATATAATTATAATCATACAGATCTAGGCGGTTCCTAGAACCTGGGGCAGTCACCTGTGAATGGGGGATACCCCTGGCTATTGCACATAGGAAAAAAAAATGAGATATCAAGAGATGAAGTAACACCCTATGTCGTATAGCTAGTAAGTGGAAAGGCCTAGATTCAATCCATAACCACTGACTCAAAAATCCACCCCTCTTTATACTATGGCATAGGACATGACCTAAGGGGTACACAACACTGGGAAAGGCTACAGGCCAGGCTCCTCCTTCCATAAACTATTAATCTTCTGACTTCTCTACTTTTCATCCGTACTCCTGCTGTAGTCTCCTGACCAGAGGGTGAATGGACCCAGCCAGCCAGCTAGCCAGCATCGCCCCCCTAACAACACCCTGGCCTAGCTGACATGTGCTGGGGGCAGGGTACTAGGCAGGAGGCTCGCCTCACATGATTGCGCTTAATCTTCTTTGTTTCTCTTCCCACAGCACATAGCATACAAGAAGGCAAATGGAGAAGGGAGCCAGCCAGAGGTACTGCAGGAGGCTCATGCTGCTAGGAATTCTCTGGGCCACTGCCCACCTGCCTCCCCAAGGGGCTTCCCACCCACAACGGCTCCCACGGGACACAGGTAGACGTCTCAGCTGCTTCTGCTATTATCTTTCCTCTCAGCTTTGCCAGGGAGGGGAATGCCTTTTCACTTGGCTCATTTCATTTCATGCTTTTTGGTGCATTCGTTCTAGTTTTATCAGCTTGAAATAGATCAAATGGTTTTACTTTCCTCGGGGGAGCCTCAGAGATACCCCAGGAGAGATGAATGGAGAACTGGGGGGAGGAGGACAGCCAGTCTGGATTTGGCTCTTACATCCTTTCTTCAAAGATCACGCACCTGAAGACTTTCTTTCCCCATTCCTACGTGGGCCAGTTCTTTGCAGGGAGTAAATTCTGGTAGTAAAATGGGTAAAGTGTCCACGGAGCCTGGAGATAAATGGGACTAGCAGAGCCCTGATCTTGTTCTGGGGTGCCTTGTAGATTTAGAGTTAGTAGTAAAGAGGGGTGGGGAGGCGGGGAAGGAAGGGGCGATTCCCTTCGTCTAATTCTTCCTGTGTCACTTGTTCCTTTCACAGAAATGTCTTTACCTGCCACAGTCCACGGTCTGACTCAAATGTAGACTCTTGTCCAATGACTGTTAGCTGGAAAATGACTTAGAGGTCATTGAATCCAAACCCTTCATCTTCCAGATGAGGAAACAGACCTAGAGAGGGAAGATAATTTGCCATATGAGTAGGAAGTAGCAGAGCCGGTCTCTAGGGTGATTTCCAACTCGAACACTAAACTCATAGCTTCATAGATCTCGAGAGACAGGACCTCAGAAGCCATGTGGTCCAACCCCCTCATTTTATAGATGAGAAACTGCATTTTGGCTGAAGATAGGAATGTTGCATGTGACATCTCATTATCAGAGGCAGGATTTGAATTCAGGTTCTTTGACTTCAGAGCCACCTTTAGAGATAAACTAGCCCAGCCACCTCAGAGCCCAGTCTGAAGTATGACGCTGTCTAGGATTATGGACACAGCCATAACTAGGATATTTTGTGCCTGGGGGCATGGAGAGTGGAGGAGTTACACAAAGCAGGACCTTAGCTGAGCTAGAGTAGGGGGAGCAGGGAGGGTGGAAGGAAGCAAGGTGGCCTAAGGGTAACATGCTGGACCCCAGTTTGGGAAGACCAAGAAAGATCAGAAGTATGATGTTTCCTGGGTGTTTTACCCTGGACAAGACACATAACACCTCTCTGCCTCAGCTACCTCATTTGTAAGATTGCAATAATAATAGTGTTTACCTCACAGTGTTGTTGTAAGAATCAAATGAGATGAATGAATGAAAAGCACTTACATTTGTGCCAACCTTTGCAAACCTTAAAGAGAATATAAATGTTAGCTATCATTATTCTTAATAATGATAAAATGAACAACATAAACATCTAAATATTATATGCTATATAATGTAATTATATTTACATAAGAGATGTTTATATATTTTATAATATATGTATTTCATACAGTGTGCAATAGTCATATATTTATATTATAGATTTTATATGCAATTATACTTATATAACACATTGTATATAACACATGTATATAATTATATACAATAATTATATATTTCTATAACGTGTCATATAAGTATGTATTTACATAACACAAAACATATTTATGTGCTATATTTTGTGCATGATTATACATTTATAAATATAGTCTGTAATAATTATATATTCATAAAATATTTATATAGTTGCATATACAGTATGACAATATATGTAATAGTTGCATATAATCATATCATCATATAGTAGTTATATATTTGTATAATTTTAATATATTACATAATCATTATATTTGTATAATTTATTTTCCGTATTATAAAATTATGTTTGTACAATTTATTTTATGTTATATCATCATTATATATTTGTATAATTTATATTATGCATTTTATATTTATATAATATAAAGATTATATAATTGCATTATATAATCACCATATATATAATACATAATACTTGTTTATTTTATCACTGTTAGTGATGTTGTTGTTGTTGTTGTTGTTATTTTGCTCAAACCTATGATTTCATCAGAGTAGGGAAGTCCCAGCTAGGTGATTCCTATTGATGTATATTGGGCGCTGTTTTGCAACTCAAAGTCTTCAAGACTTGCCGAAGGTCCCATAACCATTGTGCATCAGAGACAGGTCTTATAATCAGGTCTTCCTGACTCTGAGGCTGGCTCTCTATCCTTTATGAAACACTGCTTCTCATCATTATTATTACCATTAGTAATTATGATAATAAATTTAGACTAAAGAGTTAGCATGATCTAAGGAAGTGAGAAATGACTGCTTTCAGTCAGGAAGATATGAGCTCATGCTGCCTCTCACACATTCTGACTGTGCGGCCCTGGGAAAGTCATTTAACTTTTGTGTCTTGTCTGCCCCCATTAAATTATAGGCTCCTTGAGAGCAGAGACTACCTTTATTTTTCATATTTGTATTTCCAAGGCTTAGCATAGTTCTTGACACATAGTAGAGGCTTAAACAGTGCTCATTGACAGCCTCTAAGTGTCCACAGGAAACTCTGTAAAAGTAGAAGTTGCAGAGCAATTGAAGACATACATTGATGAGGGGTGGGTGGGGAGCGGGTTTCCCAATCAAGAATTTTCCTATATAAATGAAATCACAGGTCTGGTTTAAAAAATTATCATAATAGCAAATATATAACTCATATTTATATAGTACTTTAAGGATCACAGAGTGTTTGACATATATGATATCATTTGACCCTAACAACAGCAACCCTGGGAGGTAGGTGCTATTATTATTTTCATTTTTACCTCCTGAGAAAAGTTAAAGAACTCACCTGGAGTCACACAACTAGTCTGAGGCTAGATTTGAACTCAGGTCTTCCTGACTCCAAAGCCAGTGTTCTAGTGACTATGTTAACTAGCAGCCTCTAGAATATTTCCTATCTATCTATCTATCTATCTATCTATCTATCTATCTATCTATCTATCTCAGTTAATATAATATAAAGCATAATATAACATGAGCATTGTTATATATAGGCAAAGCCAATAAAATGCATTATTTTCACTTACAGTATCAACATATATTTCTGTACCTTTTACTTTTTACAAAAATCTCTTTTAAAGTTCAAAATATCTTTTCACAAGCTCATGAGTGGTACATAGTTGACACATACCATTCTTGTCTTTTGTTTTCCTCTCTTAGAAAACAACACCCAATGTGTCTTTGCTCCATCATCGGAGTTTCCTGAAGGATTTTTTACCAAACAGGAGCAAACAGATGGAGGAATCATAATTTATTTCCTAATAATCCTTTACATGTTCATGGCCATATCTATCGTTTGTGATGAGTACTTCTTACCTTCCCTGGAAGTCATCAGTGAATGTAAGTGGTGTGAAGTTCTTCCATCTGGACTGAGCTAGGGTTCCCTAGGTCACTCTTGGAGAACCTTTGGAGAATCTGAGCAGGTCTCAGTGGATATCACAGAGGTCAATAATATTTAAGATTTGCTACTACTGAACTTTTAGCCACTTAGATAAGCTATGGCTGGTTAGCTCAGCTAGTTAATACAGCATCATTTCTCAGCATGACCAGTGTCATGGATTCTATCTTCCCATGGATCAATTAGCTGTGCTATGTTAAAGATAGCCTGGAGTAAATGAGTGGATCAAGCACTGGCTCCATGGCAAGGACATCTGGATTTGAATCTTGCCATTAATCCTTCACTAGCTATAGGTCAAGTCTTTGGGTCTCATCCTTTCATCCATAAAATGCGTGTAATAATACCTCTACTCCCCACCTCAGGGTAGTGTTGTGAGGCTTACATATTTATGTATATAAAGTGCTCTGCAAACTTTGGAACAATATTAATATCAGCTGTTCCGTGATGCTAAACTGGCCAGATTCTTTTTTTCAAGCATGTCTTTGGTTGTGAGGGAGACTAAGTGAGTAAGAAAGGTTTGAGAGATGCAAATCTGTTACTAGTTCTAGCATTTAGAAAAGCAAACACTCTTACATGCATTGGTCATTTTTCTTTGACAACCTGTACAATTATTTGAACAAAACCATCTATTTAAGTTATACTATGGCTGTTAGGTTTATAAAATACCTTCCTTCCACAACTGTGAGATACAAATCATCCACATGTTACAGATGAGGAAACTGAGGCTCAGAGAGGTAGAGTGACTTTCCCATAGCCATACAGCTAGTAAATGAAAAAACTGGGTGTCAAACATAAACCTTTTGAGTCTAAAACTAATGTTCTTTCCATCACACCAAATGGCATCAACAGATTATAGACTTAGAGGAAATTGAATCAGGCCCCCTAATTTTGCAGGTGAAGTCCTGATGCCCTGATGAAAATCCAATTAAGAAGTTAAGTAATTTGCCCAACACTAAACAGCTAATAAATGCTAGAGGCAAGATTCAAATCCAGGTCTTCCTAACTAAAGTCCACCACTATCTCCACTATACCAGTGGTTCTCAAAGTGTGGTTCAAGGACCTCTGGGGGTCTCTGAGAACCTTTCAGAGGGCCTACATAGTCAAATCTATTTTCATAATAATACTAAGATATTTTAATGTCTAATACAATCAACTTTGATAAATGCAACCCACATAAACCCTTTGAGGGATATGACCTACACAAGCTCTTTGGGGGATCCCCAATAATGTTTAGCAGTTTAAAGGGCTCCTGAGACCAAAAATTTTGAAAGCTGCTTCAATACATCATTTTAACAACAAAAAAATTAGTCTATTACAACTCCGTGTTTAATGGAGACAATCCAGGAGGCTCCTCCTCCTGGTTACAGGCAAAGAAAGAAAAACAAACCTTTTGACAAGCAGTTTCTCAACTTGCAGTGAAATGGTTCAAAGGTAAAATATCAACCAAGAAATATTTATTGGATGCTGACTGTGGGCAAGGCTTTGTGCACTGGAAAGAGCAAATTCTTTCTCTTCCAGAAGAAGAAACTACAGCCAGTTCTCACTTAACCTAAGTGGACTATGGGCAGGTCACTGAACCTCTTGAGGCTTCAGTTTCTTCATCTTTAAAAGGAGGGACTTGGATAGAGAGCCTCTGGGGTCAGCTCTGGTTCTAGGATGCAAGTCTCTGATTTCCAAGTGTAGAGAGCCACACGGAGATCTTTGCTGCCATGTTATACTCACATTTCTACACTATCTTCTTGGGACCTTCTTGCAGATTTCCCTTCTTGAATACGTTTCTACATTGCATATACGGCAAAGCCCTATTCTATTCCAAGAGGGGCAAGGTTGCCACCTTTTGAAGACAGACCAAAAAAGATTACTAACTTTCATCTTGGAAAATGAAAGCTGAAAGGGATGTGATCAAAGTCTACAAATCATGGTAGGGGAAAATGGAAAATTGAGGGGTCATCAGAAAAAAAGTAAGTTTAAGACAAATAAAATGAAATGCTATTTCATTGTGAAATGCATTACCCTACTTGATCTCAAATCAACAGAGGCTACACAAACATATTCCTCAAGATTTCCAGAAAACTCCTCAAATAGTCTCTTGAACTCTGGCACATACAGATTATCTCATCTTCAAAAAACACACTTCATCAGTTCCAATACCAATGAGATCCCAATTCCACATGAGTAGGACTTTTTATGCCCTGAGGTGATGAGGAAGCTTTATCAAGATAGAGAGAGGCCAGTAAAGTCCCAGGGATGGTTTTATTGCCTTTTAGAAAAAAAGTAACCCTTGTTTTGGGGAAACAGGGAAATCCTGGTCCCACCGCACAGAATTGTTTTAGCCATTTCTCAGCTGCTGGCCACTCATCTTGTTTCTGGCTCTTTACTACCACAAAACATGCTGCTTGAATATTAGTATATAATGGAATTCCTTTTTTTTTCTGTCTGACTATAATTAGAAACTATAATTCCCATTCCATGATGTTATCTTAAATCTTTTAAAGACAAATTCATTATTTTAACAAAAACATTAATTTAAAAAATCTAATATAAATCTGTTCATAATTTAAAGGGGAAAATAATTTAGACGTGTCTGCTTAGTGGTGTGTCCATGTTTTCTAGGATGGAAACGCAGATTCTAACTCTAAGCTGAACTGGCTCCGCATTGATAAAATTAGGAGGGAGTAGGCATGGCTAACATTGGGATGGCTTAGACTCTGGGTGAATTGTTTGGTTATCGATCATCCTTGTGAAATTTGCAAAAGATAAGCCTTCCTGAAGAACAAAGAGACTGAGAATAGTATTTCCTCCCTGCCATGAGGACACTCGGCCTCCACTTAAGAGTTTTTCTCATCTCCTTTCTTTTCTGTCTTTTCTCTTTCTGCTTGATTGAGATTACGTGGGATGACCTCTACTTTTACACAGGTCACAAGGAGCTCTCAGTATATTCTAACTAATTGAGCTGAAAGGGTCAGTAGGTACAGAATACAGTCTAATGGGGTAGGAGTGGTGGGCTTAGAAGGCATTGTAAAAGGGAGAGAGGGAAAGGCTAGGGGTGCAGTCAGACTGGAGGTTCAGTTGAGCCAAGAGAGTAAGCAGACAGCCTGGGAGTCCAGTATACTGCTAGGAGTATGCACCAAACAGTATGGAACAAACAACATAAAAACAAATCCTTATAACGTTGTTTTCACTTTAACAAATGGGAAAATGGTTCAAGTTCAAGTGAAAGTCCGTAACGATTCTAATAGCTCTTAGATTTGGAAGTGAGAGACCCCTTTTCCTTTGCATCCATGACTCTTAGATTCTGGTGTGCTTGATGGTTCAGACAAACAAATTTATAAAATCAGACTGCAAAGTAATGAAGCTGGACTTTTAACAGGCATGAGAATGGTCTTAAGAGGCAGCTGACAAATCACATAAGAAAACCCATTTCACTGCTTTATAATAACATCTTGTATTTTTATGTATGTTTGGCCTATGAATAGCATTCCCATGCTTGATCACCAGACTTCACTCCACATGGCTTTTGGCTAGTTTCCAAATTCAAACTTGTTCTCAAAGAATTCAGCGTATTTTTAAAAAGTATGTCACAGTTTCTGAAGGCAATTGTCAAAGCACTTTAAAGTTTGAAAGTGTTTTACATAAACCATCTCATTTGATTCTCATAACTACTAATCCAATGAAGTAAGAATTATAAGTATTCTTGTTCCCATTTCACAGATGAGGAAACTAAGGTTGAGTGAGATTAAATAACATACTCATGGTCACTAAGACAGTGTCAGGAGTGGGATCTGAATCTAGATTTCTCTTAACTCTGAGGCTAGCACTCTTAACATTACCTAACACCATTCCTTTGGAATGATTTCTTTGGAATAGTATTTCTTTTAAATAATTGGACTAAGCATACGGCCTCCCCAAATGATTACTTTGAAGGAGACAATACTTATTTAGATTTATAAATTCTGATATGTTTGTATATGTTAAAAAAAATCAGTTGCATTACCTTAAAATCACACCTCAGAGAGGATACCAAGCACAGTGAACACAAAACAATAATGAAAATAAATTAATTATTCTATTAGAGATAGAGAAAAACAGAACAATTAATCTGTTGTGTTAACCCAAGGTAGAGCTCAATGTTTCAAGAAGTTTTAAGAAAACAGATACCAATGCTTTCCAGAATTCAAAGACAGTAGAGTTTATGTCATAGACTTAGAATCCTAATACATTATAGCTTATTGATATATCTATCAAGTTAGACATATTCATTTCTATATAAATAGGTCCAATGGAAAATTGGGTGAACTTCTTTCTCTCACAGAGAGTGAAGTGAGCAGAACCAGGAGAACAATTTATAGGATGACCACAATAATAAAAAGGAGAGAATTCTGATAAATGCAGTGAGTAATCATGACTGGACTGATAATGAAGCATGCCACACACCTCTGCATAGAAGTGCTCCTTCCACCTCCAATTAAAGCAAGGCCCAAAAGATAGCAATAGGCTTCTTCCTTTCTCTCTTTTTTTCTTAGTCTCTCTTAAAGGGAATTCAAGACTGTCAAGAGAATAATTTCTATTCAGAAGATGGTATAGCCTGAGGAATGATCCTTTCCCACTCTCAGGAATATATTTATCTAAAGGACCAGGGCCAGTTACTAAGAACAAAACATATTATTTCATAGCCAGCAATGGATGAAGATAGACCTCGATTCTGGTGTACTCATTTTGAGTTTTCACTTTCACTTTTCTATGTCATTTCTTATTGGGAATTTTCTTGATCGTCGGTAAGCTCCTATACTTCTAATTTGATGTGATGTCATTTGAGTAGAGTATATATGCTGCTGTGGGGCATAGGGGGTATTTAGGGAGGACTAGCACTTGTGGTGTGAGGGCTGGCCTTTTCAGGGTTGTTCATCTACCTCTGGTGTTCACTTAATTCACCCAACTCTCACCAGAGGCTCCAAAAAGTTGTGGCCTGTGAAGTGGCCACACCTCAGTAAAACCATTTCAGCAGATGGGCTAAACTAGGTTGAGGGTAACTGACAGACCTCAGGCTTTCAGTGAATTAGGGGGATGTCTACTCCAAGCATGTGAAGACTTCTCCTCGTGGAATGGGCAGATGAGAACAATTTGTTCCAACTTCCATGAATATCCTAGCAGATGCTAGGGAGCACTTAGAGCTTAGTCAGACATCAAAGATGCTGAGGTCATCCACTCACTAGTCATCCTGACTTTCCACTAGACTTCAGTGACTCTGGAAGAGAGAGTGAGGCTGATGACTTTGAGCAACTCTGCCTTGCTTAAATCCACTTCACCCACTAGTCAAGGCATCACCCTGTGATGTCCCTGGTCTTCTTCAAGAACAAAGGACCATCACCAACAATCCATTGCTACCCAATATGACCAAGTTGATCAGCTCTCCAGAATTTTCTGGGATCTCCTGTGGCAAAGACAAGAGGATAGAACTCACAGTCAAGAGATCTGGGTTCTCTAGGTCTATTTCTAGATCAGGGTCATCAATCAAAGGAGCTGACTCTCCAGGAAGATTCAGAAAACCTTAGCTGATAGTAGCCCTATGGCATCATAGAATGGAGGTTCAGAAGACCTGGGTACTTAGTCCCAACTCTGACACTGAGTTGCCATATGACCTTGGACTAATCACTTTGCTCCTCTATCCCTCAGTTTCCTTACCTGTTAAATGAGACCACAGAAACAATGGTTAGATGATCTGTAAGATTCTTTGTAGCATTAAAATTGTGAATCCTGAGATTTCCCCAGGTTCTCCTGTTACTTGTTTAGAGGTGTTTTTCTCCAAGGACACTGAATGGGAAGTGGGTGTAGTCAGGCAGACACCATGACAAAACAAAAGAACATTTTAGTTTTCTTCCAGTGTTCAAAGAGCTATCACGTGGAAGAGGAATAAAATGTGCTTGATTTGTCCCCAGAGAGTAGAACTAGAAGTAATGGGTGAAAATGGCTAAAAAGTAGATTTTGACTCAAAATCAGGACAAGCTTCCCCCAGGGAAGTATCCTGTCTCAGGAGAAAGTGAATTCTCTAGCCCTGCAAGTCTATTAGAGGAGGTTTAATGACCACCTGTGAATATTGATGATATCTCCATTCAGGTACTGGTTGAAATAAGGACCCAGGGCTCCTTAACTTTTGCGATTCTGTGATTGTATAAATGCAACCATCTCTCCATATTCGAGTCTCTATAGCAGACTCCCAAAGTTTGAATATTCAAGGGTTTTTTTATTAGAAACTTTACAAACACAAACATTTTAATATACAAAGAAGAAGAGAAAAGAGGACTATATATGAAACTATGGATATGTAATACATAGCATATGTCTTTTTTTTAGGTGCGCAATAAATTTTATACAGTGACAACAAAACTACCCTGCCTTGTCACCTTTTGAACTTTCTTCTACTCTACCATCTGTATTATTTTAATGTTTTGTTGCCACTTTTCTTTTCTCTTCTTTTTTCTCTGTGGTCATTTACCAACTCTGAATATCTCCACCAAATAGTAACCTTCCCTTGTAACAAATAAGCAGATTGTCAAGCAAAAGAAATCAATACATTGGCTAGATCTAAAAATGTATGAGTCATTCTGCACCTCTGCAATGTGAGGCTTCAACATCGGTCTTCTAAAATCATGATTAGTCACCGCATTCATCAGAATCAGTTTCTTTCCTTTATATTATATAATTGTATAAATTATTCTCCTGGTTCTATTTCTCTGAACCTATCCATCTTATCATTTCTTATGGTCTTACATTCACATACTATAATTCATTGAGCCATTCTCCAACTGATGGCCATCTACTTTGCCTTCAGCTCTTTACTACAACAAAAACTGCTGCTACACATATTTTTATTCATAAGTTTTTTTCCTTCTGTCCTTTTTTTTTTTTACCTTCTTAGGGTATATAAGCCTAGTTGTGGTATCGCTGGTTGAAGGGCATGTGCAGTTTAGTGACTTTGGCTGTACAGTTCCAAATTACTTTCCAAAATGTTTTCACAACTCCATCACAAGTGCATTAGTGTGCCTTTCCTCCAAAAGCTCCTCCAACAATTGCCATTTTTCTCTTTTATCATCTTTTTATATCTGACAGATGTGAGGTATAATTTCAGAGTCATTTTCAATTTGTGTTTCTCTTATTCATGATTTGGAACATTTTTTTAATATGGTTGGTGACAGCTTTCTTTTCTGCTTTGATAAATTTTGAAAGGGTAACATCTTTTTTAAAAAAAATTGTATTCTATAATTTTGTCTCTCCAAAGAGACAAGAAAATATACTTTCTTCCCTTATTTGTAAGGCTTCAGTATTATGGATATGGAACATTGTATAGACTGATTGCGTTGATACATACATACACATATATACATATCAGTTGATATGTGGGTTGGCTTTGTTGAACTGGTTTTTTTTTCTCTTTCTTTGTTACAAGGGATGGCTCTTTAAGTTGAGAAAGGGGAAAGAATGTATTTGGAAAAGAAAATGATACAAAAAATCAATAGCATTTTGAAAATAGGAGTGTGCCATGAATACCGTCTGGGTTCTTTTAACATCTCTACGTAGAAAACTTCTAGATCTCTGTCTCTCTGTCTCTCTTTGTCTGTCTCTGTCTCTCTGTCTCTGTTTCTCTCTGTCTCTGTCTGTCTCTGTCTGTCTTTCTCTCTCTCTCACCTGATCACCTTTTAAAATGGATATCCTAGCAGCATCTCAGACTCAACATGTCCCAAACAGAATTCATTATCTCCTCTACTCCTACCCTTCTTCTAAAATTCCCTCTTCCTGTTGAAGGCACCACCATCCTTCTAGTCTCAGGTTTGCAACCTCAGGGTTTCCTTTGAATCCTTTTACTTGTCCTTTATCCTAATATTCAGTAAAAAAAAAATACCATTTCTACCTCTATAATAGCTGTTGAATCTGTCTCCTTCTCTCTGCTTATATGACCATTACCCTAACTCAAGATCTCATCAGAACTATTGAAATAATCTTCTCACTAAACTATTGAAATAATCTTCTCATTATACTTCTTACTCAAATGTCTTCCTTCTCCAATCCATTGTCCATGCAGTTGCTAAAGTGATTTTTCTGAAGCACAGATCTGACCATGTAATTCCCTTACTCAATAAACAGCAGTGGCTACCTATTGCCTCTAGGATCAAATATAAGCTACTATCATCCAGTCTCATTATTATACAATACTCAGCTTCATGGCATTCCTGCAATCTGTGAGTCCACCAAACCAGCCTTTTCTCTGTTCCTCATACATGGCATTCCATTTCCCGTATGCCATATATTTGTATCAACTATCTCTCATTCCTAGAATGCTCATCCTCCTCACCTCTGCCTCACAGAATTTCTCTCCTACTTCAAGATGCAGCTCAAGCACCATCTTCAACATGAAATCTTTCCTGCTTTCCTGCCTACTACTAATCTCCCTACCTGACTACCATGCATTTATTCTGTTTATACTTCTGTGTGTAGATGGTTTTTTTTCCAAATAAGATGTAAGCTCCTTGAGAGTAAGGATCGTTTCAGACTAGGAGTTCATATCCCCAAAGCCTATTACAGTGAATGGCAAACAGAGGCAACTTAAAAAAATTGTTTTCAATAATATATGTGTGTGTGTGTGTGTGTGTGTGTATATACATATATGTGTGTATGTGTATATACATACATATATGTGTGTGTATATATATACACATATATGTATGTATATGTGTGTGTATATATATATGTGTGAGTGTGTGTGTGTGTGTGTGTGTGTGTGTGTGTGTGTATATATATATATATATATATATATATATATATATATATACACACATTCCCTTTGCACTATTGGGGAAAAAAAGATATGTATAGCCAAGAAAAATAAATTCCTACATTGGCTATATCTGAAAATGTATGTCATTTTTTAGGTCTGTGGTTGACCATCTTTGCTAGTATGTGGGTAATATGTGTCATCATCAGTTCCCTACAATCATGGTTAGTCATTGCATTAATCAGAGTTCTTCAGTCTTTCAAAGTGTTTATGATGTCATTATTATATAAATTGCTCTCCTGGTTCTTCTCATTTCTCTTTGCTTCAGTTCACATACATCTTCCCAGATTTCTCTGAAACCATTGCTGCCATAACTTTTTATGGTACACTAATATTCCATTGCAAGGGGTAATATTTGTCTATTGGGGAATGGTTCTTGTCCTTCTGTATTTGTACGAATTCCCTATGTATTGTGGATATCAGATATTAATTAGAGAAATTTGCTACAAAGATTTTTCAAGTTTTAATTTAACTGCATTGATTTTGTTTGTGCACAGTCTTTCCAATTTTGCATAATTGTAATTCTGTTATCTTCCATGGTCATCTCTATCTCTTTAGTTAAGAATTCTTTCCATCCATCTGTAGTTGTGAAAGGTATCATTTTCTCTTCTCCCTTGTTTATTATATGACCTTTTATATTTGCCATGTATACATTTGCAATTAACTGTTGCAAGTAGTGTGAGATATTGTTCCAAAACTTAATTTCTGGCAGACTGTTTTCCAGTTTCCCTAGCGTTTTGTTCAAATAGTTGAGTTTTTTTTCCCAGTATTTGATGTCTTTGGGTTAATTTAATTTGATGTTACTATGTTCTATTGCCTCTGAGACTTGTTTCCTTAATTTGTAATCAATTTATCTATCTTTAAAACCAGCATTAAATAGTTTTAATGATTACTGCTTCATAGTATCATTTGAGATTCAGCAGCTACATAGCATAGTGGTTAAAACACTAGGCTTGGAGTTAGGAAATCCTCAGTTCAAATCCAGCCTCAAACACTTACTAGTTGTTTAACCCCAGGCAAGTTAACACTATTTGCCTCAGCTTTCTTATCTGTAAAATGAGAATAATAACAGCACCCACCTCCCAGGATTATTGTGAGGATCAAAACAGATATTTGTTAAAGTGCTTAGCACATCACCTGGCATGTGGTAGTCACTATATGGAAATGTTAGCCATTATTTTTATTATTCAGTACTACTAAGCCTCCTTCCTTTTTACTCCCATAGGAAAATGCATAATTTGCAGTTGCAAATATGACTTTTTTGGGGGGAGGGGGAGGGACGGGTGAAGGGAACCTGATCTGAACTTACACTGGTATAGGGAAAGCTCAATGAAGAAACTCCTTCAATTAATTTAGATAGGATTCTGCTCCACAATTTATAGTTTTCAAGTCTCCTGGTGCATTAAAAGATTAAATAATGTGCACAGAGTCGCACAGACTGTTATGTCAGAGGCAACACTTGACCCCAGATTGCCCTAACTCTGAAGCTGGCTCTGCCTTTTAGTTGGTGATATAATTTGAATATCATGTTACAGATGTGGGCAGTGTAAACCGCAAACTATTTGTGGCTTTAAAAAAAAAATCTGGACATAGCAAACACTAAGTTAAATGAGCATTTCCATATATAAAGCAAAGCAGAGAGGATGATACACGGAGATGTGAAGCTATTATATACAGCTTGCTTTTCCTTTGAATATAATAAATCCAACATGTAACTTTCAAAGCTGTCCTGCTTGCCTTTTTCCTTCTGGATTTCCTTCTGTTTTCTTTTGCACATTTTAAAATAGTTCTATTGCCCCCTTTTTTTTTGAGCAACCCTATTACTAGTCCTCTCCTATCTCCAAAGCCACCTCCCTACAAACAGAAAAAAGGAAATCTTTGTAACGAATATGCATGTACAACCCAAATGAGTTCTTACATTGGTCATGTCCAAAAATGTATGTTTCATTTTACACCTCAAGTCCTTCACTTCTGGGTGAGGATCAGCCACACCTTTTCAGACTGATGATTCTTCTCTGTATTTTTCTATACATCCTCCATAGAGGATCTACCCAATGTACTGAAGAGATGCCTTTCTCCAGTTCTTTAAATGTTTTGTGAACACCAGCACAACACTCAGCTGGGCATCTGTTCTTGCTTTTCCAGCTCTATAAGTCCTTGATGCTTTTTCCGCCACTGCTCACAATGTAGAATATCTTAAATTTTTTGAGGAAGGAAATGGCAAACCACTTCAGTATCTTTTCCAGGAAAACCCCAAGAAGAGTTGGACACAACTGAAAAAAAAAAAGACTCAACAAACAAACTTAACTCTTTAGGTGCTACAGTAGGTAACAGCATTGGTCTGAGAAAGACCAGACTCCAGATTTTACCGCAAGCACACTAGTTGTGTGACTTTTGGCAAAACTTTTGCATCTCTCTTAGCTTTGGTTTCTTCATCTGTAAAATAGGGATAAATAAATGTACCTATCTCTTGAGTTTGCTTCAAATGCGATGATGTATGTATGAATCTTTGCACACCTTGAAGTACTGTATGTTAGTTATTGTTATAGCCTAATATTCAAAGATTTCACTAACTTATGTTTCCAGCCTTACTCTCATTGTTAACCATATGGATGTACTCTATACTCCAGTCAAACTGGTTTATTCATTATCCCCTTCATTGCTTTATACCTTGTTGCCTCTATGCTAAGGGTCATAGTGTTTCCTCTGCCTGGAATTTCTTTCCCCAGGTTCATACTGTCTCAAAAATCTACCAGGGAATTCAGGTCTACGCATTGAGAACCTTTAATCTACCTCCTGACTATATTAGCATATTTTCTCAGCATTTTAAAAACACAGCATAGTTATCTTTTTCAGTAGTCTTTCTCTTCTCATTTCTAGGTTTGACTTTTTGATCTGAACAAATGGAAAGGCTGAAAAATATCTCAAGAGATATACTTAAAGCACTAATCTTATTACTACTTAAATTAATGAAATAACATGCAAGTATAAAAATGCATATGTCCATACTTGAAATGGATAAAAGATGGAAACTGAAAGTGGAAATGAAAAATACCGATAGTCCCTTCGAAAGAATATATTCATTTTGTTTATTTGCCCATTTTAACTTTTTTCCAGGTTTTTTATTACTAGAACAAATTTTTTTTTTTGGAAAAACAATAGCTCAATATCTTAAGATAATGCATTAAGCTCAGAATATACACATAGTTCTCAGACTCTCTTGGTTAATCAAGTAGGGTTAATAATTTGTTCTCACTTAATACACTTGGACTGGGTATGCTTTATGAAGTAACAAACCATTTATTGTTTTAATATTCAGGTTTATAGATGTACTGTCCCACACAGTTTGCCCTTAACTGCATTGGACCACACAGGCTGTGGTTGAGACCCTTCCATGACCTGGTCAAAGCAGAACAATCCATAGCACTGATATTTTACTTTAAAGGTCATAGATTTGGAGTTAGAAATGTCTTTGCAAGTTGTCTAGCCAAAACCTCATTTATAGAAGAGAGAATGCACAGAGAGATTAAGTGCCCCATCCCAGATCATACATGTAGTACAGAAAAGACATGGGATTTGAACCCAGGTCCATTTAATAAAAATAAGGTTAATTATCAGGGCAGCTGGCACAAGATATCCAGGAAATCTGGACCAGAGTCTAAAGATGTGTTTGAGGTCCAGAAAAATCAGGACAAGATCTAAGGGTAAAACGGGAAAATATGGTCTGAGATGAGAGGAATTCAAGCAATTTGTTTATACAAAGAGTTCATTACAATTTGAGTCACTCAGCATTGTAAGCAAACTAGCATTCCTTTGAGTGCTAGCTAGCATGTTATGCTAACCCCATTCTTCACACTGCAATTGACCACTTACAGTTAGGTAGTGCAGTGGATAGAGCATTGGGCCTGGTGTCAAAAAGACGAGTTCAAATCCAGCTTAGACACTTAGTACCTGTGTGACCTCATACAAGTCACTTACCCTATCTCCCTCAGTTTCTTTATTTGTAAAATGTGGGTAAATTAGCATCTATTTCCCAGAGTTGTTCTGAGGATAGAATGATATCTGTTAAGCTCTTTGCAAATCTCACAGCCCCACTATATATGTAAATGCTATTGCTATCATTAACCTGCAGAAAGCTACCAAACACTATTAGTGTTTCTTGTTTCTCTGGGCAAGTGGAAACAATGTGGTTTTCCTTTGTAACTTCAGATAGAAAACCCAAGTTAAAATACTAGTTAAGCCTTGGAGTGATTTAAGGAAAAGAGGAATGACATACTGATCAAAATGAATAAATTATCAATTGATTAAATTCTGTAAATAGTTTTTGTTATTGTTCAGTTGATTAGGTCATGTATGACTCTCTTGTGACCCCATTTGGGGTTTTCGTGGCAGATACTAGAGTGGTTTGCTGTTTACTTCTCCAGCTCATTTTACAAATGAGGAAACTGAAGCAAACAGGGTTAAATGACTTGTCCAAGGTCACACAGCTAGTAAGTTCCTGAAGCTGGATTTGAATTTAGGTCCTCCTGACTCCAGGGACAGCACCTTATCTATTGCTCCACCTTGCTGTCTGGAAATGGTTTTAAGAGATGTGTTTTGCTAATACTTGTTAGCCTTGGTAGCTAAAGGGATACTTGAGGCTATATCTTTACGCAATTTTGCCTTCTAGGAAATTAAGCACAAGCTAAAGACAGGAGAGAAGACTAATTTCGGAGTTCAGAAGATCTTGGTTCTAAAGTCTTGCCTTTGACACTTACTAAATGAACATGGACAAGTCTCTCAATGCTCCAGGCAATTGTCTAAGACTAAGTTACAGATCTGTTCTGGTGGAGGACCTAACAATAACAATATTAATATAATAATTAGAAAAGCAATGATGTTTATTAGAAAGCACCCTGGAGTCAAGAGAAGAGACCTAGGGCCTAGGCCAGGCTTCACTGTTAATTAGTTATGTGTTATTATGCAAATTAGGATCAAGGACTCAGCCTATAGACTCAGAGCTGGGGCCTCAGAAGCCATCCAGCCCAGCTTCATTTTACAGACAAGGAAAGCACTTTACATAGATATTCTCATCTGACTCTCACAACACTGAAATAGCTTTCATTGTCAATTGACAGACGAAAAAAACTGAGGCTAATAGAAGCTGGATGGTCATAGAACTAGTAAGGTCATGTGAGTAGGATGGAGCCAATATGGGCCTAAAACTCATATTTTCTGAATCCAGTTTGGACACAAATTCCATTCCACTACACTGCCTCCTGTAATTCTCAGGCTCCAACCAGCCTCCTGTCTCCTCCTCCCTTTCTGCAATGTTCAATAAATGATCTAAAAAACATAAATAAACCTCACATTTTTGTATCACTTAAAGGTTCCTGAAGTCTTTTTTCCCCCTCATAACAGCCCTGGAAAGGTAGTCAGGGCATGGCTGTCATCCCCACTTCACTAATCAGAAAACAGGTTTCAGAGATGTGAAGAAAATTGCTTCAGGGTCACAGTCAATAACTATAAGGCGTGGGACTCAACTCTAGGGTCTCATTTCAACTGCAATGGCCATCAGACTAGGGGTCCTTAACCTGACATAGATTTCCAGGAGTCTGTGAACTTGGACGGGAAAAAATGTACATCTCTATTTTCACTAACCTCTAAGTGAAATTTAGTATTTCTCTATTATTAAAAAATTCTGAGAAAGGGTTTATAGGCTTCACCCTACTTCCAAAAAGGGTCCATGATACCAAAAAATGGTTAAGAACTCTTGCATTAGAACATCCTAAAATAAACTAGCATTTCCTCCCTTTTCATTTCTTTATCCCATGAATTCCATTTTCTAACTTATTCAGTAATCAATAAATTCTTATATGATGCAGTGGGGAGCTGTTTCTATGAAAGCATATTTCTTTTTGTTATGACATCACATCCATCTTGTTTCTCTATCATTATGAAAGTAACAATCATTTCATGTGTCTACAGGTCTTGGGTTGTCTCAAGATGTCGCAGGAGCAACTTTTATGGCAGCAGGCAGCTCAGCCCCTGAATTAGTTACTGCTTTTCTAGGTAAATCCAGTTTGTTTTACCTTGCTGCTTCAAATAAATCATTTGGGTCTTAGATCTTTTTTCCCCCCATTCTTTCAGATTCAACTACTAACTCAGTTCCTGTATTGCTCCTAGGGGTATTTGTCACCAAGGGAGATATCGGAATTAGCACCATCCTTGGATCCGCGATTTATAATCTCCTCGGCATCTGTGCAGCTTGTGGGCTGCTCTCTAATGTGGTATGGAAGGAAACTCTCTTAATAATAGCACAACTGATCATCTTTTCAAATGAAGAAATTAGAAACTTTTTAAGATGCAGGGACAAAGCCACAAAATGCACTTAACAAGTACAATAAAATTTATTACTTAGCAGTAAAAGAATATATCAATTAACCCACCAAAAGCTTTAGTCCAATTTCTGAAAATTAATGTGGGTAGCAAAATATTTTTTTCTTTACAATTCCTATTAGAATAATTTTCTCAGAGTTAACACTTAACGACAAATATATAAATAGAACAGGCATATCATCTGATGAAAAAAAGTCACTATTATAATGGCAACAGTAAATTAATTTTTTTTTTCCATTACAGGTTTCAAAGATATCTTGTTGGCCCATGTTTAGAGATTGTGTGGCATATGCAATCAGTATAGCAGCAGTTCTTGGCATACTATTTGACAATCAAGTTTATTGGTAAGACAACAAAAACCATTAAAAGTTATGGTCAAGGGAGTCAGTGGAGAGAGATCCTGCCAAATGAAAAAGAAACGGCTGTTTTCTTCAACTTGGAATATTATTCTTCATATCGCCTCTCAATGTTCTGTGCTCAGGCTCATCTCACTGCTGTCTTATTGACCCACTGTGGTGTCCAAGAGAGCTGTTCCTTTTGCTTCATTTCCTGTCACCTCATGAAAATCTTTATTTTTTTCCCTCTGGGGACACTTTTTTCTCTTTACATGCCCATGTCAGGGGCATGTGGAAAGTAGGAAAAGTCCTATGGCAATTTAAGTACAACTTTTACACAATTAAATTTACCTTAAATTTAATCAGGGAAGTGGGTGAAAAGTGAATCTGTGTACCTCCACATTTAAAGCATCTCTTTTCTCTCTACAATCTGCCTCTTGGTGACTTCATTACTCCCCTGGGTTTAATTATCATCTCTAAGCAGGTGGCTCACAGATCTAAGGGTAGCTTGAGTTAGTCTGTTTCCTGAGTTTTAGTCCTATATCATCAACTGTCCACTGGCATCTCAAATTTGAAGTCCTGTAGGCATTTAAAAATCAACATGTTCAAAATCGAACCCATTCCCTCCTCGCCCCCCAGAAAAACCCCAGCCTACTTCCAAACTTATGTATTTTTGTCAAACACACCATCATTTTTCTAACCTTGTAGGTTCATAACCTCATTTCCTCATGCTATCTCAATCCATATATTCAATCACTTGTCCCATCTGGGCATTCCCAGATGTCACATTTGGTCCCTTCTGTCTACTCAAAAAGCCACTATCTTAGTTCAGCCTCATCATCTCTCATCTAGATAGAATATCACCAAAGCTTCCTAATTAGTCACCCTGCTTCAAGCCCCTCCCCTTTCTAAACCATTCTTCATACTACTGTCAGTGATTTTCCTGACTTGCAGATCTAACCATGTGACTCCATTACTTAATAAAGTCTAGTGGCTCACTATTGCCTCTAGGATAAAACAGAAACTCCTTTCATTTTTTTTAATCCTTCACAATCTGGTCCCAACCTACTTTTCCAGTCTCATTATACATTATTCCCCTAAATCTACCCTATGGGCCAACCAATGTGCCCTTCTGTTTCTCACATACAGCACACTCCATCTCCCATGTCTGTATCTTTGCACCATCCAATCCTCATTCCAGGTATGCACTCCCTCCTCACTTTCTTCTCACTTCCTTCAAGACACAACTGAAGCACCATCTTCTACAATGAAGCCTTTCTTAAGTTTCCTAATGCTAGCACCCACTCTCATTTCCTAGCTTACATTTACTTTGTATTTATTCTCTATATATTTACATACAAAAATGCTGTCTCCCCTCCCTCCTTGAAAGTAGGGATTGCTTCATTTTATTTTTATCTCTAATGCCTAGCATATACAGTGTTTGACACAAAGTGTATAATAAATATTGATTGAGCAGTTTTCCCTAATTCACTAGTACTTGTGACATAACCATATTCATTTTAATATATTTCCAGACATTACTATATTTTGCTTATATAGAAACACAATTTTAAACAAGCCAAAAATTAATGGGTTATTTCTTGAATGTCATCAATTATATCTTTAAACCAATTATTTAAATAACGTAAAAACAAGCCACAACCTTCTTTGTTCCATAGGTATGAAGGAACTGTGCTACTTTTGATATATGGAGTGTATATTTTGGTGCTGTGTTTTGACATTAAAATTAATCAATATATCATGAAGAAATGCAGTCCCTGTTGTACCTGTTTTGCTAAAGCTATCGAGGGACAAGCTGAAGAGTCATTGATGGGGTGGGAAGATCGACCACTCATCCGCCGACAATCAAGAACTGATAGTGGAATATTTCACGAAGACACTGATTACTCACAGTTGTCTACAAGTTTGCAAGGATTTAATGAAGTTTCTGAAGGTAAGAAGTACCCTCTTACCCACTCCCCCCAATCAATCTCATTAACTTATTTACTGTGAAGGCTTATTAAAAGTGATTTCAAAATGTAATCTGAACGGGCTGTTTATGTATCCGTTCACAATCAAATGACCAAGTTCATTCAGTAAATTTTTGTTGGTAATGTATAATCTAATGGCACAACATAGGTTACTCAAAGAAGCACTGCAGTGTATTCTTTTTATCAACATGATACATAAATATGAATTATATTTAAATTCCCCTCTAGTTATCTTTGGAACTATTGATTCAATAGACAGAGTAGAATTAAAAGCTGAATAGTCTGGCTGAGGATTGATTTCTTATGCTATGGGGACAATAAAGATAAAGAAGACACAACCAAGATGAAGAATACTTTAAAATTAGGGATACAAAATGTAACACCAATTTAGAGATCGTATCTTTGTGTGGGAATCCTGGAAGGCTTTAGGAAAGAAGTATCATTTGAGTTGGGTATTAAAAGATTCAAAATACAGCCTGTAAGATGCTGAGGGCAGAGAAAGATCCTCAAATTAAGGGAATGGAATGAGTAAAGACAGGTGGGAAAGGAGGAAATATGTTCATGGGATAGAGAGTAACTTGGGTTGGGTGGAATGCAGCAATGTAGAAGCAAAGACTAAGAAGTAAGACATGACAGCGATATTAGAGTAGAACATGGAGGGGGTCCTAGACTACTCAACTAAGGCTAACCTTAATTCTGTAGGCTTGGGGATTTCACTGGAGGTTTGTGAATCTAGTGGCATGATCAGTAACTGCTTTGGAATGAATTAGAACATGAAGAACAATGAGGGGGTTACTGCAAGTAGTACAAGCCCGAAGTAATGAAGGCTTGAATTAAAATGCCAACACTGGGAAAGGAAAGAAGTCAATCAGAAATATACTGCACAGGTTCAAAGATAAAAATCAGCAGAACTTGGCCAAGTGAGAGGCAAGAGATAGGTTTTTCATTGTTTTGTTTTAAGTGATTTAAATATGAGATTAGGCATTAAAAACTAGATTCCATTTAATTTTTAAAATGTCCAAAGTGGAAAAACATGTATAAGAACCTATAAAATGCTTTAAGTTCTTATATGGGTACCTAATTATAATAGCAAGACTAAAAGCTAAGCTTTTAAAAAACTCCAAGCTGGGGAAAGTCCCTCCAAAATACTGTTTTTAGTTTTGAGGTTTTATCACCTGCTTCAATTATTCTAGATTCCAACAAGAAATCTTTTAATGGTTTTATCTTTCAATAAAAATGAAGCACATCATACCACTTCTTTTGGGGGAGTAATGTTTGAATTCCTATTTTACTGGAATAAATAGGATACACCTAAAGGTCACTACACTATAGTGGAATTGATTGGCTAGTTCATGTAGAACTTCATCATACTGAAAATTAATTAAAATGAGCTGCTTTTTTGAGAGGAATGGGGGTCGGAACCAAGACTTGTGATTTCCCTAGATGTGAAAATCTTCTTTTCCAGTGCAGATTGGAAACTTGTCTATAACTTGGTAGAGCTAAGTGCTAAGTTAAGTGCTTGGGGCACTGAAAAGTGAAGTGATTTGATCTTGGTCACAGAGCCAATATTTCTGTACGGTAGGACTTGAACTTATGTCTCTATAACTAGCCACCTATCCATTAAGTCAGAGATGTCAAATATGCAGCCTACAACACTCTCAGGTGTGACCCGCACCAGATCAAAGTATAAATGGGAAATATTTACCAAAATAAAATAAAATACAATAAGACATAGATATTACATTTTAAAACCAAGTCGATACACAGACATCTGGAATCTTTATGTATGATTTAGCGGCCCCTGTTTCTATTTCAGCTTGACAAGACTCAACTATTGCCTCTTCTGTTGTCAGGGCACTGAGATCCTTACAATGACTTCAAAAAGTACATTATAATTCTATTTGGTCCTAATAGGTATGTGTACAAATTTTGTAAATGTCACACAACTTCCATTTTTAGTCAGAGCACACTTATCACTGCTTGGAAGAAACAAGTTACTTTGAGTTAACATTCACAGTTTACAAACTAACATAAGAGATGACATACTCTTTGTTTTCTTAAGATTATCTCTTAGATTAACCAACTCTCAATTATCTAAAGCCATGGAGATGATTGTGCAGGTAAATACAAAAATCCTTTTACGTTTGCCTTTGGAACATAATGACTTTCTTTAAACAACTTATTTAAAGCCTCAGTTTTCCTTAGATTATTAAAATTAGGCCATCAGCTGCTAGGTCCTAAGTCACTAACTTTGAAGTTAAGGAATCTGAGTTAGAATCTTGGTCCTTCCACTTCCTACCTGTGTAACTTGGTTAAATTACAATCTCTTAGGCTCTCAGTTTATTTATTTATCCAATAGAAGGACTGTACCGGATTATCTTTGCGGTCCCTTAGAGCTGTGGAACCTCTTGTCTTATATACATGCAACCCAGCGCTATGCCAGATGGCAGAAAAAAACTAATCTAAGAAAAAAATGACTGCAGAAAATTCACATGAAGATACTTGAGAGTTAACTATATAACCTCCTTTATTATAATATTACAGGTTATACTATTATTTATCATACATATGATAATATTATGATAAATAATTTTCCTTACATGTTTCAGAGGATAAAAGGCCAAAGAATGGGAGCAACGTCTGCTTATTTTGTCTTCCTCTAAAAGTTGAATTATTTGTGCCAAAAATAACAGTAATTTGGTAGTCAGCATTTAAAGTGTTCTGTCCCTAAGTTTTAACTTACTTACAGCAACATGGCTTTCTTAATGTACATTTCAAATTTAACTGGCTGAGGAAATTCACATAATTTTAACTTTTCCTTTGCAACAGATCCTCCAAGTGTTTTCAGCATGCCTGAGGATGACTTGAAAAGAATTTTTTGGGTGCTAACCCTGCCTATTGTTACATTACTTTTCCTAACTACACCAGACTGCAGAAGAAAGTTTTGGAAAAACTGCTTCATGATAACCTTTTTCATGGCTGCAATATGGATTTCTGCATTTACTTATGTTGTTGTTTGGATGGTCACAATAACTGGTATGTATCCTCAGTATGCAATTCAGACTTGAACATTAAAGCTGAAAGAGATTTTACAGTTTATCCCTGATCATTTACAGATGAGGACACTGAAACCCAGAACACTTAGATTGGGTGATTTATCCAAGGCTATCCAGGTCTGCTAAGTTTTAGCTCCATTTAATGTAAGAACAAAGACTTTACGTTCATTAAAGGTAGTTCAGTGAAGTGTTTACTACTTCAGCAAAGATAAAGTTTAATGTTATTTACTAGGATTTATGACCAAATGTTAATAACAATGATACTATCCAAGTACTGCCATCTCACTGTAACAGTCTGTAGGGTTCTACCCCGTAGACCCACTTTAAGATATGGCCTGTTGCTCCAGTAACTCAATTCTCTTGGATAGGGTCCAAAACAGACTCTCTATGCCGAGTTCCTTTTCAACACTATTATTAATGAAAGGGCAGTATAATGGGAAATGTTATCTTTCTCAAAGATTACATAGGGTTTAGGCCAGTGTATTAGTTCACAGGAAGAATTTTAGAATTGCCAGCATTCAGGGCAACAGAATTTATCAAATATGCCATATCAGAGTCCCCAAGCTCACAAACATAAGAACTAAGAGTAGCTTTACCAAAATACAAAAAGGAACATGTAAAAGATGGAGATGAGAAATGAGTGAATAGTAACAAATTGATTCCAACATAAACATATGAGCTTCCAATAAACAAACTGGATTTCTAGTTAAACTGTTTTAATTGGCATCATACACAAGAAAAAAATGGTTCTAAAGCAAGTTTTCATTCAAAGTAACACAAAAGAAGCAATTCTTACAGTAACTACTTCCCTCCAGTTCCTTTCCTAGAACTATTACATCTCTGAAAAACTAAGCATCAACTAACATCAAAATTTACAGGAATATAAAAAAATTTGGACCTCGCATTAGGAAGACTTTAATAGAGCCCTATTTCTCTTCTCTGTTGGGGAGTTTACATGCTTTCCCAAAGAGTGCATTACATAGAGTTCATTATTTAATATGACTTTTTTTAGAAATTCACTTTAAAATTGCTTAAATAACAAAAGAATTATATTTGTATAGCTTAGAAACAACTATCAAGAATTCTTGACTAAAACTACAATGATACCAAAATTATCTAAAGAAAAAAAAGTGGCTTTCACAGGATGTTTATTTTTAAAGCCTAGAGCCCCAGATTAAAATAAAGGTCTCTAATAATGAATGCCATCCACAACTTCTGTCAGGGCACAAGAAAAGTGAATCACTCAGTAGTAGAATTTCAGCTGATAAACATCCTAAACAATGCCATCTAAAAGTCCATAAAATTTCCAATTTCTCTGTTAAATAGTACTTGCTGAAAATATTGACTGAGCACAAAGTAGTGTTGTAACTGAAATAGTTTTGTCCAGGGAAAAAAGCTTCTTTACAAAATAGTTAATGAACAAACTGGTGACTAAAACCACCATAAGTTTTTTCACTTATCAATATTTTGTCATCCATAGGAGAAACACTGGAAATTCCAGATACAGTAATGGGCCTTACGTTATTAGCAGCAGGAACGAGCATACCAGACACTGTTGCAAGTGTGTTGGTTGCAAGAAAAGGTAAGAACTGGTTCAGGTTTTTATGCCCAATCCTTAAACTGGCTCACATACACAGGGAAAAGACATTTGTAAAAATAGTTCACTTCCTCAATATACTTCACTGAACAAAGCAAATCAAGAGAAAGAAAAGTGACAATTTTAGCAGCTTAAGTTCACTAAACCTGAACTGTAAAGAATTAAATTCACCTGAAAAACTCATTAAAGCTTAAACATGTTAAATTCAAATTAAAAACAAGTAATCAATATAGTCTACGAAAATGGTTTAATAAATAAAGATAATTACTATTTGATAAATAAATGTTAAGTCTTTAAATACTAACTAAAAACAAATGAGCAAATACAAATTCAGTAAGTTTTCCAAAACAGAAAAAAAAGGTATCCAGTGTAACTGATGAAGCAGCTTATTAATAAAATGTTAACTTAATGTGCACATTTCAACAATGTGCTCTTTTCTTTTGCAGGTAGAGGAGATATGGCTATGTCTAACATTATAGGATCCAATGTGTTTGATGTGTTGTGTTTAGGTGCTCCGTGGTTTATTCAAACTGCATTCACAGATACATCGGCTCCTGTCAAAGTTAACAGCAGTGGACTGACATACACAGCTATTTCTCTCATTCTTTCCATTGTTTTTCTTTTTCTAGCTGTTCACTTGAATGGCTGGAAACTAGACAAGAAGTTGGGGATAGTTTGTCTAGTAATGTACTTGGTGCTTGCTACATTATCAGTTCTTTATGAACTTGGAATTATAGGAAACAATAAAATAAGGGGTTGTGGAGGCTGATCTTTACTAGTGTTACAGGGACAAAATGACCTATTTGGGATGGAGGTGTAAGGGGTGGGGAGCAGGAAGTAGCTATTTCATTTAATCAAATAAAAAACATCCCAAACTCCCTCTAGGCTGAAAACCTTATTTACAATAATGCTGCACCATGGCATAAAACTAATTTTAAACAAACAAAATCACAACCTAATTTATCTGAGCCCTTTCTTTTCAAGTTAAAGTGTGACTACAATGCATATAGAAAACTGAAGTTCTGGAAAAACATCTACTTTTTACATTACAATAAAGTAGGTATAAGCTGGGGAAATTTGAACACTAAACAAATCCCACTATGCAGTACTGAAAGTAACAATGGGGAAATGGCTTATCTCGTTAAAAACAGTATAACCATTCATTTAAACTGAATGACCAGAGCCACTGTCTTTAAAAACTAAAACTCAAGTTTGTTAGCAAGAATTACAGTATATTTTAACACTATACTGTTAAAGGCTGGTGGGATTTAAAAGTTCATTTTTACAGCTTCTTTAAGCATACAATGTTACTAAAATGATTTTTTACTAGGCTAGAGAAGCTAAACATATGTAGGAATGTTCTGAATGTAGTTTGAAATTATGCATTACGATCCAGGCGTACGTCAATTTCTCTGCCACTGATTTTTATGCCATTCATTATTCTACAGGCCTTTTCAGCTGATTCTGGTGAGTCAAATCTGACTGTTCCACAGCCTTTTGACTTTCCATTCTCCATTTTTATTTCAGCAAACATTACATGACCTGTGAAAGCAAAAATATACAATTACTAGAGTCAATTAAAAAGGGCTTTATTTCATTTATATGGGTTTGAACACCATCATAAGTAAATTTAGTACATTTAACACTCGTGATTTTTAAACAACAGTCCAAGAAAGCAATACTTGGAGAAGTTTTTATATTTAAACAAGGATTATTCACCTGAGGCTAGGAACTTTTAAAACTATTCTAATAACTCTATTTCAATATAATTGATTTCCTTTGTAATCCTATGTATTTAATTTTATGCATTTAAAAACATTATTATGAGAAGGGGTCCATAGGTTTCACCACTGCCAAAGGAGTCCATGAACCTTTGCTTTAAAATGAGGTGAAACAAGTATAAAATTATACATATACTGCTAGACAATACACAATTAGATTCAGAGTCAATTTGCTTAGTTAGGGCTTAGGTACTCTAAATTTATTGGGGGGTTTTTGGGTTTTTTTGTTTTATTTTTATTTTATTTTATTTTAGGCAATTGGGGTTAGTGACTTGCCCAAGGTCACACAGCTACTAAGTGTCAAGTGTTTGGTCTAAGGCTGGATTTGAACTCCGGTCCTCCTGACTTCAGAACCAGTGCTCTATCCACTGCGCCACCTAGCTGCCCCTAAATTTGTTGTTTTGATATTAAGCCACTAAAAAGACTTTTTAGGTCAATTTCTTAAAGAATCAGATTGCCCAGAAATCTATTGCACAGAACTCCACCAAAACCTTCTAGACCAGAAAATGTATTTAAACAAATATACTGCTGGATTAAATTCTCCCCTGTTTGTATTCTCAAATTCTACTCCCCTCAATTGGAAGTAAAAACACAGAAATATAATCATTCCCAGGCTCCTTTTGCCATCAGTAGGAGGTACTATAGGTGCTACAGCAATTTCCTCTACTCTCAAAAAACTCCAGATTGAGAATGTGGTGATAGGACCTGATAGTGCCCAATATGAAACTGAATCAGAGAGGGAATATGACCCTAGGCTTAGCATTTAGGAAAGGCAGAGAAAGTAGCAGCAGTATCGAGAGGAGAAAGAGTGGGGGTGGGGGGCACCCTGGACCTACTCCTGCCTATTCTGGGACAGTAGTAGAAATTGCTGAGGCTCTTCAGAGAGAAAAAAGACAGGTATTTGAGGTAAATTATTAAAACCCAAAAAGGTTACTAACTTATATGTATAACTATTCATGATCCCTCTCTCTTCCTGATGATGAAACCCTTCAGGTTCAAATTTTAAAATATAAATTAAGATAACAGGGTTCAAAAAGTTTATTTTCCAGGTCACCAATAATAGATTTTATTCTAGCAACTAGATAGGAGAGCAAGATATTCGCTTTGTAACACACTGAAATAATAAGTCCTATACAATGATTATGGAATCCCTTGTTATTCCTAAAACCTGGCTTGTTCAAACTTTATATTTTCAAAGATCTATAAAGGTCTTTTAATTTCTTTAAAGCCATGACAAGAACTATGTTGATTTTTTTCCTTATCTATAGTTCTCTTTTCTTGAATCTACCACTTTGTGCTCTCCCTTGTCTCAACTATCAGTCAGAAACTTGTCTCTTTTGCAGATCTGCCCTCTAGTAACAAACTGGTGTGAGAACACAGGTGCCATAATCAGTTAGACCCAGAGTCTAAGTCTAGTTGAAGTAGTTTTCAACTCAAGACAGGTTGTGTTCCAAAAGTGTTTATGAAATATGGTCATCAAAGAACACAATTTCCTAAATAAATAATTTTATAAATAGTAGGTAACAACTCAATCAGTAAGTATTATCTATTATGGAAAGGTGCAAGACTGGGGCCTAGGAGAGATGATTTTTTTTGAAAATTTTATTTTCAAATAAAGGTGATAAGGTAGATTTGGGAGTCATCTGTATATGAATCCATGGAAGCTGATAAGAATGCTGAAAAATAATTATAGGGAAAAGAGAGGGATGCAACACAGTGCTAGGGTTCACCTACATACATGGGGCACATCCTCCCTAATGAACCTGCAAAGGAGAAAGAGAAGAATCAGCCCAGCAGGTAAGAAGAGAACCATTATAGAACAGTGTCAAAAAAGAAAAAAAAAGGTGGTGAAAGTATCCAGAAGGAGGGTGCTCAACAGTATCAAACATAGGAAAGGTCAAGATGGATAAGAAGTGAGAAAAAGAATAATACAAATATCATTGTTGGTTTTTCAAAAAGAATAATGTCAATGAAGTGGTAAAGGTTTGATAAGTGAGTGGGAGCTGAGGAAGCGGAAGTAGCAAGAATATACAAGTTTTTCTATTAGTTTGGCTGTGAAAAAAAGAGACAAAATATAGGATGACAGGTTGAGGAGATGATACAGTCAAGTGAAGGTTTTGTTTTTGTTATTTTTAAAGAATGAAGGAGGTCTGCATAGGTTTCAAATATCCAGGAAGGAGTCAGTGGTTAATGTGAAGTTGAAAGGATCCTAAACTCCAGAACTTTGGGAATAGCAATGTCTACCAAAATACCCAGAGATATCAATGCCCAACCCCCAAAGATATCAACGAGGGGAGAAATCATTGTGGAGAGGGAACCCACCTCCTTAATAAACACCAGCAACAAGAGCTGACCAATTGCCACCAACAGGTAGCTGGGCATAGGAACCCTGGAAATGGCAGCACCATCTCCTCCTCCCACAAATTTTCTCTAAGCATTTCTCTCATTTCTCATATCTTTCTTGCTCCTTGTCTCAGATTAGGATCAAAAATTTAAGGTGAGTCAAGAGCACAGACTCCCAGGCCCTGGCTTCATACTATGTCACAACTCCAACAAAACAGATACAGAACATTTATTAAGTGCTTATCAGATGCCAGGAACTGTGCCAAACAATGGTGATATAAATGATGAATAAAAGACAACCCTTGCCTTCAAGCAACTTACTTTCTAATGAAGGAAGGCACAAAGGAGAGCTAGAGGAAGGGATAGCATTCATGCAGTAGCATGGTGTGGAGGACAGGAAATGCCATGAAGTTCAGATTCTTACAAGATAAGACAAAAAAACCTAACCTACTAGAGTTGGGAGAACCAGGGCTGTAGTCTAAGGTTAGGGGAGGTGGACAGAAGAGAAGAGATATAAGGATGATGGTCACAGCATAGGCAGCATGGTGAAGAGATGACTGCAACTAGCAAACACTTAAAGCCTCTCCCATCAACAGATTCTAAATCCTCACTCAAGGTCAAAGTTGTGATTTGTGGTTAGAGAATGCAGTAGCAGGGTCCGGAGTATCCTCCATGTGCCAGCCTGCTCCAAATTCTAAAAATGTCCCATTTTTTCCCATCTTCTTTATTTGGCTCATGCTATGCCCTCTATTTGGGACGTCTCCCCATTCAGCCTATTTTCACCTATAAATCCCACTTATCCATCCCAAATGCCATGTCTTTCCTTTATAAAGACTTCTTCCTCAGCAACTTGAATTTTGTACCAATTATTTTTGTCATCCACACCATACTACTCCATAAGCTTCATGAAAGTAAGGGCTAGTTAACACTCCCTGATGCCTCAAACATACACTGGGAGATGCTGAACTCAAAGTAGAGGGCAAATGTTTTCCTATTGATATTTAGAAAAAAAATGTACATTTCTTTTTTTTTTTAAGGCAATTGGGGTTAAATGACTTGCCCAGGGTCACATAGCTAGTAAGTGTTAAGTGGATGGTCTGAGGCTGGATTTGAACTCAGGTCCTCCTGACTTCAGGGCCGGTGCTCTATCCACTGCGCCACCTAGCTGCCCCCCAAAAAATATACAATTCACATTACTAAGAACTCTGGTTGACTTTTTTGGGTATATTTTAAAGCTTGTGCCTTTTTGTCAAAGAATTAAAATAACTACTTATTTTGTGAGATTTCGAATAGGAAAAATAAGACAATTAAAATAATTCCTATTACCAATATGAATGAAATGTGTCACTAAGTATTATTAAAAGACATTTGTGCGCATAACTGTAACACAAACTAATAATATAGATTACATATGTTTATGTTAATATTAATGCTTAAAAATAAAAAAGTTTTCTATGCTTTTATCTAAAAGATGGACCAATATGTTAAAGTATTTATTAAGCTATCTGTACCTCAACCAAACACACTAGAGAGGGTATATGAGTAACAGAACTTAGTGGGTAGTAATGATGAGCACTTGGAAGAATGCGAAGTCGTAACAAATAGCAGCTATGGCATGCTTTCTCATTTTTAATTCTTAACATAGTTTCTGACACTTTTTATCTATCACAGACTCCTGCACTTCTGAATATATGCTATATTTCTCCCCTCCCCACTTTTTTCCTACTTTTCCAAAAAAGAAGTGATATTTATGTTTTTCTACCTAGTATAATATCTGTAAGAAAAGTGAATCCATATTTTTATGTAATGTAGAAAAATGCAACCTGACATTATTAGTTAATTTGAAATAAATATACTTTTCTTAATGAAAGACCTAAAAGTTTCCAAATAGGCACCAATTGCATAAAATAATAGCATCTGATCAAAACCTACCTTGCATGACAGAAAATCTTTTTAACTCTTTTAATATCAAGTATACTAGGCAGAGAATTCTGAAAAATAAATACCATTCCAACTTATGCTAATTGGCTAAAGAGGAAATATTTGAATAAACAATTCCACAAGTTTTATTCAGCTTGGTAGGTCAGTGGATGGAGTGCTGGGCATGGAGTCAGGAAGACCTGAGTTCAAATGAGGCCTCAGACACTTACTAGCTGTGTTACACTGGACAAGTCACTTAACCTGTCTGCCTTAATCCACTGGAGAATGAAACGGCATCTTTGCCAAGAAAACCCCATGTCAGTACTGGTGTGACATGGTCTACAGAGTAACAAAGAGTCAGACATGACTTAACATCAACAGTAATATGACTAATTATTTAGTAACACAAGAGATTATTTAGTAACATCACAGAATTTCCACATTCATGCCTGCATTTTCTTTCAAAGTTATCTTGGGAGATACAGTTAATTCTAAATATACTGCCATTGCTCAAAACATGTTTGCAACTTCTGTTCTGAAACTAACTTTAGGAATACACACAAAATATCAAAAGACTCAATTTTTAGTCACACCTTGTTTGGAACTAAGTTATCCCCAGCTTAATTATTCACCTCATTTATCAGAGTTGCCTCCAAATGACTTTTGGCTGTCTTCAAAAATGAAATGGGCCATTTCATGGTATGGCCAAAGGAATGCATTATATGATTTTTAAATTGTTAAGCAATAGCTGCAATACTAAAATAAAAATATGGATTCCCATGGTGAATACTTTAGGCTGATACTAATTTAGATGTATTAAATTCTAACATGCTTATTTTTTAAAATCCCATTACTTTATGCTTACACCTCATAAAATAAGCTAAATAAGTCTATGTAGCAACCACAGATATATCAGATAGTTTCTGATCTTTAATAAGGAAAAAAAGCTGCAGAAATTTTCAAGTACCATAGTTACTGCACAGACCAACATTTAATTTCAGAACGTAAAGGAAAAGTACTCTGCCAGTAAACAAAAACCTTAAGAGGTAGCATCATGGAGGAGAAAGAATGTTAGACTGAAAATTAGAAGGCTTGAGTTCATGTCCCAACTCTGCTAGCTATGTGACTTTGGGCAAGTCACTCAACCTCTCTGGGTCTGTTTTTTCATCCGTACCATGAAGAGCTTACATCACACACCTTATTAAGTTCACTTTCAGCTTTAAAATTCTATTGATTCTACCAATTCAGTGTTATAAGCTTAGTGTTAACACATTTTTAGAATTTCTTTTTATGTGATCACCACCTTGTTTTGTTTTATGTTTTTTTTAACTGCATTCAACTAAAATTTTTTTCATCTGATCCTAAGGTCCTTTTCAGCTCATCCTATGACCTCGAGTGAAGCAACCAATGAGGCATAATCCTGAGAAAAACTGATTTTAAAATATAAAATGTAGCAGATTTATGATAAGTGAAAAAAATATATAAAAGATATTTCAGTATAAATGTTTGGACTAAACAAAAGAACTCTGTTCTTTCAACAGACATACTGTATATTTTGCTCCCTACTCAGAAGGGTGGCAATGAAGTTTTCAATGCACTATTACTATTGAAACAGCAAATATTTTAATCAATAAAGATTATTACAAGTTGCTGTTGTTTGTTATGAATAAGTAAGTTGGTCACTTAACAGAAATTCATGGAAAGAAGCCTATTCAGCTTATGAGAAGAGTAGGTGCATTCTCTCATTCCCCAGCCACATCACTTCTTAACTGGAATGCCTGGAAGAAGATTCTCTCTCTTTTATAGCTCCAAAAGATACATTATTATACCTTGTTGAACCAAGAAGGAAGAATTTTGTGGAAAATCTGGGACTAATGGATGTTTTAGATACAGTAATGGATTATACCAGACTATTATGTTAATGAGGCCAAGGTGAATTATATTTCCACTGGTCAATTAACATTATTATATTTCATGGCCTGAAATTATAGCCATAAGTTAGTCATCAGCCATTGTGGAAAAGCATGCTAAGAGAAATGAAGCCCAAAAAAGTGTGAATGAATAAGTAAATTACACTCATATTTTTAGGAAAATTCAAAATGTACATCCTTGTGATAAAGAACAACAGTATTTATTATCTATATATTTTTAAAATAGTTAATTTTTCTATCATGCTAATATGTTGAAAAAGAAGTAGCAATTAATGAACACGAAGAACATAGTTTTTAAAACTAAAATGCTGACAATGAAATGTGACAATAACAAATTATATTATGCACCTATTCTTTCCTCCCTTAAGTTCAGAATGGGAAACAAAGTTTCCCCTACTTTCTAAAAGCCCCTTCAAATATAAAATTCAATTCGACAAATACTTCGGTGCTACTCTGTGTTAGACTCTATGCTAAGTATAAATAAAATCATAGTTTCTCACAAATGGATGGTATCTCAGAAGGTCATATAGTTCATCCTCTAAATAAAACCTGAATCCTTTCTAACATATCCTCAATAAGCGGTCATCTACTTTTGTTTGTTTGATGGCTGCAGTAACAGGGAAAACAACTCTCACAGGCAGCTCATTCCATTGTAGAACAATTCTAATTGTTAAGTGGTTTTCCTTGTAAGGATCTCCGATATGTCTCTCTGTGATTTCAGTCTTTTAGTCTTAGCTCTTCCCTTTGGGGCCAAGTAAAATAAATCCAATCCCTATTACGTATAATAGCTCCTTAAATATTTGAAGTAAACAACCATATCCCACCCCTCCACCTGTACTCCCATTTCCCCATAAAAGTCTTCTACAAGTTAAACATCATCACTGCCTTCAACCAAAAGAAACAAAGATTATTAAGACAGAATTACTACCTTCAAATAGCTTACAATCTAATATGGAAGAGACAAATACTCAAATAATTATTAAGCGCTCTAAGATGAATAACCAGACAGCTAGATGGCATAGTGGATAGTGTACTGGACGCAGGGTCAAGAAAATCTGAGTTTGAATCCTGCCTCAGACAGTCTATCCTTCTGTCACTAGGCAACTAACTTAGTGTTTCATCTCAGTTTCTTCACCTGTAAAATGGAGATAATAATAGCACCTATCTCACAGAGCTGTTGCAAGGGTCAAATGAATAATGCTTATAAAGAGCTTTGCAAACCTTAAAGCATTATATAAATGATGACCGTTGTTATTGTTATCATCATCATCATTGTTACTAACAATGATTATAATTACAATAACTCCAAAATGTCATTGGGGTCCAAAAGAGGGAAAGACCACATTTGGTTGGAGGATCAGGAAAGAGTGCTGGGAGGAAATATTTGACATAAACTTTGAAAGTTGGTTGGTTTTTGACAGACAGTGAAAAAAGTGAAGGGCATTTCACCCAGAAGTAATAGTGTGTAAAAAAACAGGAAAGGACACGCATTTTGAGGAATAATGACTATGGCAGGTGTGTAGGATTCACATAGAAGAATTATAAAAGATAAAGTAGCAAGATGCTGGGGCCAGACTGTAGAACACTGAATGCTAGACTTTATTCAGCAGGCAATGGGTAACCAACGAAGGTTTTTGAACAAGGGCTGACTTTTAGTACATGAGAACACAGCAAATGATAATCTGTATTTTATTTCCTATAATTGTGCTATGAATGACAAGTCTTTAAAAGAGGTATTCAAAGCGTTCTCAAATTTTCCTTTACAGCCTTATTTCTTATCACTCCCATCCCCCATATACAAACTTTTACTTTTTCCATCCTGATATACTTGCTATTCCAGAACAACTTGTGTTTTCCAACCACGACATTTTCCTAGCCTAGAATACTTTCCATCTACCAAAATTTAGCAAGGCCTAGCTCTTCTATGAGGCCTTCTAGTACCATGCCTTAGTACACCTCCCAAATAAGCACTTACTGTCTGTACCACTCATTATCTTCATAGGATTATAGATTTAGAGCTGGAAAGGACCACCTTTAGGCAGTCTAGTTTAACCTCTTCATTTTCCAGTTGAGGGGAAAAAAAGGACCTTAAAGGCTAATTAATTTGCCCAAAGTCATACAGATATGGCAAAACCAAAATCTGAACCCATATCCTTCTATTTCAAAGCTACATTCTTTCCACTAAACCACATTTCCCTATACTACTTATTTATTTATTTAGGCTAGGCAATGGGGTTAAGTGACTTGCCCAGGGTCACACAGCTAGTAAGTGTTATGTGTCTGAGGCCGAATTTGAACTCAGGTCCTCCTGACTCCAGGGCTGGTGCCCTATCCGCTGCGCCACCTGGGTGCCCCTCCCTATACTATTTAAAACCCTTTTTTTAATATCTCTTATCCCTCTTTGTGTGTATCTTTATTTCCTGAAGGGGGTTATGAGATCTTGAGGGATGGTGTATTATCTTCTCCAAATTTTAAATCCAGCATACTGTCTTGTTCATGGTAGGTACTCAACAAATATTTGCTAGATTACTAGCAGCAAAAAACCACTGAAAGGTTTTTTGAGCAACTAAGCACGCCAAGGGACTTCAACCTTTCAAATACCCTAAACACCCAATTCCACAAATCATTAATTTCTCATGACCTATTTATTGGGCTTCACCATAGCTACACACAGAGATGGTTATTCCTTTTATTTTGCCATCACCCACAAGTGTTCCACATCCACATTCATTAAATCTGAATTCCATTATCTGATCATTATCTGTAGTAATTCTACTTTTCCCTTGGCCTTGCAATTTAGTTAAACCTTATTCTTTGTTCTCACCACAATTTCCAATCCCTCCACACCTCAGGTCTTTCCCAGGCCATCAACCTCACAATGTCTACACTCTCTTCCTTCTTCCATCTTGAACCAACTTTCAGTAAATTAACTCTCTGCTACACTGAGCCACTGCCAGTTGTCCTGATCTATATCTGGCCACTGAACCCAGATGGCTCTGGAGGAGAAAGTAAGGCTGGTGACTTTGCACAGCCCTCCCTCACTGAAATCCAATTCATTTGCAAGTCATGGCATCATCTTCCTGATGTCATGGTCCTCTTTGAGAACAAAGGACAAACCACACACACTGCCTCTTTAACCAACTGAAGTTCTTGCCCTACAAAACTCCAGCTTTGGGTTACCCCACTCTATGCTGCCTTCATGTCTTGTTAAATGAGGCTGGACAAAATCATGAAACCATTCTAACTCACTTTACTACAAATTGATGCCACATAATCTCAAAGAAGCCCTCACTGTGGATTGGCAATCCTCTTATACCTCCCTAATTGATTTCACTAGTGACTTATCAAAGTGGCTTTTCCAAACCTTTTCATCTCTCCTTAAAACTTCCAAAGCTTTCAGTTGAAAACACTGTCTCATACTTCTCTGAAAAAAATGAGGCCATTTGCATAGAGTTCCCTCTCATCCCCCCTGTTCTGCATCCCACATAACTCACATCACCTTCTGCAACCATCTTCTCCTTTACCCATTTTGCATTCTCACCAAGGAAAATCCCTCAACATGTACAAGTGATCCAATTTCATCCTATTTTCTCCAGTACACTGCTTCCTCTAAAACCTCTACTGTCTCACTGATCTTTAATCACTGCCTACTAGCTGCTTTCCAACTGCCTACTAATATGTTCATGTTTCCATCATCCTCAAAAAACCCTCAATTAATCTGTCCATCTCTACCTATTGTCCAATATCTCTCCTACCTTTTCTGACTAAATTACTTGAGAAGATGCTATAACAGGTGCCTACACTTCCTTTCCTCTCATTCTCTTAATTCTTTGTAGTCTGGCTTTCACCCTCATGGTTTCAATTATCATCTCTATGCAAATGACTCTCAGTTCTACCTGTCCAGGCCTAATCTCTATCAAGATCTCCTGTCTCTCATTTCCAACTGCCAACTGGACATCTCAGATCAGATATTCCACAGAAGACATCTAAAACTCAATATGTTCAAAACTGAATTCATTATCTTCCCTCCAAAATCTTCCCCTCTGCCGAACTTCGCTGTTACTGTAGAGGGTACTACTATCGTCCCATTCATTCAGGTTTACAACTTAGGTGTCATCTTTGACTTCCCTCTCTCTCTCTCACCCTCTCCTCCTATCTAATCAGTTGTCAAGTCTTGTCATTTCTACTTTTGAAACATCTCTCTTATATGCCCCTCTTCTCTCCTTTGACACTACAACCACCCTGCTACAGTTCCTTTTCACCTCACTTCTGTATAAATTTAATAGTCTGCTGATTATTCTCTGCTTCAAGTCTCTCCCTACCCCATTCCATCTTCCATTCAGCTGTCAAAGTGACCTTCCTAAAGCTCAAGTCTGATCATCTCATCTCACCTATTCAATAAACTCCAGTGGCTCCCATTACTTCTACGATCAAATATAAAATCCTGTTTGGCTTTTAAAGCCCTTTATAACCTGGCCCTTTCTTACCTTTCAGTCCTATTTTGCCTTATTCCTCACCACATACTCTGTGATCCAGTGATACTCGCTGTTCCTTGCATGTCATTCTATCTTTTGATTCCAAGCTTTATCACAGCTGTGTGTCCACACCTGGAACTCTCTCCTGTATCATCTTCACTTCCTAGCTTCCCTGGCTTCCCTCAAATTTCATCTAAAGTCCCACCTTCTGCAAAAACCTTTCCCAGTCCTCTTTAATCTTAGTGACTTCCTTTTAGAACTACCCCTGATTTTTCATCTCTCTCTCTCTCTCTCTCTCTTTCTCTCTCTCTCTCTCCCTCTGCATGTATACATACATATGTGCATATATATATATGGTATATGTGTATATATGTATAAATATTTTTGTTCTTTGTTTGTACATAGTTGTATTAGTTGCATGCAGCTCTCCCCCATCAGACTGTGAGCTCCTTGCGAGCAGGTACTGCTTTTTTGCCATGCTCTATGACCTCAGCATTCAGCACAGGGCCAAGCACATAGCAGGACTTAATAAATGCTAGGTGACTGACTAAGAAATTAGAGGCAGGGAGATTTGCATAGAGGTTATTGTAGCAGTTTAAGTAATAAATATTAAAGAATAGTGGCAATGGAAATGGAGAGGAAGCAGGTTGGAGAAACACTGCAAAGGTAGAACTTACAGGATTTGGCAAATGACATAAAGGGTGAAGGCAAATGAAGAATGACAGAGAATCACAAAGTTTCCAGCCTGGATGATTAGAATAATGGTAAACCATTAACAAAAACAGACAAGTCAAGAAGAACATGTTTAGGTACATGTCCAAGGGGAAGGGTATGGGAGTCGAGTTCTATTTGGAAAATTCTGAGGTTATGGTACCAATAGGAAATACTGACATATAGAGAAATGCAGGAAATACTGAAATATAGACAATAGGTCTGTAGCTCAGAAAAAAGGTCAAGGCCAGAGATATAGACAAAGGGTTAATTTATATAAAAGGGATACTTAGTCACATAAGTAGGCGAAGTTACCAAAGTAGAATACAGAAAAACCAACAGCAGGGATGTACCTACATTTAGGTATTTTGTAAAGGAGACAGAAATAACAAGTAGAGAGAGAACCAAGGTGGCACAGCCAAAAGAAAATGAGTTTTCACAAAAAAAGGCAGGAAAAGGGGGAGTTGATAGCATTAAACGCTACTGAGAAATTAATGACTATAAAGATTGAGAAAAAGGCCATTAGATTTCACAATTAAGTGGTCATCAGTGACCTTGCAGAGAACAATTTCAGGAGAGTACTAAAGATGGAAGTTATACTCCAATGTGTGCAGATTGTGACAATACTTACTTTTTATTAAGGGCAGAAGAAAGAGGAATAGTGAAAGTGATGCAAAAAAAAGAAGAATGTCAATGAAATGTGTGAAAAGTACACAAAAGACAATCACAGATAAATTCAAAAAGAGATACCGAAAAACAGGAAATATTAGACCACCATGGCACATTTACTATATACTTAAAAATATGTACATAACAAAGACTCATGGTTTCATATGCAACCCTTTTTCTGTTTTTTATATACGGCAAGATTTATGTTTATTAAGTCCAAAATAATAAAAAAAGAAAATTTAAACATGGAAGCCATATTGCAAGGGGTTCAGGAACAAGTGGGTAGTGAGGAAGTGGGAGCAGTAAGTTTAAGCTAATCTTGGGGATAAATGCTGCCTTATTCAGAATGTTTGCTGGAAGGTCCCTCTAGTTTCAGGCAACTTTAGGTAAGATGTCTCTGAATAACTAATACCAGCAACTTACTCTTAGGGAACAAGGACTGTTATGATAACTGATGTTATTCCCAAACCCTTTATTAAGCTTTAATGCTAAAGGCAGGCAAGAATGAGACCAAATTTACCTGGGATTAGACAGAAAACAGGCTGCTCACACTACCAGAGATAGGGGATGGCAATTTGTTTTATTTGTTTTTTAGTTATTTTTATACACTTTAAAATAGATTTCCTTTCCACCTCCCTGACCCACTGAAAAGAAAAAACAAAAACAAAACTCATATAACAAACATGCACAGTCAAGCAAGACACATTCCCCCAATGGCCAAGTCCAAAAAACATGTCTCTTTCTAAATCCTGAATTTATCGCCTGCTGGATAGCAATTCATTTTAACAAACACTTATTAAGGACTAGGGTAGAATAAAAACTGAGTCCCACACATGGCAGAAGTGTCAACATCCAGTCGACTACTTTAATTGCCTCCAATCCCCAGATTTAGTAGCAAAAAATTAATCAGAGGGAAAATAAGGAAGTTATGTAAATAAGCATGCGACTCACTTCAACTATGAGCCTTGAAGGTTTACAGGTTTCAATTAAGAATTAATTTTACTGAACATATAATAAAAATCTTAATGGTCACATATAGATGGATCTCGAAGGGAAAACATATTTACCATCTTGACTAATAAAAGTACACTGTACACTTTACTGATTTTTTTAAACTCTATTGCTAATCTTAGATTTGGTCCCTTCAAAAAACTACTCCCTCAAAACTAACTGACTTACTCAAAAAGACCACCACTCTTGCCAACTACAAATACCAACAAGCTCTTCTCCACTCTCAACTATGTTACATAGCGGGTACAGGATCCAGTCAATGCCCCTATAAGGAATTTGTGCACACAAGGTTAGCATTTTAACAACACTCTTCTTTTCTCTAGTCCCTGCTTTTATCATTTAAATTCTTCTTTTGAACATAACATCTTTGCTTTCCAACTATTAAGAAATCAGTAGGGGAAGCTAGGTGGTACAGTGGATAGAGCACCAGTCCTGGAGTCAGGAGGACCTGAGTTCAAATCCGACTTCAGACACATAACACTTAATAGCTGTGTGACCCTGGGCAAGTCATCTAACCCCAACTGCCTCGCAAAAAAAAAAAATCAGTAATACTGTTCCTTGAATGTTACCCTATACAACTTACCAATAATTGCTGAAAGCCATTCTACCATTTTTCACAATGTCTTAATTCATTTTTATACAGAAATCCATGTCAGATCTTTATTTACCAACTCTAATATCTCTTTCCCACTTCCCACTAACTGCCCTTCAAAAGTTTAGTCACTGCCCAAAGCCCCATTATCAATCTGCTTTCTTTCTTGGAGAATAGGAATGATAAAAAGGCTACCTCCTCTATCATTATTTTTTTACTAGTAAGAAAGCTTGTGTTTTATATTCTTTGAAAACTCAAGGTGATTAAGGAGAGCAAGACTCAAAAGCAGGCCAAGGAAAACTAAGAATAAATGTAAATTACATATTAAGACTCACATTGGGTCACTGTAATTATTTGTAATTACATCATAATATGTTACATTGCATATATTATATAATAGCAATTATTATCATTACATAACTAGACCCTTTCTGCAAGGCAATCTTTTTACACTTCCTTAATCTAGGCACTATCCTATTGAACCACAGTTACTATTTCAAACCTTTTCATTTCTCCCCAATGCTCCCGCTATACCCTCTCTTACTATCCCCTCTGACCTTGACTCAGACATACAGTTCACTAAAAATTTGAAGCTATTCACTGAGAGATAGATCCTTCTTCTCTCCTCATCTTTTCAAATGACTCAGACACCCTTCCCCTCTATCTTCTTATTCACTCCCATCTGTTAAAAAAAAAAGTGGCCCTTCTTGCCAAAGCAAAACCTTTACTTTTACCTTGGATCCTATACCCTTCCATCTTATCCAATAGATTGCCTGTGTTATTAACCCCACTCTTTCTCATCTTTAATCTCTTCCTATCTACAGGCTCCTTCCCTGCTGTCTGCAAACACACCCAGGTCTCTAATCAATTCTTAAAAACATTCTCACTAGATCTTACTATCTCTGTTGTCTGTCATTCAATATTTCTCTTCTTTGCTAAACTGCTTGAGAGAAAGTAATCTACATTAGGCACTTTAGCTCCTCTAATTCACTTCTAAACCCTTTATAATCTGGCTGCTTCCAGCCTCCTAATATAACTAAAAATTGCATGTACTCTCCAAAGTTGTCAATGATTTCTTAACTGCCAAATCTCACGGCATTTCTCAAACATTTTATTTTTCTTTGATTCTCTTACTCCCTACAGAAGCTATTCCAAATCTTTTCTCTTTTCCTGAACTCCCTCCCACCCCCCAAATCTCACCCCCTTCTCTCTCTCCCAGCAAAGAACACTGTTTATTATTTTAATGAAAAAATTAAGGTCATTCAATACAAGCTCCTTCTCCTCCCATTCTCTTCAGCCCAAAACTGCTTGAATTATCTCTCCCACTCTTTGCTTCTTTCCCCCAGTCTCTGACAAAGAAGCATCCCTTCTTCTTGCCAAGACCATCCTCTCTGTATGTGCAATTGATCCCATCCTCTTTTACCTTCTTCAGTAGATTCCATCCTTAATCACCTTCCCTCTCTCTCAAATTTTCAACCTCTATTAACTGGTTCCTTCCCTACTGCCTTCATATATGTCCAAGTGTCCCACTCTTTAAAAAATATTTTTAAAGCCTCTATCCTAAAAAAAAAAACCCTACCACGTTCTCAAGATATTGTCCTATATCTCTCCTCTTTCAACTTTTAAAAAGTTTTCTTCATTTGCTGCCTGAATTTCCTCTCCCCTCATCCAATTCTTTGCAATCTAGCTTTTGACCTTATCACTCAATTGAAACTTCTCACTCCAAAGTTGCCAATGATCTCTGAATTATCAAATCTGATGGTCTTTTCTCAACCCTAATCCTTCTTGGCTTATCTACTGCATTTGACACTATTGATCAGATATCTTTTCTCTCCTTGATACACTTTCCTCTCTGGGTTTTTACAACTCTTCTTTCTCCCAGTTCACCTCCTACCTGTCCATTCTGTGTCTCCTTTGTTTACTTATCACCCACATCATAATCTCTAATTGTGGGTGTTTCCTAAGGTTCTGTCCTGGGCCTTTTTCTCTTCTACAGTCTCTTTTTTGATAAGTTATAAGCTTCCAAGAGCTTAAATATAATCTCTATGCAGATGACTCCCAGATGTACATATGTCCCAATATTTCCCTCAAGCTTAAGTCTAGTATCACCAACTGCTTATCGGGCATTTCAAAATGGATGTAAACTTAAAATATCCAAAGACGATCTCATTATCTTCCCCTCCAAACACACTCCTTTCAATTTTCCTGGTCTGTTGAAGGTACCACCAGACTTCCAATGTTTCATGTTTATAACCTGAGCATTTTCCTCAACTCTTCACTCTCCCTTATGCCATACACCCAAATATATTCCAAATCTTGCTGTTCCTACTTTTGTAACATTTTTTGTATCCAATTCCTTCTATCCATACAGCTATCATTTTAGTTCAAATTCTTATCAGCTTATCTAGATTATTGCAACAGCCTCCTAACTGATCTTGCTACTTCAATTCTCTCATTCCTTCAATCTATTCTTCACATTGCTGCTAATTATCCATTGTGTAGATCATGTGACTTCCTACTCCAACAAGAGGCTTCCTATTGAAGGCACCACTAGCTTCCTGGTCACCTAGGCCTGAAACTTCAATGTCATCCTCAGCTCTTCACTGGCATTCACTCCACATATCCAATCTGTTTTAAAATTGTCATTTCTACCTTCACAATACGTCTTGTATATGTCCCCTTCTCTCCACCCAACATAGCCACCACTCTAATTCAGGCCATCATCATCTTACACGTGGATTACTACAATAGCTTTCTTTCTGGCTGGTATCCCTCAACTCTTTCCCCACTCTAATCTTCGAGTTGCTAAAATGATTTTCGTAAAGCACAGATCTGAACATGTCACCCCTACTCAACAAACTTAAGGGGCTCCCGTATATTACCTCCAGAATCAAATATAGCCTATTCTTTTGGGCATTCAAAGCCCTTCACATCTTTACCCTTTTTACTATCTTTTCTAAGTTGTTTATACTTTACCACTCTTATACACTCTATGATTTAGTTAAATTGGCCTGCTTGCTATTTCTTACATAATGAAATTCTATCTCCTGATGCCATGCCTTTGCACTAGCTGTCCCCATGCCTGAAATGATCTTTCTCTTCACCTTTACCTCTTAGTTTCCTGGGCTTCCTTCAACACTTAGCTCAAACCTCCCCTACTGTAGAAGGCCTTTCCTAAATCTTTCCACTACTAGTTCTTTCCCTCTGAAATTACTTTCAAACTACTCTGTCTACACCTTGAATGTATATGACAATTTTATGTTTTCTCCTCTATTATAATGTGAGGAGCTTGAGGGTACAATTTTTTTTCTTCCTTTCTTCATATCCCCAGCACTAAATACAGTGGCTGGCATGTATTTAAGCCCATGATCACTGATCGCTCATAAAACGGCCTTGGTGCCAATATTAACAAAGCTGTCCACCAAGATGTCAACTTCAAAGTAAAAAAGTAAATAAACCCCAAAAATGTACTCGAAAATACTTTTAACTTTCCCTCTATTACAATTAAATTACCATATTCATCCATCTCAAGACTGCTTGAAGACAGCCTTCTTTCATTAAGAAAGTATTTATTAAATGATTACTATGTGTCAATCACTGTGTTAGGCATTAAGAATATAAACACAAAAATAAGAATCCCTGCCCTCCGGAGCTTACACTTTATTGGGGGAAAACAGCACATATACAAATAAGTAAACACACACACACACACACACACACACAAAGTAAACAAAAAATAATTTTGGGAGGAAGGAAGAGCAAAGGTCTTGTGTGGCAAAGTACACTTGAGCTAAGTTGAAGGAGGCTAAGTATTTTAAGAGGCAGAGGAAAGAAGAGAGAATGCTCTAGGCATAGAGAATAGCCTGTGCAAATGCACAGAAGAGGGAGATAAAATGCCTTGTAAAGAAAACGAAATAGGTCAGTTTGACTAAACCACAGAGTACCTGAAGGAATATAATGTGTAAGAAGCCCAGACATGTAGAATGGAGCCAGCTTGAAGGGCTTTACATGCTAAACTGAAGAGTATGTATTTTATCTTAGATGCAAGAGGGTACCACGAAAGTTTCTTGAGCGTAAGTGCTTTAGGAGTATCACTGGCAGCTGTGTGGAAGTTGAGCTGGAAGAGAAAGAGACTGGGTACAAGAAGAACAATCAGGAGGCTACTATAATAGGCCAAGTGAGAGGTGAGGAGGGCTTGAACTGGGTGATAGCCATTGAGTGGAGAGAAGAGAATCAACAAATCTTGGCAAGTAACTGGACTTGAGGGTTAGGGAGAGAACAATCAAGGACTCTTCCAGGCTGAAAATGATGGTGACTTCAAAAGAAACAAAAAAGTGAGGAAGAGTAAGGCTTTGGGGAGAAAGACAATGAGTCTACTATGAACATACTAAATTTGAGATGTTTATGGGATATCCAGTTGGAAATGTCCAATATACTCCAAGTGTAGAAGGCTTTTTTCAAAGAGTATGGTTGAAAAAGAGAAGAGAAATATCAAATAGCTTGAAGGGATGGAAGATGAATAGGGAAAGAGAAAGAATAGAACTGAATATATATTACTTTGGAGTCATCTGCCCATAGATGATAGTTGTGCCTATGGATTTGATGAGCTCACAGAGAGTGAAGAGAAAGAAGAGAGAATAGGACACCTGGAGTATACCTAAATGTGGTGGGAAGGGGTAGGGGAAAGATGGAAGAGAATATGAATGATGATCTAACAAAGAAGACTGAAAAGTAATGGCCAGAGAAGGAGAAGCATGAGACAGATATGTCATGAAAACCTGAATGTAAGGGTAATTTTTTTCCTACTTTACTACTTCTACACTATCTGTCCAAACCTGTCATGATCTAGATGAGAGGTATCAAATATGTGGCCCAAACCAGATAAAAATGCAGGAAATATTTGAAAAAATAAAAATAAAATAAAATATAGGTAACATCACATTTTTAAAACTAAGTCTATATGCATCTTGTAGGGATCCTTAAGTATGGATTAGTACACCCATTTCTATTTGAGTTTGACACTACTGATCCAGACAGGCAACAAAGAACTAATAAATGAAATGAAGTCACTTGACTAGTACTGACAATAAATTACACAACAATGTGAGCGATGATAATGGAAACATAATGAAATCAAACAATAAAATTATATATTTCAAATGAAAGGCTCTGCATAAGAAGTACCTTCAGACTTCCCTAGGATCCCTGTCCTTTTACCTCACAGACCTGTATTGTTCCAAGAAAATATTTTAAAATACATTTACCTTTCCATTTAAGCCTGAGGTATAATTGTACTTGGAAATAAACCCAGGAATTAGCAATTTCAATAGGTATGAGTAAGTACCTTTGTCAGTATTTAGAATTTTAAGAACCTCCTCCACAATCAATATGAACATATCTACAATCATTTGTATACTTACCACACTGACTGAATTTCTCTTTTAGTTTCTGCCAAGTCAAGTCAAAAGGCAGCTAGAATGAAAACAGGTATTAGTAATACATACACAAAGAAAATTAAAGAAAAAAAGTTTCTTTTACATTTATTTGCTTACATTTCTGACAAATATCTGGTTTCCTTTGGAGCCTATTCTGTCTCTCATTCCACTTCCCATTGGGCCGGACACAAATCCTCGATCCATGTCGATGCTTCTTTCCAGTACAGCTCCCATACTAGGTCCCATTCTATCAAAGCTGGAGCTCATCCGGTCAAGGCCCATCCCTATTCCTCCAGTCATGCTGTTCATACCACCCATTCCACCACCTGGGGTTTTTACGGAGGGAGAAGAAGATTTGGGAGTTTCTAGTTTGATGATTTGTTTTTTAGATAAACAAAAAGGTGGGGGAGTTAGTCATTGTTGGGGAAAAGGGAAAGGGAAAAAACTTACTTTTTAAATATAATCATATTAGTAACATTAAAAACATTTAACATTAAAAAATACAAGTGTTTTCCTGAAAATTGTTACAAAATCTAATCTAGATTACTGTTGGTTAACAGACTACCTATGATATACTATCTACCATACATACATGTAGCATATTCCACATATACACCTATGAGCTTCTATCAGGATCAAACATATTCAGCTTATATAAAACTTGCACACAACATTGCATAGCTTGGGTTTTTCATGATATTTTTGCCTTTTATTTTCATTCCTTATTTTACTTGATCATTCCCAAACACAGAATTATGGTAAATAAATTCCTAGATACCAACTCCTACAAACTCTTAATTTGCCACTCTAAACAATTTATCTATTATTACATCACTTCCCCAATTTTCCTTACACATCTCCACTTGTTTGCTCAAATTATTCCCAGTTTTCCTCAGCTGGCAAGAGTCAATAGATACTATATAAGATAGATACCATCTTCCAACAACAAGATCATTAAGTTCCATATTAATCAGGAGATATGGTGAGATAAAGACAAAATGCTATGAAGCTTGGGAACTCAAGCAACTGGTTCATGTTTTCCCTTTAATCTTACTCCTGGTACTCTGATATTCTTGCCTACCCACTTATTTTATTCTATTCCTCTAGTCTCAACAATTCCCTCAGTTTATCCTTTGGCCCTATAACTCTCCTTACTCCTTGATTTCTTACATCAAATGATCACACTAAAATGCTAGGATCACATGACTTTAAAAGCATTTCAAAATGACTTGGCATTCAGAAATGGGCAACAAAAGGGGAAAGAATGGCAGAAACAAAAACAGGAAGGCAAAAAATTGATAAGACTTTGTGGGATAAAACCTATGACCAAACTACAGTAATGGAAAAGTATATCTTATTTAAAGAGAAAAGATTAGATAAAAGGGGTAATAAAATAGCACTGTATATCAAGAAGATACATCCTAGGGTATAAAGCCTACCAACTGTAGGAGAAAAGCATGGTGAAGATTTAGATTACAATCACAGAGGGAGAAAACAGGACTGGATGATGGGTTCCTGAAGCAGGAAAAAAATAGCACAGGGGAAGGATAAGAGTAGCGATGGGTCACTTCAGCCCTCTGAAAGTCTGCTGGTGATTGCTTTCTGTACTAAAATCAGAGCAGCTGAGAAATTCCAACCTACTTTTTTTGAAAGACCTGATTATGAAAAAGATCAGACTGGTTGTCAAATAAGAAATAACAAGCCTTTGGGAATATACTGACTACTAGTAGTTTGTAACTGAAAAAAAGGAAAGGGGTAGGATAAGGGAAAGAATTTTGAAGACATCAGAAAAATAACAGGCAGGAACTCATGGCCTAAGGGGAAATCACCTCAAGAGGAATTAAGTCCTTACAATAGACATAAATAATTCCCATGAGAAAGAATAGGAGAAGTTATCTAAAGAGATACACAAAGGAACTAGATCAATTTGTATTAAAAGACACGTACAGAAGATGGAAGCAAGGGTGAATCCTAAGATGGATGTTAGGAATGCTAAAGTCTAAAATGAGTCAAGGTGTACAATTAATGTTGAAGAACAATAAAAATCTTTTTAAAACACTTTGTTTGGGGACATAAGGGAATTTAAAAAGGATAGGAGCATTGCTAGGAGTAAACAGAATAATGATCATGGAAATCAGGTTAAGGACAGAACCATTTTACCTCCTTTTCTGTTTGTTTTTTCCACTAAGAAGAAGGATCTTTTGATTGGGAAAAATAACAGGGAATTGAAACCCAAGGTAAGTGAAAAAATGAGATGACCTAGATACTTAATCAACTGAAGTAACCAAACCCAGGCATTCTGATATCCTAAGAATTTGTGAATGTGATGGCTAAGTTGCTATTGGTGATCTCTGAAAAATGTGGAGAATAGAAGAGGTGCCAGAGGCCTAGAGACAACCAAATGTTCTTGCAATTTTTAAAATAAAGTGTGTTCTTCAAATGACAGGCTTCATGAGTTTAACTTCAATTCCTGGTAAAACTCTAGAACACACAATTAAAGGGATGGATTTAGGAGACTTTGAAAAGATTATCATTAAAAGCCAGCATAGATTTATCAAGTTATGCTGAATTCAGAAATACATTTTGCTTTACTACGCACATTTATAAGGGCTTTGATTTTCTTTTTCATTGTTGAGAAGTAGGAAAGAGGGAAAATAGATTGTTATTAATTGAAAAAAATTAAATTTATTTTACAAAATAACTAAGTCATGCCAGACTAACCTCATTTCCTGTAACAGGGTTACTAATTTGGTGGGTCAAGGAAACTCTGCAGACCTAATATACCTGGATTTTAGCAAGACATCTGACAAAGTTTCTCATTATATCCTTGTGAACAAGGTAGGCCGATGTAGGTTGGATGATGGTTGGATCTGGAATTAGTTGAATAAAAAGAACCTAAAGAGTGGTAATTAATGGATCAGTGTCAGGCTAGGTCTTTGACAGAACACTTATCCTTGGACCTATTTTTATCAATAATTTAGATGAAGATATAATTAAAATATTTATCAAACTGGCAAGTGAATGAAGCTGTAAGGTTTGGCTCACACAATGGATAGTTAAACAGGACTTCCAAAGATCTTGATAGGCTTACAGGGGTGGGGAACCTGTGGCCTGGAGGCTACATGTGGTCTTCCAGGTCCTTGGGTGAAGCCTTTTGACTGAGTTCAAGTTTTACAGAAAAAATCCTTTTATTAAGGGATTTGTTCTGTGAAGTTTGGCAAATGGCCGTACTTGAAGACCCAGAGGATTACATGTGGCCTCCAGGCTGCAGGTTCCCCACCCCTGGAGGATAATCAGCTAAATATAATAAGGTGCAATCTAATGAAGTCCTATACTTAGATTTTTTTTTTAAATCTACTTCACCATTACAGGATGGGGATAATATAACTAAACAACAGTGCATATAAAAAAGGACCTAGGGATATTAACGAAGAATGAGTTTACTATGGGTCAGCAATGTAATGTAACCGCCAAAAAAGTTAATGTGATCTTAGACTATATAATGGTAATACAGTAGAAAAGGCACTAGTTCTGAAGTCAGAGGACCTGGGTTCAAATATGGTTTCTGCTATTTACTACATATATGACCTTGGACAAGTAGCTTACTATCTTTGGGCCTCTGTTGCCTCAAAGATAAAATGAAATAGTTGGACTTGATGGCCTCTGAGATCCCTTTGAGAGCCAGATATGGTACAGTAAATAGAGCAATGTGTCTGAAGTCAGAAAGATCTGAGTACAAATCCAGCCTCAGATACTAGCTGTGTGATCCTGCCTGGGCAACTGACGTAACCCTGTTTTCCTCAGATTCCTCATCTGTAAAATGAGCTGGTGAAGGAAATGGCAAGCCACTCCAGTATCTTTGCCAAGAAAACCCCAAAAGAGGTCACAAAGAGTCAGACAGGACTGAAAAATGACTAAACAACAATAACAAAAGCATTATACAAATGTTCAATGTATTATTCTCTAAGTTGTGATTGGAACAAAATAGGTTTAGTCCTGCTTTAATAAGCCCTATTTAGACTACATCTGGAGTAAAATATATGCTTATTTCTGGGCATAAAATTTTAGGAAAGAGACTGACAGTCTGCAGTACATTCCAAGAAGAACAACCAGGATCTTGCAAGGAACTCAAAATGATGCCATATAACAACCAGGAAAAGGAACTGAGCATGTCTGGTCTGAAGAGAAGCTGGATATGTCAGCTATCTTTAAGATTTATTTTGTTGAAGGTGGGTTATATTCCTTTTGCTTAGCCAAAGATGACATAGGTACAAGCATTGGGTAGAATATAAAGAGGCAGCTATAGATTCGATCTAATGAAAAGCTAATAATCAGAGCTTACAAAAAGGAATAGGTTGTCTGAGGAGCTAGTGTGTTTCCTTTCACTGAAGGTCTTTAAGTAGAAGCTGAATGGCCACTTGCCAGGTATTCCTACTTAGGTATTAGTTGAATTAAATGACTAGTCAATCAGTCAATATGTATTTAAGCCTCTTCTATGTGCCAGGCACTGTGCTAAAAGCTGAAGATACAAAGAAAGGTAAAAGATATTCTATGTCCTCCAGGAGCTCACCACCTAATGGGAGAGACTACACACAAACAAATATGTACAAACAAGCTATATACAAGAAATAGGAAATAATTAACAGAGGAAAGGCACTAGCATTAAGGGACCAAAAAAAAAAAGACTTCATGTAGAAAGTAGGACTTTATCTAGGAGTTAAAGGAAGCCAGGAAAGCCATGAGATAGAGCTGAGGAGGGAAAGCATTCCAGGCACGGGGAAGAGCTAGTGAAAATGCACCAAGTCAATGGATTACTAAAAGGTTGATCCCAACTTTTATAATTCTATAATTTTATGTTAGGGATGAGAAGAGCTGACAGAAATAATGTACTGATTAGTTTATGACAAAATTGAAGCCAGAGAAGAGAATGGTTTAGTGGAAGAATTGTTAGTAAATTTTCAAGAGTTGGGAGTTTAGATGTTCAAGCTGGGAATGTAGGGAGTGTTTCAGGTCTACCAATGAAAAGCCAGTATGGCAAGAAAAGCTCAAAGGGAAAATAATGGTTTAGTAAGGAAGTGGGGTCAATAAACTGGGTATAAATAGTGAGTAGGTCAAGGGTAAAATAAGGCAACAAATAAGAGGACTAAAGTGGAAGAAACTTAACATCTGTTTCTTAGTAAGGTTATAAAGGTACTCTGACAAACTTTAGGAGATATGAAAGGAACCCAACTCCTAATCTTGGTCTGTACAATCTTAGGAATCCCTCAAATGAAAAATGTAAAGCAATCCATTGGATAACTCTCCTACCTCTCAAACAAATTAAAAAACAGTGGCAGCTGCAAAGCTTAGCAAGGGAGATAAAACTGGTGCTAGGACAAAACTAATTCTGTTGTACACATGGTCACATATGTTCAGGAAAATCTTCCTGGAGAAGAGAAACTTACAGTGGGGCTTTAGTTCACACATGTTTAGATTCTGAACAGGAATAATAAAGAAGTAAAAATCGATAGTCAAGAAAAAGAGCCTTCAGGGACAGCGAGGTGGCACAGTGGATAAAGCGCCAGCCCTGGATTCAGGAGGACCTGAGTTCAAATCTGGCCTCTTACTAGCTGTGTGACCCTGGGCAAGTCACTTAACCCCCATTGCCTAACCAAAAAAAAAATTAAAAAAAGAAAGAAAGAAAGAAAGAAAGAAAGAAAGAAAGAAAGAAAGAAAGAAAGAAAGAAAGAAAAAGAGCCTTCAATCAAACTACCACGGTTTTCCTATATAACCTTCTCTCACCAGACAAAAGTGTAAATCTAGAATCAGCATCATATGAGATTTTTACACTGTCATTATAAATTACTAGCAGTTTGTTGCATATAGCAAACATTTTAAAATTAATTTTAGGAAAAACTTTAAAACCTACTCATGCCAGATCCTACTGGACCCATGTTAGAAGCTCCCATTCCTCCTGCAAAACCTCCAATCATTGCACCACCTTAACAAAGACAGATAATATGCTAATTAACTGCAGTTACTTTCAAGAGAGTATCAGTAATTAATTTGAGAACATTTTAATATTTCGATTATAAGAAGCTAAAATAAGATAACTGTGTTCATTGAGGACTTTCTAAGAGTTCACTTTCAAGTGCTTTATGTGCAGATAGTCTGTTTTTAGAGTAAACTACAATGTAGCATCTTAGTCTTACCAGTTCATCATCAAAAGTATTCCCTTCTTTAAGAAACAAAACCGAATGAAACACTATATGTAATATTCCTTATTTTTAAGACAGAAGAAATAAAAGTATTTTAATATGACCCACAAAAAGAGAAAGAAGTATAACATGACAACATTGCCCTACCAATTCTACCAAAAGAATCCCCGAAGCCTCGATTCATTCCAACGTCACCACGTCCAAAGTCTCTTTCCATGCTACTAGCCATTCCACCACGATATAATTCTATAAAGAATGTGAAAATAATAGTAGAAACAATTTAAATATTTTCAAGCATTTCAATGTTTCTTTAAGAATATGCCTAAAATAAAAGATGACAATAAAGCTTGTAAATATGAAAATGTTATTTACCTAACTTACCTCCCATGCTGCTTCCCAGGCCGCCCATACCAGTTCCCATTCCTGCCATGCCAGTCCCTATCCCTCCACTCATTCCACTGCCCATGCTCCCTCTGAAGTCATCTATAGCACCCATTCCTAAGTGAAGGAGGGAACAATTTAATAGTAGGGAAGAGCTATACATAGAACACACTCCAGATTCCCCTCCTCCCCTCCAAATTAAGAATTTACCTACCTCCCATTCGGCTAATTCCTCCAAATCCTCCCATGCTATTCATTGTTTCCATGCCACCAAACCCAACTCCTACATAATAAGGATAAATTTGAAGATACTATTGTTAATTACTTATTTTAAACACATACTTTTGTCAGTAATAAGTGCCACCTGTTTGTTTTTCCTCTACCCATCAGACTACTTCACCAACTTTAGGTGGCTGCTTTCTAACTCTACTAAAAGTCTTTGTGTAGAATCAATTCCTACTAAAAGCTCCATGGGAAATAAGTTAGCATTAAGGGAAGCAGGAATCTATGTTTCATGTCTGATAGTTTTACAGTAAATGATGATGATCATACACACAAAATGTAAAAGTCTTGTACATACCTCCTCCCATTCTATTCATTCCTCCAAAACCAGGACCATCCATTCCCATACCTCAAATGAAATACAAAATACTTACTTTTAGAAAAATGTGGAAAAAGAGTGTAATGTTTCATGTCTATGGCCACAAAATGACGTAACAAAGCATAAACTAATGCTTTAAGTGATAAGGAATATTTGGGGTAGGGATCACTTGCCTGACCCCCTATTCCAGTCATCCAGTTGTGAAGGTTCAAGGATTAGGCCTGAGAAATTACCGGAGGACAAGAAAGGAAAGTGTCGCTTCCATTTTTCCCACCTCCCAGATCCAATTCTCACCCCACAATGTTTTTCAGTGAGTACAAGAATTTAGTTTAAATTCAACAAACATTTCAAAGAAGAAAAGGTAGAAGGTATGAGAAAAATCAAGCATCTATGTATCAGTACACTCTCTTCAGCTGGCTAGAATTGTTCAATAAAGCCTTCAACTTCAGATCTCCAGGTGCAGAAGAACTTCTACTTTACAGCACAAACACTATAAAACCACTAAAGGATATGTACAGGTAATTAGACCATTCCTATAGCTGTTATACCAGTATAATTTAGTATAGGCTGGGGAAGATTTGTCCTAGCCAAGGAAGCTAAGAAAGGAATACAACAAAGGGGCTAAGGAGAATACTTCTGCTTGGACTGAAAAGGCTACTACCATCACTGACCTCAAGTTCTATGGAATTATAGAAGCCAACAAAAATCATGAAATTTTAGCTGGTTAGGTAAAAAAAATGTAAAAATCATCTCAGCTAAGTTATATTGTTTCACTTGAATAGACATACATCCCTATTTACCCTTAATCTGATAGGCAAATTTATACTACCTTGTTAATAAATAAGTTGTGATACACCTTTACTTCATTCCACCAACAAACCTTTGGCCCTACTCTGTGCAAGGTAATTTGCTACGAATTTCTTTCTCCCCTAATGTTGTGTTAAAAGATTAGTCACAGCATAGTCTGTAAAAGAAAACTTGTTTTCTCCCACTCTCATTTCTCTTTGCTGTTCTCATGGTTTAGCTTCACTTTCAATTCAAGTGATGCCACCATATCCACAAAGCTCTAAAGGAGGCTCTTAATACCTTACAGAAAAGTATAGAAATATAAGCTTTGTTACTGATCAAGCAGGGCAAATTTCAGGGGGAAAAAAAACATAAAAATGCTTACTTCCTGGTCCTATGTTTCCCATTCCACCTCCCATGTTCAACTGATTGGCACTAATGGGCTGCCCACCTGGTCCAAGCCCCATTCCAATGCCTCCAAGACCACCTAAAAACAAAGATAACAATATACAAAACTTGGTGGTATTAAGGATCCAATCTTAAAATCAAGTAAGTTTTTAAAACATCCTAAGCCTTTACAAAATTACTGACCAGAAAAAAGTGACAAAGAAATTTAGAAACATAATACTCTGGTACATTACCACAGCAAAAGACAAGCAAACAAACAAACAAAAAAATCACACTTTTATTAAAGGACTCACTCCTTGATCACCAAGGTTTTCTTGGTATAAGCTCCTTATTTTCTCATATCTTGGTTCCTATTGCCTATATATAATTTTTGCCTATTTTTTCCAAAGCAGGACCTGAAAATGACTGAAACTTATTTGTAATAGTAGACTGTATATTGTATATGTAAAAATAGGATAATGTTTTCACAATTTCCATTAATTACTAACTGCCTTTCTAATAATCTAGTTATAAAAGCATTTCAAGGGCCAATAGCAACAAAGCCATGTCCATTACCCGTAGATGAAAACTTCACATAAATAATATTACTTCCACTTAACTAAACATAGCAAAGAACTCTATATATTTTAAATTACTAACTAGTGATCTAAAAACCATAAGCATTTCTGAGTAGTTAACTCATGTTACAAAGAATGAATTTATTCCCCAGTCCACAAAAAATAAATTATTTAGTCTCAAAACATTTCATTTTTTAAGTATAGCTTTACTTACGGGGCAATTGAGGTGTCTTACTATCATGTGATCGATAGTCTTCATGAGGGACTGATTTGTCATCCTAATAAGAAAACAAATATATTATATTGTTAAACTGTGAAACAGCATAACTACAAAGATGTTATAATATACATAAAGCAAAGGGAGGCATTTTTGGTGGGTTGGGCAAGGACTCACCATTTTCACATGCATAGGTCTATCAAATAAAAACTGTCCATTGAACATAGCTGAAGAGTCAGTCAAGGAAAGCTAAATCAAATTACTGCATATGAATATTTGAGAAATTAACCAAAGAAATCCCATTTTATACTTAAACAATTACAAATATTTGAAACAATTATTTCCTAGGTTACTAAGTATTATAATTAATAGCCTCTTTTAGGTATACAAGGTTTTAGTTTCTCTCTTAGCAAATAATTTTTTTAAAAGCACATTTAACTTATTTAATCCAATCATTCATAAAAGAAAAGAAGATGTTTCATTTTAATGTATATTATTAGTGTACAAGGGATTATATAAAACAGCTGCCTTTATATAGGAAACTTACTTACAGAAAACCCTGAATATTTTACCAGGACAGAACTGTAATGCTATTTCAAGTTTCAGGAGTGACTTTAGTACTTGGATGTAATAAAGGTCTGCATGTACTGGAGACTAAAGTCTAACATACAGCTAAGCCAAGTACAGTGCAAAGAAGGCACAAGGCAACAGATTATACCAAATACAACTGGCCTAAACTTTAACAATAAAAAACAAGGGGAAAAATGGTATCAGACTCCTTCAACCACATTAGATATAATACTAAAATGTAAATTAGGATACAGATTGCTTGAACTGCTTCAATTGCTTGATCAAAAGTGACTGTGCCCATTCCTCTGCTCTTGCCATCTTTGTCTTCTTTAATATCTGCCCGTTTTACTGTTCCAGCTATGCTGAACACCTCCTTTAGCTTCTTCCAACCAACTTTGAAGTCAAGCTTAACATAAAATTGTATCAGTTATGTTACTAATATACCTGTCTCCCCAATTAGACAACAAAATCTTTTCCAAACTCCAAAATTACAGATACCAAAAAACTATAATTCTTACTACCATCATACAACATATCAATAATTCTCAAATGATAAACTGTAAATCTCCTTAAGTATTTTTTAAACTCACTTAATGTCACATCTACACATTCCCTTCTCCTTAAAAAAGTTTAATTCCCAAAAGTCTCACCTGCTCAATTAGCTCTGAGAAACATCTCAGCCCTGACCAAATTACACATTTGACACTTGTACATCTAATTCTACTGAAAGAAATTAATATTGAACAGTGTTGTTAATTTAATTTACTTTCATAAGTGTAGAACAGCTGGACAGGTATTCTCCAAACAAACCAACTACAACACATGACAATTCATGAATACATATAATTCATGGACCAGATATGCAAAACAACCAGGAAGAAACCCATTTACCAACATTAAAATAAAAGCACATGCAGAAGAAACAAATGTTCAGAACTGTACAAATGTTTAATTCCACAGTTCTTCTGGGGGAAAAACACCTAAACTAAAATAATGCATTTATACTTCCAATTTGTACAAATGTTTTTTTATTTAAGAATTTAAATAGTTACTATTTCACTTATTTTTATTAAAAATAAGCAAAATGTTCTTGTAAAACCCACAAGCAATTTGGCCAATGACAATGAACTAATGAAAAATTAGAACTATACATCTGAACAACAAAAAATTTGAGACTAAAGCTTAAACTTACATTAGCCACAAAAATTGTAGAACCAAGTCTACCAGACTGCAAATTACTGATAACCTCAGGAGGAATATTTGGATTATTGAGAATGGAAGGTGGTAAATTCATCAACCCCGAACCCATATCAGAGACATGTCCTCCTGGAAATGATCCTCCTGTACGTTGCAGTGCCCTACGAGCATTTTCTCCATCAGGATCCTATAACACATATTGAATATTAAATACCACTAGATGAATCAATATGTCTAAAGTCATTTAAAACAACTTGAAATTCTACAGAAACTAACACAACTGGCTCAATATTAATGACCATCTTGCAGACCCAGCTGAAGCATCAAGGGCTTATAGGCAGAGACTGAATTATTCTTATACATAGAAAGGAATCCTACACAAAGTCTGTGGATAGATAAAGATTTCAATCTCCAGGGATGTCAGTTTAGTACCTTTTTCCAATCACTAAAGTCACTTAAAGAACTTGAAATTAGTTTATGTTTACTTCATACTAGGGTACCATAAAATATATACATAAATGTACACCCTAAAAAGAAGAAAAGTACTTACCTGTGGCTTCTTTCTTTCCAAAATGCAGCTGTAGTGAATTCTCACTACTGATGCCCAATGAAATACAGTATTTGAACTGATTAGCAAATGCAAGGCTTTAAAACCTTGGAAGTACACGACCCAGGGCTTTGAAGGAAAAATCATTTTTAAAACCCCTTCTCTATGAAGTCTTAATTTCTCTCCTAAATGGGAATATTTACCTATTCCTTAAACCTTCTACTCTACTGAAGTGATCATGATCTTGAGACCAAAAGTGGAGAAGAAAGTTTTTAGTTACAAACTGGATTAGAGATTAATGCCCTAATATGGTCAATAATAAAAGATTTCTATTATCCCAGAAATTTTTAATTTTAAGTAAGACAGAAGTGAAACAAGCTCAAAATGTGAAAAACTTCTTCCCTACTTTACAGAATACACAACAGCATCTGTAATGAATAAGCTTCATCATCCACTGAATACATTTTATTGCAAGAGCTTAATTAGGCTCAGCATAATGCTAATCAGAAAGGGAGAGGAGCATGGGAGCTTGCGGGGGTGCCTAGGAAAAGTCATAGAGGCAAAGCAGAAATAACAGTTCAGGCCTCCAAAGCTGATGCCTGCATGGAGCATGTTAAGAGCTATCTGCTCCTGTGCTAAATGGTCCTAGATTGTCACGCTTTTTAAAGTTCTGGTGTCTGTTTTATTTTTGTTTGCTGGGTTGGGCATGGGAAGTGGACTTGAAATTTCATGAATGTGAAGAACTTTAGGTGTGGAAACTGGCACTATATAAATCCCATTTGACTTGACTTGAAATATCACCTATTAATTAGTCTTTTTCCTTCACATCCCTATGCTGACTTTCAGCAGTGCTCTATCTCTTCTAATTTGCTACTTCTAATCTCCAGTTTATGTGGTAAAAGAGAATAACCAAATTCTTTAGAACTTGGCCTAAAATAAGAGTAAAGGGAATCAAGAGGCCCAAAGGGCTTATCTGTGAATAAAGCACATTACCTCTAATGCACAAACTTTATGACATATGTTTTGGTTTTTGCTTCATTCTTGACTTTCCATTCTGTTCTAGATAGTTGAAGTTGCTAGATAAATTAAATTATGCTGAACAATTAACATTGGTAGGGAAAGTACATGGAAAAACAAGCAACTTTTGCTTCATAAGTTATATGAGGAAAATTTTCACAAAACCTAAAAATTTAATTTGTCATATTTCAAGATGAAAAAGAAGTCAAGAAATCCTATTATTGGGAAGAAACAAAATGGGATCTTAGAACAAACTTGGTCTCCAACATCAGTACAGATACGATAATAAAAAATGAGCCAATACATAAAAATAGTACTTTTCTCAAGAGGCCAAGCCAAAAATCTATTATGAGTTGGGGGACAAATTTACAAATACAGATGTGTATAGAATTTCCATGAATCTCCATTTAAGATTGGATTTACACTACAACTATGGGCTGTTTTTTGCATACAAAGGTAAACATTACCTACTTCTCCAATATCATATATGCCTTGAGTTTTGTTTTGTTTTGAATAAGAAGTAGTTTTATTTATTAGGAATAGTAATGGTTGCACAGAGTCATTTAGATTCATTCATACCTTTTGTGATCAATAGCATGCTTGTTGGAAAGTTGACTAGGGTTGAAGGCCTACTTCATGGGAACAAATTGTGTTTTTTTTCTGTAAAAAGCTAACTGGGGTTGGAGGGAGATCAACACCATGACCTATGCTCTATTAACCATGACAAAAATCAAAGAAGCAATATAAATTTCAGATGCACTGATGGCTTTTTTTGAATAGATATTTAAGAAGACTTCAGTAGATAAAAATCACTAATGATGCTGATGCTAAGATACTCATGAAATTAATGGAATATGGCTTATTATCCTAGGAAGTGGAAGGAACCTTAGAGGTCTAGTCCCAACTCCATCATTTCACAGATGAGTAAGGAAACTGAGGCCTAGAGAAGTTAAGTGACTTGTCCAAAGTCGCTTAGTGGCAGATTCAGGATGTGGGTGAGGGTTACAAAATCCAGCACACAACACAGCCATGTGCTCACTGTCAACATTTTTTCTTCTGTAATTATCTCTTTTTAACAAATCGTAAACCTTGAATTTTAATAAATGTAAAAATTTGCTAACTTACAAAAAGTTTTAACTGCAAGGTCACTACATTGTTGACTAAAACAACAAATATAGATCAACATCCTACACGAAAAAGATTGCAACAGTACCAACCCATATATCAATCTATCAAAGTAACAACAAAAACATTAAGTTATCAGTGAAAAAAGTACACAATTGTCCTATTTCAACTGAATAAGCTGCCGCTAACTTAAGAATATATTTTGTTATAAAAGTTTAATTTTTAATTTGGCTGACCAAACTCATTATACATTTTCCTCACAGAAATAATGTTATAAAATATGGCAGGTGGGGCAGCTAGGTGGCGCAGTGGATAGAGCACCAGACCTGGAGTCAGGAGGATCTGAGTTCAAGTCCAGCCTCAGACACTTGATACTTACTAGCTGTGTGACTCTGGGCAAGTCACTTAACCTCAATTGCATACCCCCAAAAAACAATAAAATAAAATATGCTAGGTACTGTAGGCTGCCGTATTGAAAACAACAATAAAAACTTTTTACCCCAGGTTGTATCTGAGGCACAGTACTAATAGCACAATCTTAAATAATACCTAACCACAATTAATGATATTATTTCTATGGGAAGATGCATTCTGAATCTCCAAACTAGAAAAATACACTTTCCCTTACCGTAGCAGCAGGACTTTCCAATTCTAGCCTTGTGAGTTCTAAAACTCCACCTACACTATCTGTTCATGTTGAAGTCATTTATGAGTGTTCAGAAGTTGGAGGCTGTCAGTACTAATGATCCATTAAAATTAAGAGAGCGTTACTATCTAGACTTTCAAACTCTAATATTAGAGAGAAAAAAGAAGAAACAAGTTAGGAGAGCAAAAAAACATGCTATTAATTTGGAACATCTAATTTTACATATAACCAATATGACTGGTCAGATAAATTTTATTCCAGTGTGGGGGCTCCTTATTGAAATACTAACAGAGTATCTGTGCTAGATGCTGAAAAGACAACAAAGTATGATCTCACAATCATTTTTTATAGGACAGTGGAGAAGGGGGGGAAGTGAAGGATACTTTAGTGTGAATATACAACTTGAGTATTTGGAAAAAGAGTATATCACTGAACAACTAATCTACCTGAGATTTTCTCAGTTTAGCAATTTCTTTCAATGGTTATGACTTAGTAGATAAGTCCAAGAGAGCTGACTGAGATTTGATACTCAAAGTGGCTAATTAACTTGCATAGAATCACACACTGTTATTAGAGGCTGGATCTGAACCAAGGCCTTCCTAATTCTAAGCCTGGCATTCTGTCTACTTTCATGATGCCTTTATTTGTCACATATAAAACATTATAAATGTCACACATTTAAGGAACTATAGGAAGCTTTTGAATCTTAGTACTTATATTTCACTTACAAAATGCTTTTAAAAATATGGTCAGATAAAATGGTGATGAAAACATTTAATTATGAATCACATTGGCCCAAATCTCTTTCCTTTCCCACTCCAGAAAAAAATTCAATTTAACAAACAAATATTAAGCATTTGTATACTGGGGTGGGTACCAAAGGAAACAAAGTTTAGATAAGACAGTGTTAGATAAGAGAGGGAAGTCCCTAAGATGAAGATGCTGAGATAATTAAACTCCTCAAAAGAATACTACGGTTTCTGAATCAGGATTAGAAGAATATAGGTGGTCTTTTCTTTCCCAAAATGGCTACTATAGAAATACGTTTTGCATGACTGCATATGTAATAATCTATATCAAATTGCTTGCCTTCTCAAGAAGGGTGAGGGGACAGAGGGAGGAAAAGAATTTGGAACTCAAAAATTTTAAAAACAAATGCTAAAAATTGTTTTTACATGTAATTATAAAAATTAAAATATAAAGATTTAGGGAAAAAAGGAGAATACAGATGTAAACTATTAAGTAAGGACCACTTTTGATGGCTATATCTTTTTTAGCAAAACTTTTCATTTTAGGTTATTAAGGCTTTGCACTCAGACTGACAATCCAATTGTATTCTCACACTAGGCTACAACTGGTAGTTTAATCTAAAGAGAATTTGTCATCAAACCAATGATTCACATCAAACTGAACCTCCAATGGTGATAAGACCTGTTTTTTTCCTCTATCTCAACTCTAAAATTCCTCTCATAGTATTCTGGGAGAAAAAAAATCAGAACTAGTCTATAATCTAAACACTGAAATTATTATAGATGTGGAATATAGGGTTTATATATAATTTATATATACGTAAAGTTAGCTTTTCCCATACTAACGATTCCATGATCATTTCAGCATTTTGAAAATGACCCAATGAAAATGAATCTGCACATACCTTCTGAATACTTTTCCTCCTTTGTCCTTCTCCCCCTCAAAAATGTAATGTTTTGTATTTTAAGTCCATTAATTGAGGGGCTCAAATTCAAATGACTGATTTATAAATTGTCCTAAAGTCAATAAGCAGTTTAATATGGGGCAGAACTCATTATCACTGTTTAAAAATTGGGTTCTTATTGATTTGTAGTAAGCAATAAAATATTCACTTTATTAAGTACATAATTTATATTATCAATTATATAGAATACATACATTTACAAAGATAAAACTACAATCTAAAAAGCAATGGAAAATTTCTATGCTAAACACTGAGCACTTGAAATTGGCTACTTTAAATTTCTGGTTCATTTAAATTACTAAATTTCTCAACTTCTGCTTATGGTAACATAGGGTAAAACAAACATACAGGTTAGCTACTAAAGGACAAAGAGAAAATTTATGAATTGACAAGCATAACCACCACTACTACAAAATTTCAGCCGCTTTCTATGCTAAAGAAAATATTCCTAATGAAGCTAACCCACATAACAAAAATGAAAGACAAAAAATAAAAATGCTCCAGTTTTTAAATTTTCAGAATAAAAAAATTCTTACCTCTTTAATATTCAGGGGTCTTCCACTAAGATCATATTTGTTCATAGTTTCTAATGCTTTCTTTACAAATTCTTCATCTTTGAATTCAACCACACTTAGGGAAGGAAAAAAAAATTTTGAAAGTATTTAAGTAATTATATTTCTTTAAACCATAAGTTCAAAATTGTACTTTAGGATACTAAAAGTAATCCTTACCCACAACCCTACATCCATGAAGATTTGTCAACATATGTAAGAGAAAAAAAAAGTTTTGGTCAATAAAGTTAACAATGGATTCTGACATTTCAAGTCACTGTAAGACAATCATTACAATCATGTCAATCATTTTCACCTCCTGAACAGACATAAATTCTAATTTCCAAATCACAAAAAAGTTCTCTGTAAACTCTTCTTAAAATAAGACTGTATCAATAGACATCTAACATCGTTATGTGAAAAAAAAAATAGTCTTGCATCTTCTGCGAAACAAAAGTTGCAAATAAAAGTAAGAAGAGCCAGAAGGAATAATTTAAGATACCCAATATAATTATTTTTGAACAATTAAAATGTCAAAGGCATTTCCAAAGCCTGTATTGGAAACCGTTTTTAAAATGTATACTCTTTAATTCTACCAAAAAGAAAACATTAACCATATAATTATTCTCACATCTAAAAAAATATATATATCTTTCACAGATGAAAGGCTGCACCAAAATTAATATATGAAAAAATCAGATTGTTAAATAGTTTGTAGAATTTTAAAATAATTACACAAATGATTAATACCAATCAATTGGCAGTGGAATATTGTTACTAAATTATATTTCTCATGCACCCAACAGATTTTTTGCTCACTATCAATCAATCAACAAGCATTTATTAAGCACCTACTATGTGCCAGGCACTTTGATAGGCGCTGGGGATACAAATGGCTAAATATAATCATTTATTTAAAAAGGGACTTTTCAGTGTATCCTTCACTACATTACATTCTTTGTTGCTGGCAATCAAAATCTGCTACCAACCAATTCCTTCCACTTCAATTTAATAATCTAGTTCATTAATACCAATGGGTCAGAGTACTGCCTCTTAAGTAGCCCTGCAAGCTCCTAAATTAGGCTCTTCAAAAGTTTCAAACATACATTCTGAATTAACACCTTTAAGCTACAGGCCTGCCATAGGCCTTACACTTAGGAAATTTTATCCATTCGGTGACTTAAAAAAAATAAAAAGAAGATCCCTTAAGACATTCAGAACACAACAAAAATCCTATGTTAAAATCTATTGGCTAAGAAGCATTACCTTAGAGCATTAGGAAAGTAAACACCATTTTTGTAAGCATTTACAACACTCATCCCTTCCATCAGCTAGTTTGATTTTCATGACAGTGTCAAACTTTCCAGTATAGAAACCTCAAATCTTTCAAAATAAAGTAAAATAAAAATGAAACTTACTTCCAAAAACTGGTACAATTATTAAGCAAAAATTAAACTGCTGAGGAACTTTTAAACCTCTAGCAGATTATGGCCCACAGCACTTACCCTTGATTTTCCTTCCGAATCCTTAAAGAGCTCCACGTATGTAACCTCACCAACTACATAAGACATACAAAAGGAAAATACCAAGAAACAATGCATTTAAACACCAATATCTTGCTTTACTGTGCCCTTGTGCACAACTCTACAGACAAGCACCTATTATTCACCAACAATCAAAACCAGACCAACATACCTCCTATCAATGGCTATATAAATTTAACTAATTTTCAGAAATATACAGCATCCACATTCTCTAAAAGAGCTAAACAACTATATTTAACCTAATTCATACTACAGATCATATTTTGGCCAGCATGATATAGTTGGTGAACAAATGCAGATATACAGATAGTCCCTTAACCTATCAAATTAAAAACATCAACATTAGCACTTTTCAAGTAACTTTTGTCATCCTACACACAACAGCTGTTTTAAGGTGACCTTCTACCTGAATGTCTTCAATCATGTTTGCCTTCAGTAAACTAAATTTACAAGTCATATTTCCCAGCAAGCCACACACTTTCTAAATGAGTTCAATGAATAAAACCAGTCAAATAGTTGTCACCTTACAACAGATACACCAGTGCAAAGTTTTTATTTATTAAAAGGGAGCAGCCTCAAAACCAAGTGCATACTTTGTAGCACTTTTTGAAACTCAAATTATCAAAATATAAACAAAACTAGCTTTTGCAAGATCAAGTATTAGAAGGACTCCCCCCTCCCCAAACCATCCAAATACAATAAGTTTAGGGTTTTCAGGTTATTCTGATACCAAAACTGCAACAGCAGTAACGAAATTTTTATAAAGAACAGAAGAGACAGCATCATGGCAGTCATGACAATGCAAACGAAATTAATTCCACAGCCAGATTCCAGACTCCTCCAAGGATATACAAAACAGCTTTTGAAAAAAAAAAAAGTCAGGCCTTATTCATACTTTAGCTCGCTAAGTGTATTGCTTAACAAATATAATACCCCCATATTGTTTTTGGGTTTTTTTATCTAGGAAAAAAACCATCAACTATAGACAAAACCTTGATTAACAAGATTCACTGTGGCATATGTATGCATATATACACATATATAATACACACGTATATAATTTACATACACATACATATACTGGCTCTCTAGTATAACACTAATATTGCAAAATATAGATATTTAGTTTACATATACTACCTTGGAATTCAGATGCCTCAAGTGAAAAAGGAGGGAAAGATAATTCAGGTCTCAAGAAATCAAACCAAAAACAAATTTCAAAACTGAGTCGGAGACTCCAGGGAATAAAAAATTTATATTAACTACTTCCCCCTCTCTCCCTTTCCTACATGGAACGGATTATCAAGAGTGGGTTATTTCAGAAATAGTTACCTTTTTCTCTCATAAGATCTTTTATAGCTTGCCACTTCATGTCATATGGGATGTTGCTAATAAAAACTCTGTTACGGTTAGGACCCTTCTTTTCCCCAGTGCCCGAATTCTTGTCTTTTGAATAAGGATGGAATCTATTTGCCTTCTTATTTCCTGTAGATTTTTCTTTTAAGTCAGATTTCTCTTCTTTTACAGAGTCATCATTCTCCCTAAATTAAAAAAAAAAAAAGGAAGAGGAAAATTTAGCCAGGCTTTGAATGCAACAATCTACATCAAGTAAATATTCCATATCTGACAGCTCAAAAAACACTTTCCGTGGCATACACTCTAGAGAGGAAGCTGAGGATTCAGACTCCTAGCTCATGTTGCCCAAAGCACAGTTAAGTAACCTACCTATTTCAAACTATGGTGCCCAAATCCTCACTTGGGAACTAGATACCAACAGGCTGAAAACATTTAAACTATCATCAAGCTCTGCACATCTTTTTTCTTTTGGGATTTCATCAGTATACAGAGCTCTCAATAAGGAAAATCCTTTTACCAACACAATTCAGAACCAGAACTACTCTTCAACTTAGAATCTTGGAGAGTTTCCTAGGACTTTAGAAGTTAAGTGCCCAGGACCACATAGCCAATATGCCGCCATGGTGCAACTTAAATATGGGTTTCCTAATCCCAGGTAAGTTCTCTCTGCTTAACTTAGTATCTAATAAATCCCAACACTCCTTTTATAAGATTGAAGGGGCAAAGGAGAGAGACAGAGAAGGAGAGAAGTTATTCTACTACTAAGCATTTATGACAGTAAGTAAAAATCTCTCCTTTGGAAAATTATCTCTTTTCAGGGCATCAGGACTAATATTAGTGCTCTCCAAAATGAAATGTATTAATTAAACGAAAAACAGCATTCTCGTCTTTATACAGTTTATTCCATTCCTAGGAAATAACCTGGATCACAGGAACTCTCCTCACATATACCACTTCTTTAAAAAAAAAAAAAAGCTCTTCTAGGCTAACTTGTTCTCAGTTTTTATTGACTGGTGCTCTTAAAAGATCTTTTAACCCTCCTGTGTCTTAAGTTTTCAACTGTAAACTATGATGCAATACTATTATGTTCTTTTTACTATTACCACAACACAGCTGTTAAAAAGTACTTAAGTGAAAAAGTATGATTCTATAAGTTAATAAATTTTAATCTAAGACTACTGTAGCAAGCCATGTACCCCCCCCCCTTAAGCAAACCCAATATAAGAAGACATGCACTTTCTCTTATAGAAGTATTCTTTGCTTTAGAAAATAGCAAGACTTGGTAATTATCAAAACAATCTGGTACTTGCTAAGAAAAAGAGGGGATCAGTGTACTAGATTAAGCATACAATACACAGTAGTAAATGACCATAGTCATCTAAAGTTTGATAAACCCAAAGATCCAAGTTTTGAAGACAAAAACTTATTTTCTGACAAAAACTGCTAGGAAAACTGGAAAACAGCATGGCATAAACTAGGCGTAGTGATATCAACATTTCACATCATATACCAAGATAAGGTCAAAATGGGCACATGATTTACACATAAAGGGTGGTACCATAAGCAAATTAGAAGAGCATGGAAGAATTTACCTGTCTGATCTATGGATAAGAGAAGAATTTAGGACCAAACAAGATACAGAGAGCATTACAAAATATAAAAAGGATCATTCTAATTACATGAAATTAAAGTTTTACACAAACAAAAACAATGCAACCAAGATTAGAAGGAAAGCAGAAAATCAGGAAAAAATTTTACATCTGATAAAGGTCTCATTTCTCAAATATATAAAGAACTGAGTCAAATTTATAAGAATACAAGTCATTGCCCAATTGATAAATGGTCAAAGGATTTGAACAGGCAATTTTCAGACAAAGAAATCAAAGCTATCTATAGTCATATGAAAAAAATGCTCTAAATCAAGCTTCTTAAAACTGCATCATAAGACCATATAGGGTCACAAAAAATTTGGGAACATTAAAAGGTCTTTGAACATGCAATGAGCAAAAATTAATTAAAAATCAAATACATAATGAATCTGAGGTGTTTCTGGTAGTGCTTGCCCATGTTGCATCATGCAACTTCACTGCAGCCTTGGTTCTCAACACAAAGCACTTGTACTTTTTGCACTGTGCATGCCCTAGGCCACGCTACCAACAAAAGCTGCCAAAACGTGAAAAGGGGTCACAGTGGGAAATGTTTAAGAAGCCCTGCTCTAAATCACTATTGATTAGAGAAATGCAAATTAAAACAACTCTGAGATACCACCTGACACCTATCAGATTGGCTAAAATGACAAAAAAGGAAAATGATAAATGTAAGAGGGGATGTGGGAAAACTGGGACATGAATGCACTGTTGGTGTTGTGAACTGATCCAACCAACCATTTTGGAGAACAATTTGGAACTATTCCCAAAGACCTATAAAACTGTGCATACCTTTTGATCCAGCAATACCACTGCTAGGTATGTATCCCAAAGAAATATAAAAAAAGGGAAAAGGACCTATCTGTATAAAAATATTTATGGCAGCTTTTTTGTGGTAGCTAAGGATTAGAAATTGAGGGGTGCCTATCAACTGGGGAATGGCTGAACAAGTTGTGGTACACGAATGGAATGGAATATTAGCTATAAGAAATGACAAGCAGGATGATTTCAGAAAAACCTGGAAAGATGTAAATGAACTAATACCAAGTGAAATGAGAAGAACCAGGAGAACACTGTACATAGTAACAGCAATACTGTACTATGAAGATCTGTGAATGACTTGGCTATTCTCAGCAATACAATCCCGAAGGACTCATGATGAAAAATGCTATCTGCCTCCAGAGAAAGAGTGGGTGTTGTCTGAATATAGACTAACACAAGCAATTTTTTACTTTCTGTCCTTTCCTTTCTCTCTCTCTCTCTCTCTCTCTCTCTCTCTCTCTCTCTCTCTCTCTCTCTCTCTCTCTCTCTCTCTTTCTCTCTCTCTCGTCTTCCTGCACAAAACAGCTAACATGGAAATGTTTTACATGACTGTACATGTATAACCTATATCAGATTACTTACCATCTCAGGGAGGGGCGAGGGGAGGGAGATAAGGATAGGATTTGGAACTCAAAATGTAAAAAAAAATGTTAAAAACAGCTTTTACATATAATTGGGGACGAAATAAAATGCTATTTAAAAAAGGAAAAAGAAAATAGCAAGACATCCTAGAACACTCAATTTATTTGATAAAAATTCAATTTACCGACAGCCTTTTAGTAATAATTTTAGCCTTTAGGAAAATACATAAACTCATGAGGAATTAAAGCATTATCTGTATTAGAAAAGGAGCTAGGCAAATAATATCAAATTCTATTTTAAGCCTTTTGAAATTTTTATAAGTTAATGGTAATTAAGTACCATTATTATCACGCAATCATAGTCCTAGGGCTAAAAGGAACCTCAGAAGTCATGTAGTTCAACCCCTTCTCAAACTCTGAAGATGAAGAAACTGAGATCAAGAAAGATTAAATAACTTTCCCCAAATCACACACAAGTAGTACACATCAGAGGCAGGATTTAAATCCAGTACTCTTTCTATTGTACTATGTTCCTCCAGTACACAAACAGCCAGGTTCAAGTAAGTGAGATTTAATAGACCATTATAACCTGAACACTGAGTAAACTGATTTCCAGGTCAGTAACAACTACAAATATTAAATACCTACTCTGTTCAGAGAAGGCTCCAAGAAAGAAATAGTTTATGTATAACAAGATGGCTGTTTTCAAATTTTACAATCTAATGGAGGGGAGGGGAAAAGAAAAGATACCAACATGGATACCTCTACTCTATACAACTATAAGATAAGGGCATAAAAAAATGCTATGTGAGGTCTGAGAGAGAGGTTGAGTATATTGAAAAGGAAGGAACAAGAAAGTTAGGGGAGGTTTCATGAATGTGACATCTGAGTTGGGCTTTAAAAAGATTAGGTAGGCAGCAAATTGGCAAAGGGAGAAGTGAACTGGTCCAATCATTTTAGAAAGTAATCTGGAATTATTTGAAGAAAATGTTCATAACCTTTGACCTAGAGATTCCACTACTAGGCACACAACTTAAAGAGGTCAATAATAAAGATTCCACATATACCAAAATATTTATAGTAGCACTTTTCATAGCAGCAAAGAACTTGAAACAAAGTAGACACTCATCGATTAGGGAAATGGCTAAAAAAATTATGGTATATGAATTTAATAAAACATTGATGTGCTATAAGAATTAATGGTTATGATAAATACAGATAAGCACAGGAAGACTTACATGAACTGATCCAAAGTAAAGCAAACAAAATGCCAGGAAAACAATATTTGCAATGACTACAATAATGTTAATTGAAAAGAACAAAACAAAACAAAACGAAATAAAACACTGCAAAATTATGATCAAACTTGGTCCCAAAGAAAAGATATGTGACTGCATTTTCCCTTGCTTCATTGCAAATGTGGGGGCCTGTGGGTTTGAAACAAAGTCTACGATGTCAAACAATTTCAATATGTTGGCTTAGATTAATAAACATTTTCAACTTTTCATTTTTTATTATAAGGTATAGCTCTCCAGAAGGGAGAAAAGGAAGAGAAAGGGAAACATTGGGAAATGCATTCAATGTAAAAACCAAAATATCAATAATTTTTTTAATTTAAAAGATGAGTAGTAATTCAACAGGCGAAGAAATAGCGGAAAGTTATTTCTGGAACAGGGAACACCCGATCCAAGCTACAACTGTGAACAGCACAAAAGTGAGAAACAGAACTTAAAAGAGACATGGTTTTATTACCACTTTCAAACACCTTCTCTAGAGCTGGTACAACACAGGGGGTCGCCTTACTACCTCACTCCAGGAGGGGGCACCAGTCCCAAGGAAATGACAATTGCAAGCAGCTGCAAGCAGTTTAAATCAACACTAGTGTGCTCAACTCAGCTGCCATTTCATTGGCTCATTCAGGTATGCCAAAAGTAACAGAGCTGTGGCCAATTTGACAAACCTCTCCCTCTCTCTCCAAACATTCCTCTAATCCCATAGATTTTAGCCTCCTGTTGATCTCAAACTCCTTCCAGAATGAGAATATAAAAGAAAAATTATCCTATGATTTATTTAAATGAAATATAAAGGAATCCCTACCTTTTAAAATAAAAAAAAACAAAAGACTGGAAAATTGCCATACCAGTTGCCATTTTAAATAAGCTGCTATTTTTCTGTGTACTATGAAATGTACTTTCCTTCTAAACTATTCATTTTTGAGACCTCTAAAAATCATTCTTCAAGTAGTCGCCAAACACTTGATACCTCTGTTTCTAGGGGTGAGGAACCTGTGGCCTCAAGACCATGCGGCCCTTTAGGTCTTCAAGTGTGGCCCTTTGACTGAATCCACACTTCACAGAACAAATCTAGGCCGCATGTTGCCTCGAGGATGCAGGTTCCCCATCCCTACACAGAGCACTTTTCTTGATGGTAAAGATTTAAGAGCCTGAAATAATCCAAATTTTTTTCTACATAACAATACATTAAGAGCATATTTTTAAAATTATCTTAAAAAAAGAAAGCAAGTTAGAGTCTCTCAATTTTTCTCCAATTAAAAGTAAAAGCATAAAAAGACTTAAAATGCTTACTTGCAATATGAAAACTAACTTTAACATCTTTTAACTTACATGCAGTATTCCACCTACCAATGAAAAGCCTCAGTACTACCTAAAGAATCTAAAGTTATTTCCAACCCTGCCCCCAACACTTTTAGTATTTAACATCAAAGAAGCTCCATGATAGTTTGAGGTCTAAAAGTCAATCCAGCTCCATTTCCTCAAACAAAATATGTTGATGCTTGTTACTTCACTAGTAATTCCCCTATTACATAATTTTTAAAAAAAACAATAAAATTCTTAATCTCTATATCCTCAAAAAGGTTATTTGAGCATAACTGAACTAACAAAAGCTGTAACAGCATGATACACAATTAAAAAAAAACAGACATACAGTAAGAAGTCTCAATCATAGGAACAGAACTTGGGCACTTTGTTTTAACTGACACTTTTTCAAAAGATTACTAACCAAATCTATTAAGTATTGATCAGGAAACTCAAAGAGAAAGCGATTACCTATTTGTTTCATTCATCTCTTCAATTTGATAAAATTCAACAACCATTTGAGGAGCAGGCACTAACAACCTGGAGAAATCAGGAAAGATGTCCTATAGAAGGCGGCTGCTGAGCTGAGCGTACAGAAACTAAGGATTCTATGAGATGGCAGTGAAGTTCTTGGCAAACATAAAACTTGCCTGCTTGTGGCAGGGTAAAGAGGTACGTGGATAAAAAAAATTTACATTTTATTACTAGTGTAGCTACCCTGATAGCAGGAAGATAAATCCTACTATAGAATACATTGACCCTTACCTCATTCTGAGGAGCTTCCATAGAAATGTGTAATGTCTCATATTTGGCATATATATGTATATACACACACACATATATACATATATATATATACATATATATATATACACACACACACACACACACACACACACAGTGAAAATAATTTTGGCAAATAACCTACACATTCACAAAGATACATTCAATATTGCAAGAAATAATAGCCATTTCCCCCCTACTATATAGGTCCTGATTTTCTCCAAACTTGAAAGACTAGGTCTAGGTCACTTCCAAACAACATCTACATACCTCAAAGATGAGCCAGAAATCAGCAACTCTATCATTCACAGCAAATTGTTAACACTAAGAAAGGGAACATTTAAAACTGATAAGATAGCCAAGTAGTTCACAGCTATTCTTATCAAGACATGATCTTCCCCAAAGATTATTTTAAGTAAAAATAGTTATCAAGTTTCTGTGGAATCCAGACTAGATCACCAAAATGGTCCAGAAATCTAAGTAAGAGTGAGATCAGAAGAAGGCCTGCAATATTTAAATATAAAGCAATAAATGCCTCAGGAGAGAAGCTGTGCCATCCCCGTGAAAAGATTAGTTCATCTCCTTAACTCACAATCATTTCCTATCTCACTGAGCCTCTTTAAATTCTGGAGGAAAAATAATCCTCCCCATACTTGAATTTGTAGACACAAAAAAGGTTGACAACGTTTTAGGTCTACTGGACACAAGCACCATTTACCATATCAGTAAAGGCCCTAAATGCAATTGGTGGATTCATTTCATACAATTTAAGGCTTCATCCTCATGTCTTGGGGATGCTGTTTATATATAAACTAGAAAGACTCACCTGTACTTCAAAATTAACAATTCCACTATTTCCTACTCCCACTTCAGGATCGCAAATCCCTCAAACTATACTAATAAGTATGGTAAAAATAATAACTAAAACTCATTGACTTTCATTTCTCTGAAACTTCATTATACCTAAAGTTTCTTATACCTGTATTTGCCTTTTATCCAAAAAGTGACTCCTACTTTTTCTAAACCCACTCTAAAGCAAGCTAAAATTAAATACCAGGCTAGAGAGAAGCATCCTAACCTCCTCCTTTACTCTGGTGACCCCAACAAATCTTGGATTCCAAGATCTGTGGTGCCTAGCAAATGATAAAAAATGAAAATAATTTTTCCCAATTAATTGTGAAAATATTAGCAAAATTCCCCCTTCCCTGTTTTAATTAAAAGACCAATAACTAAATATTCCTTTTTGTCCACATAACACTTACCTTTTTCAACATGTCTGAGAGAATTCCAATTTTATTGTAAAAGGGCTATGAAATGCCAAATAAAATTTTATAGTTATGTGACAAGATCTCCCTTTTTACATGCACAAAAAAGGACAATGGTAACTCACAAAACTCTCAGGTACCCAGAAATTATTTAGAATTCCTATCAACCACGTTCTTCATGGCCACAAACAAATGAGACAATCCTTACTTTTGGGGGGCTGAAAATTAATGTAGTGGAAATAGTGTTGCCTTTGGAAGTTAGAGAACATGAGAGTGAAATACCCATGTGACCCTTGGCAAATAACTTCCACTCTAAATCTATGATCCCATTTTAATATTTAATATTTTAATTTTGCCATAGAAGAGACTTACCTTCTCATAACAACTCTGAGTTTTTTGACCTTTCCCTCCCCATCTTACCCCCCTTTTTAAAAATAAACATTAGGGCCCATAAGTAGACAAAATTTTATTGTAAACAGAAGGGTTTTCCTTTTAGCACAGCAGCCAGTATCAAGATAACCAGAAAGCATCCAAGGTAACAGCAACACAGTACTAAACTTCCCTTCTGTAAAGGTTAATTCAAAAAAATAAGTTCCCAATTAAGAAATTATCACATCATGTGGCCTGGGGTCTCCTAACTCAGAATGAATTAAAAGGTATATGTACATATATAAATATATGTGTGCCTGTATATGTATGTGTGTACATATATGTACGTGTACATGTACACAAGCACATGTGTGTCTCTCAAAAGTCTTAAAACTACTCTGAGACATCTGGAACACCCAGCATATATTTTTAAAGCCTTTAAAATATTCTCATCTCAATTTGATAGATGTCAGGTGATGTCATCGCTGGATACTCTCTAATGATGAATGAACACTAAATTACTGTCCTTTAAAGAGGGGGACCACTTTTCCTGCAAGTCCTAGCCGATTCTTAACATCGGCCACTCCTGGACACAAAGTCACTTGCTCTGGACAGGAGGGGCAGGATGAAGAGGCCAGGACCTCTGGCCCCTGAGTGAATAATGATGATGACGACGATGATGATAAACCGGAATAACGCCGCCCGGCTCCCCACCTCCCTCTATGGGCTGGGAAGCCCCGGACCGGCGCGGGATCCACAACCCGCCTTCTCCCCCCGTGGGCGCCGCCCCCCGCTGCGGGGAGGCCTGGGGGGGGGGGGTCGGGCCCCTCTCTGAGGCCGTATTGTTTGTTCTGCCTGCGGGAGAGGCCTAACGGGCTCCTTCAGAGCCTCGGGCTCGGGTAGTCCCGCGCCTGCCTCTGCCCCGCGGCACCCCCCCCGGCAGGGAGGCCCCGGGAAAGTGGGCGGCCTGCGGCGTCCCAGCCCCTCCCTTCCCCACCTGACCCCCCCCCCACAAACCCCAGGAAAAGACAATACATTTTAACGCCATTGGAGTTGCCTCCGTGTGGCGGCTGCTGCTTCTCCAGCTCCTGCTGTGGCTGTAGCTGTTCCTGACCCGACTCCTCCTGCAGCTCCGGGGGCGACGGCTGCTGACGCGGGGTGTTGTCGCCGGCGGCCCCGGGCACTTCGAGCTTGTCCGTCTCCGCCATCCCGCCGCTGCCTCTGCCACCTGCGCTGAGGGGGGCTCCGAGCGCGACAATGGCGGCGGCAGGGGAAGCGGTAACGGATCCCGATTTGAAAAGGCCCCGAGCGCTCGGCTGCCCGGATCTCGCGAGAACGGGTCGGGACTGGTCCGGGAGGGGATGGGGGAGATGATGGGGCGAGATGGGTGCGACGCGGGGGTGGGGGGCAGCACCGCTAGGGGTCAGCCGGGTGCACGGCAGCCAAGGCCCTGCCTTGACCCTGTGGCGCCAGCAGGGCGGAGCCAGAGCACCTTGATTGCCCCCTTTCCCTTAGAAAGGGGTAGATCAGTTGTCCCCCAGCACCCAGACCATCAGCTGCACTTTTGTAGTTGGCAGAAACAAAGGTATTCGTCCCCTCGTGGGACACTAACGCCCAAGGACCGAGCCCTGGTGCTCATTCATCATCTGCTTGGGAGGTGCTAGTAGAGGAACTGCATCCCTGTGTGAACCTTGAAGACCTGGCAGAGGCTCCAGGCACCCCTAAGAAATCCCTGGAATGATCCAAATAAATCACTCAACACCTGTGATTCCAACGCCCGTGCAGCCTGTAGGCATTCAATAAATACTTATTGACTGAATGATTCCAGCTCACCCTGTGAATGGCTTTAGGTTTCTAGGATACAAGAGATGCTATTGCTGCGGAGATTTCCTGGTGCTTAAGATTTCAGCCCGTAATAATAGGGTTGTATTTTAAAGTTTTGTGGGCATCAATCAGTGGGAGGGGAAAAAGAATCTATCCTTTTCATAAACAATGTTAAAAATTTCCACCCTGGATTCTGTTAATATTAAGTATTTTTCAGCTTTTGATTATGTGTTTATTACATGCTAATGGAAATCTTATTTGAAGCCTTTGAGGACAATCAAGTAAATTTAATTATGGAGTTTTAAAATATCATCATGATTTTTTTCCCCCTAAGGATAGAAGAGAAACCCATCAAACTCAATCAGCCCCTAACTCCCACACATTCTTAAGTACTATCATGGCACTTCACCCTGATGTGGTCTACTTCAGCTAAAGATTTCAAAGCCCTTCACAAAAGTTTAATTTCACAGATGGAGAAGTGGACATCCAATAGATTTAAGTTATTTATAGAATGTCACACAGAAAGTTGATAAAGCTGGAATCATAGGATTGTAGATTTAGAGCTGAAAGGGACCCTAAAGTTTATAGTCTCCTACCCCTTTATTTCATGAATAAAGGAGTCCAAAATCTGAGCCCCCTCTCCACTGTACCACACAGAGGCCAAGATTCCAGTTCCTTCTCCTCTCTTCTGATCTCCGGGAAGGGTTTTAAGGCCTGGTCCACACTGACAAAGCAAATTCAGATGGCTCATAGGGCCATAGATTTAGAACTGAAAGAGGCCTCAGAGGTCACCTACTGCTAGAGATGTCAAACTCCACGTCCAGAACATATTAAAATGTAACTGAGAAATGTTTGACAAAATAAATAGAAATACAGTACAAACCCCAAAAAGTTAATTTGTGGTTTTCTAAGTCAATATGTTGCTGCAGGAATCTGTTTATCTTTGAGTTTGACACCACTGATGTAAAACAACCCCGTAATTTCACCGATGAGGAAAATGAGTCTGGATGAAGTAAATGCCTTGCCCAGGGTCATGCATGGGGGGAGGCATAATTTGAACCCAGGTTCTCTGACTCCAGAAACAGTGTTTTTTCCACTATACCGTGTTACCTCCTACTGGTTCTCTCATTTTTTCCTTTCCCCTCCCCACCCACATTTTGTAATATTTTATCAGTTACTATACAGAGGATATGAATATAGATAGAGAGCTGGTCTCAGAGTCAGGGATTCCGGTTTATGTCCTGCCTCTGACACATGCTGACTGTGTGATCCTAGAAAAGTCACTTAACATCTCAGTGCCCCCAAGCAACTGTTTAAGATTATTTCAGAGAAGGTACTGATCTGCCTAGGTAGAGAAAGCTCCTCACTGGGTGTTCCCTACACCAGCAAAAACACATCATCAGGAAAATAAATAACTGATATACTATCCAAACCTGTTCCCAAAGCATATAGTATTTATGAGGAAATAAGTGAAGGTACTTCATGGAAAGTCATAGAATCAAGTGCACTTACAATCATACACTTTTATTTATGCTACCACTGTGGAGACTCCTGCCCACTCTGCACTTCCCAAGACAGAACTGAGAGCTAGATGTGGAGCCAGGAAAACCTGGGTTCAGATCCTTCCTCAGACACTTGCTAGTTGTATGATCCTAGGCAAGTCATTTAACCTCTCTCTACCTCAGTTTCCTCATCTGTAAAATGGGGATAATAAAGGCACTTATTGAAGAGAAAATACAACACACGTGCATACACACTATGCTATGCATGTACATATAAACATATGTACATAAATGCACATATTCATGTATTTATATGGTTTTGCCAACTTTAAAGTTCTACATAAATGTTAACTATTATTATGTACAGACTGTACTTAGGGATTGCTCCAAGTAAGACAAACCAAGCAGGATCAGGTGGTGTTCAGCCTGTCTCCCAAGTCACCTTTCCACCCTTTAACATGCATTTCATTCTTTGGTGGAGTCTATGGATATAGGTATTTCTTTTACCCCTCCAAACCTTCTCATCTTATCAGATTCTAGTCTGCTTTTCTTCAGATTTTACCCATAAAACTTTGATAGATGACCTATAATGTGATGAAGGACTTTCTTCTTTTAGGATCTCTGTGGTTACCAATGTGCCACTCATGGTAGCCATGAAAAATTCTCCATTTCTAATCAGACTGCCTACATTACTGGTCACAGATGTCCTTATTATTGTCATCTCTGCCTTACAAGTTGTGATTACTGATAACAAGCTGAGGTCATACTCACCATTCTTCTTTCTTCGTTTAATTTTTTTGGTAGGTCCAGATCTTTTATTTCATAGGTATAGGGAATTGCTAGGATGGAAACTCCCTCCACAGATGCAGACTGGCAACTCATCTGTAAATTAGAGGTAGGGCTTGAACTCAAGTCTTCCTGACTCCAAGACCAGTCCCCTATTCATTACACTAAGGTACCCTTTTGCTAATTTGCTATTTTATTCTTTTGATATCTTAGCCCATGATTTTCAGTCATATTGTGTCACCAGGAGAAAATTAGCTTTAAAAAGAGGAAGTCTTTTGCAGGACACATAGTGGGTGCTTAAAAAAACCAAACTAGTTGACAGCTCAGCCCCGAAGTTATCCCATTTGCAGTTTTACACCAGACCCTCATTGCATCATAATTTGATTTCTGAGGCTCTCTTCCACACTTAATATTATATTTAGTTTCAGCTATCCTGGCAAATGACCACCTAAGGTCCCTCTGCCCACACACAGACTTTTTGCTTCTCTCCCATCTTCCGTCTCTAAGATTAATCTTCCCTTGCCTGTCAGATTGTCATGCTAAGCATTTGCAAAAATTGTTCTAGCTGCCTACTACCCAGTTTTCTTTCTTACTAGCTATTATCTGAATATGACTCATATACCTAGAAATTGAGTAAAACCTACCACACATCATGGGATTTAAAGCTGGAAGAGATTTTATATAGTCCAATCTCCCCATTTCAATTGATAAGTGATTCATGTGGCAATATCCTTTAAAAGAAAGAGTAACTTAAAGGATGAAAATAACTAAAAAGAAATGTTGTGAAAGGGAATGCATACAATGATTATTATTTCAGAATTTATTGAAAACGTTTATATTTAAAATTTTGTCCATATTAGAAGCCGCTGAATTTTTTATTTTTAAGAATTTGTTAGAAGACAAAAAGAATTGAATCATTTTCAGTAAGTTGTAAGTGGTCTTCATTTGATACTTGTAAACACTGAAAGTTGTTCTTTGTACTATTTGAAGCTTTAATTTTTTTGCTGAGAAGCTGACTCTGTGAGAAAGAACTAAAAGAACTATGTGAGTGTCTGTGCTTTAATTTCTACTAGAAAGCAAATGGTTAGTTTATGCTGATATCATCTTACTGCCTTTGGTGTATTGGTCAGAAACTAATATCATCCAGTCCTTGGTCATATGCCTCTCTCTCTCTCTCTCTCTCTCTCTCTCTCTCTCTCTCTCTCTCTCTCTCTCTCTCTCTCTCTCTCTCTCTTTCTCTCTCTCTCTGTCTCTGTCTCTCTCTGTCTCTGTCTCTGTCTCTGTCTCTGTCTCTGTCTCTCTCTCTCTCTCTGTCTCTGTCTGTCTCTCTCTCTCTCTCCATCTCTCTCTGTCTCTCTCTCTCTCCCCCCTCCCTACTTCCTTCTCTCACCTCTTGCTCTCACTCTCTTTCTCTATCTGACTCTCTGAACTGCTGTGCTCTCTCTGCTGATAATTCCCTATTTTTCTCTTGCGCATCACCTGATTTTCATCTGACAGGCTAATTTTTAGGGACCTCTTTTTGCCAGAGTATATCTTCCAAAAAATATATTCAGAGGAACAATCTCTACTTATAGCAGAGTGAAGATAGATTCAAGGCAATTATTATCTGAATAATTCAGGCATAAATTCCACTTTTGCTTCAATTATCCAAATAATTTCAGTGACAGAAATCCAAGTATTTTGCCTGAATTAGCTAGAGAATTGCTTCATCTTGCTATTGCTCTGGCTTGCTAGGTTCACTACCATTGCTTTTTATTTTTTTACTTATTTAATTTTAAAGAAACATTGGGAGTTCATTTCATTCAAGCCTGAACACTTTTGTAAAATTTTGAGTTATTTCTTATTTTCTGTCTGATTTCTAGATATTTGACCTAGCACCCTAAAGCTGCTTATCAAACTGACTAGGTTATAAACTTCATGAAAGCAAGGACTTAAACTTTGTATGAGACAGCTAGGTGGCCCAAAGTTCTGGACCTGAAATCAGGAAGATGAGTTTTCCGGAGTTCAAACCTGGTCTTAGACACTTAATTTCTGTGTAACCCTCAGTAATTCACTTAACCCAAGTTTGCCTTAGTTTCCTCATCTGTAAAATGAGCTCAAGAAAGAAATGGGAAACTACATCAGTATCTTTGCCGAGAAAACTCCAAGTGGGGTTATGAAAAGTTGGACAACTGAACAACAAAAGAATTTTTTTTATCTTCTCCAACAGCTACCACAATTCCTTGCTCACAAAAACATCTTAATAAATATTTATTGAACTTAATAGAATCATATTCCTATACCCACACCCAAAACTTCAATAGGATTTTTGATCAGAAGGAAAACCATACTTCAAAAGCTCTGCCTTAATTGTATTGCATCATCTTTCCCAATCTCAATACCACTTGTTCCTTAATGCTTCTTCCCCTTAGTACTTTTGAAATTCTAAGTATCCATAGCAAGCACCATAGTAATGTTCTTGACTCAATTAGACAGGTATGAAAAAGTGACAACAATTGATATTTATATAGCATTTTGGGAGACATCATGATATCATGGAAAGAGTATTGGATCTGTAATAGAGAGACATAGGCTCAAATACTGTTCTTACCATTTATAATCTGTATGATCTTGGGCAAGTCACTTAATTTTTGTGGGCTTCCGTTCCATTTTACAGAAAAAGGGTTTGAGTTAGTTGAGCTCTAATATCCATTTAAACTCCACTTCTATAACCCTACAATTCCTCCATTTTAAAGGCATTTTGGTGTTTCTGCATGTGTGGCTTTTTAAAATAAATATTTAAATTAGCTTTAATTTTTTAGTTTCAGATAAACTACTTCGGGGTGTGAGTCTATAAAAATTTAATGTAAAATAATATTTAAGCTCCATACTAACTGCTGTCATTTTGATTTTCAGTCTTTGAATAGTATTTTCCATGACTTTCTTATGTACTTGTAATGTTCTATTTCATATTACATTTATTTAACACGTGTTGTACCTAGTACCCTTTTAGAATGTAAGCCCTATGACAGAAGGAACCATGTCTTATTTATTTTCACATCTCCCATAACCTTACACAGTAGTCTTCACCTAGTAGTCACTTAATAAATATTTGTTTAATTGGAATGGGTTGATTTCTTCAGGAAAATATACTATTAATGGAAATGTTTTTAATTCAAACAAACAACATTTTTTTTTAAGAAAACATCTTCCAATTCCAATTGTACCATGCTGAAGAGAGAGTGAATCTGGGGCAGGTAGGTGGTGCAGTGGAGAAAGCACCAGTCCTAGAGTCAGGAGGACCTGAGTTCAAATATGGCCTCAGATACATAACACTCACTAGCTGTCTGACTCTGGGCAAGTCACTTAACCCCAATTGCCTCATCCAAAAAAGAGAGAGTGAACCTGCTACTCCATTGATTATAGTTCGGGTGTATCTAAAAAGATTCATGTGTTAAAACAGATAGATGAATTTAAAAAAAAACCAGCCTATTCCAAAGTATTTCTTTTGTATTTTTTGACATCTTAGCATAGACATTATTTGTAAAACTGATTCTCTGTTCATGGTCTGTCCAAAATCTTTGTGAAGTAAAACTCTCTTCATTTCTGATTTCTGCTCACTAGGCTGGTTTGTCTACAGCTGGTAGCTTCCAAGCAGTCTATGGTTACAACAGACTGTTTCGTGTTGTACTTCCATACATCTTTGAATTGTTTCTTTTGACCAACTGAAAAAAAATGATTTGGTATACTGCAATTTTCTGTTTTCTGTTTGACTCATTCAATAGAGAAAACTTACCAAGATGAAATAATAAAACCTTCATTCTGAATTCACCCTACAAACACATACATGAAAAGAAAGAGTAGTATTTACTAAGAGCACAATGCCAGGGATTGTGTTAAATACTAGAAATACAAACACAAAAAAGTGAGATATTCCCTGCGCTAAAGGGCTTTACATCCTAATGGAGAGAGACAACACATATAGGGGAGTAGTAGGGAGATATAGTCTAGGGAAACATTAGGATGGTGAGTGTAGCCAAAGGCAGCCTCTTGACATGTCCTTTCCAGGAGGAATGGTAGTATTGATTTGATTACTGTGCCCAGAGCAATGGAAATTGGGGTGGGGGAGGAAGGGAGAAGAGAGGAGTGAATGGAGATAAGTGGGATATGTAGCAGCACAGAAGGCAGGATGGCCAGTGTGGATACCCCTATGAATGTGAAGAGGCATGGTTTGGTTAGATAGAGTGAGCTGAGTGGAATTTTCACTTACTCATTAACTGACCAATTCACCAATTTAAGACAGCTTATCCTGACGGCAAAAGTTCCAAATTGACCCAGGGTCTGGAGACTTGAGGTTTAGTCTCTAGCATGCAGCTTCTGGTGGGGAAGAGTAGGGGAGTGGCAGCAAGTACGGCAAGAAGATTGTGTTGGACCCCTGGCTGGGATCCTACCAGATCTGATGGTCCTCTGGCTGAGATTCTCAAGCAAGAAAGGGAGGATCTCCCTAGATACTTATGGAAATTTTTTAAACAAGATTACTTAAGGAAATGCCAGAAAATTTCAAAAGTGGCACACATCAGAAATTAATAAAGCAATTAATAAAGCTAAGTGTGACATCACACTTTGCTATCATATTACTTGGCAAGATGCTAGCCAGAATCTTTCTGAGCTCTGGGTTATTGTCTAACTGTGTTCCCTAATCACAGCATGACTTTGGGCAATACTTCATTACAGCAAACATTGTAAACACAAGAGAAGCTCAGGGAACAGCACAAGAACCTTCAAATTCCAAAAGCATTTAATCGACTCCCAAAACCCAATTGGGCCAGTCACATAGTGAGATAGCTAATGAGTAGCTCCCATGCTCCACTGGTTTCCTCTCAGTGTCAAGAAGTCACTCTTCACATTGGCTGGACACCCTGGGATGAAGTTGTGGGAGGACATGGACAAGAGTCACACAGAATAGGTAAGCATGAATAGGTGGTGATCTATAACATTTGCATGATTGGAGGGAATACCCACATAGATGAAGTCATAGTTCCACTGGAGTAGCTTCATTAACAAAATTCAGACCTGATCTCGGCATCTCACCAAGATAACTGATAGTTTGCTTGGTTGAACATCAAAGTTGATGTTCTGATCCATTGACCATTATCATTAAATTAGGATTATATAAAACCATGTGAACCTATTATATGTATCTGTGCTTAGCGTGCTCAGAAACTAGTATCAACCATCTAGAAACACAAAATATTTTCAACTGAGTAAGCTACAAGGATCATTAAAAGTCCTAGAGTCCTCCAGAAGCAATTGTGAAACATCAAAGATAAAATTAGTTATTTGGGGATTTGTTGTGAAGATGTTTGTCCAGCAAAAATAACCCACAACAAATCAATTTTAAATTTATTCCTTAAAATCTTCAGACTTTCAAATAACTGTTCAGAAAATAGCAACCAGTAAATCTAGGTTTTGTTTTTAAGAGGCTTCAAAGTTGGAGAGGAAGAAAATTACCTTTCTCAAACTGTTCCCATTCCTCTGGTAAATTCTCCCAAATGGCTTAATTATTAATTATTAAACTTTAGTTTAGCTTTTGATTTTCTGTTAATATGGGAGAGTTCCAAATTTTAAATGACTAGCTTACTTTTTAGAAATCTGTAATTTAGTATATTTATTCCTATGTTAACTTGTTTCCAGTAGAAGCATATAACCACAATTGCCATATCTTACAACATGGCTATTGTTCATACATATTGTTCAAATGGAGCCCAAGGAATCTTACCATATTCATTAGATAGAATTGTAAATACAATAATACACTCAGTTTGCACTATAAAACAGAAAAAATTTAGCTTTGTGAGCTGTAATAACTGGTAAGAGATGGTCCAATTAAACCAGTTAAATGGATCTTCCTTTAAATGGTTCACTCCGCACATTAAAGTTTTTGTATTTTGCTTTTTAAAAACAGTTTATCACAAAACATGAAGTTTTATTTTCAATTTTACCATACCAGTTATAGTCCATTAAAGGACCATCACCTGCCCAAAACTCTCACTATTTCTAGTTTATCTTTGGGCCCACCTATTTTGATATTTTCTTCACCATTGACACAATCCTGTTTGGCCATCTTCTAATCAAATCTAATCACCCTATTACTCTCCTCTCTAATCCTATTTCAGGACATTTAGCACTGACTCATCCCAGGTTCTTAAGAGAGAGGAGAGAGGAAGATAATCTGGCAGAAGAGCACCTCGGGCAGAAAATGAAAAACTGGTGATAAAGGATTAGAGGATTTTGAGCAAATCAAAATCTGCTAGCAGCTGAACAGGACTACTGACCATCAAATAAAGGAAAAAGGCCTAACCTGTCAAAAAATTAGGACATTAAAAATAGATGAGCAATATTTTTATTAATAGAGTTGAGTGCCATTACTTTAATACAGAAGGAACTTTTGAATACATTATAGTACCATACATCTAGAACTGGACTATATTCCATCTACTCCAACTTCTTTATTTAGCCAATGAAAACACTGAGTCCTAGAAATGGATAGTGATTTGTCCAAGGTCACATAACTATTAAGGAACAGAGATGGGATTTCAATCTAAGTCCTTTGACTTCCAAACCAGAACTTTTTTTCTATGTTTGCCTCTCTAAACTAAGCAACACAAATCATGGATTATACCCAAAGGGAATAATCCAAAAATCAGTTGTGTCTTATTTTGGATTATATTTTTGTTCTTATATTTTAAAAAAACAGCAGAATATCTGCTATCCCAAGGATTCACATTTCATTTTTTAAAATGTAGTCATGATGAAAAGACCAAGCTCAGAAGAAAATGAAAAGCTAAGCAGTCTCTTTTAGGGGAGAGATGTCAAACATGTGGCCTATGGGCCACATGAAGAACATGCCTGAGTGTGGCCCAAAAGAAGATTAAAATATCATTGGAAGTATTCAACAAAATAAATATACATACAACAAAAAATAGATAATGTTGATATATGGTTTTCTAAGTCAATATTCAGGCCACAGGGATCCTTATGCAAGGTTTGCTGGCCACCAGTTTGTCTTTGAATTTGATACCACTGTCCAAGATTTTTCCAAAATGATATTCCAAAGGAGAGATTTCATCCTGAAACATAAGTTCAGGGAAGTTAAAAGCAAGACAACTGGAATAAGAGTATTAGCAGGAAATTTAAAGCAAGATCTGTCCATAGAATAAATACTGGGATTAATTTTAAGGAATAAATCTGACTTTCTGTTTCTTAACGACACCTTTACTTAAGGTCCTGCTCATTTTCCTATGGTTACTAAAATATTGCTCCTCTGCTCCCCAAATGTCCTTAAAGTCATCATTCTACTTATCCAACATGTTAACTTAATACATTTACTTTTTATGTTACAGAAAGTCCTGGTCAAATGAGGATAAAAGAAGCAGAAAGGGAAGAAAAATAGGGCATGTTAAAGATACACAGATGCATAATTTTAAAACTAAAGCTTCTATACTGAAAACCAAAGGAGAAACTAATAAAATTGAAATTAAGAAAACTATTGAACTAATAAATAAAACTGATAGCTGATTTTATGAAAAAAATAATAAAATAGATAAACTTTTGGTTAATTTAGCTTAAAAAAATAAAGAAGAAAACCAAATTACCAGTATCAAAAATGAAAAGGGTGAATCCACCACCCAAGGAAGAGGCAATTAAAACAATAATTAGGAACTATTTTGCCCAACTATATGCCAATAAATTTGACAATCTTAGTGAAATGGATGAATGTTTACAAAAATATGAATTGCCCAGATTAACAGAAGAGGAAGTAAAATACTTAAATAACCCCATCTCAGAAAAAGGAATTGAGCAAGATATTAATGAACTCCCTAGGAAAAAATCTCCAGGGCCAGATGGATTTACAAACGAATTCTATCAAACATTTAAAAACAATTAGTTCCAACACCATATAGACTATTTGGGGAAATAGCTGAAGAAAGAGTCTTACCAAATTATTTTTATGATACAAATATGGTGCTAATACCTAAACCGGGAGGAGTCAAAACAGAGAAAGAAAATAATAGACCAATTTCCCTAATGAATATAGATGCAAAAATTTTTTAAAAATTAGCAAATAGATTACAGCAACTTATCACAAGAATAATACACTACGACCAAGTAGGATTTACACCAGGAATGCAGGGCTGGTTCAATATTAGGAAAACTATCAGCATTATTATCAACAACAAAACTAACAAAAACCACATGATCATTTCAATAGATGCAGGAAAAGCTTTTGACAAAATACAATATCCATTCCTATTAAAAACACTAGAGGCATAGGAATAAATGGAGTCTTCCTTAAAATAATAAGTAGCATCTACCTAAAATCTTCAGCAAGCATCATATGTAATGGGGACAAGCTAGAAGCATTTCCAATAAGATCGGGGTGAAACAAGGATATCCGTTATCACCACTGCTGTTCAATATCGTACTGGAAACATTAGCTTTAGCAATAAGAGAAGAAAAAAAATTGAAGTATTAGAATAGGTAAAGAAGAAACAAAGCTATCACTCTTTGCAGATGGTATAATGATATACTCAGAGAATCAAGTGAAAAACTACTTGAAATAATAAACAATTTTAGCAAAGTTGCAGGCTACAAAATAAACCCACATGAATCATCAACATTTCTATATATTACCAACAAAGCCCAACAGCAAGAGATAGAAAGAGAAATTCCATTTAAAATTACTGTACACATTATAAAATATTTAGGAGTCTACCTCCTGAAACAAACCCAGGAACTATATGAACACAATTACAAAACTTTTTTCACACAAATAAAGTCAGATATAAATAATTGTAAAAACATCAGTTGCTCATGGCTAGGCCAAGCTAATATAATATAACTGACAATTCTACCTAAGCTAATTTATTTATTCAGTGCAATACCAATTAAACTACCAAAAAGTTATTTATAGAACTAGAAAAAGAAAAACAAGATTCATTTGGAATAACAAAAGGTCCAGTGCAATACCAATTAAACTACCAAAAAGTTATTTATAGAACTAGAAAAAGAAAAACAAGATTCATTTGGAATAACAAAAGGTCCAGAATATCAAGGGAACTAATGAAAAAAAATGCAGGGGAAGGTGGCCTAGCCATTCCAGATCTTAAATTGTATTATAAAGCAGCAATCATCAAAACTACTTGGTATTGGCTAAGAAATAGAGTGGTGGATCAGTGGAATAGGTTAAGTATGCCAGACACAGCAGTCAATGATTATAGTAATCTACTATTTGATAGACTCAAAGACCCCAGCTTCTGGGATAAGAACTCACTGTTTGACAAAAACTGCTGGGAAACTGGAAAAGAATATGGCAGAAACTAGGTATAGCCAAAATCTCACACCATGTACCAAAATAAACTCAAAATGGGTTCATGATTTAGATATAAAGGCTGATGCTATAAGCAAACTGGGAGAGCAAGGAATAGTTTACCTGTCAGGTTTATGGAGAACAGAAGAATTCATGACCAAACAAGAGATAGAGAACATTGTGAAATACAAAATGGATAATTTTGATTATGTTAAATTGAAAAGTTTTTGCACAAACAAAGCCAATGCAACCAAGATTAGGAGGGAAGTAGAAAACTGGGAAAGAATTTTTGCAACCAGTATCTCTCATAAGGGCCTCATTTCTAAAATACATAGTGAATTGAGTCAAATTTATAAGAATACAAGTCATTCCCATTTGAAAAATAGTAAAAGGATATGAATAGCCAGTTCTCAGATGAAGAAATTAAAGCCATCTATAGTCATATGAAAAAATGCTCTAAATCATTATTGATTACAGAAATGAAAATCAAAACAACTCTGAGGTACCACATCACACCTATCAGATTGGGCAACATGACAAAAAAGGAAAATGATAAATGTTGGAGAAGATGTAGGAAAATTGGAACACTAATGCATCATTGGTGGAGTTGTGAAGTGATCCAATCATTTTGGAGAGCAATTTGGAACTATGCCCAAAGGGCCATACCTTTTGACCCAGCAATGGCACTTCTAGGTCTGTATCCCAAAGAAATCATAGAAATGGGAGGTCCCACATGTACAAAAATAGTTATAGCAGCTCTTTTTGTGGTGGCAAAGAATTGGAAATTGGAAATCAATCAGGGAATGGCTGAACAAGTTGTGGTATATGAATGTAATGGAATACTATTGTGCTATAAGAAATGATGAGCAGGTGAACCTCAGAAAAACCTGGAAAGACTTGTATGGACGGATGCTGAGTGAAGTGAGTAGAACCAGGAGAATGTTGTACACAGTAATAGCCATATTGTATGATGACTAACATTGAGAGACTTAGCCCTTCTCAGCAATGCAAGGATTTAAGACAGCTCCAAAGGTCTCATGATAGAAAATGCTATCCACATCCAGAGAAAGAATGATGGAGTTTGAATGCAGATCAAAGCATACTATTTGTTCTTTTTTTTCTTCTGTTGTGTTTTGTTTCCTCTTTCTGGTGGTTCCTCCTATTGGTTCTAATTCTTCCTTGTAGCATGACTAATGTGAAAATATGTTTATAAGGAATGTGTGTGCATATATGTATTATATATAATGTGTATGTGTGTATATATATATATATGTATATATATATATATATATCCTATCTCAGATTGCACACCGTCTTAGGGAGGGAGAGAGGAGGGAGGTAGAGAAAAATTTAAAACTCAAAAGTTTATGGAAGTGATTGTTGATAAATCAAAATAAATTAATAAAAAAATAAAACTAAAGCTTCTTTCCTGCTAACAACATTTTAACATTTAGGAGTAATAAGTCAGAGCACTTTATGTTCCATCTAATTGGATGATGAATTATTTTCTCCATTTTTAGCATCAAGTATAAAGTAATATTCTAATTCTATAATATTTCCTCACATAATAGCTACCTGGTTTGTTTTTGTTTTCTTTTTCCCATCATGGAATACAGTATGAGGTACCGCAGGAGCACCAGAAAATCTCAAGGCACTATGAATAGTCTAGTGTGGCTAGATGAAACATTAAAAGGTGAGAGCATATGAAGCAAAGTTGAGAAGGTAGGATGGTGCTAGGCTGTGGTAGGCCTTGAATATTAGGTTAAGGAATGGGAACTTTACTAGATACGCAATAGGGAGACAATAAAGGTTGATGAAAAGAGGTGACATGATCAGATCTATATGTAAGAAAGATTAATCTGTGAATAGAAGAAAAGACAAAGCAAATCCCTGCTACTGATGGAATGGAAGGGGAGAGAGCAAAAGCAGGATCATAGATTTAGAGTTTGAAGAGACATTTATTTACAGATGAAGAAACTGATGAAGAGAAATGACTTAAGACTTTTGAGGAGGTTATTGTAGCCATTCCAGTGGATATTAATGAGAGAAAGTGGTAGAAATGGAAATAGAGAAAGGAAGATGCTTCAGGGGTATCTAAAATTGGGGACTATTTCCCTTTATCTTATCTTCAAAGGGGAAGGGGAAAGAATGAAGAATGAGTCAGGAGTCATAGGTCATAGAAAGTGGGAAAGGGACTAAGGAGAGGAAGCAGGAGTGAAGGCATCAGGGGAGCATTGGGGAATTCAAATTGTTGTTTTGTGTGGTAGGATTATTTGGGGTGGGCTTCCTATTGTTGCATCTTTGGTAGTTATTTTTAGCCCAAAATAAGGATATAAATATTTTATTAAGAGTATTTAGTTGATAAATCATATGAACAGATACCATAATTCTTTTTCTCACATATAATGATTATTCTTTTAAAAGTATTTACGTGTAGCTATGTGATTAATACCATTTAAGAGGCAGCTGGCATAGTAGATAGAATGTTGGCCCTGCAATCAGAAAGACTTGAATTCAAATGTCGTCTCAGACTTTTACTAGTTGTGTGACCCTGGGCAAGACACTTAACCTCTATTGCTTCCGTTTCTTCATCTATAAATTATGAATATTAATAGCACCTACTACACAGGGTTTTAGTAGGGACAAAAGAAGATAATTGTAAAGTGTTTTGCAAATTTTGAAGTACCCCATAAATGCTAGTTGTTGCTATTATTATTATTATTATTATTATTATCATCATCATCATCATCATCATCATCATCATCATCATCATCATCATCATTAAATTATGGGTCTGGAAACATTGTATGTCTTTCTTGAGGACCAGCCTAACCAAATCTAGAACAATTAATTACCAACTATATTGGCGACAAGGCAATAGTTTATTTTGGCCACTGCAATTCTTAAAGACCTCTATTAAGTTGCAAAAGGGTAGCAATGTATTTCAGTAGAGAGAGCACCTGCACTAACAAACATATCCTTTAATACATGAAGTCAAAAAAGTTCTGGATTTGGAATGTGAAGACCCGGATTAAAATCATAGCACAGATACTACCTTACCTTTGAGCAAAGTCATTTTAATTTCTGGGCCTCAGTTTCCTTACCTGTAAAATAAGGGAGTTGAACTTGTTAACCACTAAGGTCTCTTTCAGTGCAAAATCTATGCTTTTAGCATCTTAAGCATCTTAAGTACTAATGGTAATTACAGAAGTAGAGATAATAGCAACGTTGATATAGTCCTGGTCCATTACTAAAGAAGACTGGTCCAATGATGCCAGTATTGGATCAGTGGTTAAACCAAGTTGCTGCCATTTGTGAAGCTCTTGTATTTATTATGGCTCTTACTAACATTGGCTCTTGTAAACATAATTGTTAATATGGTTCTTGGAAAAGTTTATCAGCAAAATAATGCCATACATATTGTTTATCAATGAATTATGCATTAGAATTTATTTCTACTGTTGCAACTGGCCGTTTCTTTGTATGTAATGTTTACATGCCACACACATTCTTTATGCTCCATTAGAGCCTCGCACCGTATCAGACACATCATGGGCATTAAATTAGTACTGACCTAAAAGTAAATTTTCAGATAATATTATAATCTTAAGTTTGTATGATACTTTCTACAATTCAAAGCATTTCCATATCCATGACTCTATTTAGTGTAAGCCTTACACAAGAGTTTTGAAAATTAATTTTGTTTATAAAAGATAATAAAATTAGGTGATTATATGTGCCAAATCTAAAATTGGGTTCAGAATTTTCTAATTTTCAGTTGTTATTTGATATTAACCTAACAATGTAAGTTCTTTGGTCTAGTGATGTTCTTAGTAGAGTTATAATATTTGGGCTAGCTTTCATTCCCTGACCTGGTTATTGGCAAAACAAACTTGAAGCAACTGTGCTAAATTATTTTGAGATCCATTTGGTCAGAGAATAACTATAAATGGGATCTCTGCAAATGATCTGAACCAGAGAAGCAAATCAACTAGAAGCTGCTCTGAAGCCCCCCTCATTCTAGGGTGCCTAAGAGAAGAGATCTCCAGAGGACCAAAGGATTGCATCAGTTTCAGAAAACAGACAACTGTATGAGATGAGATGGCTGAACTTTAAGATATGATGAACTGATAAAATGGAGAGTGGGAATGAGTGTTTTTTTTAATATTATATTGTTATCCTCTGTAAAGCCTATTTGCCAAAGGGGACTGTCCTCAGTGACTTCTGTCAATGCATCAATCAATCTCTCCCCCTTTTCCCCTCACACTGTTAACTACCTCCTCTGATTCTGTGTAGCTCATAGAGGACTGTTCTCTATGCATCTAGATTGTGACAATCCAAAGAAAGACTAGGGTCTTTCTTTGGATTTGGAATGACAAAGATGATTTAATTAGACCCCTATTTTGCTCCAATCAGCATTAATCAGTTCAGTGTGATTCCATAGGGATAATTATTGTTGCCAATTATTAGTGATATACTCATCTAGCAATATACATTGTCAGTCTAGTCAACTAACACGAGGATAGGCATTACATATATTAATACATATTTTACATATCTTAGATATAGGAAAAATTAGATAAGGTTAGATTAGATCTCAAACTTTAAACTATTACCAATAATGTTTACTTGCTTAACCACAAGAATGCTGATGACCAAAACTAGCATGGGTGGGATGTCATGACATGGTATGGGAAGTCCCCCAATTTATTTTCTTACCTCCAGACCACCATTTCTTGCCAGGGATGAGGAGGGGACAATCTTATGACCATTTAGTCAGTGGAGATGACTTGCCTCACCCATCCTGTGACCACCCACGCTGATGCATCATTTCTGGCCTTCCTGGAGGGTCAAAATCAAGGTCTACCATCCAATGAAACTCTGTATTTTACTTTGCCTCTTCTGTCAAGCCATATAAAAAGTAAGACTCTGGGGAAAGGGGGCATCTTAGAACATGAGGAAAAATCCCATTCATTGAAGGAGTTCAGTCCTTTTAATAAATGGTTAATGGCTTCAGAGCTCTGCCTCAGTGGTTTTTCTTAGAGATTGGATAATTTTTCACCCCACACAAAAACACTTACGTCATTTGTGCCAGATGCATATATTATGGCTCAACATCCCACATGGCATGTATGAATTTACTCAAATGTGGGAGCTATTCTTCCTCTGCAGGGCATCTTACATACCAAAACAATTCTACTTTCCACCCTAGGAAAAATAGTGTGGTCTTCTGTCAAGAGTAGGAAGACTCAAACTGACCGTCAATAATACCTTACAGTATATGACATAGAGAGATGCCTGAAATTTTCAAAGATGTCATCAACAAGATTATTATATTTAATAGTCAGATCCAGAAGCCTGTCTAAAAAAACTATCATAGTATTTCAGAATTCTCCATCACTGGCATGATGTTGAGTAGATTTATGCAATCAATACCTGTTTAACCCTGTGCATCCCAAATCACAAACAGTTGGTATATAGAAATATGTCAACAGAATCATCATATAAATGTTCTAATTCTTAATTTCAGATAAATCAGCCATGATTCATTTATGTTATAATATGGGCAGTGGCGAGTTTCTACAGATCACATTTCCAGCAGAGAGTGGCCTGACCAAGAACTAGAGTCATAGCAATTTTGGAATAGTTCTGCCATTTTGCACAGAAACACCCTTTTATTTTCAGTATGCCAGTTTTTTTTCATTGAGAAGCAAATATCAAGACTTCTATAATATGTTCATGTACCTCATTTAAAAAACTTAATGCTCTGAATTCTATTGGACATCATGAAATTTTGGTTCTCCAAAGGATTTGACTGAGATTACCAAACATTCATGTGATGATATTAAATGATAAGATAGTTGTGTTGAGAATGGTATTTATGTTCTATCTTCCACCCCTAACAGAGTGAAGCATAGTTGTTCAATAGATCCATGTTTTTATAAACTCATTTTACAGAGCCATGTTTGAGAAATCTATCAAGGAAATTAGGCTTCTTTCTTGTGGTTGGACATATTATATAATGCTTTCATGGTAGCTCTATGGTAGTTTTTATATTTCTTTGGATAATTGTAAGTGCTGTTGTTCAGTCTTTCTTCAGTCATGTCTGGTTCCTTGTGACCCTATTTGGGGTTTCCTTGGCAAAGATACTGAAGTGGCTTGCCATTTCCTTCTCCAGCTCATTTTGTAGATTAGGAAACTGAGCAAACAGGGTTAAGTGACTTGCCCAGGATCACACAGCTAGTAAGTGTTTGAGGCCAGACTTGAACTCAGGAAGATGAATCTCCTTTACTTCAAAACCAGCACTCTATTCACTATGCCACCTGGCTGTCCAATTGTAAGTACTACATGTTTATAATAGTAATTATTATGCACCTACATGGTGATGAACATTTTAGGGCTTCCTAAATGAGATGCATAAACTCTCTAAGTAATTCAACCCAAGTCTACATTTGAAAAACCAAATGGATGAAAAATGCCTGTTATCCAAATTACAATATACAGTTGAATAAGTAGCCTATAGAGATTTTCCTTAACCATATTCATAGATGTACATATATTTATACCTATAGCTATATTCATAACTATACCTATATATCAAGTGAATATTGTACACATAGTTTACCTAGTTTTTAGCAAAGCTTTGGATAAAATATCTCAAACTATCCTTATGGAAAAGATAGAAATATGTAGGACTAGACCATAATATAGTTAAATGGTTTTGGAACTGGTTGAATGGTCTTACTGAATGAATTATTATTAATAGGTCAATGTCACCCTGGCAAGAAGTCTCTAGTAGCACACCTCCTCCCCCCCACCAGAGATCTGTGCTCAGCCCTATGCTATTTAACATTTTTATTTAAAAAAATTTGGCTAAAGGCATAGATAGCACACTTACTATACTTACAGATGACATAAGTCTTGGAAGGATAATTAACACATTTGATGACAGAGCCAGGATCACAAGCTACAACAGTGAGCTGAATATAATACGATGAAAAACAATGTGGATAAATGTAAACTTATATTTGGGCTCAAAAATCAATTTTACAATTACAAGATAAAGGAGCTATGTTTAGACATCGATATGTTTGGGAAAGATCAAGCTGCTTTAGTGGAATACAAGCTCATGGAGGCAATATGGAGGCAATAATTACTCTACTGTACTAGGTCTTAGTCAAACTATAGCCAAAATAGCGTACTTAGTTCTGAACACCACAGCTTAAGAAAGACATTGTTAAGCTTAAGAATATCCAGAATAAGGCAATGAAGATGCTGAGGCCTTGGGTTCGTGTCATATCAGCACAGACTAAAAGAATTAGGGGAGTTAAGACTGGAGAAGATTTGGGGTTATGATAGCTGTCCCCTAATGACAAGAGCTCTATAAAAACAAACTTATTTAAAATCCTGAGAACTCTGATCAGTGCAACGACCCACCAAGATTCCAGAGGATTAGTGATGGATTAAGCATGCTACTCACCTCCTGATGGAGAGGTGAATTAGATATCAGTTTTTTTGGAAATGGTCAATGCTAGAATTTGTTTTGTTTACCTCCAAGTATTTGCTAGCAAGTGTTTTGTTTTTGTTTTTCAGTGGTGGACTGGATGGGGGGGGGTGGGGGGAAGAGAAAATAAATTTTTGTTCATTGAAAATAATACAACAATTTTTGAAAATGAAGTATCCCTAACAAGTAGAGTTAAAAGGATAGCCTGGAATCAGCAGAGATATGGGTTTGGATCCTAGTTTTAGTACTTATTAACTGTGGCCCAGGAAAAGTCATTTAAAATCTCTGAGCTTCCTCATCCATAAAATGGAGATAATTATCTATTTCATAAGGTGGTAAAGGAAGAGTTTTGTAAACCTGAAAATGCTGAATAAATGTGGGTTGTTCTTAGCATAAGCGCTTTTTCCACTATGAGCCACTTTACAGATTTGGCAAAGCAACAACAACAATTACCTTGAAAAAAAGACCAAGGTTATGAACTTTACCCTAAGGAAAGCTATATTCAATTAGAGCTTTCTTTTGGCAAAGAGTCAAAAGCTGTCACTTTTTCAAATGAAGCAAGTATGGACCAATAAAAGAAAAAAAGAAAAAAACTCCTGTGCCACCTTTAAGAAGCAAGCTTCTAGTATATGGCATCTGATATCCAATCAGTATACAGGTAAATGCTTTCTAGAAAGACAGTGTTATCCAACTTTCTAAATGGTGTGAAATGTGTACCATCCATTTACATAACAACAAGATTCCTAAGTACTTTCATCATATCAAACTGAAGTAATACTTCAGTACCTGAAGGATCTGTGATCTCATCAAAGTGGCTATTCTCTTCAATGGCACAGATTACTCCACTTATGACTACCCATTCTGCCCATTCAGTGACTCTACCCTTGCCTGACCATAAATTCTTCACAGAGGAGTCCACCCACCCAATATTTTTGAGTTCTCTTGATGTTAGATGGTACTAGGGAGCACATAGATGGTCAATTACTTGCTCCACACTCAATACATGGCCAGTCTGCCTTTTTCTATAGATAGATATCTTTTACACTTCTGCATAATTCCCCATTTATATTGCAGCATACTCACATCCACTATGCATTTTTCTGTTGCCTTTTGAGTATTTCTTAACTTCAGTTTTCTGGAGATTGTAGTATTCTATGACTCACAGCCACAAAATACCACCAGAATATTCATGTTAAAAATATAAGCATTCGTTTCAAGGGAAAGTTTGAGTCATTAAAAGTACAGTGAAATTTTACAAAGGCAATAGGCTCCACTCTTCTCTTTCCATTCATTCTTCCCCATTATATGTACATGGAGCCATAACTAATATCAAAAGGCAAGACAAGGCCACCAACCATTTAGTAGACAAACACCAACTGACAATTAGCTTGTAAAAGGTAATAGAATCAGTACATACTTATTGAAGCTCAGTTTATGGGCTGTACTGGGCTAGCTTTGGCTTTTTATTTTTTTAAAGAATGATGGACAACAGGTTAGTCAGAATACCTTCTGTGTGAAAAGCTGTAGTAGGGTCAAACTAAAAACAGTATGGCACTTAGTATTCAATATGGCCATATGTAAGCACCTAGTATTACCTTATCTTTTATCTTCAGGCCTTAAGAGTCCATCTCAATTGTTCAATTCTTGAAGTAATAGTGGGAGTTTTATGGTCATATCTATTAAACTATAAACAGAAACAGATCATTATTTTTCCACTTTATGCATAATCATTAAACTTTGAAACATGAAAATACCATGAAGTTACATCAACATATATTCCTAGCTAATGACCATCAGTAATAGGTCAGAAAAAGAAAAACAACATTTTGGGAAAATCTGCAGATGTTTTAACTTATAGGCTTATGTAATCAAAATAGACAGGAAGCCTTGAAATTGAGTATAAAGAAACCACCAGAGCCTTAAGTGTGCTCAAGTATATTGGAGGAAGGGTTGGAGGTATCAATAGTTTTTGAATATGCAAGGTATTTTATGATAGGCAGCATGATAGGCAGTCAACTTTTGAATTGGGAAGACCTGGGTTCAAGTTTTGCTTCTGAGAACTCCTGGCCATGTAGCCATAGACAAGTCACATAATCTCTCATTGCCCTAGGCAATTTTCTAAGATTACAAATTAAAGAGAAAGGAGTACATCTTTATTGGCAGAGAGAAATTCCTTAGTAAAAATTTTCCATACAAGTGAAATAGGTCTAGCCTGTGTATTTCAAAATATAATCTGTGTCTTTTCTTAAGAAAAACTTTCCCCATGTTATATACTGAAAAAAAAACTTCATAGAAGCTTAGTCTTCAGAATCCTCTCTAGAGACTGTGTGCTAATGAGAAAAACACAGAGGAATATTCAAATTAAATTTGTAAGGTAAATAGATTCTAAAATGCCAGAAATGAGGATTTGGAAGTCAGTATAAACCATTTCCTGAAAATAATATCAGAAGCATAATAGGATCAGTGGAAACACTGTTGGATTTGGAATTAAAAGACCTAGATTAGAATTCTGACTGCTGCTTAGTGCCTATGACTGTAGGCAACTACTTTACCTGTCTGGGCCTCAGTTTCATCATCTGAAAAAAAAAAAAGAAATAGGAGGATTGGACTAGATCTCTGAATTCCCTTTCAGCTTTAAGCCTATGGTTCTATGCATGTCCTTTAGCTAAGTCCTTCAGTTTAATGCTGTCCTTAGTTACAAAACTGTCCTCCACTTAGGCGCTATGCAAGCAGCTTCAGCACCACCAACAGCGCCCAGTGATATGCTGCTGGGAAGGTTTTTTGTCTTTTGGGGGTTTTGGTGAACATGCGTTTTTGGATTTTTTGTTATTGTTGTTTATCCTTCCCTTCTCTCTTTTCCTCCCTTCTGTCTTTCCTTTATTTTCTCCTTCCTACCTTCCCATCATCCTTCTTCCCTTATTTGTCCTTAGAGAGGACTGAGAGAAGGTCAAAATGACGCATCCTGTTCTCAGCTAAATCTCTTTTGGCTGTAAGGCTCAGGAGATACTAGCACAAGCTGAACTGGAAGATACTGCCTCGGCACACAGAATAATACTAGGGACATGGCAGGAGACCTAGAGAGGATTTTAGCGATCAATTAATTAGACTCCTGCTGCTTCAGGAAGTCAATGTGGCAATGAACCCTAATTGCTAACCTGAGATATTTGATGTAAATGGAAATCAGCTCTTTTTCTTTTTTCAAAACTGGAGAAATGTTAAAAGACACATAAGCCTGTTGCTAATATAGCCCAGACTTCCTTTCCTTTTTTAGTTCCCACCCCTTCCTTCCCTCCCATACATAGCCAGACACAGACTCAGACATACGCATACCCACACACAAATACGTACACACACCCACACAGAGAAAAATACGCACACGTACACATATATACATTTCCACACAAACAGACACAGACAAGAGCTCTTATCTACTCACTCCCACACATATATACACATACACACAGAAATAAGTACATACACACGTAGGCCAGGGAAGATTCCACATAGGTACACAGGATAAGCCTTTTGCATTGCTCCTGAAACAGATCATCTAATACAGAGAAGCCTGCAAACACTTTAGTCAATTCGCTGGATTTCATCTCCATGGCAACAAGCATGGAAGGTGAGACATTGCCGCCTGTGAAGTAACTTTCTCCCCACCCCCTGCATGAATAGACAGGGAGGGCATGGGTCTCACTCCATATCCTCAGGATCTTACTTTTCTGAAGCAAACAGGTCTGCAAGCCCAGGAATCCATTCTAGGGGAAAGAGCCCTGCTGCCGCTGCTGCTGCTGTTGCTGCTGGGTGTGTGGTGTGGTGTATGTTTATGTGTGCAGTCAGCTTGCTGATGCTTCTCACGTAATGTTTTGTAGGAAGTTTCCACGCTTCTTCAGTTTAATCTATGAGAGAGAGATAGAGACAGAGAGAGAGAGAGGGAGAGGGAGAGGGAGAGGGAGAGGGAGAGGGAGAGGGAGAGAGAGAGAGAGAGAGAGAGAGAGAGAGAGAAGAGAGAGAGAGAGAGAGACAGAGAGAGAGACAGAGAGAGAGAGACAGAGAGAGAGAGAGAGAGAGAGAGAGAGAGAGAAGAGAGAGAGAGCGAGAGAGCGCGCTAAGGACAAGCAAGACAGAACAGAATGATAATGAAGGTCTGGGTTTTTGTCCTTAAGATACCTTGAGAATTTCCAAGTTTTCCACTGCCTTGAAAAGAATGAGGGTGGCAGCTCTATAGGGACCACCTCCAGACTCTCTCAAGAGAGAACTCTGGGGATCCAGTTTGGGGACTGTTATTGAGTGGATCTTACCAGATCTTGAGGTTTTAGGTCTCTGGGAAGCCCTGAAACTTTTACACTACATCAAGATGAAGACATCTGGGTTTGTACTTTCAGGTTTTCCTTTGATTCTAACATACGTATACCTCATAATCGATAAATGAGCTCTGTGTAAAGATGGATTAGTATAACTTTGCCTCTGTACCTTCCATAGGATTTAATGATCTTTGCATTTGGTGTGCTGGTGGTATTTATTTTGAGTCTGGGTTAATGTATATGTTTCCTCATATGAAATGATGCAGTGTCTGGTCTCTCATTTGCATGGTGAGAGTGCATCTCTCATTCAAAATATTAAATTACCCTACAACCACAAAAATCAGACTCTATCTTAATTTCATTGGTTTCAGGGATAATATTTGAAAGCCACTTATGGAGGAAAAACCTGTTGATTAAAGTAATTTCTTGTTTAAAAAACTATATATATATATATATATATATATATATATATATATATATATATGATTTTCAGTACTAATCTCAGATGCTTTGTATTGTTGGTGATGCAGGTGAAACAGTGAATTGTATCAATTTATGAATATCGAATTAAAAAAATATAACCTAGTTAATAAACTTATTTCCATCAGAAAACTACTATCCACAAGATACCTGTGCGTAAAAACAAAAATATTATATATAAAGGTGATTCTATCTTTGTTTGGAAGCTTTCTTCTGTAACTATGTTTGAAAGATGCATTGAAAATAGCAGGCTTAATAAATAATTACTGAATGACTATGATACATGTTACTTATCAGGAAAATACAATTTGTATTTCTATTTGGTGCTTTAATTTTTTTTTTAATAATACTTGATAACCATTTAGCAACTGAATGAAAGTATGGGACCCTGACAACCATTGGGCCACTGGGGCCCAATCCTGTGACTCATCAAAACTCCCAAGTTTCACTGAATGACAATTACATTTGTTGCCTGTGGGGAACAATTGTTTTTGCTCTGATAATCAATCTAATCAATTAATGCTAGAGTATATATATATATATATATATATATATATATATATATATATATGTACATATATATATACATTCATAGGCATATATTCCTGAAAATATGGCTTAACCCAGAACTTTACTCTTCAGTAGTATGTCAAAACACCATAATTAAAGTAAATTTTTTAAAAAGAAGTTTTTCAATCCTAATTTTAAAGATGATGAATGAAATCTGCTAATAAATACTGCAAAACTTTTCATTTTATTCATTTAGGCAACTTGGCATAGTCTACAAATGTTTTAGAATGTCTCCCCTCCTCCTAGCTTATAGTCTATTTGACTCTTTTTAAATTTAAGTTTTTGTTTTATTTTAGTCTTTAAACATTTCTCTAATTTCAGCAGTTCTTAGCCTTTTGTGTGTGTATGTCATGGACTCCTTTGACCCCATAAGTTTCTAGTGAAATCTATGCATTCCTTCTCAGAATAATATTTTAAGCGCATAAAATAAAAAGATGGGATTACAAAGGAAACTAATGATTTTGGAATATAGTTTTATATCTATATCTATATATATTTAGAACTCTCATCTTAGATGGATTGACTTTTATTGTTTTGTGTACTCATCCAGAATATCATTGCCCTCAGAAGATTCGTGTTCTATTGCTCAATTTCTAAGAGTTCAGGGTGTTTGCCATCTCTCTAGTATAGGTAAAATTTAAAAGCCCTTTGATTTAGGCCATATGTGCAGAACTCTGGAATTTTTCTTTCCCATTTTCCTATTTCTACCAATGATTTAAAAATGTCTTTCATTAAAAATTGACAGATGATTTTTAGGCTTTCTGCTGGCTTTCAGAAACTCGTCTGTTGTGATTCATATCAACTTGTCTTAATGTGAACGAGTTCATCACAAGTTGCTTTTCAGTAGTCTTGAAGGAATTCTGTAACTATGAAGACATTCATCAGGAAATTCTCAAAAAAAAAGTCAAACTGAGTGTTGCCCTCTCAGGCTTGCCTTCTCGTAGATCAAGTGAAATGGAAAACTGAGACTATTAGTCAGATATTCCAAGCCCTAAAAAGAAACTGAAAGTGTTAGCTATGTTTTCTCTGCTGATACAAATAACACCTGTGACAACACCCAGATTTTTTTTTTTTACAGTTTTTTTGTGCCATGGTGTTGTTATTTGTTGTCTTCTTTTTTCCGTCACTTTTTTTTAACATGACAGGGTTCAGAATACAATTTTATTTTTTTCTCTTTAAGGCATTTTTTATTAAAGAAAAATACCCTCTCCGCTCCCCCAAAAACTCTTTTTTTTTTGGTTGTTTGGAAATGAAAATTTCATACTAGCTTGAACCTCAGAGGAATGAGCTCCATTTAGAACTTCAGCAAATGCAACTTTTTTTAAACATGTGTTTATGAAAAGCTTTCAGTTGAGTACTTCAATTTGGTAATTCACTGAGGAAAATAGATAGTTTAAATAAGATAAAGTCCCTGCCTTCATAAAGCTTACAGTCTAGCACAGGGAGATAAAGTTATAGATATAACAATGCATAATGAGTACATCATGACAAGGTATTATAAGGGATCCAAGGGGAATGGACATTGGCAGCAAGAGGAATAAAGGTTGTTGTTGTTGTTTGGCCTTCCTTCTCAAAAAGAACCATGGCATCAGGAAGGTGATGCCATGACAAGCAAGTGAATTGGATGTAAGTGAGGGAGGGCTGTGCAGTCACCAGCCTAACTCTCTTCTTCAGAGCCATCTGGGTCCAGTGGTGAGATATAGATCAGGATAACTGGAGATGGCCCTGATGTAGTGGAGATCTTGCCCTTTAACAGGTCTCAGTTTGACTGGGGCAGTGTCCATTCAGTGATTAAGGCTAGGTAAGAAAAGGGAGGAATAAAGGAAGCCTGAAAAAAAAAGTGGTATTTTATTTCAACCAATCAATAAATACTTACTAAACACTTACAATGTGTAAGGCACTGTGCTATGTCCTAATGATATGAATACAATGAATGGAAGAATTCCTACTGCAAGTATCTTGCATTCTAAAGGGGTAAAAGATTGGCAGGAAGTCAATAGGTACAGAGGGAAAGAGAAGTATAAGCAAAAGCAAAAAGGTATGAAGTTTCATGGCACATTTTGAGGGCAGAAATTAAGTCAATTCCTTCCCTTCTTTTCCCTCCTTCCTATCCCTCTGTTCACATAGAGTATCACACCCTTACCTGCCAGTGCTCAGCCCAAAGGAACATAAATTTTAATGGCTGAAATCAAGAAGATATCTTGGAGCTTACAGTCTAGATTTCTTTCTTAATGACTGTGCCTTAAACTCAATTCACTCTGGCTCTCATTGATTGGCCAACAATAGGTCCTAGTCCAAGCCCATTTGGTGGTCATAGTTTGGGCCCTGATGGCACAGAGTGAATGTAAACAGTAATTGTTTTTGTTTTTGCCTGGTCTTCCCCTCCCAGGATGATTTTTTTTGATTAGGTAGAAGAGGCCATTCCTTGGCTCACTTCTTATCTAGCCTTAATCAGTGAAATGGACATTGCCTCTGTCAAAATGAGAACTCAGAAAGACCTTAGCTGAAAAAGGCTGAGATCTCCCACTGAATCTAGGGCCATCTCCAGTCATCTTGATCTATATCTTGCCACTAGACCCAGATGGCTCCAAAGGAGAAAGTGAGGCTGGTGACTTTGAGTAGCCCTCCCTCACTTAAATCCAATTCACTTGCAAGTCATGACATCACCTTCCTGATATCATGGTCCTCTTCCCAGAACAAAGGACAAACAACAACAACAATTGCCAGACTAATTATTTTTCCTTATACATAGCTTTGGTGATGTCACTTCACTCAAAAATATTCAGGGGCTCCTTATTCTTAAAGTTTAATTCTTTTGCCTTGCATTCATGTGCCACTACAATCTGGTTCCATGTGTTAGCTTGCTCAGATGTGTAGCAGCAAGGGCCTATACTAGGGTAATTGTAGTAGGAATGAAGAAGAGAATATGGTATAATAGGTGCTGCAGAGGTCAGATCAAAAGGACTTGATAATTTTTTAAATATAAGAGAGGCAGAGATAAGATTCAAAAATAATCCCTGGGTTATAAACATACTAGAGGGCTTCCTCTCTGCAGGTGAATGCTTACCCCAGATTCCACACTCCTAAAAGATAGCTCACAAGTCTCTATCATTCAATTTACCTTTAATAGTTGGCCAGAGGACACAATTAGTTCAGAGAAAAGGTACTGACTGAGCTACTGTTCAAAAGAACAGTAACTACACAGTATTGCCCCCTTAATCTTGAGATACAATCACCCACAAAGACACACAGTATCCACAGGAAGAGTGAGCATACATCGGGGTAGCTAGGTGGTGCAGTGCATAGAGCACCGGCCCTGAAGTCAGGAGTACCTGAGTTCAAATCTGGCCTCAGACCAAACATTTGAAACTTACTAGCTGTGTGACCCTGGGCAAGTCACTTAACCCCAATTGCTTAAAAAAAAAGAGTGCACAAATAGGGAGGCTCACATTTAGGGAACATATATGGTCAAGGCAACTCCCAGCTCTGATGTTGCAGGTTTGCAATGTCCTTCTCTTCTCATGCTATCCTAGCATTTCTCCCTCTAAGTACAGCATCTCAGCTGGGCACTTTGATCCATTGGGTGCCCTGCTATGCTTACTCCTTTCAAAGTATGGTATCTCCTACTGGACAAGTAACTAACTCTGCAAGGTCATTGGTAATGGCGGGGATAAAGGGGTGGAGAGATGGAGAAAGAAGACAAAAAAAAAACCCTTCCAAAAGGCTGAGTGTTTCTCTCTCAAGATTTGTGTTCAGGGGTGTGCTAGAGCCTGCTCAAACCCTCTGAAATCAGTAAACACTGCAAACTAGGGCTTGATTTATTTTTTGTGGATTGTTTGGACTCTAGAATCTAGACTATATGCTTAAGAAAGCAATAAATAAAATGTTAGTAATACAGATTATACTTAAAAGTGTGTTGGTTCATAAGTTGTGTATTTCACCCATTCCCCCCCCCCACCTCCCTGAGAGCCACTTGGTTTTTTGGGGGTTTTTTATATAAATTTATTTATTTATTTTTAATTTTCAACATTCACTTCCACAAGATTTTAAGTTCCAAATTTCCTCCCCATCTCGTCCCTCCCCCTACTCCAAGATGGCATGCATCCTGAGTACCCCTTCTCCTAATCTGCCCTCCCTTCTCTTATCCCCTTCCCCTTCAATTTTTCTGCAGGGCAGAATAGATTTCTATACCCCATTTCCTATATATCTTATTTACCAGTTGCATGTGAAAGCAATTTTTTTAAAACTTTTGTTTTTAAAATTTTGGGTTCCAAATTTTTTTCCTTCCTCCCTTCCCACCCACCCTCACTGAGAAGGCAAGCAATTCAATACAGGTTATACATGTGTAGTCATATAAAACACTTCCATAGTAGTCATGTGAAAAACTAAGTATATTTCCCTTCATTCTATCCTGCCCTCCATTTATTCTATTCCAGAGAGCCACATGTTAAAATTTACCAGCCTAACTATGAGTTCCATACATGGCTCTCTTCTCAGCTGCCACAATACACATTTCTCTGAGCTGTCTCCTGCTTCCTTAGAGAGTTTTGCATTTTAAAGGATACTTGGGGTGTGGACAATCCTTCAGTCAGCCAATGGCTACCTGCCTTATAATTCCATCAAGTTTGATTTAACAATATTTTCATGCCTCATAAAATAGAAGCACTTCTTTACACTCTCTTTGGGACTAACACCTTATTGTCTCTGTTTCCTTCCTTTATTTCCTATCATTTTATTTCATTTCGTCAAATGAACTAAAGGAAAATAAGGTTATCAGGAGTCCTCTGATCAACCTATCATCTATCATCACTTTCCTCCACCCTCTACAATAATTATCACATATAGCACTCAAAGTCTTGCAAATTGTTTTTTAAATTCATTCTCATGTGCATATCTGGAATAACCCTATGATATAGGTATTGCAGGTGTTAGCATCTTCATCTTAAAGATTAAGAGACTGAGTCCCAGAGACCGCATTTCCAGTGCTCTTGGCACTGACTGTCACTATGAAAGACAGGGAGAATGATTTTTCCAGAGATAGAAATAACTGTCAGCAGGAAGAGCAGGTTTAGGGGAAAAAATAAGGAACTTTGTTTGGGTCATGTTAAGTTTGAAATACAAGGATTAGAAACATAAGTTTAAGAGTTACCTGCACGGAGATGAGTAACTGAATCTGAGAGAACACACGAAATTGCCAACAAAGTGTTGAGCCTTGGAAAACAGCCACCTTAAGGAGTTGGGAAGAGAGTGAGAAATCAGCAAACGAAATGGAGAAGGATCTGTACTGAAGTTAGGAGTCAAAGCAGGAGATTGTCTTTGAAATCAAAGGAAGAGACAACATATTTAGAAGAAGGGGTGTTCCACTGTGTCAAATATTGAAGAAAAGCTGAAGATGAGGACTGAAAAAAAAAGGTAATGGGAACTGGTAATTAGATTCTTGCCAATCTTAGAGAATGCACTTTCAATAAAGAAGTGAGTGGCAGAGGTCAAACTGCCAAGGTACACTGAGGAGAGAGTGTGTGGTGAAGAAATGGAGACATTAGGTATAAATAACTTTCTTCACTTAGTTTGAGAAGGAAGGAAGGAGAGATATAGGATAGAAAAGTCAAGAAAAGTGTATTATTTGGTAATTAGGGATACCTTAGCATGTTTTCTGGCAGATAAGGAGTCAGTGAAAAAGGATAGAAAGAGTATGAGGGAGAGAGAGGGAGAGAGAGAGAGAGAGAGAGAGAAAGAGAGAGAGAGAGAGAGAGAGAGAGAGAGAGAGAGAGAGAGAGAGAGAGAGAGAGAGAGAGAGAGAGAGAGGTGCTGGAGGGTAATTAGGTGGCAAAGTGATTAGAGCACCTCGAGTCAGGAACCTGAGTTCAAACCTAGCCTCAGACATGCAGTAGTTGAACAACCCCAGTTTCCTTTGTCTATAAAATGAGAATAATAATAGTACCTATCTCCCAAGATGGTAATGAGGATAAAATGAGATCATTTAAAGAGCACTCTGCAAACCTTAAATTGCTATAAAGGATAGCTATTATTGATAAGATTCTAGACCTAGAAGAGGAAACAGAGAATGAGTTGAGAGCACAGTTAAAAAGATAACCTTTAGTCAGAAATAACAGATATCTCTTCTTTTGGAAAGGAGGAGAGAGTGAGTGAATGATGATTCAACTCAATTAAAGAAATTCAGTTCAGTGCAACAAAGTCAGGATGACCTGGGTTCAAGTCCTGACTCTGACAAAAGATAGCTTCCAAACTCTCAGCAAGCCACTTAAACTCTCAGTGTCCCCTAGAGAATATCTAAGACTATCACTTGCTGGTCAGGTGCTGATTTGAACTGGTTGAAGATGTTTACACAGTGGGAATGAAATCACAAGTCTGATCCCTCCCCTCCAAAAATTAAATTAAATTTAAAAAAACCCCCAACAACCACCAACCTTCTGAAATTTGTGGTCCATTTGTTGACAATCCATCTACTCCTTAACTTCCTGAAATCTTACTACTCTTCTTTCTGCTTCCTGAAATCACTAATTATCTTTTAATTGCCAAATCTGGTGACTTTTCTCCCTTCCATTCTCCTTGATGCCCCATGGTATTTGACCACCCCCTCTATATGAAATTTTCTCTTTCTCTTGCCTCTGGGATATGGAGCTATGCTGGGTCTCCTCCAGCATCTTTATCTGACCCTTTTTCTGGCTTCCTTAGATAATGTCCGAAGGTAGGGTGCAAAAAAGACTGTTGTCCTCTCTAAGTTTTTTCCTCTAGAGAATTCACTCATAAGATTTCAACTGTGACTTTTATCTAGATGTGTGATGTGACTCTAAAATCTGTATCCTTGTTATTTATTTCATATCTAGTCTTCTATAATTAACTGCCTAGTAAACTTCTTCATTTTGCTGCATTAAAGCTGCCAAATAATCTAAAACTGAACTTATCATCCTCAGTTGCCAGTAACTGGGCCACTGATTTGAATTTCCCTATTTCTGTGAGTGGCTCTGTTACTACTTGGTTGATGAAGCTTGAAACCCTGGAGTCATCATTGCTTTTTTCTTCCTTTTCCTCTATGTTGTTGTTGTGTTGTTTCAGTCATGTCCAACTCTTTGTGACCCTATTTGGGGTCTTCTTGGCAAAGATATTAGAGTAGTTTGCTATTTCTTCCTCCAGCCCATTCTGCAGATGAGGAAACTGAGGCAAACAGGCTTATATAACTTATCCAAAGTCACACCGCTAGTATCTGAAGCCGAATTTGAACTAAGGTCCTCCTGACTCCAGACTCCAGCTGTCTCTGCCACCGAGCCACCCCTTGTCACCATACCTAATCACTAATCATAAGCAACATTTCTTTATATTATATTTTGCATCTTGCTCTTCTATTTTATTCCTAGGGAAAACTCCTTTGTTTAGGCTGCTATTATATCATGGATGGATTACCCTCAAAAATAGTGTCTTGTCTCTAGCTTTTCACACATCCATTCTGTTTTTCACATAATAGCTACATTAATTTTCCTAATACTTTATATTGTCCCTTTCCTACTCAAAGTCCTTCACTTGGCATGCAAGGCACTCCATAATTGGGGGTATTCTGGTACATGTTTAGCAACCAACTCTCTAAAAAATGTATGCACAACATACTTTTAAATTTAATCTGTATTGTTACCATTTTACCCATCACTTTCTTACTTCTGTGCAATCAACAAATCAATAAATCAAGCTCTGATCTGTAGCATTTCCCAGTTTCCAAGATGTAAATGCTCACACTAAAAATTTAATAACCACAGAATGAGTCAACCCTACCTTTACATCTCTATTTTATCTCTATTCCCCTACACAAATATTCTACTCTAGTTCAGCAAGTCAACTCACTATCCATGATCTTATGAAAGCAGTACCTTTTCTACCACTGCAAATCACAATATCTCCTCAACTTGTCTGACTTTTATCTATCTCTCTCATAAATCCTCATGGGAGAGTTCACCCAGTATAGTAGGATCATTCTTTTAAATTCTGAATCTTATATACAGGACTTACACTGTCTACCTCTTAATACAATTAATTTAATTAATACCTCTTAATTGTCCAGCTCAACACATGACTCTCCTGCCTCCTTTTCTAATAAAAATCTCCTGGATATTATCTTTTACACCACTTCTTGTATTCAATATTGGTAATATGCAATGTCCTTTCATTCCAACTCTTTGGGTAACTTAAAATATTGATTCCTCCCAGAGATGGTGGTATTTCATAATTTTCCATCATATGGTATCAAGTAAAAGAATATTGGCATTCAAAAGATGGGGTTTTGTTTCAAGCAGTCGATTTGGATTATTGAGAGCATTATAGAATCCTTCAAATGCAATCTAATCCACTTTCTCCCCAGCCCATTTAATTTTGGGGCTAGCTCATTGACTACCTGCAACATCCATAAAATGAGGACCACTTCATAATAAAATGAGGACAGGAAACTGTCCATAGAACTATATGTTATCATACAGACAAAAGGTTCTTTAATTACCCAGATACACAGCTATAGTCTTCTTCCCTAATTCTTCTCTAGTCTAAACATCTCCTCTTCCTCCAACTGATCTATACTTGATCAGATCTAGAGGCTCTTTTTTTGGGGGGGGGCTAGGCAATGGGGTTAAGTGACTTGCCCAGGGTCATACAGCTAGTAAGTATCTTAGAACATATTTAAACAGTCTTCCTAACTCTAGGCCCAGCACTATATCCACTGAGCCATCTAACTCCCATGCCTGGAGCATTGTAGGCTTTTAATAAATGCTCATTTCCTTCTCTACCCCCAACCCCCTAATACTTTGCTGAACTACACTACAGCATTCCTCTGATCAATCCACTCAGTAAGCTTTGTCAAAAAAGACAATAAGGTTGACCTGGAGTGACCTATTCTTGATGAAGCTACTCTGGCTCATTGCAATCACTGCTTCCTTTTTAGGTGTTCACTATCTCTTTAATAGTCCATTCTAGAATTTTGATGGGAATTAAGCTCACTAGTCTATAGTTATAGACTTTTATCCCTCCCCCCCTTTTTTTTTGGTAGATCAGGACAAGATCGACTCATTTCTAGGATTTCAAAGACTCTCTTCATGGTCTTTCAAAGATCATTGAAAGTGGCTTAGCCATCAACTATGTAAAATTTTTTAATACCCTAGTACTTAAAGCACTTTGCAAATATTAAAGTACTAGGCAAATGTTAATTAGCAGCTTTATTACCCCAGAATACAGTTCAGCTAGTCTGGCCTGACAACTTAACCTCATCAAGGGTAGCTAAATACTGTCTTATTATCTCCCTACTTATCTTGGTATGACACTTCTTATTAGAATTTTTTTCAGTCTTTTCCATTCTAAAGATCATTCTGACTGGCATAGAAAATATAAGTGAAGATTTCAGTAGTTCTGACATTTCTCCTATTGTCTATTATCATCTCATCTACCTGAGCAACAGTCCCATTCCTCTTTTGATCCTTCTCTTTTCCTGAATTAATTTAAAAAATTCTTATTATCTTTATCTTCAATCACCAATCTCAACTCATTCTTAGTTTTAGTACTCTTGGCAATGTTTCTACATAACCATTTTTGTATTCATCTTCTATTACTTGCTTTTGCTTTATGCTATCTTCTGAACATTTGTTAAAAAATCTAAGATGATTGATGAGTTTCAATGGGATCTGCATTAGTCTTTTTAGACTATTCCCCTTTTCTTTTTTATGGGAATTATTTCTTTTTATGTCTTCAGATATTTATTCTTAAAGGCTTCCCATCCTTCCTGGACTAACTTTCCCCTTAGAGTATCAGTCCATCATTTCATGCCTATTATTTTTTTGAAGCCTTTGAGATCGGTTCTCTCAAAATATAAGGTAGATGTCAGACCATACCCAAGTTTCCTTTCCTCTTTTACAGATTCTAAGATGATATGGTTCCCATATTTCACCACTGAAACCAGTTACTACTTGTCATTGAGAAGTAAGAATAAAAGTTACTCTCAATTATTCTACCTTTTGAAGGATGAAGCTATTGTTACGGAATATCAAGAATTATTACCTACTATGCAGGGCACATAGATTGTGCGGTGAATAGACTGTTGGGCCTGAAGTCACTCTGAATTCATATCTAGCCCCATATACTTACTATCTGTGTCCTGGGCAAGCCACTTACCCGTTTGCCTCAATTCGTCCTTTGTAAAATGAGCTGGAGAAGGAAATGGCAAATCACTCCAGCATCTTTGCCAAAAAAAAAAAAAACACAAATGTGATCACAAAGAGCTGGAAATGACTGAAATGACTGAACAGAAAAAGATCAGGTATTTGGATAATTGAAGTCCACCATAACTACTATATCATGCCTTTATTGCTAGGAATGGGGTCTATTCCCCATATTTCTAATTTATTTTTCTGTCTAGATCTAGTTACAATACCTCTTCCATTTCTTTCTCTGTTGATCTTTGTCCAAATGCTTTTCTACTGTCTTTTCTTCACTTGGTTCTTGATTTCCTCATATAAGTAAATCTCTTGCTGCCCACAGTTATACAGCATAAGTTTATTTCCACTTCCACAACATAGATGTCCAAATATTTGAAGATACTTCTCATGTTTTTCTTATTCTTCTATTTTCTAGGCCAAATATCCCAAGTTCTTTCATTTTTTCCCCCTAAATGATGTGGTTTCCAAACCCCTCACCCTTCCTGTTTCCCCATTCTGCATGTACTCTAGTTTGTCAAACTCACTTTTAAAATGGGGTGCCCAGAAATGAGCATTACACTCTAGATATGGTCTAAGACAAGAAACAGTGAAAACATTACTTCCTATGAGTTAGATACTATATCTGCATTAAAGTAGGCTAAGATTTTGTTGACTTTTTAAAAACAAGCTTATTGTCAGCTAAAATTATCTTTTTTTCTCCAAATGAACTAAGGCTCATAGATAAGGTTTCACATTTCTTTCTATTAAATTTTGTGTTGTTAGTTTGGGCTTATTATTCTAAGCTTATCAAGATAGTTTTGAATCTTGATTATATTATTGTTGGTATTAGCTTGTTTTTGAAAATAATGTCTGTTATGTCTTCATCAAAATGATTAATAAAAGTACTGAGTAGCTCAGATTCAAGGACAGAGCCTTGTGGTACTTCACCAGAGATAGATAATTGATAGGTAGTTATTAACTAACATTCTTTTCTTAAAAAACTGTTCTATCAACCCATGTAACAGTGCTTTAATTTAGTCTGTATTTTACCACCATGGATATCATAAAAGACTTTGTTAAATATTTTTGCTCAAATCAATATATGCTGTATGACATTTAACTGATTTATCAAACTATCAAAAAAGAAAATTTTGTTTTGTTAGAAGATTAAGTAGGTTAGCCTGGCATAATGTGGCTTGAGAATCTTGGCACTTAGACACGTGGCATTTAGAGCCATGTAGTCGATATACTCCTTTCTAAATTCTAACAAACTATCCTTTCAAGAATATGTCCCATACCAATCAAACTACCAAAAAAAATTTTACAGAGCTAGAAAAATATAATAACAAGATTTATTTGGAATAACAAAAGGTCCAGAATATCAAGGCAACTAATAAAAAGAAATGCAAGGGAAGGTGGCCTAGCCATTCCAGGTCTTAAATTGTATTATAAAGCAGCAATCATCAAAACTACTCGGTACTGGCTAAGAAATGGAGTGGAGGATCAGTGGAATAGGTTAAGTATGCAAGACACAGTAGTCAATGATTATAGTAATTTACTGTTCGATAAACCCAAAGACCCCAGCTTCTGGGATAAGAGCTCACTATTTGACAAACTACTGGAAAAACTGGAAAAGAATATGGCAGAAACTAGGCATAGACCAAAATCTCACACCATATGCCAAAATAAAGTCAAAATGGGTTCACGATTTAGATATAAAGGCTGATACTATAAGCAAACTGGGAGAGCAAGGAATAGTTTACCTGTCAGAACAGAAGAATTCATGACCAAACAGGAGATAGAGAATGCTATGAAATGCAAAATGGGTAGTTTTGATAGCATTAAATTGAAAAGTTTTTGCACAAACAAAGCCAATGCAACCAACATTAGGAGAGAAGTAGAAAACTGGGAAAGAAATTTTACAATCAGTGTGTCTAATAAGGGCCTCATTTCTAAAATACACAGAGAATTAAGTCAAATTTATAAGAATACAGGTCATTGCCCAGTTGATAAATGGGCAAAGGATATAAACAGGCAGTTCTCAGATGAAATTATAACCATTTATAGTCATATGAAAAAATGCTCTAAATCATTATTGATTAGAGAAATGCAAATCAAAACAACTCTGAGGTACCACATCACACCTATCAGATTGGGCAACATGACAAAACAGGAAAATGATAAATGTTGGACAAGATGTAGGAAAATTGGAACACTAATGCATTGTTGGTGGAGTTGTGAAATGATGCAATCATTTTGGAGAGTAATTTGGAACTATGCCCAAAGGGCTATAAAAATTTGCATACCAATAACACTTCTAGGGCTGTATCCCAAAGAGATTATAGGAATGGGTAAAGGTCCCACATGTACAAAAATAGTTATTGCAGCTCTTTTTGTGGTGGCAAAGAATTGGAAATTGAAGGGATGCCCATCAATCAGGGAATGGTTGAACAAATTGTAGTATATGAATGTAATGGAATACTATTGTGCTATAAGAAATGATGAGCAGGTGGACTTCATAAAAACCTGGAAAGACTTGTATGGACGGATGCTGAGTGAAGTGCGCAGAACCAGGAGAACATTGTTGTACAACATTGTGTGATGACTAACTTTGATAGACTTAGCTCTTCTCAGCAATGTAAGGATCTAAGATATCTCCAAAAGTCTCATGATGGAAAATGCTATCCATATCCAAAGAAAGAACCATGGAGTTTGAAAGCAGATCAAAACATACTATTTGCTCTTTTTTTTTCCTTCTGTTTTGTTTTATTTCCTCTTTCTTGTGGTTCCTTCTATAAGCTCTAATTCTTTCTTACAACATGACTAATGTGAAAATATGTTCAATAGGAATGTATAGCTAAATCAAATGTATAGACTATATCAGACTGCATGCCGTCTTGGGGAGGGACAGAGAGAAAAATTTAAAACTCAAAAGTTTATGGAAATGATTGTTGATAAATGAAAATAAATTAATTTTTAAAATATATCATAGAATTTAGCTCGAGATCAAAGTAAAGGTTATAAGATAACAATTTCTAAGACTTACCTTTTTTTTTCCTCTTTGGATATTGGAATATTAGTCACTTGTTGCTATTTTTGGCCATCATCCAATTCTCTATAACATTAAAATGAATAATAATAGTTCTGATGTTACTTTTACAAGTACTTCTGCACTTCGATATGTATTTCATTCAGACTTGGATAGCAGAGGGATGGTCCGTGGTGATTCAGGGTAAGCTGGTAGCTGGGTGGTTCAGAGAAGGGAGGCACGACCTCAAGAAGAAATAGCAGGAGTTTTAGGAACTGAGAGAAGGGTATAAGCACAAACAAGTTCAGTAAGCACATAAACCGGAGAGATGATGAAGTACCTGAATACTGTGGATATTGCAAGCTAAGGAGTTGGTCAGTCAGTCAGTCTACAAGTGTTAATCACCTTTGTATGCTAGGCACTGTGCTAAGAACTTGGGATATAAAGAAATGCAAAACCAAACCAAATCAAATGGGTCTTGCTCTCTAAGATCTCACAGTCTAGTAAAGGATAACATGCAAACAACTACTTACAAACAAGATAAAACCAAGACAAATCAGAGATAATCACAAAGGGAAGGGACTAGCATTAAGGGGGATCAGAAAAAGCTCTTGCAGAAGATGCGATTTTAGCCTGCACTGGAGGGAGGATAGGGAAGCAAGGTCATGGAGAGGAGGAGCAAGAGGATTCAAGGCTAGGGGGGAGCAACCAGTGGATGTCCAGAGTCGGGAGATGGAGTGTCTCGTTCTAGAACAGCTTTAAAAGCCATCGTTGTGGTCTTTAGAATTTTCCCCCTCAAGCTCAGCTCACTTAAGCTTTAAGCTGTGAGGCCACTAATAATTTATATAGCATGTTACATAGATTATCTTATTTGAGCTTCTTTAAAATGCTATGGGATAGATACTGTCCATGATCCCCAATTTACAGATGAGAAAACTTAGTCTACAAAGAGTAAGTGACTTGCCTGTAGTCACATTGTGTGTGAGGGATGGGATCTGAACTTATGTTTTCCTGATTGCACACCTAGAACTCAAACTCAGAGGAAAGGAATTAAATTTAAGGAGGATCAGAAAGGTTTCTTGTACAAGCTGAGACTTGAAGAAAGCCAGAGAATCCAGGAGTTATGCCATGCTGCCTCACCATTCTTAATGATTTATATTACTCTTTTGTATTTGACCTCGGTTGTACGCCCCCTTTTTCATCCTTTGTACATTTGTTTAGAAGTAAAATAGTATGTTTACATGGTTGTGAACAGGAATGAAATAGCCATTTGCCTACCCACCCAAGGTGAGTAAAAATATACTCCAGGTTAGTAGATAAGAATACTGATTTAATTCCTTTACTAACTGCATATCTCTCTTAAAAAAAAAAAAGCTCATTAAAAATCTGGGTGGACTGGTATGCTTTTTGACACTTGATGCTTTTTTAAGGTTGGTTCTTAGTCTAAGATACAAATAAGTTTTCATGTTACTCTTATTTGAATTGATTTTATTTTCCTTATTTGCTAATCATGGAAAATATTTGGCTTTTTTAAACCAACACTTCCTTCACCACAAATTACATATTTGTGAGTTCAGTGCACTTTCCTTTCAAGGTTCTGAGTAACTACTGTAATTTGTAGCTTCCCAAGGAGCTCAAGAGAAAACCACTCTACTTGGTTATATTATAGGTAAATTTGGGGCTGGAATATAAAGGATCTTGCATTTGGATTCAGGGGAGAAATTGTTTCACTTTAAGAAATGTCCTGTGGTTCATATTCTGTTGTCACTGAACAACTTGACTATTTCAGTGGTGTTGATTTTATCTAAGGGAACACTGCAGTCTAGTGGATTGGAATAACATTGGAACAAAAACAAGCAGATTTCAGTATCCCCCATGACAAACTGTAATCTAGGTAATTCCCTTAACTTACAGGGGCTGAGTCAGCATGAGGCCAAAATAACTGTTCTATTTAGCCAATTCAACCAAACGAGTCCAGGTAGGCTGTTCATCAGGACAACAACACAGCTTGTAGAAAGTACAGAAAGTATTCTCTCTCTCTGTCTCTGTCTGTCTGTCTGTCTCTGTCTCTGTCTCTCTCTGAATCCCCCTCCTTCTCTCTAGTCTCATTAGCTCCCATGGGCTCAATGATCATCACTATGATTCCTGAATCTATATATCTATCCATAGCTTCTCCTGAGCCCCATTTCTGTATCACCAACTGTCTGTTGGACATTTAAAATTGGCTGCCCAATAAACATCTCACACTCAACATGTCCAAAACAGAACTCATTGTCTTTTCCCCAAAACCTGCTCCTTGCCCATCTTTTTGTCAAGGGCACTGCTCTCCTTTCAGTCACCCCGGGTTCACAGTCTCAGTGTGATCCTTGGTTCCTCACTCCCCCTCACCTCACATAGCCAATCAGTCCCCAAATTAATTCTACTTCCACATTTTTTTCATGTTTTTCCCCTTCTCTCCACACCCCCAGCCACCACTCCAGTTCAGGTTAATTGGTCTCTCTGCCTCAAATCTTTAGCCTTTTCAATCCACCTTTCAGTGATTCAGTTGGCAAGTATTTATTAAGTACATGCTAAGTGTTTGGAACTGTGCTAAATGTTGGGAATAAAAAGAAAGGCAAATACATATCCTGTGTTGTCAGGAAGGTCACATTCTAATAAAGGAACCCACACACAACTGCCAAAGGGGTTTTTCTAACCATTGTCCTTCCAATGCTCTCATTAATATACTCAGTTCTGCTGAATCCATTATTACCTCTAAGATAAAATATAAACCCTTCTGTTTGACATTAAAACCTTTTTAAAAAATATATTTTAATCCAAAAGTTTTAAGCATTAGTATATCTCAGTTATTTACAATGATATTTACAGTGACTCACAACTACTCTTGTGGAAGACATAAATAGAGCGCTAAAATACAATGAATTTTAAGATTCAATTACAGTCAATTCTACTGGATACAAGCCAAAGCATGTACAGGAAAGGGATGAAAGACAGATGAATATGTTAAAACTTTTATATTTTAAAATCAGGGGAATGAAATGTCACTCACAGTTTTTGTCTGACAAGTAGGCGGCTTCAATCAGAGCCAAAGGAAAGGTCCTTGTGGTAGGCTGGGGCTGAGCTCCCTTTGCTCTCACCCAACTAACATATCCATGAGAAACATTTCTAAGATCCCTTTTTAAAGGATTAGGATTTGGTCATATGGTACACTAATAGCCTTCAGTCTGATCTGGTAATGAGCAGCAGCTTTGAACAAACTGAAGAGGTAGGAAATGTGGTCACCCTTTAAAAACGTTTCTACCATCAACAACTAGCCAACCTAATCACTCCTGTGGCACTTTTGGGAATATCCAAGGTTGCGTGGAATAAGCAAAGAAAGGCATCAGCTCAAACTTTGTTGGAAAGCTTTTAATAAAATATCTGGTGTGCCCAGACTCCTCCCCCAAAGCCCTTCTACTGTGATTCTAGCTACCACATTAGTTTTAGGTCATATTCACAATTCAGTAATACATACTCAGTGTATGTCACCATGGGATTTCCTATTTAATCTTTGTAGATATGGTTATGTTCGTTTCATAGGGCATGGCACAGTGTCACTATTGTAAATACAACAAAATGTTTATAGTTTTGTATTTATTTTTATGACATATTGGTCAAACTCAAACTTACTGGGGTCCAAGGACTAAACACCAACTAAGTAATACTTTGGGATGAGAAGCTAGCACCTGCCTCATCACATTGATGGCAGGAATCTATCCTGTGAAAAGCAGGGGCCACCTCCATCAGAAGCTTCCTCCAGTGCAGGACATCCTAACTCAGCACAGGAGACACCTATTCTATTCTACCCTAATCTATATAGGTACCTTTTCAGAATAATTCTTTGAAAAGGCTGATTGAAAATGAATGAAGAAAAAGCTAAGAAGATACTATTTACGTATTTGGTAATAATAAAAGGTTTTTTAAAAAGTTATTTCTTCAGCTAGCAACCAATTTCACTAAGTACACTGCTGGACATCTTGTAATGGTGTGCATAGAGGACAGAGGAAAATGGAGTCTTAAAAAGCCATCCTAGATTACAAGTTGTTGGCGACTGTTTATTTAATGGTTATTGCAGGAGTAAGCCCAACGTGAGTCCATGTGTACCCTTTCTCTGGTCTAGTGGGAACAGTGGGGAATGGTGAGGATCGAGACTTGAAATATTCTGAAGGTTCATGACAAATTCCAAATATTCCATCTTCCTTGGAAGATCTTCTTCTGGTCCTATGATATAAGATGCCAGATCAAACTGATCTTTGGGACTGGCCATCGTGGGGATGAGCCAAGTTAGCGCCGCACTCTTCTCGCAGTACTGGTCCTGGCTAAAGCCCCTTATCTGAGCACAGCACATTTTTCCATCTTGTTCATCAGCTACAGAAACAACATCTCCAATTTGATAATATACTCCCTTGTGAAATATTGATTCTGCAGTAATGATGGTGGAAACTACTTCAGGAGCTTTGATGGGATTCTTCAGCTTAAAGATGTGCCTGCGCCCCTTGCCCTTGGTGGACACCTTCTTCTCGGCCTCCGGGGCCGACTTGTACTTGGTGTCCCGCAGGCCCGCTGAGCGCCAGTGAGTCTCCTGCTTTCTCAGCGGCGGACACATCAAGGAGCCGGCGTGAGTGGCCGCAGGCGGGGGCATGACGCCGGGCCGCGCCTCGGACCGACCCTGAAAACCTTTTACAATCTGGCTCCAATCTACTTCTCCAGGCTTAATATACGTTATTTCCCTTCACATACTCTATCGTCCAATCAGATTAGCCTTCTTTCTCTTCTTCACATGGCTTTCCATCTTCTGTCTCCATGTCTTTGTGCTGGCTCTCCCCCTTAAGCCTAGAACACACTCCTTCTTCACCTCTGACACTTAAGAATACCTAGTTTTGTTCTAAGCTCATGTGTCATGCCACCCCCTTTGTGAAGCCTTCCCAGATCCCCCAATGGCTAATGCCTCTCCTCCCAAATCAATTTTCATTCCGTATATACTTACTTTATATGTAATTATACATGTAGATGAAATCTCTCCCATTGGAGTGGAAGTTCCTTGAGGGCAGACTTTCATTTTTAAGTTTTTAGCACAGTGTCTATTAAAGAGTAGACATTTAATAAATGCTTGTTGATTAAGGCAAAAATGTTCGTTTAACACAGTGGGTATTTTAGTTTACCTAATATCAAATAACTAGTTTAACAAGTTTAACCAGTTTAATGATTTTTTCCATCTAATTAATTAGTTGTTTTAGCTTCATATAGCTGTAGCTCCAGAGGCAATAAACAAATGAATAAATGAATAAAGGTATAGATAAAGAAATAAACATAATTAAATTGACCACTTTGACCAAATTCAATCAAAATGATCAGTCATCATATATCACATTATAGTATTGGGTAGATAGTAATACTACACATTTTTATATCACATCACATTGTATTATAGCGTGTTACAGTCTATTATTGTCATTGGACAAAATAAATTATTATTTGATAAGACTTCTGATCAATATCAGTCTTTGTGTATAATGACTTTTTTATATTTCATGCCAAAAGAGTTTAAAGATGGGAAGCTTTCTTCTTTTTTCTTTCTTTCCTTTTTTTTTTTTACAGTTTACTATTTTAATGACTACATTGTAAAGAATATTATTGTAACTAAACTGACTATATTTTTGTGTGTGTAGGCCAAGATATGACACAAACAGGAATCCTGAAGAATTCCAATGATGTGGTAGTAAATAATGAGTAGCAGCCACCATAGCAACGGACCAGCCAGCATGAGTGTCAACAAAGTTTCGGCTTTCTCATTGACATTGGAACAAAAAACAGGCTTTGCATTTGTGGGGATTCTATGCATTTTCTTGGGCCTTCTGATTATCAGATGCTTCAAAATCCTGCTGGACCCCTACAGTAGCATGCCTTCCTCTACTTGGGAAAATGAAGTGGAAGAGTTTGACAAAGGAACCTTTGAATATGCACTTGCATGAAGACCTTGCCTTCATTTTCATGTTTATTCAAGTTCAATGGAAAAAAAAATTCAAAAAAAAAACCAACCCCAACAACAACCTATGGCTCATACATCTGTAACCATCACTGATGCAATGAAGGGAAGCTTGTGGCATCTATTTGGTTAAATAAATGTCTAATAGGGTCAACTCATCATTGTATTCTATGGCACATTAATTTAAGATTTTCATGTTGGAAATTCAAGTGCTCCTATGTAGGGGATGAAGAGAGAGCTCTATAATGGTAGAATCATAAAACTTCTGAATAGGAAGGGTATTTTACTTTGGACAAGGCTCTTACTCTCTCTGGGCTTCAGGTTTTTTCATTTGTAAAATAAAGTTTGCCTAGATGGATCTCTAAAGTTCCACTTGGTGCTACAATCCATCTAATTGTAGCTCAACACCCACCAAAAGCGTAAATTCCATCAACAACATCTTGAACAAGTGGTCATTCATCACCTACTTGAAGACTTCTAGTGCCAGAGAACTCATTACTCCTCCTAGCCAACCATTCTACTTTATGAACACACTCATAGTTAAATAATTTTTTCTTGTGTTGATCTGAAATATCTCTCCTTGTAATTTAAGCTCATAGGATCATAGGTGGAATTGGAAAAGATCTCAGAGGCTATCTAATCCAACCCTCTCATTTTATAGATTCAGAAACTGAGGCTTGGAGAATTTAAGTGATTTGTCAAAGGCCAAAGAACAAATCTAATCCCTGTTTTGTATGAAAACCCTCCAAACATTTGAAAATTTAACCCTAGACTCCCCAGATCTTCTCTTCTCCAAGCTAAATATCCTCAGTTAAATTCAACTAATGAGCAGCTACGTGGTACAGTAGATAGAGCGCTGGGCCTTGAGTCAGGAAGACCTGAGTTCAAATCCAGGCTCAGATGCTTACTAGCTGTGTGACTCTGGGGAAGTAAATTAACCCTGTTTGCCTTGGTTTCCTCACCTGTAAAATGAACTGGAGAAAGAAATGACAAACCACTCCAATATCTTTGCCAAGAAAACCTCAAATGGGGTCACAAAGACTTGGACATGGCTGAAATAATACAACAAAATTAACTAATCTTTAATGACATTTTACCATTAAAGGTCTATCTTAAAGGTACAGCCAGATCCTGAGCTACACAAAGAAAATTTTTAAAAAACAACAACATTGAGCCATAGTCCTGCAAAGTACGTTAGAGATCATTGAGGCAAATCTCATTTAATGATAGAAAAAAAAAACCTGAGGGTCAAAAAGAATAAGAGATTTTCCACAGCACAGCTAATAAGTGGTAGAATCAGGACTGGAACCCAGATATTCTGACACCCAGTATAATGAATCTTCTACTGAACCAAGATGCCTCCCTCACTGTAACTTGAAGTTCAGTGGATTTATGCAGTAAAACTATGAAAAATTGGGACCTCTGAGCAAAATTCAATAACTTTGTTTAATTTTTAAGGGAAACATAAACATAAAATACTGTGCTAGAATGAACATCCCTATTAAAACCTTTATTTACAAAATACACATTGACTAAATTATAAATTAATGGGTCCTTGGAAACACAACAAATTACTCTTCTAATACATGAACATCTGGCTCCATTACATTATATTATTGCTCCTTCTGAGAGGCATTAGCAATCTCCAAAGATGTGGGATCAAGTTTGAAGAAGGAAGTAATCATTGGATCATAGAATCATAAGAGCATAGATTTAGAAATTGAAAGTACTTTAGAATCTACTTTCCCCAACCCCCCTCATTTTACACATGAGAAAACCGAGGCCCAGAGAAATTAAATAAGTTGGCCAAGGTTGCCCAGGTATAAATAGATGTGTGCTAAAGATTCCTGGATCCAAATAACCCAGGCATCTCCCCAGGCATCCAGAATGTACTACTAAGTGTCCTAAAATATATCAGATGCATGTTGGGGGACGGGGACAGGGCAGGCCTTGATTTTTCAAGACCAAGAGAGAGACAATTCAATGCTAAAAATAAACTTCATCCATCTTGAAATTTCACCTCTTAACCTGCCTCTCCCAACAACATGGTGTAGTGGAAACCATGCTATACTTAAATTCATGAGACACCAGGGTTGAAATTGTGTCTCTGACATTTACTAGTTGTGTGACCATGGGAAGTTGCTTCACCTTTCTGAGCCCTATGGTCTTAATCTATAAAATGGGGATAATAATAGTATTTTCTACTTCACACCTTGTACCATCCAGTTACATTAATTACTTCATTTTAAGACTGGGACAATAAAATGGCCTCTAAAGTCCATATGGTTTCCTCCTCTGCAGCTCTAGGGAATTTATTTTAGGTGAAAAGTTGTGAGTATAATCACAATTGCTCTGAGCCCCCAGTTAGGAAAATTCCTAACATTTATGCAGAAGTTTGGGTCTTTGCTTTAATTTACATTTATATCTTTCTCTAATTATATCTAACCCCTGACCTCTTTGAGGCAAGATTTAAGCTACCTAATATACTTGGATAATAAAGAAGTAGATTATTCACAGGGTCTGGGAGGGGATATAGGGAAAAGAGCAGCCCTTTTTCTTAGAATTTCTCTTAGTTTTTCAGTAGGTGGGTACAACTGGTGATGTTAGCCGGAATCTTCTGAACTGATATGCCTGAAGGGCAAATGGCCTTCCTCAATGTCTCACCTCTGCCACAATTCAATTCTATTTTCTTTTTCTCCTTTTGTTGGTTGCTCCTGGGCTGCTGATTCTTTCTGGTTCATTTCTGTATGACTCCACTCCTCCCTCTCCATTTCCAGACTGTCAGACTCTCTCTGTAAAGACTAAATAAGTTAAGTAAAAGCCTTTGCAACCCTAAAGTACTTTATAAACACCAGCTATTATTATTCTTTCCAGAGATCAGAAAGGAATCAGTTCTTTCATTTAAAAAAAGGGACTTAAGAAAGAAAGGAACCACATGTCACCTTACTCTACTACTCAGGACTGGAAATGGGGCAGTAGATGATTCAAATTCATTTTTCTAGTCTCCGCACATAGGTCTTGCATCCACTGAAAGATCTACTGTTTCTCTTCTCTCAGGCATAATGCCTAACTCTTTTAAAAACTCCTCTTACCCTTCCCCTGCCATAGGGAACAGTCTCATAGACTCTTTTTAGTAGTTGTGTAGTAGATGTGTGTGTGTGTGTGTGTGTGTGTGTGTGTGTGTATAATATAACAATATAATATAATATCATTTAAATCATCTACATTTCCCCCATTTCCATCCCTCTACTTCTGTGATTCAAACCCAGTTCTGCTGATGCTAAGTCCAGTGTTATTTGTACCATGCTACCCAAGACCTCAGATATTCCTTCAGTTAATCAGGAACTAAGCTGAAATCTGATCATTTCACTTATTTTTCTTTTCTTTTCTTTTTTGTTTTACCACTAACTTTCTGGTCACATCAAGACTATTGCCATCAATGCCAAGATTTCAGACCAGGCTGGTACAAAATGTTTGGATGGCACAAGTATTCTCAAACTCTTTTCCTTTTTGCCTTTGTCCCTCTTTTAGGTATTTATTTGGAGCTGAGAAAGATTAGCAACTGGGGAGATGAGTAAGGCAAACATTTATTAAGTGCCTGCTCTGTGCCAGGTACTATGCTAAAAGCTGGGGATACAAATACAAATAAAAACAAAGACAGTCCCTGATCTCAAGGAATTTACAGTCTGATGGGGGAAGAAAGCACACAAAAGGAAGCTGCAAAGAGGAGGTGTTGAGAAGAGAGAAGAAGGTACCTGACACAGGAGCATGATGGAGAGTACCAAAAAGGTCCAAAAGCAGTGAAGCTGGTGGAAAATATGGGGGAATGGCCCAGGAGCCCCATTTTTAGAGACTGTAGGGCCCATGTCCCTGCCCTCCAGTCAAAGAGGGGCAGAGGTTGTTTGTGAGATATGAGTACCTTCAATCAGTTTGTTTGTTGATTAGGAGGAATATTTGAGGATGGTGTATTTTTCCAACAGGAAGCCTGAGATTTTCATTTAAAAGAACCTCAGATTTACTATGGGGACTACTGGAAGCCACATGTTTCCCCTTTTTTTCTCATTAAAGTAACTGCTTTGTAATGCCTCACTACTCTTTATTGTGTGGGTGTAGGCATTGATGAATGAGTTTTAAAGATCTGGTTGATAAATTTATTAGAAACAGTAGTAGTGGTGGTGGTTATCTCTAGCTGGGGCTGGAAAACAAGGAAAAGGGTTTGTGTTTTGGGGGAATAAGGAACTAATAGATCAAAGTAATTCAAGCACTTTCGGAAATTATTTTATTTTCTGTCCAGTAGAACGTGAGCTCCTCCAGGGCAGGGATTGTTTCATTTTTTTTCCTTAGAGAACCCCAAGACCTAATTCATTGAATGCACTTAATAAATGTTCATCATCAGGGTAGCTAGGTGGCGCAGTGGATAGAGCACCAGCACTGGAATTAGGAAGACCTGAGCTCAAATCCAACCTCAATTATTAGCTGTGTGACCCTGGGCAAGTCACTCAACCCCATTGCCTAGCACCCCCACACAGAAGCTCATTATCATTATTATTTCAGTCTCACAAGTTGCCCCAGACCCTGATGGGATTCGTAATCAATTAATAAGAATTTATTAAGTACCTACTATATGTCAGGCACTGTGCTAAGCACTGAAGATACAAAGACAAAATCAAAATAGTTCTCACCTTCAAGGAGCTTACATTTTAATAGAAGAGACAACATGTATGTGTGTATATGCACATACAAGACATACAAATCAAATTTTGATTTAGATATCTCAAGGATATTGAGGATTAGGGCAGCTCACTGGTGAGATTGAGTATTCATTGGGTCCTAGCACTTTCTCATGGAGTGACTCCAGTATTTTGAGGACAGCAATTAAAAAGTCCCATCATATAGTGGTAGACTGATTTGTAGAAAAAACAGTGTACTAAATGGGATTAGTGAGGATACAAACAGAACGATGAGCATGAGCACAGAGCATGAGCAAAATTACAGGCTAAGAGCAAAGTAGGATCTAATTCTAGGTCCTAGATGCAAGTTTAACACTAATTAACTTTGTAACCTGGGGGCAGGAATTTAACACCTCTAGACTTTAGTTGTGTCAAGCATAAAATTAGTGTGTTGGAGCACATGATCTTTAAGATCCCTCCTAGCCCCAAAATTCTGTTTGTATTTAGACAATTGGAGAATAGGTTTATATAAAAATATATAAAATATATAAAAATACATGCATATTTAAAATGTATATGTACATGTATATATTTGTTTCTTGATCAATTGTATCTGCCAGCCAAAACAAAGGCTGGCACAAGTGGAGATCTCCTCCCTCATCCTCTACCATATAAGGAAGATTCTCTGGGAATTCATCATTTCATTTTACCCTGCTGCTGTCCTAGAATTCATGAAATCCAGAAATTCATCATTTTACAAGATGAAATAAACTCTGAAACTCACTCCTTCTCTCTTCACCCTTTGCCCCTGCTGCCACTTCCCTCCCTCTGATCCAGAGGGTGGAGGGTGGACATTGGAGACTTCCTCCTTGATTCTCCCATAAATAAAGAGGGGCCTCTAGGAATTCACCTCATTTCCTACTCTGTTAAAAATCTCACCTCCTCAGATTATCCCCTTCCCTCCCATCCCACCTGCAGGCTGCACAACTTCATAATCCCACTCTTGCCTCCTACCAAGTAATCTTCCTTTTCAGTTTCTTCCTATATCTTATTTTGCCTAATAGCTAACATTTATAAAGCACTTACTATGTGCCAGGCACTGTGCTAAGTGCTTCACAATGATTATTATGTCATTTGATCTTCATAATAACCCTGCCAAGTAAGGGCTATTATTACCCCCATTTTACAAATGAGGAAACTGAGGCAAACAGAGGTTAAGTGACACACTCTGAGCCATATATACATAGTAAGTGTCTGAGGCTGGCTTTGAACTCAGGACTTCCTGACTCCAGGCCCAACACTCTATCTATTTTGCCACCTAGCTCAACCTTTAGATTATATGACCTCCTCAAGGACAGAGACTGTCTTCTGCTTTTGTTTGTATCCCCAAAATATAGTTCTGGCACACACTAGGTGCTTAATAAATGTTTATTAATTCTGACTCTTTTCTTTTAAAAATGATGGGTATCTCTATTGGTGGAGCTGAGAATTGGACACTCTAGAAAACAATTTGGAATTAAAAGAAAAGTTACTAAATTCTTCATACTTCCTGACCATTGTCCTAGTTCTGAAATGTACGACAAAGAAATCAAAGTAGAAAAAATGGCTCTGTATGTGCCAAAATATTTGTAGCAACACTTTTTATGGCAGCAAGAAAACTCTAGAAACATAAAGTCCATCAAGGGGAATGGCTGAATAAATTGTGGCCTCTGAGTGTAATGGAATATTATTGTGCCAATTACAAACAATGAATATGAGGAATTCAGGGGGAAAAAAATAGGAAGTCTTCTCTGACCTGATGCAAAGCAAAAGAGAAAGCAGAGTCAGAAGAACAATACACACAATGTGTATACACAATAGTGCATATGAAAACAACTCTGAAAGGAAGATAAACTAATTAGGGACCAGTTTTGGACCTGGAGAATCCTGGATTTGATGAAAACATGCTAGCTTCATTTCAATAGAGAGATAGGAAACTACAGGTGTGGGAATGTTATGTATATCATCAGACCTAATCATTGGGTGGGTTGGTTTTATTTGTTTTTCTTTGCTATAAGAGAGGACTCCTGAGATAGAGTTGGAGGGGGGCAGGTAGGGAGTAGCATAGTCAGGATGGAGAAAGCAGTATCTATTTAGACAGCATTTTAATTAAAAAAAACAGTATTAATAAAACATTTTAATAACTTACAAAACAAAAAATAATTGGCTTTTAAAAAAATTAACTATACATCAACAACTAGCCAACTCTATGGGATGTCCACTCAATCTTTTCCCCCTTGAAATATATGGAAAAGAAGAGTGTAAGCAGACTTTCATTAAAAAATGCTGTGGGAGTTGGATGGGCAGGAGCTGGTACTGTTCATGGCTCATACTGGAAACTTCCATGACAGTCTTTCCTAACAGGAACAATTAAGATGAGGTGTGGGGTGATTGCCTTAGTATTTTGTGGGTGGTTGGGTTTAGGGAATGCTTCAATTAGCCAGGAGTTTTGGAGAACTCAGGGAAAGGAATAGTGTTGTTTCATTGGTCAAACTCTTCCATAACTCCTAGAAAGTAGAGAGGAGAGGGTCCTTCCAGGACAATGACAGGTATAGAAGTCAGAGGAGATGGTAGCAACCAGGCCCTTTCCCACCCCTCTTGTGTGATTGGTGCTCATTGGACTCTTCTGATTAGACTTACCTTGGAGACAGTGTCTGGCAAACTGTGCCATTTTTGCTCCCTGAAGTATTGTATTTGTTTTCCTTTTTTGAGAGCTAGTATGTATCTGTGTTGAATGTGTTGACTGTCTCAGAAAGCTTTTTCTGAATTTTCTCCCTAAGGCCATGTGTATGCTCGAGTCAAGACCTGTACCATTCAGGGGTTAGACACTGTGCCACAATCATGGATATTTTGTCCCAGTGTGGTACCTATACCTGTGACAGTTCCAATAGCAGAAGCCCTGCCTCCTACTAAGCCTAAAATTAAAGCATGTTGGGCCCAGCCTACCTACTGTTGCAAGTGCAGATGGGGGGAAGGATATAAGGGAGGTTTACTACTAACTAGAATTTACCTTTAATTTGCCTGACTTCAGGAAAGTTTGGAAGGGTGGAGGATTCCAAAGCCCCATAAGGTTTAGATCTGGAATGTTAGAGCTGTAAAGGACCAATCTGTCCTCATCAGGGAAAGAAAGAAAAGAGACTTGAGGAGAGAAGGAAGGAAAAAGGAAGAAGCCAGAGAAGACAGGATGCAAGTTCCTCCATTCCTAGTAGCTCCAGGAATAGATCTCCAGAAACCATAGTCATACTAGTCTGGGCTTGTCTTCCGAGGGGAGTAGGCAGCCTTCCCCTCAAGAAAGAAATCAATAACCATCTCTTTGGGTTGTAGTGTGTCATTATCAAAGGAACGTGGGCTCTGAGGTCGGAGCACCTAGCTTAAAATTCTTCTGATGCTTACTACCTCACTGCCTTGGGCACGCTGTTTAATTTCTCCAGGATTACATTTTCTCCTGTATCTAATGAAGGAGTTGGAATGACCACTAACTCTGGAGCTGAGGATCTGTATTCAGATCCCTGTTCTGAAGGATGACTACCTGCCTGTGTGATCCTGGACAAGTTATTTAGCTTCCTGGGACCTCAAACAGACTCAGTTAAATGGCCTTGAGATCCCTTTTAGCTCTAGATTTCTGATCCTCTGCCTGATCTTTCTCTCTCCCAATTCCCTCCCCCTTCCTCCCCCCTCCCCCACCAGCCACCTTAAAAGGACTAAACTATGTTTACCTTTCAAGGTCAGCATAGCATAATTTCCAGCCCCACCCCCAGCCTTCTTACTTGTTTCTGTCTATTGATCCCTGACATTCTTTTAACTGGAGACAAAGTTTCTATTTCCATAACTGTAGATGAAAAACTTATAATTAAAATGCCTTGATTTTAACACATTGACCAAAAATCATTCACTCTAACATATAAAAGAGTAGTATGGAATATTGGAAAAATCATTGAATTAGGGAGTCAGTAGACCTGGGTTCCATTTCTGGCTTTCTCACTGACTAATTTTTGTGAAAGTGGCTTCCCTTTTGCAGTTTTCATTTTCTTCATCTGTGAAATGAGAGAGATCAAATGTTCTTTCTGTTTCTTTCCAACTGTAACAGCACTGTTATAGTGGAAAAAAACAGTGGACTTGGAACCAAAAAAACAATGGATTCAATTCCAGGCTCTACCATTTACTAACCATGTGGCCAGGGGTGGGTCACTGAAACTTCACGAGCTTCAGTTTCCCCACTTGCAAAATGGGCTTAACACATATTACTACCTCATAGGACTGGTATAAGGAAAATGCTTTGTTAGTCTCAAAGTACCACAGAAATGTGAGCTACATTTATTAATTAATCAACAAACAAGTTTGAGTCTTTCCTGTTTTGATGGCATAGCAAGGTGTGGGGTTGGAGTTGGTTAGTTTGATAGTAAAACTGTTTATTCTGTCTTAGTTGACCTGATCTTTATGTAATGGAGCTCTTCCCCCAACTCTTCTCTTCAGTTATACTAGGGGGTATAATTTACTCTTGGTCAATGTCTTCGCTGTGTCTCTAATTCAAGATCAGATGGCTGGTAACTTCACCAGGAAAGAACAATACAGGGCATAAATTTACTTGCAATGTGTGCCACTGAGATAAGCATCTACTTTCATTATTTATCAAATCTCCTTCCACCTTTTAAATCTACTTACTCATGATTCAGACTTCTGTCAAGAGGAACCTCCTGACTCAGTTTTTGCTGATTTGGAAAGTTTATAAAATAGGTTAATGCGTAAGATTCTCCCTCATTTAGCTTAGGAGCCCCCATTCATTTGGGGGGGGGAAGAATTCCTTCTGCTCTGAAAGGGAGTGGTTCCACACAGGGAAGCTTTTCCTGTTTCCTTCTCTCTCATTCTCTGCTAGCTACTGCCCCTCTTCTCTCTAACTTCCTCTCACAAAAAACTAAAGTACTTAATCCAGAGCAGTTCTGTTCTGGCATTTTAGATAGCTAACACTGATGTTAATTAACCTGAAAAGAAATAATTTTAAAAAACAGAGCTAAATTTTACATGTACTTTTTCTTCCCCCTGTGGAATAAGCATGAGAGTTCAGTACAACCAGACCTATCTCTTGACTTAGCCCCAGACATGTTTCATCTATTACAAGAGGAGACCCCAGCCACTTTTATGGCTTGCACACACAGCATCCTGCTTCATCACTATCTCCACTCATCCACAGATTGTCAAACCAAAATCTAAATCTCCTTTGAACTCTAACTAGCTACATTGACATGCTGATACACAGTTTAAAAAATTCCTGGTCCATCATCATCTGTGCCTCAGAACATCCTCTGTTTGGTGATAACTATTCTCTAGGTGAGAAGAAACAATGTTGTCTTTATGAGATTATGTCTCCCAGAAACTTACACAATTAGGTGCCTAAGACTTCTTTCTTTCTGCAGAGAATCGCCACCCCCCCCAAACCCCTGCCGCAATGGGGAGAGGAGGTTAAAGAGGACACAAAATATTTTAATCAAGGGGAGGGGAATATATGAAAGATGGAAAAGTCCTGAATCCCTTTAGCTATGGATGTTATTCCATTTAGTCTTACTGATATTTATGAGATGACACATTTATTTACTGGCTCATATGAAATTTTCAGGTTCATTTCATAAATGCTCATACTCCATAACCCAGTATGTCAATATCTAAAAAAAAAAAATACAGATTATTTCTTCCCTGTTAAAACTATGCCATTTGGACACTATACATTAACATAGCAGAGAGAGCAAGGTAGATGAGTCATGAGAGTGGAAAGGAAACAGGTGTCCTTGGGAGCTGGAAAATTGCACACACATGTGTATACTACATGTAGCCAGTTATAGGCATGTATATAGAGTGTCAAGACACTTGGCCCTGCCTTTATGCTTGTCTACGGAGCTGGTATATTTAATTGAGAGAGTTAATGTAATCATGACATGTATTTGAGATTAGTTCTTGAACTGCTGCAGCTAAAGAGCAACCAGGTGAGAGGGGAGAGAAAAAGGCTCAGACAGAGGAGGTTAACATGGCTCTAGTTATCTCACCAACTGTCTCTGTGACTTCTCTGAACCTCAGTTTCCTCATCTGTAAAATGGGTAGGGGGTTAGATGATCTTTAAGTTTTCTCCCAACTCTGATATTCCATAAATTCAGATGGACAGTTTGAACTATTTAGAGTAAGCTTTAATCAGCTGGTGTGGGTGAAGGCTTCATCATGACAGAGCAGGATACATTAACTCTGATGACACAAATTTGACAAAATGTTTTGTTGAATGAACACAATTTAATCTTTTAGACATGCCAATGGAAAATTTATGCTCTGTTTTACTCTTGCTTGAAAAACTTTTTGCCCTTGGGCAGACATGTTCTCTATAAATCCCAGCTTCCAACCCCTACCTGCCCACTTCACATGTAGAGAAGAGCCAACAGCCATTACAAGCAAAGAAAAAACACTTGAAACATGATTCTCTAGTTACAAAGTATAGACATCATCTCTGGAAGCCTATATTTTAGTGTACATACTGAACAAAGGGAGATCATTGTGTAATCACTCATGTGAAAAAACCTCACTCAGGAAGATGAAACGCCATTCATCTACCTCCAAACAACTGAAGCGTCCCTGGTTGTTTTGTTGGAGAGTTGTGGTTACACAACCCTCTTCCTGTTATGAATTAAAGGCATTTTCATTTACTTCCTTTCAATAGGAATTAATGGTTTACTACTAGTCACTGGTTGACAGTATTTAAGGTCTTTTGGACTTAATGAGTGGGAGGGGCTTATGATCTTGTTCCCAGCCAATCCCTACATAGTCCTCCCTGAAAAGTAAGACTCTAAACAATAAAAAGCAGTCTAGGATGATGAGTGAAAGCAAAGTGTTCTTCTATGCCCCAGGGATGTAGAGGCAATTTACTCTTCCCTTGAAGACTGGCCCTGTGTGGTAAGTTCACTTCTCGCTTGTACAGTACTGTACACTTATGAATTAGCATCATACCATTGTGTTGGACTTATTCAACTAAGGCTGGGAAGGAAATTCAGAAGCTGCCTACCCAGAGTTCTCTCTAGCACAATGTGGAAAAACCCTAGTGTTGTATGAAGAGCTGTTGAAGGTGGGCAAGTTCTTTGTAAACCTTAAGCATTAAACATGTTTGCTATTATATACTTATTTATTTCTCTGGGAATGAATTATTTGAAATTCAAAGTTGAGACTTTAAAATAAATATGCATAAGGAAAAGATGATTTTTATCAGTTTGAATGTGGTGATTTCATCTTCCTAGAAGTTTCTTTGAAAACCAAAATATGGGCCATTACAAAATAACATTGTTCTGAAGAAAGACTCTAATAAGATATTGCTGTCATTCTTTGGAACTATGAAAATTATTATGTACTCCTTTCATCTCCAAGTCAAATCTCTGCCTCATAACGAAGATTGATACTATTCCATTAAAAACAATCTGTAGAGTATGGCTATTATACATAGATATAACATAACCATTTTATTAATTTCTGGTGATTTATTTCCTCCCTAAACACCCATATCTTTAATAAAGGCTCCACACAGCATTTGCAAAACAAATAAACAGAAAAAAGATATTTCAAATCTGGTACAAGATCTAGGGATTTGCAATAACTTGTGACATACTGAGAATGTTTTAAAATCTTAATTTATATTTTTAAAGAATTTTTAAAAGCATAATCAATTACTAATTGAATGCATTACCAAAATATAACTGGAACAATTTTAATTACTTGGAAACATCCATTTTTAACTATAATCTTCTAAGAAGACAAATCTGTAAGAAGATTTTGATTTTAATGTTTTTTCTCATTTACTGGTATCATTTTTCTTCCAACTGCACTTTTAGAATAATTATTTTTGAAGTTTCAGTGATTTATCATTAGCAAAGTTTTTTAAACTACTGTAATGAACTATTAATATACCCAGCTATTTGAGTTAAATGTTTTCTAGCCTCAACCTAATGCTCCCAGCACAAGTCAAATTTCTAATGACTCCAGTGGAAATTCTGTCTGCCAAAGCAGGTCTCCAGTTGTTTATTACATGCTTTAATTACCCAGGTGATTAGATTCCATAGAAAGGCAGATTTGAATAAAGAGAATGAATCGTAAATCCTGAATCCTAGAGCTCCTGAGATATTGAACTTAGAAAGAGAACTGAATTAACTAAGTTGATTCCTACTCATTTCTGAAACTTGAAACAAACCTATTTTGTTTTTGGTGATAGAACTGAGAAGAAAGGCATTCTGAAGGCTGTTTAGAAGAGAATACTTCTAGGAATCAGGCTTCTTCTATACTGAAAGCCAAGTGTTACCTCATTAGTTTTTTATTTTGAGAAGGTGAAGGAACAGATTTTCTGACAACTGCTTAGTCAGAGAACTCCATTTCAGAAGATGTCAATGAACAACTCTTCCAGTGTATTCCTGGATGCAGCCCCCAGTCATCCAAATCGTTTTCAAGTTAATGTAATTAATGAGAGCCATGAAAGCAGTGCAGCTGCCGATAGCAATCACGACCCTCCGCATTATGAAGAAACATCCTTTGTTGATGAAGCCCATAACAGACTGAGAATCAGCTTTAGGCCTGGGAATCAGGAGTTATACGACAATTTCCTCCAAAGTGGAGAAACTGCTAAGACAGATGCAAGTTTTCATACCTATGATTCTCATACCAACACATACTACCTACAAACCTTTGGCCACAACACCATGGATGCGGTTCCAAAGATTGATTACTATCGTAATACTGGCAGCATCAGTGGTGCCAAAATGAACAGACCTAGTTTATATGAGATACACGAACAACTTGCCAAGGTAAGTTTCAGGAAAGGTATGTAAACATTCCCAGTCGCTCTTCTATGGCCTTAAAAATTGTACTTGCTTCAATTTCTAGGGTGTCTGAATGACCTGGGTTTGAATTTTGTCTCTGAGGCTTACTATCCATTTGGCCTTAGGTAAATCATTTAGCCCCTCTGATCTTTAGTCTTCTGGTTTGTAAACTGAAGAGGCTGGTCTAGCTAATACATGATTCTTTCCAACTGGAAAACTGATTCTGCCATCCTATGGTGCTTAGGAAAATGTCTAGGTCAAATGTCCTCTCTATTTCCTGCTTTGAAAGACAATGAGTGCTCAGCCCATGCTGTGGGAAAAACTCCAAACTAGATAATTCATTCATTTGCATTTATAATGTCATAGAACTTTGGCACTTGAAGGGAGCTTAGAGACCAGCTAGGCTAAACTCATTATTTTACCGATGAGAAAACAAGAGCCATTAGAAAGTTTAAGTGACTTGCCTAAGGTCACCCAGAAAATTAATGGCAGGTCAAGGACTAGAACCAAAGTCTCCTCACTCTTAGTCTATTTTTCTTTCCCTTACCCAAGGTGCTTGAGAGAACTTCAAAAACTAGAAGAGGCCTCAGAGATCATTTAGTCCAATCTCCTCGTTTCATAGATAAGGAAATACACTCAGATGATGAAATACCATGTTCAAAGTCACATTGCTAGGATTGTGGACTTAAAGGTGGAAGGGATCTTCAAGACCACCCCTTCCTTTTACAGAGAAGGAAACAAGTCCACAGAAGTTAGGATCACATGGTAAACATCCAAGGTAAGCTTTGAACTCAGAGCTCCTGACTTCGAGCACAGTGCTTTATCAGTAGGAACTGGCATCAAGATTTCTGGACTCCAAATCCAGGAATCTTTATTGATTATTTTTCTCCCAAACTGACGCCCCAAGGCACCTTATCCTGTTGGTAATTATGGCAAATTCAATTTCCATTTTCCTTCATTCATAAATTAACCAGATGGGTAAAGTAGGATGAGACAACAGTACTTTTGTTTCAGGGCACCCAGATTCAGAGGCAGCTGACAGCACATGGTAGTCTTTCAGCCATTCAGAAACAATTGAGCTTATCACCTAAGTACCAAGAATAATTAGCTAAAACAGGAAGCTATCTGATGGCATTCTCTCTTCCACCTGTCATCAGATGAGATTCTACCGGTCTGATCTTGGTCTAGTGTCTAGGATTTCTGTCAGATCCCAAAGCAGGTTTCCTACAGTTTTTTTCACTCCTGGCCTCCAACTAAAACCGTCCTTAAAGTTTATATGAAGGCACATTTATTAACACGTGCCTGACTACTTTTTGTCACTTGCCCTAGATACAAAAATTTCTAGCATATGGCCATAGTGCTAACCCATGAGCAAATTAGCTTTTCCTTGCTCTTTCTATTTCTCTCTCTCTCTCTCTCTCTCTCTCTCTCTCTCTCTCTCTCTCTCTCTCTCTCTCTCTCTCTCTCTCTCTCTCTTTCTCTCACATACACACACACACACACACACAAACACACACATTTATATATACACATGCATATACAGTTATGGTAATATACACTTTTATATGTAAAACAAACACTGTAAAACGTATTTTTCATGTTGTCATACATACATATGTGTGTACATATATATATATATACACATATATGTGTGTGTATGTGTTTTATAGTGTTTGTTGCAACTAGTACTGTTCTCCTTAAGGATTTAATCCCTATGAATACTTTGGTTAGATTTAAGGAGAAAAGGGAGATTTAGCATTTTAATGTTTTTCTATTTAAAGTACTGCCTGAGGTTTCTGAGTACACATAAAGACTTAAATGTGGTCCAATGAAATTTCAACACAGAAGCAGCAGATGTGGCTCAACCTTCTATTATTTTCCCCAATACAGCTAATATGTCCAAATCTATTAGAATTCTAAGGCAGAGCTTTTTCTAATCCAGTAATAAGTTATCTACAAGTCAAATAAATTTCTTCTTCTGTATCTTGTACTCAAACATCCTGATGAACTTTTAAACTTCCTGCAGTTCTAGAATATTATCTAGATTCGAATGAATGGCATTATTTATCAAAATGTTCATTTGATAAAGTCCTATTTCAGTATGTCTTCTTCCATTTAGATACTTCACTTCCTGGCTGGTGCTCAGAGCCCTCATGCTACCCTGATTCTCCTAATTTCAATTTTCACTAGGAATTAATTTCCTGAGTAAGCTCCTTTCAATCCAAATCTTCCTTAATCAGAGCCCCTAACCAGCCTCATAGGGACCTGATAGGTGACTAAATAGCTTGTTTTGAAAAAAATAACCATGGGTTAATGCATTATCACTTCAAATAATAATTGGATTTTAACCAAAACCTTCAATTTCTTAACTCAAAGAAATAATGGAAATTAAGGCACAGGGCAGTAGGGAAGAGATTTTTGAAAAGGAATGCCTTGGGGAGCATTTCAAATCTATCACAAAAGTAGTTGCTACTAGCAGTGGTGGTAGCCTCTACTTCCAGGAAGACAAAAGAGGAGTCAAGATAGGAAGAAAGGCAGAAAGAGCTGTGAAAGGCATTGTGGAGAAATTTGCAACCACTCAGAAGTAGAGTAAGACTGCCATCCTCCTTTTAAAAGGAACCTGGAACTATATACTGCTTTACTCCATCCCACCTTAAGGCCTCCTTCCCCCCACCCCCGGCCTTTTAAATCCTCCTCTGTCACTGAAATTGTCACCAAAATATCCCATTTATTTTGACCAAAAAGAAAATCAATAAAGTTGCAGCTCTCTAAAAATGAAAACAGCCAGGAAAAAACCTCCCATTGTTGATCATTGTGCTGTCCCAGAGGCTGCATGTGGCAGTGGCAGGTTTGTAGGGAGCATAACTGTTATTAAATACATCCTTCCCCCCCAAAAAAAAATCAACTCTGAAGGAACTATTGTTTAGGTTTCCATCTGAATGACAGGAGAAGAAGAGGGAAGCATCTGTGTCTGACAGATCTGGGGCCCACATTGTTATTTCCTTTTAATACATTTCCAATTTAAAAAAAAATGAGTGGCACTAAGTATTTAGCTTTGACTTATAGAAAATGACTGAATTTTCCTCCTGCATAAAGGAATAGCAAATGTAAATGATTGGAAACTGGACTGAAGCCCAGTGTTCTGAATGTTAATGCTACATTTGCTAAGATTCTCCAGGTAAGTAGCTGTTGATAGAAGATTAGTTCTCAGTCATCTTGATAGCTCACCATGATTAGATCTACAACTATCTATTTACATACCCATGTTGGAAGCAGGGAGGGATGGAATCCAAATGAAATACAATGTTTAAAATGGCCCTAGTTGCCATCGTGCCCATTTTAAGTATTGCTGGGAATCCTGTGTCTCAGTCATTCATTTCATTCTACTTCTGAATCACTGCATTCCAACAGTCCTTGATTCTTTTTTTCAATTCGGTTTTTGGTGAAAGAATTAATTTGGCCTTTTTTTTCTTTTTCTCTTTTTTGTCAGAGGTGAAGACAAGTAAGCTAATACTAGCACAGATTTCCCCCTAGAAGGGTACTTAGACTTTCTAGTTCCACCCTTTTGCTTTACAGATGAGGAAACAGAGCTCCCAAGACATTAAGTTACTTTTCTTCTCCCTAGGGAAAAGAAACAAAGTTTCTTTAAACAATATTTTATTGATATTCTTCTATTTTTATTGTACCACTAGTATTTCCTACTAACTTACTCTCTTGCCCCCATAGAACCTTCTCCTGTAATAAATAAGTATGAAAGGAAACAAAACAAAATTAACATTGGATGTGTCTGAAAATTCTGCCCCATTTTGTATTTTCAGTTCACCACATTTCTATCAAGAGATGGGAGGCATGGTCAAATGATTTTCCCAAGGTTGCATGAGGAATAAGCAGAATTTGAACCCAAGTCCTATGATTCCACATGCAACTCTTTCTACTGGACTAAGCTACCTAAAGCTGGTTAAATATTTTCTTCCTCACAGACCTTGGTACTTAAATCCTGAAGTCACTTGCTAGATTCTCTCAGCAAAATAAGTATAGTAATTTGTTGGAATTACAAAGGCTTCATGTACAAATAACAATTCATGGTCAAAGGCTTTGAAAGTAGAAAGCCATAGAAATGACAGAAGCTAAATAAGACTTTTCTCTCAGTTAAGCTTATTATTATCAGCTTAGAGATAGAGTCTGGAACTGTGACTTCATTTATATGGGGAACTCCCAGATGAGGAAATTCACCCTGCTAATGCAGTTTGACACTTCTTCATAACTTATTGTCTTAGTTACTTGGAGCTGTTATTGTTCAGTCGTTTTTCAGTCACATCTGACACTTTGTGACCCCATTTGGGGTTTTCTTAGCAAAGCTACTGGAGCGGTTTGCCATTTCCTTCTCCAACTCATTTTACAGACGAGAAGACTGAGGCAAATAGGGTAAAGTGATTTGCCCAGAGTCATACAGCTAGTAAGTATCTAAAGCTGTATTTGAACTCAGGAAGATGCGTCTTCCCGACTCCAGGCCCAGCACTCTATACACTGTATCACCTAACTGCCCATTACCTGGATAATTGAAAAGTTAAGTAAATGACTTGTCCAAGACCACACCTATTACACGTAAGAGGTGGAACTTGAATCCAGGTCTCCCTTGACTTGAAGGTTAGCACTCTATATAGTTTGCCGCGTTGCCTCTCATCACTAGAATGCTCTGCTAAATTCACAACTCATTTCACAATAGTGCCTTTTACAACCTGAATGACAGAGAGGATTTAGTCCACTGGAATTTTGGAAGTGATCATTATAACTGTTGTATCTGAAACTTTTACAAGGTTAGAACATAAATTAGATTATTCTAAGTGTCTCGGTCACTACAGCCCTACTCCAATACCAAAGGGTAGTATGGAGATGACCTTGGGTTCCTGAAGGCTAGGCCAGCAGATAGCCAACTGGAAAGGTTCTTGTTAGGGGCCTGGTGTTTCCCAGGAGTGACCTAACTTAGTTTAGAAGATGCTCATCACTAGGTTGTCTCAGGTAATAGATTTTTTTTTCTTTCATACAGTAACTCTCAAAGACTAGATGATAGAGGAGTTAGCTCTCTACTAGTGAGAGTCCTCGTACTGACAAAAATTACAAATCCTTGAAGTGCAGATGAAATTTTAAGTCTCTAGCTTCAATGATCTCCTGTGGCTAAGTGGCCAGTCTATGACCCTATGATTTTAATTTCATTAAAATTATCTTCTCTTTTGAAGCAGTGATGCATCAAAAGCCCATGCATAAAAGGAAATAAGAGTTCTCAAACCTCCCATAGGTAAAAGTAAAAACTAAGCAGTTCAGATCCTAATTTTCCATTTAGGGGCTTAAACTGGAGGGATTGTCCTCAGTGAGCCTTTTTTCTATCTGCATTTTGAATTTCTAATGAAAATAGAACTTCTAATACCTATTTGCTAAATTTTCTTCTCATTTTTTATTCATCCATTCATTTAGGAAACATTCTCTGGGTGACTATTCCATGCAAGGCACTAAGTTATGATACCAGTGATAACGGTCATCTTTTGTTGTTGTTCAGCCATTTTCAGTTGTATCTGACTCTTCATCACCCCATTTGGATGTTGTTGTTTTTGTTTTTGTTTTTGTTTTTTTGTAAAGATTTACCCTTCCTTTAACAGCTCATTTCACAGATAAGGAAACTGAGGCAAACAAGGTTAAGTGAATTGCCCAGGGTCACATAGCTAGTATGTGTCTGAGACTGGATTTGAACTCAAGAAGAAGAGTCTTCCTGACTCCAGGTCTGGTACTCTCACTACTGTCCCATCTAAATGCCCTAAGAGTCATCTATTAAAACACAATTCCCTACTGCAAGGGCTCACCATAAAATATTAACAGTAAAATGATCACCATTCCAGTTACCCTTTCAAAGTAAAATTATAATAAAAAGAAGTATTTGTTATAATAATTTCCTGAATACAGCTTATAATTTTTATATAATGTAGGACTTTAGCAGGAGGTAACAAGACATAATATAATATATAAGTTTTTGGCAACAGCCAACTGGGGCCTGAACTAGATTAAAATGAAATTGGGAAAATTTGACAAAATAAAAATATAATAAAATAATAAAATACAATAAAATAATACAATAATAAAAATACAATGGGACATAAATGGTATTAATATGTGGTTATCTAAATTAATATGTTGTGGTAGGGATCCTTATGTAACATTTTGTGGCCTCATTTCTATCTGAGTTTGACATCATTGGCTGTAGTGAACAGAGGAGTAGATGTGAAGCCAAGACCTGGATTATCTATCTAATGATAGATAAACAAGTTTCTTAATTGTTCTCAGCCTTAGTCTTCTCATCTAAAAATGGGCATAATAATAGCACCTACTTCATACAGTTGTTGTGAGAATCAAATGAAATAGTATATGTGAAGTGCTTTGTAAATACTAAAGTGATATACAAATATTAACAATTATTATTTTCATCCCAATTCCATCAGCATAGGGAGCTCCCCATGAGGACATTTTCTTTATGTTTGCAGATTGACAACTATTCTGTAGTAGACATTTCTAGGGGTTTCCCTGAGACCTCTGAGGAGTTAAATGACTTGTTCAGAGTCATGTAACCAAGATGAATCAGAGATGGGACTTGAATCCAGGTCTTCTTGATTCTGAAAATAGGTTTTCACCACATCATGTTGTCTCTTACACTAAAGCAATATACTACATTATAAAATATAAATCATATCCAGAAAAATGAAATGTCATTCCAATGAACATTTTGAAAAAATGAATGTGAGCACTTCTAAAGTTATGAGACATATTCAAATTAAAACATTAATATTATTAAGGTAATCAACAGAACACAGAATGACATACAAGGGACTACTAGATGGTTTCATGGATTGGCTACATCTTTAGGTTCTTAGTTGTTACAGGATGAAAATTATTTGCCACTAATAGCTTTAAGAGTGATTTCCAGTGGCCCTGTTTCTAAGCAGTACAATTATATGTACTGGGGAGCCCAGATGCCAGGTTAGAGGATTCAATCATATATGACTTTATAAATAGGAGACCCCATTTCCTTTCTCATCCTTTGACCTACACAAGATTGTCATCCATCCTGTTAAATTAATTTTTGGTCTCAATCATTGCCATCAATCAGCATTTATTAAGCACTTAGTGAGTTGAATTCATGTAATCCACCCCTTAATATTTTACAGTCTTAGGCAAATTAGATTGATCTAGACAGACAAAAAGTATAGAGTCAAGCTGACAGACACTGTTTAAATATTTAAATTCTGTAGGAGCAAAGGGTTAAGTACTTATGCTCCCTCTTTGGAAAATATACTTTCCTCAAGTGCCCTAGAGTTCAAAAGTAGAAACAATTTTACTTGGATTGGGGATGGCTGGAAAAAGGCATAATCTGGAATTCAATAAAACATGAATTTATGTCAATATTATAGATACCCCTGAAAGCCAAGGAAGACTAGAAAGCACAACTAAACTGTACGATATGGCCAAAATTTGAATTTAAGGGGGCTCCATTTATAGAGAGCTGTACTAGTGCAAGCTACAGCTTCCAAGTAATTTTCCAAGGCAGTCCCTTAAAGAACTCATTGCAGTAATAGAGCCTTTGAAAAGAGAGGAATGTAATATGGACCTCCTATTAGTAATTGGTCAGTGAACAGACAGCAAAGTGGAAAGAGCAGGGAGTTTCCACAAAGATGTATTAGAATCATCAAATGTTAGGCTTGGAAGAGACCCTAGAACTCATTAAGTTTAACCTCATTCTCATTTTACAAATGAGGACTCTAAGGCTTAGAGGGATTAAGCTCCCAAGGCCATATTGGTATTTAGCGGAAGGGCTGGTGCTAAAAGCCAAGTCTTTAGTCCACTGTACTCTTAAAATCAATTCTTTTCACTCTGAGCAACACAATATTCACTTCAAGGCGAGATGACTAAAGATGAAGCACCATGCCTACCTCCTACTGGAGAAGCATGGCTTAAAACACAAAATGAGACACATATTTTTGAACATGGCTAATGTGTGAATTTGAATATTTGTTTCAAAAGTTTTTCTTTCTTCCTTTACCATTCAATTCAACAAACATTTATTAAGTACCTACTATAGGAAAAGATGAGTAAAAATAAATAAAAATTTTTAAAAAGTAAAAGCCTAGTAGACCCTGATAAGAATAATAAATTCTTATCAATTCAGTTCAACATACATGCACTACATGTCTATGAGGCCTTTCTAACTTTAAAAGAGAGTCAAACATCTTTTTCAATCCTTTTTCATCATTCCCTATGGGACTTTACAAATATTTTAATTATGTCAAGGTCATTCTGAACACAGAAATTTGGTAAACTATTTTGTGATACAATTGGATATAAACAAATCAAACAATTTTCTCAATCAGTCAACAAGCATTTATTAATTGTTTATTATATGTTGAGCACTGTGTCAGGCTCTGGGGACACCAATATAAATAATGAAACAAGACTTACACTGAACTTACATTCAAATGGTGGAGACAAGCATTTGTGTGTGTGTATGTGTGTGTAGTACAAATATAAACAACAAATATGTATATACAAGGTAATTAAATACAAAGTAGTAGGGAAGGGAGGGCACTAGCAGTTGGGAGGCTCGGTAAAGGTTCTATGCAGAAGATGGTGCTAAAGTTGCATATTAAAGAAAAAGAGTCTTAAAGTGGGAGGTAAAAAGGAAATGCATTCTAGGAATGCAGAAATGCCATAACAAAGACCCAGAAACTGGAGATGGAGTATCATTTGTAAGTGACAGAGAAAAGACCGTTTGGCTAGATCACAGAATGCTGGATGAGGAGTGATATCCAATGAAGCTGGAAAGATAGGTCTGGGCCAAGATGTTAAGGACTTAAAAAGCTAAACAGAGGATTTTATATTTTATCTAAAGGCAAATGGAAGCCACTGGAGTTGATTGAATTAGGATAGTCACATGGTCACATCTACCCTTAAGGAAAATTACTCTGACAGTTGTGTGTAGGACAAACTGCAGTAGTGAGAGACTCAGATACAATCACCATCTTTTATTAGGTCAGGGCAATCTGTTGAATTTCTCTGCCTCAGTATCCCCATTTCTAGGTTTTAGAGCATATCAGAACTTTCCCTCTCTCTCAGGGGGTGTTATGAAAATTTCACAGAAGCGATTGTCAAATCTCCATAGCTATTTTTTTCTTTTTGGACTGGACCTATGCTTTCAAGACAAAAATTATATTTGATAAATGGAAGATATCATCTTTTGGAAATTAGATATTTACCTTTGCCCTAATGATATCTAGCAAGATAGAAAGTTATTTCCTTTGGATCTAGCAATCACAACGTGCACTAAATAAAATCAAATAATTATTTTACCTTTCTTCTTTTATTGATTCTTCATTATGATTACCTTCTCTCGGGAAAATCATTATGAACTGTGTGAAATACTTACTTAACTACTCAGAAAAGGTGTAGAAAACCTTTTATCCCATACAATTTGGATTTTTACCTCTTGAGTGTCTTTAATACTCAGGTAAAACTCTTGGTAAATAAACAATAGTTCCCTAAAGCTAAACAATTTAAAATGCATTTGTGGAAGGTTCTGAGCCATCATTTATGGTAATAAAGTATGAACAAACAAATTAACTCAAAGTACTGGGATAACTGGTTTTAAGTGGCAGCGACAAAACTTTTTGAGTTTTTGCCTTTGAGACTTGAGTCATCTGAAACTATACTAGCCCAGAATCTTTAGGTCTACTGAACATCTTACTGGCTATGGCTCCTCTTATCCTATTTTAAAGGAAAATGGTCATAGTTTCTCTTCTGATTCTCAAAGGAATTTAGAGAAACTTGGTGTTGCCTTGCTCTCTGAAAAATATAGGTAGAGAATGACAAAAATTACAAAAGAACAAGCCTCTACTTCTTATCACTCTAATACAGAACAAGTGCCTCAGGTGATACAAATCAATTCCATGGCCAGCCTTCCCTCCAGTAAAACAATAATGCTCCTTTTGCTACTTCACTGCTTCAGGCTTTCCAAAGGTTTTTTTTAAAAATATATATAGGATCTCCTTCTATTTCCTCAACAATCCTGGAAGGTATGTAGGGTGGTATTGTTTCCCCATTTGACAGATGAGAAAATTAGAGCCTAGAAAGGTTGTGTTTTGATAAAGACCTACATTGAGTTAGTAGCAAAGTCAAAACTATAACATGAAACTCCTAGCCCAGTGATCGTTTCACTGAACTAAAAGAATGGGAAAATTCAAAATAGATCCTTATTCCATTTTGTAAAGTTTGCTGATTTACTGGTGTATTGAGTAAAAGATATGTATTAAAGAAATTATAGCTCTTTTTTTTTTAACTGAGGAATAGTGAACTTCCAGTGGAGAAATGACCCAATGTTTACTGGGAATAATTGAGAAAGCTAATTATTTCATTAAGCTTTTTTTTTGGCCATTTTTACAATATACCATTTGTATGATGTTCTAGTAATGAACTGAAGAATTTGTTAACTATGACCACAGAGAATATTCGCTGGGATAAAATGCTCATTTTTAGGGAAATTTTATTTAAGTTAAACATTCCTTTAACTTACCTGAATTTACTGTAGAGGGGGAAAATAGTTCACAATTGTCGGGATTTTGTTCATCAACATCTTAGTACTAATCACCAGCTGAATTCATTTCAGGGCAGATCACTTTCCTAGACTGAATCCCCAAGTACAGATTTTCGATCTTGAAAACTTGAATTCTGTTCATAATTCTGCCATGAATAGATAAGTGACTTAAGCTCTGAGCCCCAGTATCCATCCCGGGGCAGAAAATACACTCTGCCTGAAAGAATACAGCTGGTGAATACCTGGCAAGATCTTGATCAATGGAAGCATCAAAAACATAACACTCTTTTCCTTCTCCAAATAAATTAAAAGAATGGCAATATCAGTTAAAAGTTCCTACAAATCAGCACTCCAACACCATGGGGATCTTTCACAGTTACCACTGAACAAATTCCTCGGTTTCTTTCATTTGTGGAATTCAAAGTTAAATTAGTAACCTGAAAGTTCCAATTATAAGATCATAGAGTTAGAGCATTTTACAGGTGAAGAAACAACCCCAAAAAAGGATCTAATCTCTGGAATCTGCCAAGACCCCTTTAAAAGAAAATCAGGACTTTCAGTGGTTCATAAATGATTCCAAACAATATTTATGCTTTGAACTACAAACTAAAAATGCAGGAGCAGCTACGCAGTACAGTGGATAAAGCATGGGCCCTGGAGTCAGGAGGACCTGAGTTCAAATCTGGCCTCAGACGTATGATACTCACTAGCTGTGTGACCTTGGGCAAGTCACTTAACCCCAATTGCCTCATCAAAAAAGCAAAAATAAACAAATAAACTAAAAATGCATGCAACCAGGCAGCCCATTAGACATGACCTTGTTTCTCCAGTTTAGGTATCTAGACTTCTCAAACCTGAAGTCTGAGATATAAATCTTGGAGTCAGGAAGACCTGAATTCAAATGCAGTCTCAAACACTTATCAGCTGTGTCACCCTGGACAAGTCATTTAAACTCTGCTTATTTCAACTTCCTCAGCTGTGAAAGAAGGATAATAATAACACCTTTTTCTCAGGGTAATTTTGAGAATCAAATGAGATAATATTTGTAAACACACACACACACACACACACACACACACACACACACACACACACACACCCCTTTAGCACACTACCTGCCATATAGCAGGCAATATATCCTCTCTCTTCCTCCCTCAAACTATGACCCCATGAAGCCAGAAAGACAATGTGGCAAGATGGATAAAGGGATGGTCTTAGAGTCAGGAAGATCTGAGCTCAAGTTCTGCCTTTGACATACTGGCTATGTGACTTAAGCCCTAGGCAGCCCTTCAGTGCCCTACCAGCTCTCTAAGACACCAAGTTACACAAGAAGTGATGATCTGGATGGAGGCAGGAGTTTCTGTAGAGCTCCAGAATCATACTCTTTCCCAAAATTATGAAGATAACTTTCAACAATCTGTGCTAGTAGGGAACAGAAAGAGTAAGCACAAGAGATCCCAGATAATCAATAAACTTAATTTCTTTCTTTCTGTGTTCTTTTTTTTTTTGGTGGGGAGAAGAGGGGAAGGCAAATCTGTTATTTTATTGGTTTAGGCAGCTGTCTCTACCAATGCAACTCCAAGTGTTTAATTATAACTATTTATTTCAGCACTACCCCCCACCCAACCAAACCTTTTTTTTATCAGTGTGGCCAAGTTGCAAAATGAATTATTTTGAATTTCACTTTCTCTCCCCTTCTCTATCTTTAACAGAAGAGCCAATAAAGAATAGTGATACAAGAAGAATAGGAAAGGAAACAAGAGGCTAGGATGAAAACTAAATACTAGACAATCATGTAAACTTTGAGTCTTTTAAATAATCATTTAAATATTGAAATACCAAATATTTGCTCAAATATTTGGTAAATGACAAGGTAAAGAGGATGAGAGGAACAAAATAACAGGCATTCAGAGGAAAAAGGAAAGAAAGCTTGGGAAAAGCCCTGGACTAAGAGGCAGGAAACTTGGTTTCAAGTCTCAATTGTGCCACCAACTCATTAATCACTTAACTGCTGTAGGGGTATAAAACTCAAATAGAAACAGGGGCCATTATATCATACATATGGATCCCTGTGGACTGCATATTGACTTAGAAAACACTATCTATGTCATATTGTATTTTTATTTATTTCATTATATATTTGCCAATACATTTTAATCTAGTTCATGCTGTAGTATGAATGTTGTGGGTCATGTTTTTCAACACCTCTACTCTTGACTAGAGTAGAGATCATTCATCTGTAAACTGAAAGAATTGAACTAGATGGTCTCTTAAGATATCAAGTCTGTATCTCTTGGAATAATCTCCACCTTTAAGGTTAGCCAGGAATAAATATGGTAAGGACTGCCTATCCCACATCAGAATGGCCAAAGGTAGAAAGTTAGTTACAACTGATATTGATGGTAACAGTAGCAGTGTACCTAAGATTTCTCAGAATAAAGATTCACTAGAAATATTAATTTGCTATTTTGCACCCTGGTTCAGTATGAATTGAGACAAATTAAGTTTGTAAAATACTAACACTGAAAAACAGGGACTGATGAGAAATTATCAAGGATGGAGAATTGTTTGGTCTCAACACCAAAGACAGTGCCACTCAAAGCAAATATATATTACTTGTCCATAAAGTTTGCCCAGGCTTCTTAGAGTGACTACTTTTTAGCAAGGGAGTCCACTCTATAGGGCTTATTCAAGCATTTGAACTGCCTGCATTCTTCAGGTACCACTTAGGCCCAATTCATTCAAGGGCATTTAGAATCATAAAATTTGGGTCCTAAGAGACCAAAAAGAATAATTCTTAATATGATACATTTCATATGTATTTCATACAATGAGATATTCTTCCTCACCAAGTAAAGAAGGCAGATATTCACTACATCAATCACTAACTTATTATTTTCTGCTACTTGGACAAACAAGAGCTCCAAACTATGAGAAAATCCCCTTCCTGCTCAGCTGGTTTGCCCAGAATCATGAGACTCTAAACAAGCTTGGGCAGTATCATTAGCATATCCAGCTAGTCTCAGGCAAAAAGTCTCAAGGTCGGATCTGAGATGTGTTTCCCATGAAATAATATTAGCATCTTGCATTTGCATGTTTCACAGGACACTATTACATATGTTGTTTCATTTTAGCCTCAGAGACCCCACCAATTAAGTAGGGCAGGTGTTATCCTCATTTTGTAACTGAAGAAAACCAGCCCTAGAGAGGTTAAATAAATTGCCTAAGGCAAGGAGACCAGGTGTCCTACATTTGGTCGCATACTTCTGGATTTCAAATTCCTGTCACTCCTGATGTGTCCCCAAAATGTCCTTTAATGATCCTCACTTGACCATTCTCCTTCCTTCTCTTTTTCTTCTTTTGTCTCTCTTTTCCTTTTTTTCTGCCTGGACCCCCTTGCCCCATCCTCTTAAAAACAGGAGTCATATTTATTTAATAAGGTATAGCTCAATTTGTGCTTTCCAGAAAAATTTCTCAGTAACACCTGTTAATAGACTCTCCCTTCTCTGTTCTCATCCATTTTTCCACGGCAAGTCAGGAAACTAAGACACTTAAAGCTGTATACCCCCACAGGGTAACGTTTTTCCCTTCAGTATTCAAAGATAACAGATTTACCAGGGTTAATCCCTGGGTCCTATATTGGTATATTTGAAATCCTGTCACTTTAGAACAATATACATTTTTTTTAACAATATACATTTGGTAAGGAAAAACAGAGTGGTAAAAGAGAAAGTTCATTGGGTCAGCAGTCAGATAATTTAGGTTCTAATAATAATAATAATCGCTAACATTTATACAATAATTTAAGGTCTGCAAAATGCCCTACATTTACAAAATCCTCTATCTGGCATTTAATGTGCTTCACAAATTGGCCTCTATCTACTCTTCCAGTCTTCTTATGCTTTCCTCCCCTCCATGCACTCTATGATCCAGCTACAGTGCCCTACAACAAGAATCTTGATTTCCCATATTCTGTGCCTTTTTCTTGGCTGTTTCCATTCTTGTAATCCTCTCCTCCTCATCTTCCATTCCAAGGTATCCTGGCTTCCTTCAACACTCCATACAAATTCTAACCTTCCGCAGAAAGTGTTTTCTGGTCCTGTTCCACCTCTACCCCCCACTCTCATTCCCCACTTAGTCCCTTACCTCTAAGAAGGAAAATATTTCATACATACAGACTGTCCCAAAAGTCTTAGTGTAGTTTTAAGCTAATAGCTTAAGTAGCTTTTCATTTTAAGCTAATAGCTTAAAATTCCACTAAGACTTTTGGGACACCCTATATAGGCAGGTAACTTCCATTTATACAAAATATCTCTTGTTCTCTCTCCCATTAGAATGTGAGCTCCTTGAAGGGACTGTGCTTTTGCCTTTCTTTGTATCCTTAGTGTTTAGCACAGTGCCTAGCACATAGTAAGTGCTTAACAATACTGGTTGAATGACTGAATGACATATGGCACCTCTTTTGATTCATACAACCTTGTGAGGTAGCTGCTATCATTTCCATTTTGGGGATGAGGAAAATGAGGCTGATAAGTTATGTCACTTGCAAAGTATCACACAGCTAGTAAGTAACTGAGGCAGGATTTGAGTTTGGGTCTTTCATTTACTAGCTATATGATCTTGTACAAATCACTTAACCTCTTGATGCCTCAGTTTTCTCATCTCTAAAATGGGAATGATAACACCAGCCCCACCTAAATTCATGCACTTGTGAAAAATAAAAAGAGATGACATACATGAAAACACTTTGAAAATCATAAAGAACTATGTAAATATTAGTTATCATTATGACTTTTTGTGAATGGCAGAGTTGGGAGTAGGGGTTAGAGTTTTGACACCACCAAGTCCAAGATACATCACACAGCCTCTGTTCTATTTACTGAGAAGTCTAAAATCAAGCACTTAGCTTCTATGTATAGCAGATAATACATTATAAAAGTGGCTAGAATAAGAATTATTTTCCTTTCTTCCAAAACGTACGTGTCAATTGGTGTCATACGTCTTTGCTCTTCTTGTGGAGGCAGTTGTTCCTTAACTAAACAATATATTTTTGTCATGTGTAAAAATGTAGAATGTGGCTGTGACCCCAGGCTCTGCTGACAGAGTTGCTAATGGAGATGGGATGCCTGGTGAGGAACAATCTGAAAACAAAGAGGAAGACCCTCATGCAGGCGCTGTGAAGTTTGGATGGGTGAAAGGTGTGCTGGTGAGAAAACTCTTGTGTTCTGTGAAAAGTCAGTGGGCTCTTTTAATAAACTAAATATTAATACAGCTTGGAAAAGACAATCCTTCGTTTTACCATAATCACTTTGGCCTGTCTCCCTTCAACACTATTGATAAGAGATCTTTGTCCCTCTAATCCACAGGTGAGATGCATGCTGAACATCTGGGGTGTGATGCTTTTCATTCGCCTCTCCTGGATTGTAGGTGAAGCTGGAATTGGTAGGCATTTTTCCCTCCTGAGCATAATTTTCATCAGTGTCAATGATAAATCCAATTTGTGACATTTTTTCGCCATTAATGCTGAATGTGAAATGAGAGTTAGGGGAAATCATTTACAAGTGGGGCCCGTTTTTATGTCTTTGATAGTGTTTTTCAGAAGGGGCAAAAGGTGAAAAATTAACCCCTGTCAAGCTGGAATTTTCCAGACTGCCAACCAAGTCAATGCTCAGGTGAACATATATTCTTTGAGAGTTTTAAAGCAGAATGAATGCATACATGTATACACACATATACATATGCAGACATATTGATACGTTTATGGCTATATATTCATATATGCATATATTCATGGGCATAAATATTACATTTCAGCTAAATATATGCCTATATATTTTCAGATAAATACATGTCTATATAATAGTACCTATATTACTAATAGCATTTATATATTGCTCTAAGGTTTGCAAAACACTACTCAAAATCTCTTTTGATTTTCACAACAACCGTGGGAGATAGACCCACTTTACACATGGGGAAACTGAAACAGACAAAGGTTAAGAGATTTGCCTAGGATCACATATATAGCATCTGAGGCTGTATTTGAACTCAGGTCTTCCTCACTCCAGTTCCAGCACTCTATCTACTGTACCACCCACTTGACTTTCCATCATCATAGAACATGTATACAAGACTACGCAGTAACATTTCACAAAATTTAAAAAAAATGAAGGCTAGGTTTGGGAAAAGAACAGGAAGTCAGTGAAAAGCTGATCTGATTTTAGTGAAAAGGTTGAATTATAGAATTTTTTTAGACTAATGCAACCTCACTACTTTCAGGTACAGACAGTAACAGCAATCAAGATTAACAAAGTACTGCCAGATAAAGGTCCTGGCTGAGTAACTTTAATGACCAGATGATAAGCATTTATAACTAGTACATTGTTTAGATGCTTCCAATGACACTAAAGAGATTTTAGGAGGGCTTGAAAAGTTTAGTTTGCTTTCTTCAATTGACTATCTTGTGTATACTACCATATCATTCAACAAACTCCCTTTCTATGGATAGCAGATATGTAAACTTCAGTCAGGGATCAGCTGGGTGGCACAGTGGATAGAGGGGGACAGGAGTCAGGAAGACCTGAGTTCACATCTGATCTCAGACACTAGCTGTGTGACCCTGGGCAAGTCACTTAACCCCATTTGCCTTAGTTTCCTCATCTAATATAATGAACTGGAGAAGGAAATGACAAAGCACTCTAGTACTTTTGTCAAGAAAACCCCAAATGGGGTCAAGAAGAGTTGGACAAAATTGAAACAAGTGAACAACAAAAACTTTAGTCCACAAACTCAGAATCTATGGAATTCAAGGTTGTGGTTTTGTTGCACTGGTATATGTAAAATGTAGGATGTATACACTTTGTTAGAGGAGTAGTGTTCGATGGTCTTCTAGAGATTCCAGCTTAGAATCTTCTATGATACTATACCATTATTTAGGCACTTTCCAGTTCAGGATGTAGTTGGTTATTACTTATTACCACTATCCCTCGACATACGTACACATTCAGAGCCACCCAAAGACTTACCCAAAAGAACAAGAGGCAAGTTGTTGTCCAGAAATGGAGCCAAATCACATAGTTTTCCATGTTTCATGTTTGGCAACGGCCCAGTTCCTGACAAAGAGCTGCTTGCCGGTTTTATGATGCATATCAAATGAATGCTTACTGCCAGAGGGCCCAAGATAAGTAGATGCAGTTCCATGGAAAATCTGCATCTTAATATTGCCAAGTTTTTTGCTCTAGGGTTTCATGCGAAATTAGTTTTTTAAGGGCAGTTTAGTAACTTACTGAGATCATCAAGAAACATTACTTTGTTTGGAGGTGTGAGAGTAGCCAAGGGCAAGAGTAATTCTTTTTAATGTAACTTATTTAACATCCATATGTTTGGGTAATCATCTGAACTTTAATCAGATCTTACATTACTCTTCGAAGTCATTTCCTCTTACATGTCTAGAGTGAAACTGTGATTCTCTAAGAATAGTATTCACTGCTTAACTGTTATTACACAACTAGGTTTTGGTGTTATTTTAGTATGAACCTTTTACTTAAGTAGTTAAAGCTGACTTTGGGAGAGGTATAAAATTCTACTTGAATAGGTGTCCAGTGGGCTTTTCCTTTGAACATATTTAGTTTGGACATAAAGAAATTCTCAAAGAGGGCACTTTAGTGAGCAGTTAAAACTTATTATGGCATAAGCTACTGTGACTTTTTAGTGGGTATTTCCATGAACTGAAAGTTAAATGAGTTGATTAAGTCATCCCCTGGGTCCCATTTGTATTCTCTTTATTGGGATAAACAAAAGAAAAGACAATTATTTTGATTCAGGGTCAGTCTTGGGCAGACCTGAATAAAATGCCCAGATATTTAGAAGTAGAAATGGAACTGACCAATAGTAATGCTAGAAGCAGCATCTCTTTGGAAACCATGTGGAAGTAGCCAAGGGCAACTCTCTTGGCTCCTAAGAAAAATGATTGAATATTTCAGTTGGAGATTCTACCTATTGCTTGTCCCCTTTTCTGCCCTAGAGGCCTTAGCTCATTGCATGACAAGACAGTAAACAAGTTTGCCTCTGATGTGAGGCAATACCATCCTATTTTGCTTCTCCCAAGGGTCTGACTGAAGCTAGATTTGACAAGAGTAAAATAGTCAACCTCTGACTTTGAAAGTTCATCCTGTTTCCATCTTTATGTCTCCTCTGTATGCTCTTCTGAAAGGCCATGGCCAGAGATTCCACCTATGTCTATTAGTCAAATAATCTCTCAACAATAAGGTGTGGCAACCATCTCTACTGAGACTTCCCTTGATGGAGGACAAGTGGGTTTAGCCTGGAAGATGCTGGGAGCCAGGCGAAATGGCTTTACCAGCTAGCCACTGTGTCTTTGCTCTGCCTCAGTAGAGTTGGGCAAAGCCTGTCTCCTCTGCAAAATACCCTGCATAGGTATCTTCTGACAGATAGGTATTTTCATTTTTTTATCACTTTTCACCCAGAAATAATTCCAGTAAAAGGCAGAATTCTAAGAAAATGGGCTGATACAGAGTATTATATATTATCAAAATATTCTTATAATAAGAATTATCTGTAATATTAAATATATTTCTCCTTAATTATGTGGCAAAATGGATATAGAGTCTTGCACATAGTAGATACTTAATAAATATTTATTACATTGAATCTGGAATGTGTGTGAATCTGATATGCAAACAAATCATAATCTAGCTATGGCATGGAAAATTAATCAGTCCATAGCTTTCCAGTACTTTGTTGATTATAGGAATCACATTCCCATTTTGATCAGCCAGAGTTGCTGGCTTATCACAGGCATACTGACATCATAGCATTGTATTTCCTGGTCCTCATCCCCATCACTACTAGGAGAAGGAAACTAAAGAGGGGAAAACATTGTGAGAACATTTCCGATCCAGTTTTTTAGACTTGAGTCCTAAAAAGTTCAGATCTCCTATGATCACTATAGGCCTATTGAAGTTTATACAAATGATCTATAGATTATTCCATCATTTAACTACCTTTATTTTTTCCTTTTTCAACTGAGGTCTTGGTGTGATTATCATCGGTTTAGCCGTGACAGTGACTGCTATCACTGGCTTATCCACCTCTGCTATTGCCACAAATGGATTTGTCAGAGGAGGTAATCAAAATTGTAGTATATATGCCCACTTGCAAAATAAAGGTAATATAAGCTCAAACAGATCTCCACTGACCTTTCCGGGGTGTTTTCAAAGGTAATCCCACTTGATTTTTTTTCAGCCAAAATGGACACAGATAAAATGGGAACGACTGTAATCATCATCAACCCCACAACCTTCTCACTCAGGTTCTCATTCAGGCAAGAAGGTCAAACATCATATCTGAATATTTTCTCTCCCGGGACATTTGCTTTAGTCAATTTTTCTTTTCAGGGCTGTACCGTGAATTGTGTTCCCTTTTAGAAACTGTCCGTCAGAATGAGTGGTTTCATGTCAGTCCCATCTGTTTCTTCAGAGCACAGAGAACCCCCAATAGAGCCCTCGGGTTTTGGCGTGGGCATGAAAGCTTAAATAAAAGGTTATAGGAATACAAGTTAAATATAACATCTTCTATCTTTCATTGCTGACAGGTCTTGGAGTTCTCATAATTCTTCTTTCCACCATGGTAACCTCTATTACTGGGTTGTCAACTTCTGCGATAGCAACTAACGGGTTTGTACGTGGAGGTAAAATCTCTAAGGTTTCTAATGCCCTCAGCACTCACCGTGGGTAGGCAAAAACTTTTCATTCACTATTTTTCACGGGGTAAGAACAAGAAAGTGGCCCAATGTCCTTGAGGAGGACTTCACCAGTCAGCTGGTTGAGAAACCAATCACAAAAGGAACCATGAGGTAATGTATGTAAAGATCAAATCAGTTATGCTGTTGTTTTTTTTAAAAATAAATTTCTAATGAATTGATCTCTTCAGTGCGTTTCAGGTAACATCTCCTCGATCCTTGACATCCACATGTTAACATTTCATTTTTCAGGTTAATGCCTAAGCTTCTTCTCGGAGAACAAATCTCGAAACTCAGTTGACTTTTAAAGTTTAGTGCATTTCAGGTACTATGCAGGCTGGTGCGGTGAAAGTGTTCAGAACGTTTCAGGTTCTCCATACAGCAGGACACAATGGACATCTTCCTTTTTTAAGGGCTGATCACATCGCTAAGTATTGGAGCCAAATGCCTTTTCTGGGGATTTTTCAGGTCTTGCATTCATCGTCGTTGGCCTAAGCGTCGTAGTGACAACAGTAACAGGTATCTCTATGTCAGCTATTTGCACGAATGGAGTAGTGAGAGGAGGTAAGCCAATTCATTTATATCATGGGGTATATATTTTGGTAATGTAGAAATAACTAAACCTGGTTTCTTTTGAAAGTTGAAAGTGATATTAGTATCTCTGTGGCAAATTACCGTTACTTTAAAATCTTTAAAAACATTCAAATTCTCAGGCAACTTTCTCCTCAATTAAGACAAACTATTGTCTTGGAATCAGTCTCTGATCCATTTCCTGTGATTGAAACTGATTGGGAAAATGGACACTGGCCAAGGTGTCTTACTAATAAAAATGACTGGCATTTATATGTATGGCTGCATTAATCCATCCTGTGGATTATCTCATGATTATCTCAACAACTGCATGAGATTGGTAGTGCAGGTATTATTATTGACATTTTGTAGATAAGAAAACTGAGGCTCAGAAAGATAATGATCGTCAAAAGGAGGAGTCAAATTCAGGCCTGCTTGACTTCAAGTCCAAAAGCCATTATGTCAAGGCTACCCTTCTTGGTAGAAAGTTCTATCGTTGTGCAATGGTGAAAAGCAGGAGATTCCCCTGACACAAGCATCCCTGGTTGTCTTCATTCTACTTCATCCTACACTTTCAATCCTGAGAACTTCTCCCCACATTTACACCTACTGTCTCCAGTATTCACCTACCGCTCCATACTACCAATGGCAAAGAGGCGTGGGAAATTAAATTCTAAAGCTTCAATCAAGGCTTTATGAATAGGGTTGATCCCAGGTATAGTTCTGAAGTAAGTAAAGTTCATCAAAATGCTCTTTCATCCTCCTTTCCATGACCTCCTTTCTCATCCAATACCCTTAATCTGTCCTCTAGATGACTGAAGCTTGCATCATTGTTTTTTGCCTTTCTCTTACAAGCACATAGCACAGTGCCTGGCACATAGTAGGTGTACCACCTGACTTCCCTTGTTAAGCTTACGTTTTATGCTTTTGCAATAGCTAGGTGGCATAGTGGCTACAATTCTGGACCTGGAGTTAGGGATATCTGAGTTCAGCTCTGACCTCAGGCTGTTACAAATTGTGTGACCCTAGGGAAGTCACTTAGATAAAAACTGTCTGCTTCAGTTTCCTCATCTGAAAAAATGGGGATAACAATAGCACCTACCTCCCTAAGGTGCCATGAGGATAAAATGAGCTAAAGTTTGTAAGGCACTTTACAAACCTTAAAGAGCTATATAAATGATACATATTTTTATTGTGATTTCCTCAGTGTCAAGGTGACTAACTAGGTATTTAGGTATGCTAATCAATAGTAAGGTGCTAACGTGAGACAATAGCTTAAAGAGCAACCTTGTAGCTCAGTGCCTGCCACACAGTAAGGGCTTACTTAATAAATGCTTGCTGAGAGCATATTTGCCTTTTAATTGAGATTTTTAAAACATGTTGATTCTTTTTGTTTTGATTTCACTTCATTTTCTGATATATACCACTGTCCTCCCCAACACAGAGTTATCCTTCCCTTACAAAAAAGAACAAGAAGGGGGGGGGGAAGCATTTCAGCAAAACTAACCAGCATATCAATCAGATCCAACAGATATGCAGTGTTTCATGTCCGTAGTCATCCACCTCTTCAAAGAAGGGAGGGAAGTTCATTCTCATTTCTTCTTTGAGAGCTAGAGTAGTCACTCTAATTACCCAGCATTCATTAACTTGCACTTTTGATTCCTTAACCTAAAAAAAATTCTTCCAATAATGTGAATTTCAGAGCAGTAAAGAAGATATTCTGAGGAAGGAGGGGCCTTTTAAAGGCCCTACTTAACTCATTCTGTACTTTCTCTCTTCCCATATTTAATAATAATAATTGGCACTTACATAGCTTTAAGATTTGTAAAATATAAATACACTCACACATATAGGTATGCATCCGTAGATATATATGCATATATGGGGTGACTAGGTGGTGCAGTGGATAAAGTATCAAGCTTGAAGTGAAGAAGACTCATCAAATCTGGCCTCAGAACAGTTCCTAGCCGTGTGACTCTAGGCAAGTCACCTAACCCTGTTTGCCTCAGTTTCCTCATCTGTAATATGAGCTAAAGAAGGAAATGGCAAACCACTCTAGTATCTTTGCCAAAAAAAACTCAAACGGGGTCATGAAGAGTCAGACATGACTGAAATGGCTGAACAACAAAAATATGCATGTATATACACACATATTATTTCATTGGATCCACATAAAAATCTTGTGAGAGGTGCTATTATTCACCCCATTTTGTAGATGAGCAAATGAAGGTTTATAAGAGACACTTGGAAGACAACATAGGACAATAGTCTGTCAAGCCAAGGGATCTAGAAGACCTGAGTTCAAATCCTACTTCTAACACCCTACCTACCTGTTCTGGGGAAGCCACTTAATCTCCCTGAGCCTCAGTTTCCACATCTGTAAAATGAGGGCTTTGGACTAAATGGTCTCCGAAGTCTCTTCCAGTTCTAGATCCCATGGCCCTGTGACTGATGAACCTATTTCTTTCCCAGAGTCACACAACTAGTAGTCCCTGTGGAGACTGAATCCAGATCCCCCTGTCTTCAAGTCCAACATTCAAGTCATCATCCCTCACTGCCCCTCAAAGTGTGGTCCTGGAGTAGAGGGAATTTCTGTATTCTAGCTTGTAATATTCAAGCTTTTTTTTAAAATGGAATTTTCATTGATTGGCACTTCATAGGGCACCTAATCAGCCCTTATGAGCTCCTTATGTACCAAGAGGCATCATTACTGTACACAACTACTAGTCCTATGCCTGTAAGGGCATTAATAGCCATTAAACACTTTCTATGCCTCAGGGGGCAGCTATTAATTAAATCATAGAATCATGCAATCTCAGAGTTGGAAATGACCTTAGAGCTCAGAGGACATCTAATTCAACGCCCTGCTGAGGCATGAATCTCCTCTACAGAATTCCCACAGAGTAGCCCCTTCCCCTTAAAGAGGTTACTCTGCTTATTTACTTCCAGTAATGAAAAACTCTCTATCTCTGAGCTTCTTTACCTTTCCCCAATGCCAGCCTCGCCCAGCGTCCACATTTGGACGCACACATGGGTGCTGTCTAAATCCATACGCTCCTGGAGTAAAAAAGGAAATTCAAGACCAATATTAAAGAATGACTGAGGGTACACAGCATTGGGCTGGAATATAACAGATGTTTCTGAGATGATAAAATCATATTGGTGAAATTATATTTTGGGGAGCTCTTACATGAAGGAATTCTATAATAAATTATTTTGTAAATCAAAGAATTATTTCATAGAATGACTAATGATTTCATAATTCACCTTTGTGTGAATCTAGATTTTCACATATTGGTTGAGTTTAAAGGAAGTTACACTTATGCTGGCACAGTGGATAGAGTGCCAGCCCCAGAGTCAAGAGGACCTGAGTTCAAATCTAGCCTCAACTCTTACTAACTGTGTGGCTCTAGGCAAATCATTTAATCTCTGTTAGCTTCAGTTTCCTCAGCTGTAAAATGGTGATCACAATAATACCTAAATTCAGGAAGATGAATCTTTCTTTGTTCAAGTCCAGCCTCAGACACTTCCTAGCTGTGACCCTGGGCAATTCACTTCACCCTGTTTGCCTCAGTTTTCTCTTCTGTAAAATGAGCTAGATAAGGAAATGGCAAGCCACTCTAGTATCTGGGATCACAAAGAGTCAAACATGATTAATCGACTAAATAACAACATCTATGCTGGACTCCTTACAAAACAGAGACAGACCAGGTCCTTCCTCAAATTCCCACCTAGGGAGGGGGAATAGATTGTGATTTTATCTGCATGTAGAACTCCCAGGTGAGAAAAATCCTTTTACTAATGCATATTGGTAACTTCTTCACAATTTATAGACTTCAAGAGTTGCCCAGAAGACTCAGGAGTTAAGTGACTCATCCATGGTCACACAAATGGCATATTTTAGAAGCAATACTTGAACTCACAGCTTCCTGGCTCCAAGGCCAATTGTCTATCCATTATACTACACTGCCTCTAGGCCCCTGTGATTATGAGGAAGTTGCTACATTTTCATTGGAATATTTAGAATTCCAAGTTCAATACAATTAGTCACCAAATGGACTCTTGGAGAAATCCACTTGTGTAAAATAATGTTCTCTCTCTGTTATAGGTGGGGCTTACTATCTCATTTCTAGAAGCTTGGGGCCAGAATTTGGTGGCTCCATAGGCCTCATCTTTGCTTTTGCCAATGCAGTGGCTGTCGCTATGTATGTAGTGGGATTCGCTGAAACCGTGGTTGACCTTCTTGCGGTAAATTACAATTAGGGGTGTTTTTTTTTCCTTTGGGCTGGAGAATTAGGTCTTTTAGTTTCTTTAGGGTACTAGATAGTACCTTGCACTGAGTAAGCATGTAACAAATGCTTGTTGAACTGAATTGAATTTAGAACAAATTCTGCCTATACAAGAACAAGGCAAAATGGGCTTAAACTGTAAAACAGTAAGGTATGTCAAATAGAACAGAGATTCCTAATTTGCAGTAAATGGTTACCTCCAGAAATGGAAAGAAATGTTGGGAAAATAACTATATTCCAATGGTCAAATCAAGTCAACAAGCATTTATTTAGCAGCTACTATGTGCCAGGTACAGTACTAAGTATAGAGGATACAAAAAACCAAAAAGACAAAAAACATTCCCTGCTCTCAAGTTCACAATCTAATTGGGGGAGGAGGGGGAGAAGACAACATGCAAACCACTATGTACGACCAAGATATGCACAGGATAAATTTGAGACAATCACACAGGAGAGGGACTAGTATTAAGGAGGAATGGGAAAGTCTTCTTGAAGAAGGTAGGACTCGAAGGAAATCAGGGTTAAAAAGTAGTAGTGTTAGTGAAAAAAATTCATAGACTGGAGACAGATCAACTTTATGATACTTTAAAAATGCTGCTATGTAAGTTTTTTTATTAAAAAAATCTTATATTTTATTTCTTATGTGCAAATGCATGACAAACTCTAGAATATATTTTCTTTCATAGTGAATAGGGGATACGGGAAGGTTTACTGAGAGCTAAGGAAGATGGGGATGACATAGATTGGGAGCCCCTCCCTGAATCAAGAGGCCCCTGCTTCAGAAGTTTGTGGAGTCCTCCAGGTCAGATTCTCACCAGTCTGGCATGGTGAAAGGATAGGTTTCCTATGAGTCAAGGGGACATTTTAGTTAATGTGCAAATCTCCCAGTGAACACAGGGTCCTTGAGGACACAGGTTTTATTTTTGTCCTCATATCTCCAGTACCTGGCATAGTGCCTAACACATGGTAGGTAGGCATATAATAAATACTTGTTGAATTAAATTGAATTGAAATGGTGATAGGACCATAGGATCCCCTAGGCCTTCACCCCTATGTAAAGGCTGGAGACCATTATTCCTCTCTCCACCTCATAAAAACTATTCATTTTTCTCCCTGAATAGAGTCCCTCCCCCATCAATGGTGAGTTTTTAATATTTAATCCTTGGGTTTCTATTGCCTCTCCCTGCCCCAAAGGATTCATATTTGACCAAAGCAAGATCAAAGCATGGATTGTTGGATTTATTGGACCAAAGGATCATAGATCTAGAGAGGGGAGGGATGTCAGATAATCTACTCCACTTCCTCATTTTACAGATGAGGAAACTGAGGACCAAGGAGATTAAGTGACTGTAACTCATTTGTACAAAAGTACCTTTCTTGAGAACCAAATGAATAAACAAGTGAAATATAGATATATATGTATATACACACATGTATTATGTATATATATACATATATGTGTACATGTGTACATATATGTGTGTATGGATATGTAGATGTATATCACAACAGTTAGCATCTTTAATATATACATTTTCAGATATATTACTTAGCAAGTCTTTAAGCAGGTATTTGTTTTCTCCTCCTTACATTTTAATTTAGCCATTTTCTCTCAATTCAGGAGTTCAAAAAACCTCCAACAAAGTGGCATTCTTCCCAAACTGAGCAGGCTGCCCCTTTTACGGTGAATTCCCCTTATCTGATGTTATGATAGCTTCCCCCCAAAAGTAAAGAGGATGGACTCCTAAGATTCCAGCTCCTAACCTTATGTCTCAAGGGCATATAATCACAGGAAACAAGACTTATAAGGGTTTTTTTTAATTCCCTAAAATTGATCAATCCATCATTTTCTTTAATTTCACATTGTCTGCAGACAGAGATTCATAGTATCTCTGCTTCCCTTTAATTGTATTAATAACACCTATCTGCAAGAAACAGTGTTCACAATAGTACTTATTATTCTTTTCTAGGAGAGCAACTCAATAATGGTGGATAAAAGCAACGACATCAGAATAATAGGTTCCATTACAGTGGTGATTCTTTTAGGTATTTCGGTGGCCGGAATGGAATGGGAAGCCAAGGTGAATTTTTCAAAATGATGTATCAATAGCTGCCAGTCCACTTCTGAACAAATTACAGCAGGCCAGGAGAGAGGCAAAGAGAACCATATGCTCGAAGAGAATTGCTCAGTTATTACTTGTCATGGCAACAAGGGCGATTTAAAGCTGGGTAGAACATAAGACCCTCCAAAGTGCTGGGCTCAGGCAGAGTCAGAACACGATGTCCATGTGCTACAGGCCCTCTTTGTTTCCTAGGGGCACTTCCAGCAGCATCTCACACACAAGGTCCACCTCCTCCTTCCCACCCCCCAGCCTCCTAGAGCCTGGCTCATTCTAGCTACTTGTACCTCTCACCATTCTCCCCACCCTTCTACCCCCACACCAGCTATTTCGCTTCTGGCTCTCATGTTTTACTTTCACACTCTATCTTGTAGTAAATAATTATTTGTGGTCATGTCATCTTCCCTACTAAGCTGTTAGTTCTGTGAGGCTTGAGACTAGGTCATATCCTTCATTGAAATCCCCAAGCTCCCCTAATACAGCGCCTTGCACGTAGTCAGTGCTCAATACATGTTTGCTGAGTGAATGAGTTATAATTGGTGCAGCCCATAAGAATTGTTAAGAAGGTGAGAGGGTGTGTGGATGACAGCAGATAACCACCTCCCTCCCTCACACGCAGACCTATGACACCATGGCAGAGGAGTAATATGCTTTTCGGAAGTATAATCTGAGGATGCCACAGGTTCCGGGCTACACAGGAGCACCTCAGAATTTCCCCACCTCCACCCTGACCTATAATTTCATTGGTACAGCAAGCTTCCAGTATGGAACCTCCCTCCACCAATACACATTGGCAACTCCTCTATAATTATAGTTTTAGAAATTTCTCAACCCCAAATTATAGAATTTGAGAGTAGAAAGGGATCTCAGTGGCCAGCTAGGCGAACCCATACACAAAAGGAATTTCTTCTATAATGTATCAGCCAAGTGATGGTCTAATCTCTACTTAAAGACCTCCATGGAGAGGAAACCTAAAATTTTTTGAGGCAGGAAATTCCACTTTGGGACAATTTTTGTGGTTGGGAAGTTTTTACTGACATCCAGCCTCAATTTGCTTCTTCCAGACTTCTACCCATTCCTCCTGGTTCCATCCTCTGAGGCCAAATAGAACTTGTTTAATCCCTCTTCCATGTAACATCACATATTGAAGACAGCTTTTACTTTACCCTTGAGTTTTCTTTTCTCTAGGCTAACATGTTCAATTCCTTCAAGTGATCCTCAAATGTCATGGACACAAGAACCTTCATCATCATCATTGCCTCCCTTGAAACACTCTGGCATATCAACATCCTTCTTAAACCCTGCACCAACAATTGAACATAATTTTCTAGACGAGGTCTGAAGAGTGCATAGTATAATGGGACTATTGCCTTCCTATTTCTAGATGCTTTGGCCTTCTTTAAGTAGCTCAAAATCAAGGTAGCCTTTTTGGCTGCCATATCATACTGCAACTCACATTCAGCTTGTAATTCACTAAAGACCCCAAATTATTTCCAGAAAAACTGCTATCTAACCATGCCTCCCTCCTCCTATTTCTATAAAGCTGGTCTTCTTGTACCCAGCTGCAAAATTTTACATTATCCCTAATGATTTCCATCTTTTAAAAATTAAGCCCAATGCTTTAACCTGTTAAGATCCTTTTGAATTATATGTCTTCTAGTGTGTTGACTATCCCTCCACACTTTGTGGCATTTATAAATTTGATGAATACACTATCTGTGTCTTTGTTCAAGTCATTGTTAAAAATTTAAACTGCACAGGGCCAAGCACAGATCTCTGGATACTCCATTGGTAACCTTCTTCCAAGTCGACATTGAATAATTAACAACCTCTCCTTGAATCCAGTTATCCAACAATTTCTGTATCTATCAGATTACATTATCATCTAACCCCTCTCTACCTTCTGCATGAGAATATAATGATATCCTTTATCAGAAGTTTTGCTAAAATCTAGGCAAATTATGTCCATAGCATTCCCCTCATGTACTGATATAAAAAACATAAACAAGATTATTCTGCATGGTGGCTCTTTTTAATCACTGCATTTCTGACTAATAATAATGATAATAATAATAGTTATGGCTATTATTTAGATAGTACTTTAAAGTTTGGAATTTTGATCACATACATTCTTCTGCTAAAAAAAAATCTTCAGTATCTCCCAATTGCCTTCAAAGTTAAGTATAAACTCATTTTCCTTACAGTCAAGGTTCATCATAAATTGACCATTTATCTTTCTAGTCTTATATTAATTCATCTCCATAAATTCCAGTGGAATTGCTCTACTCTTTATCCCTTACATGTGTGATTTACTCTCCCACCTCTGCTTTTGCTCACACAATTCCATGTACCTGGAACACTACCAGCCCTCACCCCGTTTGTCTATTACATTCCTTGAAGCCTGATTTAAATGCATAACCTTCATGAGGTCTCCCTTGAATCCCCCTTGAAGGTAATAACTTTTCCCTTCAATTTTCCTAGAACATTTTATTACCTCTCTAATGCACCTATTACTTGGTTTTAATCTATTATGGTTTTCTATAGTTGCTTCTTATCATCCTGCTAGAGTGTAAGCTTCATGAGGGAAGGGGATTTTGTCTTATCTGAATCTTATATTGCACCTAGTATAATGCTCTGAACACATTTTTTAACGTTTGTTCAATGAATGAATGAATTCTGGTGTGTATGTATTTTAAAAACTGACCCATTACTTTGTAGTCCTCCAGCACAGTCTTTGCACAAGACAGGATAAGAACAAATCCAGTTATTTTCTAAAATAGAGACAACAAAGCAATGACAAAGTAAGATCTATCCGTCTTCTCCTCATCCAAAAGACTTGCTTAAATTCAATGGTCTAATTTGAATTTCTTTTTCCAGGCACAAGTGATACTTCTCATTATCCTTCTCATTGCAATTGTAAATTTCTTCATTGGAACTGTCATTCCCTCCAATCAGGAGAAGAAATCCAGGGGTTTTTTTAATTACCAAGGTAAGTGCTGCTAAGACTTTCTGATTTTGAATGTTCCAGTTCTTTTTTATGAGCCACCATCATCCTATTTTGGGAACCGAGAACAAACATGAGTGAAGGTCAACTGATGTAAGTACACTGCAACCACTGTGAAACCACAGTACAATGCAAGCTTCTATGTTTCTTTCTTCCTGAAAAAAAATCCCTCAAAATATTTTACTCTACTATAGCTATAACAGCAAGCATTTAGATAGTGTTTTAAGATTTGCAAAGCACTTTACAAATACTTTTTAATTTGACCCTCACAACAACCCTGTGAGGTAGGTACTATTATTATTCCCATTTTATAGATGAGGAAACTGAGGCATAGAGAGACATTAAGTGACTTGCTCAGGGTCACACAGCTAATAAGTGTTTGAAGCTGGATTTGGATTTCTGATTCCGTCACTCTATCCACTGTGCCACCTAGCTACCATAATTTATTACACTGTCCTCTAAGGTCTTGTAACCATATTAGGGCACTAATCAGGTTTCCAAGCATAAAGAAATCACAAAATCTCTAAGTCAGAGGAACTGTCTAGAAGTCATCATAGTTCAACTTCCCACTCCATCTAGGAATCTTTTTGATAACATCTCTGATGGGTCTCCCTCTGGTTTTTCCTGAAAATCCTCCTGTGACAAGGAGCCTATATAAAACTGCAATCAAAGAAGCCTGCCACAGTATCATCATCGGTCATAAAGTTCATCCTTTCTCTTTCCTAACATCCAAATCTCTTTCACCAACTCCCAACTCACACATATCCATCCAGTCTTTCCCACCTGCCCATTCTTGCTTACTCAGGAATCTCTGTGCTAGCTGCATATGAACTATGGGCTGGAGGAATGAACATGGAGTCAGAGAACTTAGATCATAATCCTGGTTGTTCTACTTCCCATCTGGAGAACCTTGGGCAAGTCTTCCTGCTTCTACATGAATTTTGTCATCTGTACTAAGGGTGTTGGACTAGACGTTCTTTAAGGTTCCTTCTCATCTAAGATCTCTGTTCCTATGATCCTGGGACTTCTGTTTTCTCATTTTGTTATCATTTTTTCTTCCCTTTTTGCCCTGCTTCCCCCTGCCCCATTTACAATGTATATGAGCATAGGCATGCACATGTGTGCCTATGGGTGTATGTGTGAGTGTGCATGTTGAGAAACAAGAGTACTAGACCTGGAGTCAGGAGATCTGATACTTGCCCCCACCTACCTCAAAGGACTGTTGTTAGGATCAAGTGAAAGGGAAAATCCATTATATAAATGAGTTGTTATTTTATGTTTTCATACTCTCTCCTCCCTTTTTTTGTTTCTTGCACATCCGTTTTCCTTTCCTTATGTTCTGTTATTCTTTGTGCCTTCAGGAATTTTTCTCTGATTTCTTTTCATTTCTATTTTTATTTCTGCCTCTCCAGTTTCTTCTTTCTTTCTATTTTTCAATCTTTCTTTTTTTCTTCCCTTTTCTCCTTTACCATGCTCTATTTCCTTTCATTTTAATAATGAACTCAACTCCAGCTGTATTTAGGACAATTTGTGTAGTGATCATAATAAGATCATTTCTATAGTTCTTGGAGATAATTTTTCACACAAAAATTCTATGAAGTTCCAGTATTATTATACCTGTTTTATGGATGAGGAAACCAAGGTGCAGAAAGGATTAAATGACTTGCCCATAGTGACAAAGTCAGCTGAGACTCAAGCTCAGCTGTTTTGACTCTAAAATCATTGCTATTTTCCACCATATAATGGCAGGCTCTTATAATCTTATTCACTCTAGGGCAGAATACAATGTAAGGAAGCTTAAGGATCTTGGATCCTACCCAATGGGAAATTAGTCACTGAAGTAACAAGAAGATCTCATTAGAAGTTAGTCTTTGGCCATAAAATAGTCTCAGGTCATAAACCTCAAGGATATCATTGGAATGAGGTTTCAGCACATTTACAAATGTGTGTGTTAGGTATATCTGTGCATGTGTAAATGGACACATGAAGAGAAGCAGTGTAGTTTAGTGGCTAGAGAGCTGGGCCTTCTTAGGAGGAGCCAAGTTCAAGGCCTGCCTCTGACACATTCTGGCCATTTGACACTGAGCAAGTAATTTAACCTCAAGCAATTATCAGATAGTATAAATGACAGCACAGGTGCAATTAATTCAATTTAATTTTAATTATTTAATTTATTAAATTATTTTAATTATATTTAAATAATTGGAGAAATATAAATTGTTCATAGGTAGGCAGGACCAATATAATAAAAATGACAATTTCACCTAAACTAATTTATATATTCAATGCCATCCCAATTAAATTAGCAAAAAAATTATTTTACTGAATTAAAAAAATAATAACAGAATTTATCTGAAAGAAGAAAAAGTCATGAATATCAAAGGAACTAATGAAAAAAATGTAAAGGAAGGAAGTTTAGCAGTACCAGATCTTGAACTATATTATAAGGCAGTAATTATCAAAACTATCTGATACTGGCTAAGTAATAGAAAGGTAGATCAGTTTGGACATACAATTTTCAGCAACAAACAAATATAGTAATCTTGTATTTGACAAGTATAAAGACTTAAGTTTTGAGGATTAGAATTCATTATTTGGTAAAAAAAAATATTGGGAAAACTGAAAACAAATCTGCATTAGAAGAATGATTTTTCTCCCCAGGAGTTCCCTATACCTACAGTATGAATCTATGGGTCCAGTATTTTATACACACACACACACACACACACACACACACACACACACACACACACACACACAAACCCAGAAGTAAATGTGCAGATAGAGTATATATTAAACATTTACTATGTCCTAGGAACTGTGTAAGTGTTCTATCCCTTCCTAAGAGGCAGTGTCACATGGCAGAAAAAGCCACAAATTCAGTCAGGTGTCCTGGACCCAAATCCTGGCTCTCTTAGTTACTATATGAATGGCCTTTGGAAAGACATGGCACCTCTGTGGGCCACATTCTCCTTATTTGAAAAATTGGGGCTTGGCCTCTATCATCTCTAGGGACTCTTTTAGTTCCAAATTGCCTGATCTTTCTTTCTGTTCCTCAGGGACAAAAAAGTTAGGAAGCTTTAACCCTGGTGAAATCTGGCATTGCTGAGGTGTCAGAGGGGGATGGGGTATTTTCTGAGGACATAAACTGAGCAGAGTGATACGCTAAGTCATGGTCTCATGGCAAATATGATGTTCATTAAGAAATTGACCAAGTCCATCAAGCTCATTCTATTTTGGAGCTAGGAATTATACTAAGTCAGGCTTATAGACATAAAAGGCTTTTAAAATTCCCTAATCTTTGAAAACTATCCAAGTGATAAATTTACCTGTCATCTGTGTTGCAGCATCTATCTTTGCTGAAAACTTTGGACCAAGCTTCACAAAAGGAGAAGGCTTCTTCTCTGTCTTTGCCATATTTTTCCCAGCAGCTACTGGCATTCTTGCTGGAGCTAACATCTCTGGAGATTTGGAGGTAGGTTACCTTCTCTGCTTTGTAGTCCTAGGGTTGTGGGAGTAAGATACCAGATATTTAGTAATAAGAACACTATATACCATTTCAAGATAGAAATGATTGTGCAAAGTCACCTGGTTATTTTTAAATGATCTGGGATTTAATTGTTAATTTTCTATGCTACTTCTAATTCCCAGAATGACAAACCCTTTAGTCCTCTAGTGGGAAAGCTAAGGCATACTGAAGTTTTGATGAACCTACATTAATTAATTTTTAAAGTATAAAAAAACTTGTTAAATTTTGTTTCAATATTATTTTAAAAACTTATGCACTAATCATGAGCAAAGAAAAGAAAAAGTCTTTTATTTGTAGATATCATTTTAGTATACTTAGAAAACCCAGAGAATCAGCAAAGAATCTAACCAAAAAACTAATAATTTCAACAAGGATACAAAATGAATCCATTAAAATTTTTATCATTTCTATATAGTGCTAACAAAAACCAGGAATAAAAACAATAAAAGAAATTCCATTCAAAATAACCACAAAATATGCAAAATATCTGAAAGCTATCCTACCAACACACATAATATAAATAAGATTGTAAAAGTTCCTTTTTCTTTTTGGTGAGGTGATCAGGGTTAAGTGACTTACCCTGGGTCACACCGCTAGTAAGTGTCAAGTGTCTGAGGCTGGATTTGAACTCAGGTCCTCCTGACTCCAAGGCCAGACCTCTAACCACTGTACTGCCTAGCTCCCTCAAAAGTTCCTTTTTCTATAGAGATAATGGTAAACTTAAATAATTGGAGAAAGATTTGCTGTTCATGGCAAGGCAAATGTCAAGTAAAAATGACAATACTACACATAAATTAATGTGAAAAAGTACAAGTGAGGGGGCATAGCATGGTCAGCTTTCAAATTATATTTGATACTGATCAAAACACACTGGAACAGACTAGATAAGGAAGAAACAAAAATAATCAAAAATAGTATCCCAATGATTGGTAATACAAGAACATAAACTATTGGGAGAATAACTCCTTTTTTTTTGACAAGAACTGCTGGAACAATTGAAAAATACTTTGGCAAAAATTCAGTTTAGATCAACAGTTTACACCATATACCAAAATATGCTCAAACTGAATACGCAGCCTGAGTATAAAAGGTAATACCATAAAAATGTTAGAAAGGAATGAGAATATTTACCTTACCTACCTATGGTTAAGGGGAGAATTCTTTTTGTTTTTGTTTTTAATATTTATTTCTTTATTTTTAGTTTTCAACATTCACTTTTATAAGATTTTGAGTTTTCAATTTTCTTCCCCTTCTTCCCCTTACCCCTCCCCATGATGGCCTGCAATCTGATATAGGCCACACATGTACAATCATATTAAACATATTTTGACATTAGTCATGTTGTAAAGAAGAATTAGAAGCAAAGGGGAAAACCATGAGAAAGAAAAAAAATGGAAAACTAGTATGTTTCAATCTGCGTTCAGACTCCATAGTTCTTTCTCTGGATGTAGATAACATTTTCTATCATGAAACTTTTGGAGATGTCTTAGATCCTTGCATTGCTGAGAAGAGCTAATTCTATCAAAGTGTCTGTTACTGTGCACAACATTCTCCTGGTTCTGCTCACTTCACTCAACATCAGTCCATACAAGTCTTTCCAGGTTTTTCTGAAGTCTGCTTGCTCATCATTTCTTATAGCACAATAATATCCCATTACATTCATATACCACAACTTGTTCAGCCATTCACCAATTGATGGGTACCCCCTCAATTTTCAGTTCTTTGCCACCACAGAAAAAGCTGCTATAAATATTTTTGTACATGTGGGTCCTTTTCCCATTTGTATGATCTCTTTGGGATACAACCCTAGAAGCGCTATTGCTGGATCAAAGGGTATGCTCAATTTTATAGCCCTTTGGGTATACTTCCAAATTGCTCTCCAAAATGGTTAGATCAATTCACAACTTCACCAACAATGCATGAATGTTCCAATTTTCCCACATCTTCTCCAACATTTATTATTTTCTTGTTTTGTCACGTTAGCTAATCTGATGGTTATGATGTGGTACCTCAGAATTATTTTGACTTGCATTTCCCTAATCAATAGTGATTTAGAGCGTTTTTTTTTTGTATAACTATAGGTAGCTTTAATTTCTTCATCTGAAAACGGCCTGTTCCTATCCTTTGACCATTTATCAACTGGAGAATGACTTGTGTTCTTATAAATTTGACTTAGTTCTCTATATATTTTAGAAATAAGGTCCTTGTCGGAGACACTGGTTGTAAAAAATTCTTTCCCAGTTTTCTGCTTCCCTCATAATCTTGGTTGTATTGGCTTTGTTTGTGCAAAAAATTCAATTTAATGTAATCAAAATTATCCATTTTGCATTTCATTATGTTCTTTATCTCTTTTTGGTCATAAATTCTTCTGTTCTCCATAAATTTGACAGGCAAGCTATTCCTTGCTCTCCCAGTTTGTTTCTAGTATCAGCCTTTATATTTAAATCTGTACTTGCTTTGACTTTATTTTGGTATATGGTGTAAGATGTCAGATTATGCCTAGTTTCTGCCATACTCTTTTCCAGTTTTCCCAGCAGTTTTTGTCAAATAGCGAGTTGTTATAACAGAAGCTGGGGTCTTTGGGTTTATCAAACAGTAGATTACTAGAATTCTTAACTATGTAAAGGATGGGAGAGATCATAATAATAAATATATAATTTTTACTATATAAATTTGAAAATAAGTAAATTTGAAAAATTAACTACATAAATTTGCACAAATATTATCAGTGGAGGTAGAACTAGAAAGGGAAATAGAATTTTAAAAATTGATTCAAGTACCACTGATAAAGGCCTGATATCCAAAATATATAGGGATTTTAAGGAAATATGTAACACCAATAGATATTTCCCAGTATTTAAGTGGCCAAAGGGAATAAGAATTGCAAATTTTAAATGGCTACATGAAACCATACCCCAAACCACTAGCAGAAAGAGAAATTCAAATTAAGAGAAATTCAAGGTTTCACTTCACACCATGCAAATCGGCAAATATGGCAAAAGATGATGGAAACAATAAATGTGGGAGAAATGTGGGAAGATGGGCATAGTGGTACACCATTGATGAGGACGTGAAAGGGTCCAATGAATCTGCATGTCAGTTTATAATTACGCAATGAAAATGGTTAAGTTGTCTATACTCTTTGACCCAGTGATCCTACCCCAAAGAAATAAAAAACTGAAATAAAACCCCAATAGATACCAGAATATTCATAGCAGCACTCTTTGGGTTGGCAAGGAACTCTAAACAAAGTAGAGGCCCATCAGTTGTGGAATGACTGAAAAAAAAAGATGATACATGAATATAATGGAATATTAATATGCAGTAAAAAATAACAAATACAAGAAATGAGAAAAACATGGGAAGAGTTAAATGAAGTGATTCAGAGTGAAATAAGCAGAACAAAGAGAATATACACAATGTAAATGAAAATATCATTGAAATTTGATACTTAAAGAACCAATTATAATTGAAAGGCATATAATGAAATATTCCTCCCCATTCATGGCATTACATACAGGTGATGGACTAGTAGTGCAAAATATTATATATATTGTCTGGTATGGTTATTTGTATCAGGTGGTTTTGCTTAAGTGTTTTGTCATAAAGGAGGATTCAGTTGGGAGTGGGAAGTTGGAGAGGGTTGAAATGATAGTACTGTAGAGGCAGAAAGAATCAATAAAACATTTTTTTAAATATCCCAGCATAAGCTTATATTTATCTTCCCCTCCAACATTCTTTCTTGCAGTGATTCCTTAGAGCAGTCCTAGATTTGAATTTTGAGGGAATGGATTTGTTTTTGCCAGTGAAGTTCTTTAACACTGTCACACTATGCCCTCAGGATGTAGCATGGGGACCTTCACCTTCTTTTGTGTCATGGATCCCTTTGATCTGAAACCTATGGGTTCCTCAGAATAACATTTTTAAATGCATAAAATAAAATATGGTGTTACAAAAGAAATCAGTTCCATTAAAATACAGTTGTCAAAACTTTTTAAAAACCAAGATGTTTGTTTGTTTAAAAACCTCTGCTCTTGAAGCTGCCAACAATGTGCCATGGGCCAGTGATCCTTTGTCTGAATGTATCTCCTAAGCCCAGTATACTGCCTGGCACATGGCAACCAGTGTCTAAATAATGCCTGTTGATTGAATGCAGTAGCAGAACCATCCCGTAAGACAAATCTGAATTCAGTAAAGAGAAAATATGAATAATAGTAATGGTAACAATAATTATATTTACATAGCTCTTTACAATTTTCTAAGGCCTGTCATTTATACTAATTGAATTGGTCCCCTAAAAGAATACTGTGAAGTAGCCCTTATTATCTTCAGGACTAAGAGGCATGCCATGAAGACATAGGCAAAATAGTATAATAAGCTGAACTGTGACTTTATGGCAAGTGTGACCTTCACTAGGAAATCAGGCAAATTCAAATTAGTAAAGATGAGCAAAGTAGGGGTCTGAGAATTTAAGTGGTCTGCCGAAGGTCATACAGCTAAGAAATTGAGCTAGAATCTAAACTCAGGTCGTCTGATACCAAGTCCAGTGCGCTGTCCAGGGTCAAAGTACTGTTAATGACTGTGGTTTCACACAATAAAAGTAATAGGAAATAATAGGGGTGTCAACTGTGAAAAGGACTGATAAGTGGGCTCCAGTTTATAGCCATTACATCCATAAAACTCCCTTGAAGCAGGTAGCTGGTGGCAGAGTGGGAATATTCTGTGCCACACCATATATTCCCTTTACTCCAATTCAATTCAAGGAATATTTATCAGATGCTTATTATAGGCAAGGCTGGGCACTCAGATCAAAGCCCCTCCCCCCTTACAAAACAGTTCTTGTCACGAAGGAGCTTTCACTCTTCTACAGAATACAAGGAAAAGAGTGAATAATTTGAAGAGAAAGAGGACACTAATGAGAGGGATGAGGAAAGGCATCCTGGCACCTAAGATGAGCTGTGAAGGAAGCTGAGGACTCTAAAAGGCATTTCAGTCGCATCAGAAAGCCTGTACAAATGCACTGAGGCAGGAGATGGAGATTGAGTTCAGGGTACAGTAAGTAGGACCATTTGGCTAAAATATTGTTGTGTAGCCATTTTTCAGTTGTGTCTAGCTCTTCATGACCCCATTTGGGGTTTTCTTGGCAAAGATACTAGAGTGGTTTGCCATTTCCTCCTCCAGCTCATTTTACAGATGAAGAAACTGAGGTGAACAGAGTTAAGTGACTTGTCAAGGGTCATACAGCTAGTAAGTGCCTGAGGCTGGATTTAAACTCAGGAAGATAAGTATTCCTGACTTCAGGCCTGTCACTCTATCCACTGTGTCATCTAGCTGCTCTTGGCTAAGAGTAGATTAAATTAGTCAGGAGAAGTAATTGAAGTCAGATTGTAAAGGGCTTTAAATGGCAGGATGAAGAATTTGATTTTGTCCTAGTGGTAATAGCAAACCACTGGAAATTTTTGAGCAAGAGAATGACATAGTCAGAAAATTATTTTGGCCCCCTAGGAGTATACATTCTATTAGGAGAGACAACATGTACCTATATAAGACATTCAAAACATGCAAAAAATAAATAAAATGTAATTTTTAAGGGGCATGCATTGGCAGCTGGCTGGGAGAGAGAGAAAGAAATCAGCAAAGGCTTTATGAAGGAATATACATAGATTTTAGTGCATGGAAACTCTGAAGAACAAAGCAGGACTCTTACTGCACAATTATTGTAAGCCATCTTTAAAATTAAAGAAACTTCATAGGGATCCAAGGTGGCATGTAGCTACTAAGGACTAGCTGAATACCAGTCACAAATGAGAGTTTGGTCTCATGTTCCAGGCAAAAATAGGGTCAGCCAAAGATTACAACGACCTGGCTCTGTAAAAAGTACATGCTGTTATATTCAGGCCCATCAAAATTTTCGAGGGGTGTGCCCAGTGTCTTGGAGTAATGCCGATATGATTTTTATACTAGCTTAGTTTTGCTCCTTTATAGACCTCTTTGCCACATGTATTATGTAAGACACAGCTTCTTGTCCCAGCATGTTGAGACTTCTGCCTTTTCCCACACAAATTGAACCAGCCTAACCATTTTTTTTCAAAACCTCACCATCATTTTGTGTCTTAGGATCATGGGGTTTAATAAAAGCCTTTGACATGTGAAAAAATACTTTGGCACCTGAGCAGAAAATGAAAATATCCCCCATCCTCAGAGCTTGCTACTTTTGTCAGTTGGTTGGTTTTTCTGGAATCAAGATACAGGCTGTTTTGCAGATTTGCAAAGACAGAATAAACTCCAGATGATCTCATTTCCTCACTTTATATCACTCTCCTTTCATCCTACCTTTTTTCCCCTTCAAGGACCCACAAGACGCCATCCCCAGAGGAACAATGCTGGCCATTTTTGTCACCACTATTGCCTACCTAGCGGTTGCTATTTGTGTAGGTAAGTAACAGCAATAATAGCTAAAATTCATGTGGTGCTTTGAGGTTTACCAAGGGTTTTATACACATTATCTTGATTGCTCTTCACAACAGCCTAGTAAAGTGAGTGTTATTATCTTCTCCATTTTTACAATAGAGGAAAATAAGGCTTCTAGAGATTAAGTGAACTTAAGTTCCTCCCTGGTGACACAGTAATAGAGGTCAGATTCAAGACTTCCTGCCTCCAAGTCCAATGCTGCTTCCATTATACCAGTTTATGCACCAACCCTCAAATTATTCTCAAGGCTTATTTGAGTCTCCTATGCTTCCTGTCATGCTTGGGCTGCAGAGGATAAAGCTCTCAAAATCTGCAAAATTATTGAAAGCTACTGAGTTTTTATATTGCAAAAAATCTTCCTCCCATTATTATAATCCTGGTGTCTTAGTGTTTTGATTATAATTGTCATAGTTGAAAAGAAACAGACAGACAGATAGCTAGACAGATAGTAAATAAACAGGCAGGCAGAAAGGTGGATAGTTATAGGTACTTATTAGTACTATTTCATATTATTATATATGTCTGTATGTAGACATATGTGTCCACATTTTCATACATATATATATATATATATATATGTATGGGGAACGGTGTGTGTACATACATATATGTGTGTATCTATTTATCTATCTTATTGTCTATACTAGAGAGCTTAGTTTTGCTTCTTCAGACGTTGACTCCAAGACCACTAGGAGAGGCATTAAGGGATTTAGGTTTGCTTTCACTGCCATCAAACACTCCTGAATAGAGCCTATGTGAGAATATCTGGGAAAAGGCAGAGTAACTGGGGGTTGAGGGAATAGTGGGATTGTAGGAGGGCATGGAATTGGACCTAATGGCTCATCCTAGCACTGCTTTCTTTAAAGAGGAAATCTCACTATGGCCACTTGGCTGAGAATCAGAAATTGACCCAGCCCCCATCAGTGTAGGAGACCTGCTCTCATGGCTGGCAGGATTTCGTGACTCTTCCCGCTGTGGCAGCACCTGTTGTTTTTATCCTATCACTCACTGGTAGTACTTAATGTGCAGGAGGCAGAAATCATATTCTTTGCTTAGGAAAAAATTAATGAGGGGGGATGGTTGTTGAGGACCCAAAAAAAAAATTCACCAAAAGCTAAAGATGCTATAGAACCCTGACTGAGCAGCTCTTAGAAAACTCCTGAATTTTATTCCTTCCCTGTTTGCTTCAAAAGAGTAGTAGGAGAGTTTATTCCCCTTAGTTTGACCTCAACAAAAAAAAAGAGAGAGAGATGAAACAGGTTGACTTCTATACAGTCACAAACAGAAATTTTTGTACCACAAACCACATCCAGAATAAGCTGAATGAATTTTGAATTCTGCCCTCATGTAGGTAGGTGGCTAGGTGGTGATGGAATGGGGTAGAAAGAGACCCTCAGATACTAGATAAAAGTCATTGCTGGGGAAGCTGCCTTGTGATAGGTAGGAAAGAGGGAGATAATGGAAGAAATAGAGATAAGACCTCCCCCAGCTACCCATTTGGTAGCTTTCTATTTTAACCATACTTACTAGCCAGGTACAAAGCCCTGCTGCTTCTGGGCTACTAAGTAAATGCTACTAGAGCCCTTTAAATTCAACACCCTGGGGCAAAGAGCCCATCATCCCACCCTGGTAATGTCTGCTAACCGCCTTTCCTAAATAACTGTTTTAGGGATGGGGAGGTTTGCTGAATATTCAGATGTCTTCAAGCAGCTAATGGTACAGTGGATGAGGCCTTTGGGCAAGTCACAACCTCTGTTTCAGTTTCCTCCACTGTAAAATGGGGGTAATAATAGCACCTTTTTCACATCATAGTAGGTACTAAATAAATGCTTATTCCTGTTCCCTTCCACTTCCAGAAAAGGCATTGTTATGGTATTGGGGAGCTTCTATGACTTTTTCTTCTTTTTAAAAATAACAAAAAACAAAAAGATATTTGAATGTTATGTTTTTCAGAAATGAGTTTCCTTTTTAACTTAATTAGAAAAGTCAAGAATGAGGTCCTTTATCAAAGATACGGACCACGTCATAGATGTCCCAGGATCTCTGAACTGGAAGGGACTTCATAGGCTATTTAGCCCAATCCACACTTGAACTAGAATCCTCTTACAACAAGACCTACACATCATCATCTGGCCTTTAATTGAAGGCATCTGGGGGAGGTGTGTGGGGCTCCTGAGGTAGTCTATTCCACTTTGGTAGAACTCCAAATATTACTCACATCAAGACTAAATCTATTTCTCTCAAATTTCCATCTCTTGCTCCTATTTCTACTCTTTGGAGTCAAAACCAGTATGTCCAATCACTCTTCCACATGGCAGCTTTTAAATATTTTTTAAAAAGGCATCATGTCTCCCTACTAACTCTTCACTATGCCAAACATCTCCAATTCTTTGGATGAATCATTCAGCGGCCTGGCTTTAAAATCCTCTACCATCTGGATGTTTTCTAGCTTATCCCATGTCATTAGGAATGGCTCCAGCACCAGCCAGACTAACCCTAAATGCCACATTTTCCCATGAGCCTCTGGGGTAATGTGTATCCCTTGCATTTTTCTCATGGAGGGAGGAGGAACAGTGTAGAGCAATGGTAGATTATTCCTGGAAAATGCATAAGGATCTAGAGCCATAAAAATATTTCTGGACTGCTTTGCTAATGTTTCATGATTTTAGAGCATGAAAGAATCCTAGAAAAGTATCCCAGTCTTCCCATTTTGCAGGAAACTGAGGCTCAGAAAGGTTAAATGAATACCTAAGGTGGCATGGGCTGCAAGCGGCAGAGCAAGGGTTTGAACTCAGGACCTCTGACTCTGAACCCAATGCTCCTGTCTAGTGTACCCACACTGCATGGGGTGGTTTTCTAACAACTAGTAGGGTTCCTAACAATTAGAAGGGTGCAGCAATGGAATGAATACCACTTTAGCTATGTTGGTGCTTAAGAACAGTGACACTATAGTGTTTTTATCATTCTTAATCAAACAATTTCAAACCAGTTAGAATAAAATCCTCCATATGGTTGCCTTCTCTTCTCTAAATCTCTCCCAACCCTGAGGACTTGGCATTCTTCATCTAAGAATGAGAAGTCCCCACTGGGTCAAAGAACTGAGTATCTATCTGCTGGCCATTTCCCAGAAATGAGAAATCAAAGATGCCCAGTGAATAAGGCAGGAAATTCGATGTTTATTTTCAAGAGCTCCTTTCTTTAAAAGGGTTCAAAGAATTTTATAGCTATTATTTATTATGGGGGAGGAGAGGAAAAAAAAGAAGCATAAGACATAGTCTCAGCCCTCCAGGAGCATAAAATTTAGTTCAAGAAACAAGAAACTGATACATTAAAATTAAACTAATGATGCAATACAGCAAAGGATATAAATATGGACCAAATGAGTAGCACAGACTGAATGAATGAATGAACAAATTAATGAAAAGAATATATGAATTGCTTCCTCTGTAATGAGCGCTGTGCAAAGTATCAGGAATACAAATACAAAAGTGAGCTGGTCCCTGCTCTCAAACAGTTTATAATTTAAGGGGAAAGACAACACATATAGTGGAATGGAGGCTGTGAAGGGATTTGGGGTCTGGAAAGTCCCATAGATGGTGAGACAATATGATAGTCAATTGGCACACTCTTTCCAGAGTCAAAAGTAATGTGTTCTAAAGGAAGGGGAAGTCAGTGTTGGGTGGGAATTTTCAGGAAGTTTTTGTAGAGGACAAAAGATCTGAACAGGCCAGGTCATATCCCAGAAATAGAAAAGAATACCTCTTCAATGGACCTCAACTGGATAGGATTTTTTAAAAATTAAGTATTCCCTTTCCTTTCCACAGGAGCCTGTGTTGTCCGAGATGCCACTGGAAATGTGAATGACACAATCATCTCTGGGATGAACTGTAATGGCTCAGCAGCCTGTGGTCTGGGCTACGATTTTTCCAGATGTTTAAACCAAAACTGTCCATATGGTCTAATGAACAACTTCCAGGTTTGAATTTTTATTTTAAAATTTTTGTTGTCCTTGACTGATTGGACTTCAGTTGCCTTAGTTCAATGTAGCTGTTAAGATTTGTATTCAGAAACAGTTAGTCTATGATTCAAGCTTGCCTAAAAGAACTGTTCTTATTAACTCTGAGTACCAGCCAGTACCAGAGTTATGAAGAGTCTCTAGGTAGGCAAGTCATTTTAGATAATAGGAATTCAAACTAGGTGAAATCTTAGAGATCATCTAATCCAAGGCTTTTACTTTTTGGATGAGGAATATCACAAAATAAGTAGAAGTGTCAGGATTTTTACTCAATTCTTCTGACTCCAAACTTAATATTTGGAACAGCCCTCCATCTTCAATTCCAATTCACTGGTGGTGGGAAACTCCCCAGAGAATCTGGGCTGTACTGGAGAAGACTGGGACCCCAACAGGGCTTTGGGACCAATATGACTTACCCAAAGCTTCTCTGATCTGTATTCAAAGCAGATCTCCCAGGGAAGGTCAAGAACTCAGAAGCAGTTAAGTGTGTGATCTCAGAACCACCAATATCCACATACTCATTCCTGGGGTTACCTTGGGAATTCTAAGGTCAGATGGGGAGAAGAAGACCTAGAATCTGGGGAAATGCAGACTACGTAGGCCCCACAGAACAGTGACACTGAGTAGCATTTACTAAGGGAGGTGGAACTTGGTAAATTCCTTCTATTATTCTTTGTAGTAAACTACAAGGTAGGAGGGAGGGGGAGGGGATGAAGGCAGTTTATGTGTATCCTTTCTTTTTAATTTTTTTTCTTTTTATTTTGGACAAATACTAAAACTTAAATACACAATAGAGAAAAGCAAAGAGGGATACTATAAACTCAAATATTGAAAGTTAAATACAAAATAAGAAAAGGAAAAAAAGCATGTCGTGCATAGCAGAACATAAGAGAGGATTCAAAATACATAGTAATAAATTTCCATTTCAAGAAATCCTATATAATTAATACTACGAATTATGTTGAGAGCAGTCCATCTTTTCTTTGCTTCCTTGTAGGTTTTCTTTTGTTATCTGCAGTGCACTTTTTACTTTGTTCTTTTTTCCCTTTCCTTTCCGCCTCCCCCACAAGGCTACAATTATGTGTTTCCTTTCTTATAGATTTGATACAGCTAGAACATATATCACATAGTATGTTGGCTATTTCCCCATGTTGTTGTCCTAAGCAAAAATGACAAGATAGTTCACAATGTAGAGAGACTTAGAGCACACCAAAGAAAGAACTGGGCTCAATCATAACATTTTTATCTAAACACTTCAACGCAAATTCAGAGGCATTGTTTACTTGCCTTCACATTTTAAAAAGTGCTTCACCCAATGTCACCAAATATTTAAGATTTGAAATTATTTGCCAAACGCCCACTTATAAATCCACTATATACAATACAGAACATAAAACAAGTAATTATAAAGTCAGTCTCTTTAGGAATTTATAGTCTAAGATATCCCATAATGACAGTGAAATTAAGGATGCACAAAGATTATTAAAATATATAAATTAAATTTTTTGCATCCAAACAATAGAATTTAAGCCCATTTAGTGTGGTAGTAAGAGAATCAGAAATAAAGGGAATTGGATAATGGGATAGATGATCCCATCGCCACTACCTCTTTTTTTTTTAAAGTGAAAGGGAGGAGAACAGCCAAGTTATATGATTTATTTCATTGATATGGGAAACTCTTAGTGTGGAAACTCCCTCCACCAATGCCATAAGTCTTCAACTTAGAAATAATCATAGATTTCAACTCCAAGGGACCTCAGAGGTCATCCAATTCAGTTCACTAATTGCAAGATAAGAATAATGATGCTCAGAGAAATTACGTGACATTATTACACAGTTACTAAGAGTCAGGGGAAGAATTTGAACAGATTCTACTAAATTCTAATTTCAACCCTCTGTCCAATGGGCCAGCTAACTTTTAATCTTAGAGAGTGCCTGGAGGCATGGATAGTGACTTTCCCAATGGTCACAAAACTAGTATGTCTCCAACCCAGGTCTTTCTTAATCCAAATTTGCTTCTTTACTATCTGCTAAGCCACATTTCCTCTCTTCTAATTAAAGAAGGCTTCAGGGATTGAGGGGGGAAGGCATAATGTTTCAAGGAGTGGAAGACATTCTGAAGATCGGCTATAGCTTTGGAAAAGCCTGTGAGATGACAGACTAGAATAAGAAGGAATGTCTGAGAGTCTTCACAGGCATAGGCAAAAGGGGTTAGAAACAAAAATAATTATCCCAAGAGGCTGGCCAAAGGAGAATTTCTTATCAGTCAACTCTTAATGAATCTATTATCTATTAGAATTGTCCAACAAGAAAAAACAAATTAGCTTGAACAAAGGTATTAGCTGCAAAACTGGCCTTAACTGGGCAGGATCTCATCTTGCATCAGACCCAAAACCACTGTTCAGTAAATACAGAGGAAATAATGAAATATTGAATAACTGAATGATGAAATAGAAAATATTCTTCCATGGGCATGAAGAAGAGAGACTGAAATACAAACATTTTAACATTATAATTCTATTCCCAAAGCCTTATTCAAATGCCATATTTTGTTAGAATGAACTTCCTATCATCTAAGAAAACTCAAATATACCAAAGAGAGGAAAGAACTAGGAAAAAAAAATCCTGGAAGCTTTTGAAATGAGGAAAAGAAAAAAAAACTATTCAGAAGCCATTTGCCAAGAAAATGGAGTTCTAGGAAGTGCAAAGAGCAACATTTATCTTAGGATCTGATTTTTTTTAATTGATGACATAAATCCTGTTTTTTTACATCTATTTGGTGAGCTTCCCTAGTCACCCTTCCCTTACTGTTGATGAGAATTGAACACACACACAAATGTGTGTGTGTGTGTGTGTGTGTGTGTGTGTGTGTGTGTGTGTATTCTAAAAGTCTTAGTGTAGTTTTAAACTAAAATTTTTGCATTTTCTCACAGGGTTGTAAAGGAATACCTACAAGCACAATTTAAATTAGTTGTTATAATCATCACTATATGTTTCATGTATCTGTAGAATGAAGCACCTGAATTTCTTTGCTATTTTGTACTTTTCCCACTGTTTTGGGGGGAAAGTCCAGACATCATCTTGGCCAAATTTAAGGGAAGAAGTTTTGTCCCTCTAGGTCAATAAGAAAAACTACTGGGAGATGTGGGGAGGGAAGGACTGAACATAAAAATCTTGTACCAAATCTTGTACTATAATTTAGCCAAACATTGACTCTTCTAGCTTTCAGAGGGATACCTTGCCCCATATCCATTTCCGATCATGGCCTAGCGTCTCCCTCTACCTTCTCTCTCCTATCTTTGAGTCATTTCTCTGTCTTTGCCAGTATCCTGAATGTATTCACTAGTCAGTCATTGGGAAAAGTTTGGATTCACTTCTGGTTCTAATTAGGTCTATACTAGGGTCCTGTCCACAATGACTTCATCAAAAAGCCCTAAAAAGCCCTCCTTTCTTTTCCTGTTTCCAACCATGTGTCTCCTTTCCAATCTCATACCAAACTGTTTTCTCAGTGGAAGGTATCTTCAGTCATCCAAGATAATAGATGTACCTTTCTGATATGGTGTTGTATGGATTTTTTTTATTCTTTTGGATTAATCTTACATTATTTATTCCAACTGTTGTTGTTTTTAGCCTGGTCTCCATATCTCAACTAGGCTAGAAATTCGGTGGCCACCCATGGGCCCAATTCTAATATTGATTGACATGGGGTTTTAACCTGCTCCATTTTTCTTACCCGAGTCAGTTCAGAGGGACTCAACCATGATGCTAGACTTAATACAGATACCCCAATCAGCTCTTCCCCTACTACAGCTCAGAACTCCTGAACTCAAGAAATCTACCAACCTCAGCCTCCTCCAGTAGCAGGGATTACAGATGTCCATCACTATGCCTGGTCTATTTATTCCTCTTTGGGCTGGAGACCCCTTTCCTTCTCTTAGGCTGTTATCATTCCTCACTTGGTTCCTGAGATATTTAGGTTTCTCTAGAATCTGCTGGTCTAGATATAGACATTTTTCTTTTCTTAAATGCACCCAAGACAATAGTTTGGTTCTTTTCCTAACCCTAGGTCAGGAAAGGGTCAAATGTTCATTGAAGAATAATAGATAGGGCAGATCTGTAACCTTGAATGACTGGAAGTAGCCTCAACTGGAAAAACCAATTTGATTGGAGATTGGACAAGGGACACAAGGTTGAAAACAGGGAAATAAAGGGAGATTTAAGGGCTTTTTTTGTTAGAGTCATGTGGATGGGGCTCTAGTATAAAACTATGAGCCAGAAATGAAGAAGCCAGGCTTCAACTAATGGTTAGTGAATATAACATACTCAGGCTGTTGGCACAGACAAACAAATAAGTCAAAGACAAGAAAAGGACTTCTCAGGTAGGAAAGATGATAGACGAAGACAGTAGGCCAAGATCAAAAACAGATATGGAGAAAGGCATCTTATGGAAGTTGTGCTAGTCAATGTCTGACTAGATTATGGCTATTTTAATGCAAGACTTTCCAGTAACCCATTTCTTTGCTATTTTGTACTTTTCCCACTGTTTTGGGGGGAAAAGTCCAGCCATTATCTTGGCCAAACTTAAGGGAAGAAGTTTTGTCCCTCTAGGTCAGGAAATCCCAGAGAAGAATGAATAGCCCAGAAACTAGGTGAGGACTAGTGGTAGTGAAAGAGAGGAGGGACCCCCAACCCAAATAGATCAGGAGAGGGACCTTAGAAACGATTAAGTCTAATCCTCTCATTTTACATATGTGGAAATGAGGCTTAGAGAGATTAAGAAACATTTCTGAGGCCGCAAGTGTGGAAAATATTGGAACCCAGCTCCTTTGAGTCCCCAGTCCAGCATTCTTTGCACAATTCTAGGCTCCCTGCATCTGGTGATCTGAGCCACCCCATCCCTGGTCCCCAAGACAGTGAGAAAAGTATAACGAGAACAGATTGGGAGCAACATCCACCTACAGAAGCAGTCCCCTTCTTCCAGAAGTATTAACCTTATCCTTACCTGAGCGTTTGTTCTCTCTAAAGGTAATGAGCATGGTCTCAGGATTTGCACCCTTAATCACGGCTGGGATCTTCTCTGCAACTCTCTCCTCTGCTCTGGCCTCTCTTGTCAGTGCACCAAAAGTTTTCCAGGTACTGTATCCCCAGAAACATGATTTTCTTCTCTTTGATTTCTCTCTACGTGTATCCAGCTGAAACGCTTATTCTCACTAGCAATCATTTTCAGAAACATTTTAATGTTTGCATCTGGCCCAAGTGCTCTATCTGCCACATATTCAAGATAGATGCAAATAATATAAAGGATGATAAACTACAGATGCTAACCAGTGCTACAGTATTGTACATCACTTAATCTTTCCAAAAATCTCCTTGTTTAAGAGTCACTTCTGGGTAATGACTATGTGCAGATATAAATGACTGATTTCTCTCCTTTTTCTCCATCAGGCTCTTTGCAAGGACAATATCTACAAAGGTCTTCATTTTTTTGCAAAAGGATATGGGAAAAACAATGAACCTCTAAGAGGATATATTCTCACCTTCATTATTGCCATGGCATTCATTCTGATTGGTTAGTGGGTTTCTTGGTAACACTAAAAGTCAAGGAACACTTTTGAGTATGCATTTGCCTTTATTTCCAGATTTGGAAAGGTAGTTTGAGGTAAAGTAGCATGGTTGAGTGGAAAGAACATTGGCTTTGTAGGCAGAGAACCTGTGTTCAAATCTTGCCTCTGAGGTTTACTACCTGTGTGACCTTGTGCAAATCACTCAACCTGGGCTTTGGTATTCTTATCTGTAAAATAAGAAGGTAGACTCGATAGTTTTAAATCTATGTTTGTTTTCTACCCTACTTTGGTATGTGAAGCTTGCTTAGGAAGGAAATGAGAAAGTATGGAATTTACATAGAACCAAGGAGACATCTGGTGACCTTTTGAGCCTGAGAGAGTACAATGACTTGGCCTTATGACTCTACTCATGTGACTCCTAATATTAAACTCTGAATCACAGAGTCTCAGAGTTGGAAGGATCTCAGAGAACATACCTGACTAAGAATCCTCTATACCATACGCAGAATGTGGTCATCCACATTTATGGCTTGAGAACTTCCAGAGAAGAGAAACCCCCTACAGCTTGAGACAGTCCATTCCACATTTGAATAGTTCATTAGGAAGATTTTCCTCTCAATTTTGATTGATTCTGTTGCCCATTATTTTTTTCTTATTTAAAAAAAGGCCCAGATTCCACTTACATGTGGCAAAAATGAAAACTCATTGAAAGTAGGGACTGTATTTGGTTTTTATCCATTGGGCTACATGTAAGGGTACAGATTGGGATACACCTTTATCTCAAATGTAGCACAATTATTTGCATTAATATGTGCTTAACAGATTTTTGGTGAATTTAATTGAATTGAATCTATGTAACTATGTCTTGGAAGTGGGCAAATGAGTGTCAAAATCTGCACCTGATTACCTTCCCTTACTAAGCAAAATCCCCATTTGGGTCAAACTCACCAGCTCCAGCCTGGATCTCCTTGCTCTACCGTAAGCTATGTTACCATTAGGGTCCCAGTGTGTGTGACAAAGCATTGGCAATGTGGGCTGTAAGAAGCCCTGGCACCTGCACATGTTTACAACATGCAGAACAAACCATTCCTACCTATGACATAATTTAATTAACAGACCTAGTCCCATCACTCTCCCACTGAAGAGGAATTTAACCATAATTACCAAATCTTTACAAGATCACCAAGGATTAGGCAAATATTGCTCTTTCAGATTTCTAGATCAAAGAACAACCTCAAAGAACAAAGTATAGCAATGCCTCACTTACCTGGCATTCTTGGGCTTATTTTCCATGTAAGTAATTTTTCCATATAATTGAAGCTGAATTCTTTAAGTGTCAGATTTAATTTTCATTACTTCATGGAAATCTGTCTAGAACGCAGGACATCCTCCACTACCTCCTTAAGCAGCACCCACTGAATGAACATCTTTTAACTTTTTTGATGACTAAAAGCCATCCTCATCACCATCGACTTCTAATATGTTACAATACGGTACTTTGTCTGTTGTTCCTTTGGTTTTTGGTGTATTCATCAGCAGACTGCCTTGTAAAGCACTGCCTTTTCTAATTTCCTCCTATTTTCCTATGGTCTTAGAAATGACAAGAGCAACATTATTGGAATTGTATGTAACCTGGGCTAATAAGCTCTAATGAAGGCCCTCGATCTTCCTGATTCCTACAAAAGCATTCCTACAAAATATACCAAAGTCCATGGGCTTTGTGACAGTTATTCCAGAGTCTTGGCAACATTTAAAATCCTATCATAACCTTCTGCTTCTTGCCTGTGGTCCAAATGGCAGCCATTGCCAGAAGTCTTACTTCTAGATAAATGAGGAGTCACTGAATGATATTGCCTATATCATATGTACCATGACAGGGTTGAGATTAAGACCTATATTTCCTCTCATTTCAAACCGACTGAATGTTTTGGCCCCAGATATACAAGTAACCCAGAGGAATATATGCCATACAGGGCTCTATAGTGATATAGAATAAGATACGATCTGCATCTAAGTTTTCTTAAAGCCAGGACCAATAGAATTGAGATATGTTCAGGTACATACTGTATATATTTAATAACAGTCTCCATAGGTAAGGGAGAATACTGACAATATACTTTCAAGTTTAAACTGCATTATTAACATTTTCTCCATTGCTTTCTTAAGTCTAGACAATCAACAAAACAATAAACCAAATCCTAATGATTTTTAGCATTTGCTGATTTCTGAGGTGTAAATGTTCACGTTGAAAATTTAATAACCTGTTCTGATGAGCTGGTTACAGCTGATTCCAGCACAGCCACGGGTATGCTCAGAGATCTCTCTGACTGGGAGAGCCTGGTTTCCTGGTATAGAAATCATTTATCAAAAAGGTCTGCATGAAGGTTTTTAAGATTTATGCTTTACCTAGTGCATTATCAAATTGCACTAAAGAAAAGATGGGCTTTTCTTAGTGTACCCACCTTTGAGATACACTGTGAAATAGGTCACTTGTCTGCAACTCCAGTCTTCTCTTTCTCTATTGTTTTCATTCCCTTCACAGTCCTCCTTCACCCAGCTTTTTGTGCTTCTAATGATCTCTCCCTTTGTCAAAAATTAAACTTTAAAAATTAAAGCTTTAAGAACTTAAAGCTTTAAAAATTAAACTTCAAAAATCTTGGACTAATTGGGATTGTTCTTATATTAGTCAGTTATACTTTAATGCAAATTGAAAGCAATGAGTTGCATTTCCCAAGAGTATTTTTGTTTTAAGATTTCCCCCTATCCCAACCTCAACTGTGAAACAAAAGGCATTGCCAATTGTTCAGTTCAGTTCAACAAGAATTATTTGCCAAGTGCCTACTATATGTCAGGCACTGTACAGGATGGGGATACGCAGATTAAAATGAAAACAGTTCTTGACCTGAAGGAGTTTACATTTAAAAAATTAATCCTAAAGAATTAAATTAAAATTCTAAAAAATTAGAAGCATCAATGAGCAAGTAGGGAAAATGTTTGGGGGAGGCAGTGAGACTTCCCGGAGCTTCTGAAATCATACTCTGATTAATGTCAGTCCTGTGTTTATACAAAGCCATACCCAAATCCATTATATATATCCACTACATCAGGGGTTCTTACCCTAAGGTCTGTGAACTTTTCTAAAAAAATTTTTGATAGCTATAATTCAATACAATTGGTTTCCTTTGTATTCTTATGTATTTTATTTAATGCATTTAAGAACATCATTCTGTGAAGGTATCCATAGACTCCAACAGACTGCCTCAGGTGATGAGCCCCTGAATGAGATAGCTAATATATCATTAAAGTTCCTCCTCCCCCTCCATGGTTGGGGCTTCATGATAAGCAGTTTGGTATAGTGGAACAAACACTAAGCTGAGAATTAAGAGAACTGGGTTCTAGCACTTTGTATACATGTGTCCCAGTGGACAAGACACCTCCCCTCTTGGGACCTTACCTTTGTAGGGCCAGCACTTAGCATAGTGCCTGGAACAGAGTAGAATTTAATAAATTCTTTTTGACTGATTGATGGGAATAATAATAATAGCTATCATTTATATAGGACTTTAAGGTTGCAAAGTGCTTTGCATATGTTATCAAGAGCTAGAATTTATATAGATATCCAAATAATAACAAATATGTATATAGCACTTTAAGGTTTGCAAAGCACTTTATGAATAACATTCCATTTTATTTGCATAACAACCCTGGGAGGGAGGTGCTATTAGGATCCCCATTTTACAGATGGGGAAACTGAGGCAAAAATGTTTAAGTGACTTGCCCAGAATTACATAGCTATTAAGCGTTTGAGGCCAGATTTGAACTCTAGTCTTCCTAACTCTAGGCACAGCATTGTATCCACTGTGTCACCCGTCTGTCTCATAATTTAGACTATGTGACATTTAAGGCCCCTTTTATATTTGATTTAATAAAGCATCTACTATATGCAAGATACCATTCTTGATCCGAGGGACATAAAGATAAAAATCAATAATTTATTAAGCATTTGCTTGGCTTCAAGGGACTTATAGCTAATATTCTATGAATATTTTATTGACAGGAAAAGTGTACAAATCACTTGGGCCATTTCTCCATACTGTGGTCCTTTTTATGCAACTTACATAGAGTATCTACATAGTTCGAGTAGGAGCTTGCTCAAAGTAGTCCAGGAGAGAAAGAAGACAGGGGTGAGATGATGCTTAATTTCAGAGAGAAATTTTAAAGAGAACAGAATAGCTGAATACTTTTGCCATGTGATTCCTTCAGAAACTTAAGTGAAGGTTTCATCTGTTTTGCCCTTCAGTCCTCTTCTCAATCCCACCTGTAATTTGCATTGGGATAAAATTCTCTACTGCCCCACCTGCCTGTTGGCTGGATTTTTTCTTGCCCACTACTCTATAAATTTAAGATCCAGTTGATTATAGACTTCCAGCAAATAATACAGCCCTGAAGAAAAACCACCAACTCCTTAAATTTTGATAGAAGCCAGCTATGCCATCAATATCTAAACAAGGTCATGTTTCTAGGTTATAATAGTTGTTCAGTCCTAGATTTCATCCTTCATATGTTAGTATCTGATTGTGTTTTTTCTTCCACAGCGGAACTGAATATCATTGCTCCCATCATCTCCAACTTCTTCTTGGCTTCATATGCACTTATTAACTTCTCCTGTTTTCATGCATCTTATGCAAAATCTCCAGGTAAGTTGTGTTTGATATTTCAGAATGAACCAAAGAACTGGAAAACCCTTTGTTCGTCATCTATCCTGTTCCTGCCTCCTCACTCCTCCCTTCCGAAAAATTAGAGGAAGGATAACATGGTTGCACAACTGAATTTATAAGCATCTCTATACTTATATCCTGGTGGTGGGCAGTGTAATCCACTCTATGTCGGTGAGTTGGGGGATAACTTCTGAAATTGAAGGGGAAATCATATGATCAATGGCCTTCTTGACCAACCGTAAAGTCAATTTTCTCCTGCTGCAATAAATTATTCATTGCTAGAGAAACTACATTTATTTCAGCAGTAGAAAAACACGGCTATTTATTTCCAGGGTGAAAGTGGCCAAAGAAGTGGAATAAATGTATATATTTGAAACTTCCATACTATCAATTTGCTTCTTGCCAGTGGTACAGAGGAGAAAAAGGATGAGTAGCTTCCATAATTACCTACTGAGCAGAGTAAAGGCAGATCCATGGTGGGCAACTATCATTCAAATACAGATGACCTCAATATATTTCTTTACCTGGATTAATAGTGGCTCAAAATTGTAAACCAAAGACTAATTCCTCACCATGCCACCTCCCATTGCGCTCCTCCCCACCCCCACCACTCTCAGTACCTCTGCCACTTTTTTTCTTCCATTACCTAAATCCCTACCACATTAATGGGACAGGAGTCAAAGGACCTGAATTGGAATCCCAGCTCTGATGTTTTTCATCTGTGTTTATGTGTTGGAGGTAGGGGAACAGGGAGAGGAGGGAAAGAAAAAAGCATTTATGAAGTGCCTACTACAAACCAGTCACTGTGCTAAGTGTTTTACAAATATTACCTCATTTTTATCTCAAATATTATCTCACAACAACCCTGGGAAGGAGGTGCTAATATTATCCCCATTTTACAGTTGAGAAAATTGAGGCAGACAGAGATTAAGTGACTTGCCCAGAGTCACACAGCTAGTAAGTATCTGAGGCCATGTTTGATCTCAGGTCTTCCTGACTCCAGACTCAGCATTCTATCTACTTTACCCCCAGCTACTTTTAAGTGACTTTGGATAAGTTTCTGTATCTGTGAAATTAGGATGTTGGACTATAATGGATTTCCAAGGTTCTTTCCAACTTAGATGATCTCATGGTCCTAATCTTGGTTTTCAGGATTACTATTTCTTCAAAGCAGTACTTTTTGACTATCAGACAATTATCATTGAGAGCCATTTGTGTGATGTTAAAGCTTCTCCCCTTCCTTCTTGCTGTCTCCTTTTCCAGAAATCTGATTTGAAAGATATCTAACCAAGACAGATGGACCCTAGAAAAGGACCCTAGAAGGGAGCCCCTTCTTCCAAAAAAAAAAAGTTACTGATCCACAAAATCAGTTTAGGATGATGTATATAAAAATAAAATTATATTTTAAAAATGTTTTATGTTTGATGAGTAAGGTATCTGTGATTTATGGTTTTTTTCTTAATTCAACAATAAACATGTATTAAACACCAATTGTATAATAGCCAAGGCACTGTGTTAAGTGTTAGGAATGCAAAACTAAAAACACTTCCTTGAAGGAGTGTACAATCTACTAAGTAGTAGAAGACGTGTACAAATAATTCTAATGTAAGGCAAAATGTGATAATGAATAACAAACACTTATTAAGGACATAAACTGTACCAAGCACTTATAAAGAATGTGCTGCCAAAAAATTGCACTCCTTTTATGGGGAAGGAGATGATCAAAGAAGGCTTCATGGAGGAGGTGATACCTGACCTGGGCCTCGAAGTAAGGGGGGTATTTCAACAAGCAGAGAAATGAGCAAATCTTATGCTAAGCTAGTAGTTGTCACAAGCAATGTCATGAAGACCAGAGAAGCCAGTATGGGGGGGGGGTTAAATAGGAGGGAGGGGCAGAATATTTCCAGTATAAAATAAAATTGTGAAGACAGATTGGAACTTGATTACATAAAGCCCTGCATGCCAGCAATAGGAATGTATGCTTCATGAGTAACATGATCAAAGTGGTATATTAAGAGATGGAGACTCAAGAAGGCCACATGACTTACCTCATTATCAAGAAGGTAGTCAGAGATAGCACTTGGAGATTATAACCAGCATTCTAATGATATACTTATCCCTCCTACTAGATGATGAGGCACCATAGAACAATGGAAACAGCATGAAATTTGGAGTCAGAAGACCTGGGTTTGAGTCCTTACTGTTGTTTACTAATAATATAACTTTGAACAAGTCATGTAACTTCTCTGAGCCTCAACTTCTTCATCTGTAAAATGGGGATAGCAATTCTTTCACGATCTATTATTCAGAATTTGGTTATTGAGAAGATACAATTAGTTGACCCATGTAAAACTTTATATAAAATAAGATCTATGAGCTATTATTATAAGCTCCTTGAGGACGGAGGTTATGTCTTATGTGTCTCTCCCGACAGCAAGCACAGTCCTTCACATATAGTGGATGCAATAAATATTGAATTGAATTGAGGTTGAATGGAATTGAATTAAATAAACTTGTTCTTGATTTTCAGGCTGGAGACCTGCATATGGGGTTTACAACATGTGGGTATCTCTTTCTGGAGCCATATTGTGCTGTGCAGTCATGTTTGTTATAAATTGGTGGGCAGCTGTCATCACCTATGTTATTGAGTTCTTCCTCTATATCTATGTGACATACAAAAAGCCAGGTAAGCTCAGAAAGGCCCTTTCATTATACAGCTGTCAAATCATATTTGATGAACCAACCACGGTTGTCAGCACCACTTTCCATTTAACCATAGAAAACAACCAATGGGCAAGTTTGCGTACTGGTTGCTTGATAGCCGAGTTTTCTAGGGAAGAGGCAGAGGGGTTGTTTGCTGCTCCAAGCATCGAAATATCTTGAAAATGGTCGCTTAGCATCAACTGACCTTCCCCCATACTTACTGCCCACCATTTCTCTGATTTATTCAGAATAAGACTGATGGGGGAAAGTGTTGCCTTCATCCCAGAGATGATTTATAGAAGGTTGGGGGCTCCCCTTCCTTTCTCTGAGACTCTCTGGACTCATTAAAGTTAGAACATCCTTTTTTTTACCTTTAAGTTTGATGAAACAGAAAAAGGAAGCAGACTCTTCTCCCCTGCCACATAAAGTAATCCTTGGAGGGCCAGATCTAGAAGAAATACTGAAAATCAGTAAAGCTCTTTAGGGATATCCATTTTGCATGAATTCTTGCCCACTTCGTTAGCTTATTTATTCAGAAAAACATTTGCTGAGTACCATCTGCTTGCACATCCACCCCTTTTGTCTCCTTCTCTCATGCCCTTGAAAATGGCCCTTTAAGCTCTTTGTTTTTGGCATACGGATCTTATTCGTGGGCTGACTCACTTCTTGAGTCTGCTTGCCCAGAATGTGATCTTCATACAACCCCCTCCCCGAAATGAGAACCCAATAAAAGGCTACATGACTTACAGTTTCCTGCTTAGCTAGACATTCTCTACACAGAAACAATGTTTCCCACTCTTGGGTATTGTTTATGAATATACAAGACATTCTCTCAGACATTTGAGAAACACAGTGTAGTGTAATGGAAAGCACTCTGACCCTGGAATGAGAGGATGAGGGTTCAAATCCTGAAATTTATTACTACCTGTGATACTATGGGCAAATCATTAAATCTCCTACGGCCTTTAATTCTTAATCTGTAAAGAGAAGAGGTTGCACTAGATGTCCATTAAAGGTCCCTTCTAGCTCTAAACCTATGATCTTATAAACTCTACATTGTGATTCCTCCAGTTTTGACCCTTTTTTTTTTCTGTTGGTGAAGCTGAGGGAGGGAGGGAGGGAGGGAGGGAGGGAGGAGGAGAGGAAACATTTGCTTATTAAGAAGGACTATGCTCCAGTGCTAAGTACTTTACAAACATTATCTCACTTAATCCTCACAACGACCAGGGAAGGTAGATACTATTATTATCCCTATTTTATGGGGGAAGGAAACTGAGACAGACAGGGTGAAGTGACTTGCCCAGAGTCACACAATTAGGAAGCATTTGTGGCTGGATTTGAACTCAGGTCTTCTTGACTTCAGATTTAGTGCTCTCTGCTGTTCCTAGTTCAAAGGAGAAAAAAAAAACCCTAAACATTGCTTATTCTGTCATCATCTCTCTTCATCCATAGATGTGAACTGGGGATCCTCTACTCAAGCTCTTTCCTATGTGAGTGCTTTAGACAATGCGCTGGAATTAACCACTGTAGAAGATCATGTGAAAAATTTCAGGTAAAGTTAATTACAAAGCACCGTAGTGCTTTTTAAGAACATCTTCTTGCCGAATTGGACCAAGAGCTAAGCACAGATTCTTAGAAAAAAAATCAGATCTTTATCCATGAAAATACTACGTGTCCCTACCCATAATATCTGGTGCCATTTCCCATCCCTTCTTAGCCATGCCCATCCTCTCCTGTTGCTTCCCATATCGCCATGCATGAGTAGCCTTACCCACAGGTGAAGCAGGTAAAGACTAAAGAGCTTGCCATCTGTTGAGAAAACTTGAGAAGCATGACAGGGGCCTTCAAGTATTTGAAGGGATAGCATGTGGAAAAAGGTTTAACCTTAATTCTTCTTGGCCCCAGAAGGCAGAACTAAGGATAGGAAAGGGACAGGAGCTGTAGAAGGGCAGATTTAGGCTTGAGGTTGAGAAAAACTTTACCCTACTTCATCATTTTCTTCCAGTTGATTCCCTACAAAAATGTCTGGACAGCAGGCAACTCAAAGAACTCCAAGAAGTCTTCCCCAAATGCAACTCCCCATGAAAACTTTTAACAAAAAAAATAATTAAGTACTTTTTGATCTTTGCCATAAGTTTTATAGTCATCACTTGGCTTTTTTGTAGTCCTGGCTCTATGTTTACATGAATAAATAAATGTAAATAATTATACTCGGGTTCAAAAAAATCAAGTACAGCAGGGGGGAAACCATGGTTAGAGTACAGTTGTCTAAAAAAAAGTTCTGGGAGTTTTAGTGGACCACAAGCTAAATACGAATCACCAAGGTTATGTAACAGTCAAAAAAGCCAATGCAAATTTGGGTTCTATTAAGAGAGGCCTCACTTCCAGGAATAATGAGGCGATGGCCTCTCTGTACTCTGCTTTGATCAGACCATATCTGTAACATTATGTTCTGTTCTTGCTGAACCCAGTTTAAGAAGAACATTGACAAGCTGAAGAAAGTGCAGAGGAGGGCTACTGGAATGGCGAAGGCCTTCAGTCCATAAGAATCAGAAGAACTGGGAATGTTTAGTCCAGAGAAGACTTAGGGCAAAAAGAGACGTGATAACTGTCTTCATATATGTGAAGGACTGAGTGTGGAGTAGGAGTTCATCTTGTTCTATCTGGCCCCAAACCAAACAGGAGTAGGTGGACATTGTAATGAGGCAAATTTAAACTTGAGGTCAGAAAAAGCAAAAAGTCTTACCAATGATGGAGGTTCAAATGTAGAATGGGCTGTCTTAGGAGGTGGCTAGTTCCTTCTCATTTGAGGTTTTCAATTGGAATAGACTTTAGTGAGGATTCTTTTTGAATAGGCTTTGAACTGAATGGCTGCTGAGGACCTTCCCAACTCCAAAACGCTGTGATCCTATGCATGTGATTCTATTTCCATGGCTAGTGCTTATCATTTATTTTCCATTTGTAGGCCCCAGTGTATTGTTTTAACTGGTGGACCCATGACGAGACCAGCTCTACTGGACATAACGCATGCATTTACCAAGAACAGTGGTCTCTGCATCTGCTGTGAAGTCTATGTGGTAAGCATCTGGAGGGCAGAACTGCAGAGTTAAGGGGATGGATGCCAGGACCGATGGAAGGTGTGTGTTCATAGAAGACTCTTGTGGCCTCCTGCCCTTCCCTTTGTTATTGTCAGGGAAGGGGCAGGATCATTAGCAAGAAAGCAAGGGGCAGGCGGGATAGTTCTTTCTTCTGATTCATAGAGTAATGAGCAGCAAGTACCTGTGTTCCTGAATTTAAATGGTTAGATGAAATATGTTTCAGATTTCATGGGAGACCAACTAAAAGTGATAAATATTTGCAAATGAAGGCCTCAGAGTAAAAAATAAGAGAACTGACTGTGTACAGCTCAAAGAAAAAGTTGGGGGTATGGGGGCATAACTGTGAGTGGAAGCATAAAGGGATTTAATAGAGAGAATAGGGATCAATTTTCTGAGTAATTGATGAGGAGAGAAGTAAACATAATGGGCTTCCATGACAGTACATCACATTTAGGTTAAATATTTGGAAAAATCTGTTACACTAAGGTTACCTGGGGAATGAAGCAAATTTATCCAGGCCCTATAGAAACATTAAAAGCCAAAATTAGTCCCTGTGTGTTCTTCAGGAAGCCTGTCAATAGTTACTGATGCCATAATTTATTAGTATCTTTTTTCTGAAGGAAAGTGGATTGCCAAATTTAACCACCACCATCATCACCAATCTGTGAAACAGGAAGGAACAATAATAAAGCAATCCACTCATGCTGCCCAAAACATACTTGATCCTTTCTAATGTTTTTGCATTAGTTTCCCCATCTGTAAAATGGAGATAATCATAGCACCTATCTCAGGGTTGTTGAGATAATGTATGCAAAGTGCTTTGCAAACCTTAAAGTACTATATAAATATCAGCTATTATTATTATCATAATCCATATGTGCACAGGCATCTCTATCAAAGGCCCCAGCTATTAATTTGTACACAAAATTAGCAAAGTACTTCAAAACCATAGTATGGTATGTTTTATGGGAGCTATAATGATGAGCTATTGTATCATGTTTTTCATTTTTTCAAGTCATTTTCATATCTATTACCCAACTGCATTCTCTTAACTATCTGTCAAGGTAAGTAGAGCAGGTATTATTATCCTACCTGACAGATGAGGACATTGAAATCCAAAGAGGTAAAGGCTAGAGACACACATCTAGTCCATAAGCCTGAATTCAAACTCTTATCTCTCATACTCCAAATCCAGTGATCTTTCTGACGCTATTCTAGGAATCATACCCATGTCCTTAGACCTATTGGGAGGCAGTGTGTCACACTGGAAAGAACAGTTCTGGAATCAGAGGACTTGGGTTCAAATTCCTCCCCTGATATTTACCATCTATGTGACCTTGGGCAAGTCATTTAACTTTCAACAGCCTTACTTTCCTCACCTGTAAAATGAGGAAATTGGATTAGATGACCTCCGAAGTCTCTTCCAGATCTAGGCATATGATCCTAGGATCTAACACGAGTGGCATTGGTCCCTCCAGAGACCTTCTGGACCTTCTAGGAAACAGGCTCTTGAGAAGTGATGTGGCCCTGAGGCCAGCCAGTCAGCAAGGCATAATGCAAGCTTACTTTTGCAGTTAGCAACATCCCAGGTGCTATGTAAAGCAAATACTCCTGCCCTCTTGGAGTTTACACTCTAACATTGGAGAAGATGTAACCTCATGCAATCTCCTAAAAGAAAAGATGGCAACCTAGAAAACACTAACGGGATAAGTAATTGACAAACTATGACGTCAACCATTTTTAATCTTTTAAGCACCTTTCTCTCATGTTATCAGCTTTGGCATCCTGGGTTAATAGAGTTTCATTTTTTTGCCAATATGCGACAGGGGCCTGTTTTGATGGAGTAAGCACTTTGGTGTGTTTTCCTTATCTAGCAATTTAGGCAAAATTGAGTTTAGTGGGCAATGAAAATATGATTGAGTGAAATTCCCTGCTTTCTTTAGCAATGGAGAAATGAATTGGGGTAGGGGGGCAAAAATGGTTATAGATTGGCAAGAATAAATAGGGCCAATAAGGTCATGGTTTTAATCCCTTCGTTACCACAGCTAGGAAAAAAAGATGCAGTTGCTTCTAAAACTCAGTTTTATCATAAGAAATCTGACTGGCAGCTACATCACCACCTTTGGGAGGGTTCTTTGTCTGTGTAACATGTGTCTTGGGCCATATCATACGTTTCCATGTTGATTGCCCAAGAGTTCTGACCCCAGGTGATTGTATTCTCTTAGGGGGCTCAAAGCACTTTCTGCAATGGTTATGATTTGTCAGTCGCTTTCTGGGAGCTCTTGGGACTGCAGATGTTGTCAATGTTATTATGCTCCAAGCTTAATTGTCCATCACCTTTTTGCAAAAGAACATAGAGAGGCAGAGAGAGAAGCTTTGCCACAGGAAAAATGATTTCTTAAAGCACTGGCCTAGGCTGGCCTCGGGTGCAGGCAATGGGTGGGGAGATAAATGCTAAATTGTAATAATGATGTAAGAATGACAAAAACAATATTGGTTTTCACCCTAGGGAGCTGGTGCTTAGTCATCATTTTCAGCCTTAGGAGTATTTCCATTTCACATATAAACCAACAACTTCTGCTTTTGGGAATGACAAAATTTAGGTACTAGATCTTTTAGGGCCCTCAACAGGTTAATAATGAGCAATCTGCCACCTGAGAGGTCATGGAAGTTGTAGCCTTTGTCTACATCTCTCTGGGACTGACAGGCATGTGAGTCATTGGGAAGAAGGGAAGGCCCACGGCTCATTGGCCTTCCAAATATCCTGAGGCTGGAGAGAAGGATCACTACCAGACACACCACAGGCTGCTGGCACATCCCCTTCCTTGACCCCTGGCCATGGAAGTAGAGGGCTAGGGCTGGAAGCCTCCAGGATTGAAAAGTTGGCAGCTAACAACTGTAACATTAGCGTTTCCCCATTGTCCTAATGCGTGTGAGTCTTGAAGTAAGGCATAATAGTAATAATAGCTTTTATTTAGATAGTGGTTTATACTTTACAAAGTGCTTTAAATTAGAAGTAATAAAAGTAATATTATCTCCATTAAAGGGATGAGGAAACTGAGACCTAGAAAGAGTGAATAATACAATAATTATAGCTGTGTTTACAATGCATTTTACATATATTATTACATTTGATCCTCACGGTAATCCAAGAGGCAGATGTTATCATTACCCCCATTTTACAGATGAAGAAACTAAGGCTGAGTGACTTGCCCAAGGTCGCACAGCTAGTAAGTGTCTGAAGAAGGATTTTAATTTAGGTCTTCCTAACTCTAGATCTAGCACTCCATGCATTGGAACCACCTAGAAATGTACATCTAAGTGACGCATGACCACACAGCTAGTGAGTATCAAAGCTGGGACAAGAACCTAGGTTTTGAGGCTCCAAATGCATGGTTCTTTCCATATTTGAATTGAGGCCAGTTATTTTCATAATAATAAGATAGTTCAATTTCTAATACAGTAAATATTGATAGACATAATCCACATCAACAAAAGCTCTTGGGGGAAGAGTCCTTAATAATTTTTGAGGGTGTAAAGAGGTCCTGAGGCCAAAACGTTTGAGCGTCTCCGTACAACACTATTATGTAAAGAGGCAGGTCAGTCAATGGTTTTTGGGATTCAAAAGGCACATACAGCATTTTCCTTTTCCATTCTCTTTTTCTTTCTTTTTTCTTTTTCTTTTTTTAAGGCAATTGGGGTTAAGTGACTTGACCAGGGTCACACAGCTAGTAAGTATCAAGTTTTTGGTCTAAGGCCAGATTTGGACTGAGGTCCTCCTGACTTCAGAGTCGATGCTCTATCCACTGCACCACCTAGCTGCCCCACCATTCCCCTTTTCTGAATTTTCCTTTATATACTTTTTTTTTCTAATTTAAAAGGTCATTTAGGCTACTAAGTACATAATTCTATGCAACTTGGTTGGTTTTTGAAGAAGGAACATTTATTTTTCTTACTTTCTTACTGTCTTAGGCCTCGAACCTCCTTAAGAGAGCCTGAAAATTAGCTCTCTTCCCATTGTGTGAGGATAGAGAACAGTCACATGAAACTTCCCTGCAACAGCACATCAATCCCCCTAAGTCCACTTTTGTAGCTACAGATTGGAAGTCTAACCTATGGACCTCCAGAATGTCTTCATTTATTGTTTTGCCAAATAACATAATGCAATGTCTTTTTGGTATCTCCTTCTGGCCTTCAACTATGAAACTATTTCTTGGCCCTGGGCTGTCTGACCCAGAACCACTTTCTTTCACCTGTGGGACTCCAGACCTCCCTTTGTATCATGATCCTTTCTTTCACCTATGTTCCTTCTGTTACATATAAAAATGGGCCCAGGATCCTAGCTTCTCCCTCTTCTACCACTGCTGTCCCTCTGATATACACATGACCTTTCCATAGGCTCTCTAACCATTAGGAAACAGATTTACAAATATCTAACAGAAGGCAAAGGTTATAAAGCTACAAGGTATCTGAAAAGGGGATCTTGGTCTTTAAGGAAAGTGTAAATGGAGCTAGGGCTTGTCTTTCTTAGCTCCCTCCTTTTTTGCTGACATATTCTCTTAGTATTTATCCCCAAAGGAAGCCTCACTCAGACTTTTCTAGACCAAGCTCTCACACTCCTAACCTGGGATAAATCTGGATTGGCAGCTGTCTAGTTCATTCAGTTGCTTCCCAAATCCACTTTCTGGTCTTATCTTCACAGCCCCTCTCTAAGCCATGCTTCCTGACTTATTTTCAAAGACACTGAGAGGTTAAATCACTTGCTCAGGGTCACATGGACAACATGTATCAGAAGTGAGATGGGGAACTTGAACTCTACTCTTACTGACTACAGGGCTAGCTGTCTGCCCACTCTGCCTCACTGCCTCTCATGGGAAATCCATAAATGTTAGAGCCTGGTGACCCATCCCTCTTGTTTTATTTGAACTCCAGCAGCTCTACCTATACGTGGATACTTAGGTAAAATCAGTGCTGCAAAACAGCATCAATGAACAGCTGTCCTACCAGTCAAGACTTGGCAATGTTTAACAAGTATCACATGGCAAACTTGAAATGAATAGCCAAGTAAGGATCTGGGGAGTGCCTCACTGTCTTGGCTACTGTGGTCAATTGTTCTTTTATATTCCTTCCGATGTTTTCTGCTTTAGGGGGTTTCCCCCACGTGTTTCTGGTTACTAATTCTCCGAGGGAAGAGTCAGCAACTCAATATGTAGTCTTTGTTTACCAGGTGACTGTACACATGTTTGCAGTCAGGTCCTGTACTGCTTCAAAGAGCTAAGACACAGAGTAGACCAAAAAGGAGATATGAATGATGATGACATGTGTCATGGATTCATCTCATATCTGACTTATAATGCTTTTTCATTCATTCATTCATTCATCCACTTGTCCCATGTATCCAGTCAGCTGCCAAATCTTACAGTATCTATTTCTATAACATTTTTCCTCTATGGGAAGGGAAGGGAATAAGTATTTATGAAGCATTTACTATATTCCAGGCACTGCACTATACACTCTACTGATTTCATATGGTCATTTCTCTCTACTCACATAACCACTACCTGAGTTCGGATGGTCCCCCCCTTTCTGCTGGACTATTGTATCAGCCTCCTAATTGGTCTCCCTTCTCAAGTCCTTCCCCAGTTCAATCTATCCTTCACCCAACTGCCAAACTCATTTTTCTAAAGTACTCAACAGGATTGACTTTCAACAAACATTCCTTTTTTTGTGTGTGAGGCAATCGGGGTTAAGTGACTTGCCCAGGGTCACACAGCTAGTAAGTGTCATGTGTCTGAGACTGGATTTGAACTCACATCCTCCTGACTCCAAGGCCAGAGCTCTAGCCTCTGCGCCACCTAGCTGCCCCTTCAACAAACATTCCTTAAATGCCTACACTGTCTTCTATAAAGATGAAACAAAACATAATACATTCCCTGAAGACACTTAGATTCTAGTAGGGACATAAGAAAGCTGCAAATAATTATAATACAAGTTACATGTGCCAAGTATATAGATTAATTTTGAGAATAACAAGTCCCAAACCACTGGGTCCATGTTTCCCCTACCCTGGACCTTGGAAGTTTATTATTTTTTTTTACTGCAAGTGAAGGATTTCTTATTTTATTTGGCCCATTTTTCTAGCTTATCATCTTTTTTGGGTCCTTGGCATCTTACCTTTATTATTCATTGGAACTGTTTCTCTTTGTTTTCAGAATTTTATTCTTAAGATCTTACATCACTCTTAGGACAACATCCTCTGCTCTTCCCTGCTCAAAAACCTTTACTTAACCCCACTGCCAAAAGAATCAAGTCCAAATTCCTTAATCATGTGTATTGATCCCTCAAATACCCAAATGTTCCAATAGTCTACTCAGTTCCCATGACCTATTCCTCCTATCCACCTCAACTACAGAGATACTCATACCCTTGATTTTGCCATCTTGCTATGGCTTTAGGCTATGGGTTCCTATCTATCCTTTCTCTGAAGAAGAAATCTCTTTCCAAATCAAGGAAGCATGTCAGACTGTCCATTATTTTCTTCTCTATCTGTGCTGTATTCTGTGATGGTAACTTTCCATCATTTTCTACCCAGGTTCTCATCCTTTCACCTTTAGCAACCAGTTCATCTCTATTGGTCAGAATGAGATCTGGAATAAAAGTTTCCTTCACTGCCCCCTCTACATTTAAAAAAAAATGAAATTATTAAGACAAAACAAGAACTTATGAGCTATTTTGGTTTTGACAGAAAAAGTTCTGGATGATATGCAGAGAGTTGAACCTCTCCATTACTACAGTGTCATACTACAATATAGGCTTGTGATCTGTTTTTACAATCTCTTGTCTATTTCTTTCTATCCAAGTGGTCAATAGTGTACAATATCACATCTATCTTTCCTTCCATTGAACTTCACCTAAAAACTCTCTACCATGTTTCCCTACTAAAGTTCCTGTATCTCTTTACTAGAACATTTTCTTAACTCACATTTCATGATCCCTTTTATCTATTTTTTTTTCCCTGAATGGGAAAGAGAGCTGGCCTCAGAGCTGGTAAGACCTCTGACACAAATTGACCCTTGGTAAACTCAGGTAACCTCTCAGTGCTCTACAAAATTCTCTAAGACTATAATTTCCAGGGAAAGTGCTGACCTGCATTGTTAGAGGGAGTTCTTCCATTCAATAGCTCCCTAAATCAGTGGTGTCAAAATCAAATAGAAATGAGGAGCCATGAAGCTGTACAGAAGGATCTCTGCACACCACATATTGACTTGACTTTAAAATGTAATATTATCCATTTTTTTTTACATTTTCATTTATCTTTTTAAATATTTCCCAGTTATATTTTAATCTGGTTCCCCTGGCATTCAAGAGTGTTCCTGGTGAGGGTCTGGGGGAGGGAAACATTTGGACATCTCAGTCTTAAATCAATGAAACCACAGGAGCAGCCTCTTTCCCTGTACCCTTCCATACACATCCTCTGGTCCTAAGTCCCATCCCACCACGACTCAGTGACTCCTGTATGAATTTGTCCCCCTTCTTTAGAATCTCTACTTACCTTGGTATGCATACTTTGTATAATTGACTATAGACATATAAGGTCTTGAGTTTCATTGCTGGCTGCCCCCCTTGGTTATTATTACTTACTTTCCTCTCTATCAGTTTTTCTTCACATGTTATACCTATACTGTCCATGGAATCTGCCGTGACAGAACCAGTTTTCTGGTTTCCCTTACTTTTCAGCTTAACTTGCCCTCATAAGATTTTTAAGCCTTTAGACAAATATGTTTTTACCAGCCCTCATTAGACTTCAATTCAATTCAATAAATATTTATTAAATACCTGTTAAATGCAAAGCAGTGTGTAAATTAGTGGAAAGTAAACTTTCCAAAAGAAAAAAAAATTGTCTCTGCTCTGAAGATTGGATTGTGGGAAGGAATCAGGTAAATAGAATAAGGAAGAGAGCAGGAAAAACCAGAGGTACCATAAAAAGCTCCACATAAGAACAGGTGCAAGATCTAAGTCTTAGAGAAACCAGAGGATTTTAAGAGGTAGAGGGGAAGAGGGAACACATTCCAGTCATGTAGGAAAACCTGTTTTAAGGCACAGAGATGGGTGATGGAATGTCAAATTCGTGGTTCACTTAGGATGTCAATTTAACAGGAACATTGAGTGTATGTGATACGAAATAAGTCTGGAAAGACAGGTTGGAGTCAAATTGTGGAGAGCTTTAAATCCCAGGCATCTATAGTATTTTTTCCTAGAGATAAGTGAGAACCAGTGAAGATTTTTGAGCCAGAGCATGAGATGATCAAAATTATGCCTTAGGTAGATCATTTTGGTAACCAAATAGAGGATGGACTAGAGAAAGCAATATTAGAAGCAAACAGGTCAATTAGGTCTGCAATAGCACAACTGAGAATGGATTGCTGCTGAACTAGTGGTAAGATGTGTAGAGAGATGGGGATGGACATGAGAGATATTGGGAGGTAGACTAACCAATATGGATGGATGTGGGGGTTGCAGGAAGTTTCAGCCTGTATGACTAAGGGAATGGTGATGCTTGTAAGAGAAGTAGGGTAGTTAGGAAGGTCAGATTTTGAGGAGAAAGATTCAGTTAAGCAAGTAACTGTTCTAGTTTGAGTTAGGCTGGTAGAATGGCATGTATATCCAGGTGGAGATATGCAACAGGAAGTTAGAAATGTCTGATTGAAGCTCAAGGGAGTGGTCAGGGTTGCATATGTAGATTTGGGACTCATTTGCATATAGGTGCTAATTGAAATCTTTAGAGTGAATATTGTCACTTTTGTGATTGTCTCCTACTTAGTCTCTCTGCCTCAAGTCTCTCCCAAAGCCAATCCATCTCCATGCAGCTCACCATGGCTTTTAGGATAAAACATAAATCCTCTTGTTGAAATTTGAAAGCCCTTCACCACCTGGCCCCAACAAATTTTTTTAGCTTTTATCATTCATTGCTCCTATTCCTGAAAGCAATGGTCGCCATGCCTTTGCACTGGTTATCCCTCACAACGGAATGCACTCCTTCCACAGCCACACCTCATAATTCTTCACTTCTTTCAAGATGCAGATCAAGAACCATCTTCTACACGAAGCTTTTCCTTATACCCCAACTGCTTCCAACACCCTCACTAATGACCTTGTATTTATTTTGTAGTTATTCTTTATATATGTACTTTGTAATACTGGTGGGTAGCTCTGTGGAAGGCACTTGATCCTTTCTGCTCCCTCTTCTCTTCTGGAAGGGGCAAAGCTGAATTTCCCCCTAGGTTTCACCTGCTTCCACTCTAACTTTCTTCCTTTCCCACATCAGAGACTAGAGATTTAATTAGCTGTATACTATTAGAACAGTGAGCTGATAGTTAGCACAGAGACAATATAATGGCCTTCAGTCTGTGTGGTCCTTTTATGTGATGTAGTTTATACCAGACACAAAGCTTATTAATACAATGACAATTGTTCAGATCTCCCAGTTAAAGAAAATCCCTAAAACTCAGACAAAGTTTGGCTCTCTGCCCTAATTTAAAATTTACATATTTCTAGCTAACCTCTGGCTTATTAATATTTGAGGCAAAATCAAGATACAGGAAATGTTGAGTTAAAAGAAGTGAGCAGAGTATGTTACAGTGACTGCTACTGGTCAGGCAAAGGGAGGAGAAATTGAGAAAGAGCTGACCTTTTGGAACTTCCCTCAGTCCTCAAAGAGGCCATCATAACTAGCAACTTCAATCTCAATTCTCTGTTCCAAGATGCCTGCCAGGCTCAAAGGACCACCTCTGTCTCTCCCTTCTCTGGCAAGTTCAGCTCTCCTTTCACCTGCTGCCCTCATGCTGCCGACTCTCTCATCTCGGTGTAGGTCCTGGAGACGCCAGGGATGTCATCTACTGCTGCTGTTTGATTCATGCTCATACTCATCAGGACTCCTTCCTCAAAGTCTACTCTCTCACAGATTGAGTGTGTCTCCATAAAAACTCCCAGGCCTCTCTTAAGTCTGCCTCCTGACATAAAGACCTCAATAGTCCAAAATCTTTCTCAGAACTAAGAGGAAATTCAGGTCCTTCTGAACATTCCAGGATTCTAGTTAGTCCTCAACCCTCCATCACACTGATTTATGTCCATGGTGCCTGCCGTTAGAGAAAGTAAGCTCCATGAGAGCAGGAATTGTTTCCTTTTTTGTCTCTTTTTTGTCTCTGGTGTCTAGCACAGTTCCTGGCACTTGCTATGTGCCTGATAAATACTTAATTGGTTGGTTAAAATTGAAAAGAGGACCATATCAGAGCTTTAGGGAATGTTCACATTTTGGGGTCAACAGAAGGAATAAGAATTGTAAAGGGGACCTAAAAGGAGCAATCAGAGAGGTAGCAGGACAACTAGGGAAGCTATTATCAATTTGGAAAGAAAAATATCAGTAAAGTGTCAAAGTCAGACTGAAAAGCTTTGAGTAGTCAGCAGGTGAGAAGAGAAGATAGTGAATGAGGAAGTGAATGAAGAAGAGAAGATAATTCTTTCTAGAAAGTTGGCAGTTAAAAGGAGGAAAAAGAATTCCTCCAGTGGGACTATCTGCAGTAAAGGGACCTGGGTTGTTTTGTGCTATTTTTAAGACATACAAAACCTGAATATGCCTGTCTGCAAGCAAAAGGGAAGGAGCCTTTGGGGGCAGAGAGGGACTAAACAGAGGGAACAGGAGTGACTGAAAAATCAAGGTCATGGAAGAGACAAGAGAGGATGAGATCAAAGACACCAGGTTAGAGCTAGCAAGAAAAAGAACCCTCTCAGACACAAGATAAGAGCTTTTTAAGTGTAGAGGAAGAGAACTGAATGAACTCAAGGCAAAAGGTCCTTATCTTTTCAGTAGAGTTGAAAAATCTGCAGAAAGTGAGGCAAGTAATAGAATTAAGGGGCTTAAAGAAAGGGGAGGAAGTTTGGTGTAGCCATTATGTGAGAAGGTTATAGGGATTCCTAAGACAAGGAAAAGGGAGTTTCCACATAGCACTGAAGGCCCACTTGAAGTTATAATTTTGAAGTAGACCCAAGAGCACTATTTTGTGACTCTCTCTCTCTCTCTCTCTCTCTCTCTCTCTCTCTCTCTCTTTCTTTCTGTGTGTGTGTGTGTGTGTGTGTGTGTGTGTGTGTGTGTGTGTCTCTCTCTCTCACTCCTCTCCCACCCCCAGGCCCTGAGCTCACAAGTGACAGAGCAAGTGATACCACCCCCTTCCATATTCCAATACATTGCCCCCTCACTAACATCTTCTCTTCTCTGGCTACACACAGACACACAGACACATATATATATCTCCAATCTTTCCTTATTTTACTCACTCCTCACCCATGTACCCAAGTCCCTTCATCTTTAAAGCAGCCCTCATTTGAGTTTACCAGCTCTGCTGGCTGTCATCCTCTATGCCACATCCTCTCCTCAGCTAAACCTGAAGGAGATGTCTTTACTCAATCATTCCACTCTCTTTCTTCCAAACTGTCCCATCTGGCTCCCAACCTCATCATTCACCCAAAACTGCTCCCTCCAAAGTTAACAGTGATTCTTAGTTGCCAGAATTAAGGTCGGTTTTCACAATTCTCATTCTCCTTGGTCCGCCTGTAGCTTTAGATATTGTTGACCACATTCTCCTCTTTGGGTTTTCATGATATTATTCTTTCTTGACACTCTTCCTAGCTGTATGACTGCTCCTCCTCAGTCTCCTGAGGGACTGACTATACATATATATTCATATATATGTTTCTATACACATACATACAAGCAGATATGACATATATATAGAATGAACAGGCTGTGGGAATGTATATACCTATACATATATACATACATATATGGCACAGTATGAATTGGTGTATAAGCCAAATCCCCCTACTAAACTTCATGGATGATAGAAACCTATCATTTAAACATTTTATATCCCCCTATATTATGTATACCTACATATACATGTGTGTATATATATACATGTACATACAGGAATATACTTGTATATACATATATGTATACACACATATGAGTTCAAATCCCACCTCTAATTCTTACTACCTTTGTGACTATGGGTAAGTCCCTTAGCCTCTGTTTCCTAAACCTGCAAAATTAAGGGATTAGACTAAATAATCTTAGAGGTCCCTTCCAGTTCTTGATTTATGATTCTATGATCTTATATGGCTACATATATAAATATACATATATACATTATATGTATTTTTCATACATATACATACATTCAACAACTTTAGTACTCAATTTACAATCTTGTACTCCATCCATACTCTATTTTTATTCTCAGCAACATTGATATGCACTTGTTCACACTTGTACTTTAGCAAAATCTTTGGCAGCTATATAAAATGGGGAGATATTTGAGATAGAGAAATCAATTAGGAGGTTATTTATTTACATACACACATATGTATGTATGTATATTGGGAGACTATTTATATATGTTTATACATATATACATGCACGTGTACATGTGAATATATGTGTATGCATATACTGTGCCTATGTAGCAAATGTAAAATATATATGTGTATGTGTCCATATATATTAGACACAGAATGAATTTCTATATATGGCAAATCCCTCTACTAAACTTCATGGAGTACGGAACCTGTCTTATATAAATTTTGTATCTCCTGCAGTGCCTATCACAGTGTTCTACATGCTCTAGGCACTTAAAGATCTTTAAATTGATTGGATAAGATTAATAAGACAAGTCTTTCTGTTTTTTGTTTTCCTCTACTGGTTCCAAAAGAAGAGGATTTGTTTCAATCTTCTGATTAAAAGCTATAACAAATGTCTGTTTTGTAGATTTGTTCCTATGTATGTATGTGTATATATACATATATATATGTACGTATATATATAAATATATGTATATGTGTGTGTGTGTGTGTGTGTGTGTATGTGTGTGTGTGTGTGTTTATAAAATTTGCTGTTGGAGGAACTTGGACAAAACACAGTATTTTCCACCATAGCATCGTATCTAGCCTTAACTCTTCCTGCTACAATTCGGGCCCATTTCCTTTCTTTTGTCTTTAGTAGAAAAGGAGAACATTTTGCTCACTGTCCTCTTCATGGAATAACCGTCCTTCTATTCAAAGACAGTGATCCAGCTTCCTGGTCACCACCTGCCTGCATTTAGTCTGTAGATTAAATAATTGCAAACTCTTCACACTTTCCTCAGACCTGTATTGTAGCATTTGATGTTTTTTTTTAAAAAGAAAGAGAAAAAAACCACCCAACAACCCATAGTTTTGTCTACTGAAATGTTGAGTTCATTTTAAAACTCATTTTTTGGATGAAGTTAGCTATAGAAGTATTTTAATTGGGTGATAAAATCCACTTCTGTGATTCTGACTCACGGTGAGAAGTTAGAGGACTCTGTCCCTGCATGTCTTTCTCTCTCTCTCTTTTTTTTATTATTTGCTTTTTTCCCATGGCGGCAGTATGGCAGCTTTGCTTCCACATTAATATGTGTACAACAATGATAGTATAATAACTTTCAGCAAAGAGAGATTCTGCATGAAATATTTTTATGACTTTACAATATGGCAAACCCGGGCACTAAAGTAAATCTCACTGTCACAGCTAATGTTTAATTTGGATTTTTGTAATACTAATAGATATACACTAGACTGTATTTATTTAAATAAGTGCCAGTTTCCCCAGGGGTTCACAGTCATGCTACTGCAATTCGTAGGCTGATGTTAAAGCACATCCTTCCTGGACCTGGCAGTGATTTCTCTGTCCCATGCCTCCTCTCTCTGTTGGGCTTCCTTCATTCAATTTCCTTTGCTTTGTACTACACAATAGGGCAGAGAGATCCAAGATAGACCCAAGTCATATACCATATTGAATAGAATTTTAGAGTTGAGAAGGACCTTAGAGATCATTTTAGTACAGAGGTTCTTAACCTGGGGACTGTGAACTTCTTTCTAAAAAGATATTTTGATAACAGTATTTTAATGTAATTGATTTCCTTTGTAATCCTATGTATTTTATATTATGCATTTAACAACATTATTCTGAGAAAAGGTCCACAGACTTCCATAAAAAGCAATACCACAAAAAAGGTGAAGAACCCCTGGGTTAGTAGTCTATCTCCTTCCTTTTACGGCTGCTCAGAGAGACCAAGACACTTGCCCAAGATCATGTGGCTAGTTAGTATTAGAACCAGGGGCATGATCTCAGTCTCCTGATATCTACCGCAGTTCTCCTTACTGTCAACCACACTGCCTTCTTAGTGGCTTCTAACGTTTCCAATTTCATCACTTCTCAGAGTGACTGAAAAATAAAATCCCTCCAAAAGAATGCTTATTACTAAGTTTATAAGCAGGGCTAGTCTTCCAACTACATTGGACACTGCCTAAGGATAAGGGCCATCTCTCATGTTTCTCTTACACAGTGCCAGACACATTGGTATCATAGAAAGAGCATTACAGGGTCTGAGTTTAAATCTTGCTTCTTCCATTTACTGCCTTGGTGACTTGGCCACACTACTGAACCTTCGAAGGTCTCAGTTTCCCAAAATGACAAATGAGAGGGTTGGACTAGATGACCACTAAGTCCTTTCCAAAAATACTCATTGAATTAACCTAGAATGGAAGGAGAAGGAGTTAACATATTGGCTAAGGAAGTGATAAGAAGATGGAGCACCTGAACCAAATTAAAATATAATTGGGGAACATTTAAGAAAATAAATAAAAACGCAGTACAACATAGATAATGTCAACATAGTGGTTTCCTAAGTCAATGTGCCTCTGTAGGGATCCATTTGAATTAGACGCCCCTGGCATAACGAACAGAGAGGTGGCCTTGGTGTCACCGGATCAACAAGCATTTATCAGCCATTTGGGGAGAAAGAAATGGCAAACTACTCTGCTATCTTTGCCAAGAAAACCCCAAATGGGGTCGTGAAGAATCAGACATGACTGAAACAACTGAGCAACAACAAAAACTATGTCCTAGGGCAGCACTGAGTTTAACACTGGGGATACTAAGAAAGGTTAAAAAACAAAGTGTCTTCAGGGAGCTGATGTTCTAATGGGAGAAGACAACATGTAAATAACTAGACCTACGCAAGGCATAAACAGAGTAGATAGAGAGAAGGTAATGGTAGAGGGAAAGGCGCTAGCAGCTAGGGCAACTGGAAAAGGCCTCCAGCAGAAGGTGAAATTTTTAAGAGTCCAGAATGAAGGCAAAGAAACTAAGAGATGAAGGTGAAGAGGGAGGGCATTCTTAATACGGGGTACAGCCAGTGCAGAGGTATGGAGTTGGGAGAGGGAGTGTCATGGGCCAGGAATAGCACATTGGTCAATATACCAGGATTGTAGACTGTGTGGAGGGGAGTAAAGAAAACATTGGAAAGGTAGCAAAAGGCCAGGTGTGGCCAACTTTAAATGCCTAACAAGGACTTTGTATTTGATCCTGAAGACTAAATGAAAGCCATCACAGCTTATTAAGTAGGAGGGGATGACATGAGGGGACCTACTCTTTAGAAAAATTAATTTAGGCAACTGAGTTTAAAGATGGATTGGAGGGAGGAGAAAATTGAGATAGGGAGATTAAGAAGAAGGCTATTGCCTTAGTCCAGGTGAAAGGGGATGAGGGCCTGAACTAGAGTGATGGCTACATGAGTGGAGATGTTATGTGAGTAAGGAGAAAGGGACCGATACAAGAGACATTGTGAAGGCACACGTGAGGCGAGTGAGATTTAGGAACTGAGGATGACACTGAGGTCGAAAGCCTGGGACTCCAACAGAGGGAAAGTGATAGTGCCCTTGGCAGACAGAGAAGTGCAGATGAAGGGAAGGGTTTGGGGGGGAAAACAGTGAGTTCGGGTTTGGACAGGTTGAGTTTCAGTTACCCACGGAATGCAGCTATGGCTGCTTATGGAGGATGCCCCTGGAACGTCCTGTTCAAGGTGCCCCAAAGGCAGGAAGATCTGGGTACAGAGCTTGCCTCTGACACTGTAGCTGGGAAAATAAAAGCAACCTATTTAACCATTCAGCATCCCAGAAAACTCTCTAAAACTATGCTTTGGGCGGTTAGTTGCCTATCTGCATTGGTGATGAGAGTCTCCACATTTGGAAACTGATGAAATCAAAGGTCACTGCTCCTCTGCCCTAATTATCTGAACGGGGCAGATACATGTAAATAAAAGTACAACCGTGGAGGGAAAAAAAAACTGGCCTCAGACTTGAGAAGACCTGGGTTCAAGTCCTGACTCAGAGACATATGAATGTGTGACTCTGGGCATCCAGGCAGCTCTCTGAGACTAGAAATTACAAAGAAGGCTCTGATCTGTACTAGTAGAAACCTCCCTATGCTAATAAAAATCACAGGTATAGTTTTTTTGTGCTGTTTTGTTTTTAAGAAGGCTAACAGTGATAACCCAGTGTAGTAAAGAGAAGTCAGAAGCTCTAGTTCTGGCATTTACTTTGTGACCTTGGGCAAGTTACCTAACTTCTCTGGGCCTCAGTTACCCTATCTGCAAAATGAGGGGGTTGCCTAGTCCAAACCCCTGAGGTCCCTTCCAGCTCGAATGAGGTATGAATTATGTAGGGCTACAGCTCACCACCTACTCTGCCCACTAAGTTCTATGTGTTTCTTTAGATTTATGCCGTGGCTATGATTGACTCACCATCCCTAAAAGTGACCCTGAAGGCTGAGCCAAGGGCTGTTGGCATCTTCCTCCTGAGTCACTTTCATCACGGTTCTGCCGTGAGTCCGGGCTCAGCACCACCTGCCCCTTCTCACTTCACTCTGAGTCATTGCAGTTAATTAATCACATGCTAATAACCCCAGACTCCTTGGCTAGAATGTGAATATAAACAGTGGTGGGTTTGGGGAGGGAAGGCTGGATTTTTGTGGAGTTTGGGGAGTTTCCCCCATTCCTTAGCCTAACAGGGCTCAGCTGCCTATTTTTGTCCTTTAAAAAAACAACCACAGCTTGATGTAGAATGCCACGGCTTTTGACCGACCAATAAATTTCATCATGTCTTACAGGGACCGCGCAAGGAGTGTGTGAAGGAGATGAACAACGGCATGGCGAAGAAGCAGGAGTGGCTTCTCAAGAACAAAATTAAGGCTTTCTATGCCGCAGTAGCAGCAGACTGCTTTAGGGATGGTGTCAGAAGTCTCCTTCAGGTAAGGCCAATGAGTGGAAAAGTGAAAGACAATTAACACCGAATGTTAATGAAGCTCTAAAGTGAAATGATCCAGCCAGCCAACTGCCGAGATCAATGCAGATGATTCGGGATTTGGAAGGGGTCTAGTCCTAGGCACCAGCCGCGATGAAAGGATGCCCAGGGTTTTGGTGTCTCTGAGTCGTGAACCATGGAAAATGGAAAATGAGGTTGCCTTTGGCCACCATAACACAATCTGCGCCCACACATATTGAAATGCAAATTTTTTCCGATAGTTGGCAACATTCAGTATCCTATTAAAACTTCAAATTATTTTTGCATTTCATACTATATACAGCATTAAGAGTTAGGCATTTTATCCCTTTTTTTGTGCAAATGATGTGAAGGCAGCTGCTAGACCCGACTAAATAAATGAATGATGATCTGCTGTGTTAAATCTCACAGTCCGCCTAAATTATTTCCAGAATATTTAATTAAATTTAATATTCAGAGATGCTCAAGACTGAAGCACACTGATTTTAGCTCTCTCTATTCTCCCTAGAGCCTTGACCTTTTTTTTGCTCTTAGTACAAAGTAAACAGGTAAAGTCTTTTCCTCATACCTGCTATCATGAACCACAATTCAAGCCATTTAATGCAACAAAGCATTTATTAAGCACCTACTGCATGTAAGGCAAAGTGATAGGTGCTAGGGATATAGGATGAAATAGGTCAGAAGTCCTCCTTTCAAGGAATTTAGAGTTTAGAAAAGAGAAAAAGGCACACATATAAGCACCTATTAGTCAGAAGTTACAAAAAGATACATTTAAGATTGTAGAGAAACATTTCCTTACAATTACAAGTATCTAAAAGTGAAACTGTCTGTTCTGGGAGGTAGTGGATTCCCCATCCCTGGAGATTTTCAAGGAAAACTACTTGTTGGATATGTTTTAAAGGGGATTCTTCTGCAAATTTGGGTTGTACCAGATGGCCATTTAAGTTCTTTCCAGTTCTGTATATCTGTGAGAGAATATACTAACTGCAAACAAAAGATTCAGAGTGTGAAAAATTTAGAGAGGTTCAGATCACATTTCCACCTGTTGAGAGCAGGTAAGGCATCACCATGAAAGTGACATGTGAAATGATCCTTGAAGGAAGAAAAGGATTTTAATTGGTAGAGATGGGAACAGAGTTGCCAGGAATTGGGAAAGATATAAGCAAAGGCATGGGGGTAGGAGAGAACAGGATGAGAATGGGAGGGGACCATAAATGGTCTGGAATTAACTGGAATATGGAGTATGTGAGAGATATAACTGAGAAATTAGGATGGAAAGGCAGGCTAGAGTCAAGGAGGGTCTTGGATGCTTATATAGGAAATTTATAGTTTACGATGTAAGCAATAAAGAGCCATTTTTTATGAGATCAGAGGAGCGTGAATAAACTTAGAAAGAGGGGAGACTAGAGACAGAAAGACCAGTTAGGAACCTATTATGGTGATCTAGGCAAGAAGTGGTTGTACTGTGGAAGTAGAAGGAGCAGGAAACAGTAAGGGAGTAGATCAATTAATGAACAAATATTAATTAAGTACTTACTATGTGCCAGGAAGTGTGCCAGGCACTGGGGATACCAATTCAAAGAATGAAACCATCCCAATGTGTAAGGAGCTTACATTCCAATGAGGACAGAATTGATGCTGCCAAGGTCTATTCAACAGAGCTTGGGGAATAATTGGATTGGGGGTGGGGGGAAGGGCAAAAAAAATAGAGATGACTTGGAAGTTTCAAACTCGGAAAACTGGAATGATAGTATGCCATCAAACAAATAGAGAAAGCAAGAGGAGGGATAGATGTTAGCAAAAAGATAATATGTTCCTTTTTGAGATCACAGAATTAGAGCCAGAAAGTAACTTAGAGGTCACCTAGATCAACATCCTCATTTTACAGACAAGGAAACTGAGGCATACAGAGGTTAACTGAGGTTAACTGACTTGCCCATGTTCACACAACTTACGTTTAACACGACCAGGATTCAAACTCTGATACTTTACTCTAGACCCAGTCCTCTGTCCTCCGTTCAGACAGAGGTGCTGATGGAGCCTTCACATGGAGTTAGGCATCAGGCAGTTGGAAATATGAGAGTGGAACTCTATGGAGATTGGGGGTAGTGGTTCAGATTTAAAAGTAATCTGCTTAAAGTTGATGATTGAAACCCTATGAGTGGACAAGGTTGAAAAAACGGAGTGTAGAAAGAAAACAGAAGGTAGCAAAGGGGAACAATGTGGGGAAGACCCACATGGAAAGGACAGGAAGAGAAACAGTAGTCAATGAAATAGATAATATATAAATACTCAGGGAAATAGAAGGCAAATCATGGCATTACCATGTCAAAAAAGCCAGGGGAGGTGAGAATATCAAGAAAGTGGCTAGGAGGGAAAGGAAAAAAGCATTTATTAAGTACTTAAGTGCTTTACAAACATCATTTCATTCAACAATTTGATGAACCCTGTGCTATTATCTCTATTTTACAGTTGAGGAAACCAAGGCAGATAGAAATTAAGTGACTTGCCCAGGGTCATAGCTAGTATCTGAGGTCAAATTTGAACTCAATTCTTCTTCACTCACTGCATCCCCTAGCAGCCTAGTCTAGCTTCTCACATGTTGAAAAAAACCACTGGATAAGGTCATCGATAATCTCAGGAAGAAAAGTTTCAGTATAACTGGGATGGAAATACCATATACCATATACCATATACATGGCACTTTTTCTCCACGTCTTTGCACTGGCTGTCCCTCACATCTGGAATGCATTCCCTTCTCATTTTTGCCTCATAAAATGTTTAGTTCCTTAATCAAAACCATTTAATTGAGAGGGAAAAGAAAAGGGGAAAAAATCAAGTAAAAATCTCCAAACCAGGGAAAGGGTAGGTAAATAGGAGTCAGAGGTGGGGCAAAAGCCTGTGAGAACAGAATTGTAACAAAGTCATTTAGGAAAATCTAATTGTAGGAACAAAGTTCTAATTTAAAAGAAGGATTTTTTTTAAATCTTAGAAAAAAGAAAGTCTACATCTAACACACACTCCAAAAGAACTATCCAATGATGAGACACAACAAAAATAGTGCAGATGTATCAAATGATTTTTCAAAGGGATTGGGCATTCTTAGAATGGAATTATGATAAATCCTTTTTGAGTTTGACAATAGAAATACAATTAGCAGATCAATCATAACAAAACAGGGGCATTCAAATTAACCATCATGAAGCAATGCACTCTCCCATAATATTTCAGGTGTTGGAAACAACAGTATAGGCTGTGGGTGTTACAATGGTAAGGACCTTAGAAGGAAAGGTAGCACCATCTAGCAATACTCCTGAGGACAATGTCTGGAAACGGCTTAAAAATAAAACAATTGAAGACTTATTAAAGATTACATAAATATCTAGCTGGTAAGTGCAGCTTAAAACTCATTAAACTAAATCACCCAATTAAAGGCAATGACAAAGAAATATGTAGAATGGAATTTGAAAGACAAAAGGATATCAGAAATTCTTGATACTCTAAATTAACAATCGAAAGTGAAAGCCAAAAGTTTAGGCAATACAAGGAGTCAAAGCAGTTCAAAGGACAAAATAAAAATGGAACACTGATTTTAAAAATCAGTCACTAGAAGTTGAAAGGCAAAAAATTAGAGGAGAGAACCCCAAAAGAAAATGTGAAAAACTCCTTGCCACTTTAATAACAACAGTAACAACAACTAGCATTTGTATAGCACTTTAAAGTTTGCAAAGCACTTTAAATGTTTACTCATTTAATCCTCACTGCAACCCCTCGATGTTTTGTTCAGTCATTTTGCAGTCATGTCCAACTCTTCATCATCCCATTTGGGGTTTTCTTGGCAAAGATACTGGAGTGGCTGAGTGGTTTGCCATTGCCATAATGGCCATTGCCAAGTCTTCCTGATTCTAGGCCCAGCACTCTATCCACTGCACTACCTAGCTGCCTCCAAATCCCTTGACGTTGGTGCAATCATTAAATGAGGAAATAAAGTACAGATAGGTTAGTGACTTGCCAAGGGTCACAAAGCTATTAAGAATCTGAGGCAAGATTTGAACTCAGGTCTTCCTGTTCCCCTAGTCCTATGCTCTATTCTCTGTTGGTCTATCTATATGGTCAAAAAAAGTCCTACCCATGAACAGCACAACTTGAATCAGATTTGAAACAGTAAGTCTGTGTTCTCAAAAGAAGAATGATTACATCAAGGAGGTGATTAAAACTCTTGTTTCCCTAAGAAACTTGAAAACAGAAGATCTGAATAAGATGCATTAACTCAGATGCTTCACAGAGGTGCATGAATAACCAGCACAGCACTTTACCAGCTTCTCTTCTGATGCAAGTGTGCTCTAATCATTTTTCACAGAAGATATCACATATTTATTACCAGAACATAAGAACACCAGTAGGCTATCCAAATAAAGGCCAATTACATGGAAGGATGCTTTCTACACGGGATATGCAGCTTGAATCACTCAAATCTCTAAACATTTATAAGAAAATTATATACTGACTGATGGCAAAAGGAGTGTGCCAAAAAGTCCCTGGAGTATAAAAGGAGGGTCATTGTCAATTCAATGATTTAATGAATAAGATCCCCCACTTTTGTTATCTTTACTTGGTTATCACAAAACCTTTAACTCAGTCATGTAGAGCAAATATATAAACTAGGTTCTAGCATAATGAGAATATTAGAGTATCTAATGTCCACATGGAAAATACTTCTCTTTTTCAAATATACCACCAACACAACATGTCAAGAATAATCATTATATTATAAAGCATAGCATCTTCCATGTAGAAAGAGATAAACCTATCCATATCCTTTGATCCAGCAGTCCCACTAGTGGGCCTACACCTCAAGGAGGTCAAAGACAGGAACAAAGATTCAACATATGCTGAACTATTGATAGACTGTGGGAAGTAAAGCAGAAACAAAGTGGATGTCTATTGATTGGGGGATGGCTAAAAATATTATGATATTTATAATATTATATGTTACGCAGTATGAAATGTTAAAAACGAGGAATTCAGAGAGACATGGGAAGAATTGTATGGACATATGCAGAGCAAAACAACAAAAAGAATCAAAAGAAAAATATACACAATTACTGCAACAATGTTAATTGAAAGATCACTAAAGGGGAGCTAAACTCTGAGTAAATGAAAAAGCAATGAAGGTTCTGGATGACAGATAATGAAACGCACCATCCTCTCCCACTCTACAGCAGAGAAGTGGAGACTACTAAGATAGAAGGTTATATACATTGTCAAATATAGTCACTCTATCAGATATTGCTGCTTAAATAGCTTTCATTGTCATAAGGGAGCATTCAGCCTGGAGGGCAGCTAGAAAATAATTGTGACGTAAATACAAAAGGTATCCAATGAACTGTTGTTTAAAAAGGAAGGAAAGCTCTAGTTGAAAATATTCCTGGCACATCCCTATTCTTGGCTTTCTGAATTTTTATATTCAAGGGAGTCAGAAGTCAGGACCACATCCAGATGTCAGATATGTTAGCTCAGGCAGGACAGGAAGCATAAGGGAGAGTGCAGACTTAAATCACAGTCTTAGGGATAAGTAATAAAGTGTTCTTTAAAAAAAAACCCTCCCCTTTTTATTGCACCTAAAGAAAATGCACCAAGTCACTCACCAAAGAGGAATGATTTCTTTCTTTTTGTAATTAATTAATTTATTTTTAGTTTTCAACATTCACTTCCACAAAATTTTGAGTTCCAAATTTTCTCCCCATCTCTTCCCTCTCCCCACCCCAAGAAGCCTGCATTCCGAATACCCCTTCCCCTAATCTGCCCTCTCTTCTATCCCCGCCCCCTTCTCTTATCCCCTTTCCCTTCTATTTTCCTATAGGGAAGGATAGATTTCTATATCCCATTGCCTGTATATCTTATTCCCCAATTGCATGTGAAAACAATTTTTAACATCTGTTTTTAAAACTTTGGTTTCCAAATTTTCTACTTCCCTCCCTCCCCACCCACCCTCATTGAGAAGGCAAGCAACTTGAAACAGATTATACATGTGTAGTCATGCAAAACACTTCCACAGTAGTCATGTTGTGAAAAACTATATTTCCCTTCATCCTACTCTCGTCCCTGTTTATTGTTTTCTCTCTTTTGACCCTGTCCCTCCTCAAAAGTGTTTGCTTCTGATCACCCCCTTCCTCAATCTGCCCTCCCTTCTGTCATCCTCCTGCTCTCTTATCTCCTTCCTCTCTTTTCCTGTAGGGTAAGATAGATTGAGGAATAATTTCTAAGGACCAGAAAAGCTATTACCTCCTAGTGATCTTAACATCTCTTTTTAATTTTCCTAACCATGGCAAAAATGTGTCATTGCAAGGGTCACTTTTTTAGCAGTTTCTCTACGAACTGTGCTAGGAAAGCAAGATTAAAGGTGTTCGTAAAGGGAGTTTGAGATAGAAAGTCAGAGTTTCTGTCCCATTCATTATAACACATTGTCCTCTATCTTATAAATTATTGCTTACATATAGCATGTATGCATTCTATTCTAAACTTTGCTTTTTCAATAAGTAATCCTATGCCATAGAAGTAGTCTGCTACAGTGGCTAGAGGGCCAGCCATCTGGGCAGAAAGATCTGGATTCAAATCCTGCTTCAAACACATATTAACTGCGCAACTGTGTATAATATCTCAGTGCTCTAAGCCAGAGGTGTCAAACCTGAATGGGGCCCAAACCAGATTAAAATGTAATGGGGAAACATTCAACAAAATAAATACATAACAAAACATGGATTATATTAATATGTGGTTTTCTAAGTAAGTAAGTATGCAGGGATCCTTACATGTGGCTTAGTGGCCTCAGTTTCTAGTTGAGTTTGACGCTACTGCTCAAAACATCTCCCAAAAACTCAAAGTTACAGATGTGTTTCTAATCTGCATCCATACAGGAAGTGTCCACACTGGGAGTTCCCCACAGATGAATTCACAAGAATTCAAAAACATCAATAGATAGATAGATAGATAGATAGACAGATGAATGGATAGATAAATCCTAACACTCAGAAATCTACTATCTGATTCAACAACTTGCAGGTTCGAGAGGGCAGTGTGAAACCTCAGGAGGATGGGGATAATGTAAGCTCCCTGAGGGCAAAAATTGTTTTCTTTTTTCATCTCCCAGAGCCTGGAGATCACCTAGTGGATGACTAATAAATGCTTATTGAATTGAACTGAACTCACAAGGGAAAGTATGGATCTATTTGTTCCCATTATTCCCATTAACTTTTTGCACTAGAAGTTATGTTAGACACTATATACAGGAAGTGCCTTCTGCCAGCTTATCATGTAAGGTCAACAACATGGGTGAAGACAAAATGAGGAAAGACAACTGAATAAGAAAACAATACATAAATAATCATAGAAATTGGACAAGGATAAGTGTGCTTGATGGAGTAAAAATAACATTAAGTCCATATGGGGAGGGCGGGGAAGTGAGGAGAAAGCATATGTGGGATGCATCCCCAGCCTAAGGCAAGAGGTAGAAGCCAAGGAAACGGTCATTTCATCTCTGATCCACCTAGGATAGCTTTTACGAAGGTGCTTCAGGAGCTACTTTACCTAAGAGTAGGGGATGCTTATGGGGCAGCTAGGTGGCTCCATACTGCATAGAGCACTTAGTCTGGAGTCAGGAAGACTCCTCTTCCTGAGTTCAAATCTGCCCTCAGACACTAGCTATGTGACCCTGAACAAGTCACTTGTTTGCCTCAGTTTCCTTATCTGTAAAATGAGCTGGAGAAGGAAATGGCAAATGACTCCAGTATCTTTGCCAAGAAAACTCCAAATAGGGTTACAAAAATTTGGACACGACTAAAAAATGAACAGCAGAAAGGGGGAGCTTAGCAAAGTGAATTTAGTCATATGACAGTGTGGTGAGAAGGTTTATAAACAAGAATGGGACAATGGATTAAGGGGACTTTGAGTCAATGAACCAAGATAAGGTGAGGGGATAGCCTGAGCATATGAGAACCTCACCCATGTGAGATAATCCATGGATTTCGTCAATGGGTTTTAAAGCTGATACAAATGGATAGAAGCAATTTAAAGGCCCACATGAAAGAGATGCCGGGGTCAAATAATGTATATCGAAGAAGACAACTTCTGCAGCAGAAATAAAAAATCAACTGAGGCTGAAGATTGGTGAGGAGAAGATAAGAATTACTATCACCATTGACAAGGCTATGGGAGACAGGATGGTTAGGACACTGAAGTACATTTATTTCAATGTTTCAGTAGATTTGGGATCTCACTGACGTGGGGGCAGATTGCAACCAATCCATGTCTTCTCATTCTGTGGTATTCTTTTTCACGTCCTTTCATAAGCCTAGAGAAAAACTCCTCAGTGCACAGAAGGCCTTCTCCTAGACCTTTTTTAACGTATTGCGAATGCCATTACATCATCTGGGCCATCCATCTGTTATCCCTTGTTCTTCCTGTGGGGCCAGTCAACCTCCCCTTCTGATCACGTGTAACAGGCATGCAAGCTAGTCCCCTCCTCTTGTTCATGGGGATGTGTATGCACAAGAAGGGATATGCTTCTGGAGGAAATATACAAGCTACAAGGAGAGGAGACAGAGAGGTTCGTATGGCCATGTGTCCAATGCAGGAAATTGTGTGTATCAAGAAGCTTACACTAGACGGATGCTGAGACGATAGTTGAGTCATGCGAGAGTAAAGCTACCCCACAGACAGTGGCCTTGGAGACATCAGCACAACAGGGAACAACACATACCAAGAAGCAACTTGGACCTATCTCAGGAGGCACTACGGGCCAATGGATTCCAACTCTGACTCCCTGCATGATCTTGGGTGAGTCCTTTAACCTCCGTAAGCCTGTAAAATGAGCTGGATGGCCTCCAAGGTCCTTCCCAGCTCTAGATTGATAACACTTTGTTGGTGCTCTGACTCGAGGGGCTCAGCAGGTACTAGGGCCAGGTGGGCCCCACCAGAGGAGAAGGCTGCCTGACAACCTCCAGAAAATTGTCTTGACAGTAAATGGACTCTAGAGTCAAGTTTTGGGGAGTTAAAGAAAACCTGCCCTATTGTTAATTTTTGTTAACCTAAATACATGCCAGAAAACTGAGGGCCTTTTGGGAAATGCAAAACAAACAGATACTGACATTTGCAGGTTTTCCACGAGTGGGGACATGAGCCAGAGAGATTTGGTGATAGACTTTATGTATACGTGGGTCTATTATGTCAAAAATTATTCCTCTTTACTGAATGACTTTGTGCATGCTCTTCAGGAGTTAGGAAGATAGTGACTCTTTTTTCTGAATCCTTGACTCCCAGTCTCCAAGACTATCCATTTGAGTCTGCATTCCCCTTTGCATTTCCTGTCCTGCCTAGACAAACATTTCTGTCATCTGGATATGGTCCTAACTTGTGACTGTTCTAAATATGGAAATTCAGAAATCGAAGGATAGGGTATACCCTTAGGAATAAATATCAGCAACTTTGCCTTCTTTTCTTTTTAAAAAATACATTTTATTTATACAGTTTGTCCTTAAATCACTTCTGTCACAGCCTCATTCTAGATTGAAGCCTCTCTTTTGACAAAGAAAAACAATTAAATAAAATCAGTTCCAGTGACTTTAGTTGGCAATGTAGACACAGAGTTCTGTCCCAATGCTCCTCTACTTCTCTGCAATAAGGGGATAGATGTGCTTCATTGTTTCTTCTGCGGAAAGCTAATGGACAAAAAAAGCACACATGCTGCATGAAGAAGAGGAGGTGGTACTAAAGAAGATGCAATTGAGAAGAAAAGCTGGAACAGATCAAGTACGTGCAGGAAAAAAATATATAGAGAACCCTGCTGGATATGACAGTCAATTAGTCAATCGACAAGTAGTTAGTGTGTGCCAGGCACTATCTATGCCAAGTTCTGGAGATACAAAGAAAACTGAGTCCTTGCCCTTTAGGAGATCACCTTCTAATGGGGGAGACAATATGCAAATAACTACCTATGAGCATACAAGATATATCCAAAGTGGAATGGGGTAATGGGGACTGAGGGCAGTGAGATGGTCAGATACATGCTGCAGGAAAATCACTCTGGCAATTCAGTGAAGAATGGATTGGGGTAGGAGGAGACAAGGCAGGGGGACCAAGTAGAAGGCTCTTGCAATGACATAGGTCCAGGTACAAGGGCTTGTACCAGGATGATGGCTGTGTAACAATTTCGTCAGCACTGAAGGATCTATTCTCAAGATATTTGAAAGTAGAGAGACACCAAATGATTTTGAAAATGAAATCATAAATAATATTATTACTGAGGACTCAGTAACTAAAAATTCATATGTGTATATGCTCATCTCTATAAAATTTGCATGAAAATGACCTGCCCATATATCAAGGGTACTCCAGATGAAAATAGGAAAAATAAACAGGTAGACTTCTGCAAATGATTTTTTTTTTTTGTGGAAGGCTTCATCTTCAGAATCCCACAACTGGCGGAAAAGTGTAGAGAATACAAGAGTTGGATTTATTATTGATTGTTGAGATCGTATAATGTTCTTTTATGGATGTAACTACAGGAATGATTTTGTTCAATAGTCCTGATTATCATCATTTAAGGATGGCATAAAATGGAGATATACACTTGCCAAAGAAGTCCATCATTGTCGTGCAGAATGTACTGCACAGAGTCAAAACAAAAGAGAGATTTCCTATAGATGGAGGGGTCTTCCAGATGTTCCTTTTCACAGCTGAAATTGTACCAGTTGCATTAACTTCCCAAACTTCCATGCTGTCCACCTTCATTTCACCTCAGCCAAACACAGAAATGGTCATACCAGTGATCTGACCATCATCTCCCATAACTACACCACCTCAATGTTCCAGAACCCTGAAGTTCATCTCTCTGACCTCCACAGCCATCTACTGTTCAGTCTCTACTTTGGGTCCCCCTCCCAAACAGTCTCCATACTCACTCTAACCCCCAGTTCTCTACCCCTTCTTGTTTTCCAAGGTTCATTATCCTTATTATAGTTGCACTCCTCATCTTTCACAGTCTTGACCATATGGTTGACCAATTCAACCATATGTCTCCACCTTTCCTTGAGTACTTTGTCCTTTGTCCTGTTATCAGACACATCTTGCCAAACTTGAATCCTGGGTCATGGCCATCATCTGCTTTCTCTATTCCTACTCATATGTTGCTGAACAATACTAAATAAAGTCACACTAATCTGCCAGATGGGTTTCCCACAAATTTATGTTTTCTAATCTCAGTTGAGCCCTTACTGATGTATACAATACTTTTATTTTCCCCTTTTTTGGCATTCTATCACACTGTCCACTGTGGCTATTCCAAACATTCTCTTCTCTTCTAAGACCTTCTTTGTTCCTCCTCCCAGAAGACATCTCCTACTTTACTGATAAAATAGAAGCCATCCTTTTCTCTCCCACTCTGAACCTCCAAAATCCTCTTAACTCTCCCTTATCTCCTCATTTTCTCTAGTTTTTGATGAAGAGGTAAGCCTCCACTTGCCTAGGCTAAGCCCTCCGCTCATGGTTGCCAATTTCATAAATAAGTATTATATTATTAATGGGTGGTAATAATGAGTTCAGTACGGGACATGCTGAGTTGAAAATGTTAACAGGATATGCAGTTTGAGATGTCTAACAGGTAGATGTAGATGCAAGACTGAAAGCTGGGAAAGAGATTAGGGATGGGCAAGTAGATATAAGAGTCAAGTGCAAAGACATGATAACTGAAACCGTGGGAGCTTGATTGCAAATGAAATAGTAGAGAGGGAGAAGACAAGAGAGCCCAGATCAGGGTAGAGATGAATAAAGTTACTCCAAGTAGATCTACATTTAGAGTAGAGAGATTCTAATTATTCTGATTAAGCTGAATGACAAATATACTTACACAAATTTCTATCACTTAAATCAACTTCCAAGTATTAATTGATGGAACTGGTATTCAGATCATGTAACCAAAAGGGAATTAGATGTATGTATAGATACCAATTGGAAAATTTGGAATTGCTATATACAGCATGCTCAGTAGAGTAGATTTGGTTCTGGAAAAATGCCGTATTCCATTTCAACTGCTGCCACAGATTCATCCTTTAGTGGCCTTTGTGTGTCAGAAATCTAAAGATGAACCTCATTACTAGTGACATTACAGATGTTACAATTGGAAACGAGCTTGGTACCACTCTGTTACAATAAGCATGCCAGCCACTAAACCAACCCTCTCTTGATTTTAAATTATTGAACCATTTTAATGAGTGTATGTCAGAAGAAATGCAAATGAATGCTAATTTAGAAAAGCTACATTTTTGTCATCTAAAAACCATTTATGGCTGAGATGATTTAGAACTAATCTTTCTATTTTATGCTTGGGTACGGGCATGAAGGACACACAGTAAAATGTAATCTAATCTTCAAAATCTCAAGAACATTACTTCAGTGATCTTTGGACCATTATTTTTCATTTGCTGCAGTATTGTATATGTATGGTAAGAAGTGTCCATGTTTTTATGTACTATTTAGGCCTCGGGCTTGGGAAGAATGAAACCAAACACTATGGTGATTGGATTTAAAAAAAACTGGAGGAAAGCTCCCCCTGCAGAGATTGAGAACTATGTGGGAATTATACAGTAAGTGATGAGTTTTAAATATATTCCTTTTTTAAAAAAAAATGATAAAATCCTAACGAGGACAGTGCTTAAGACATGCATGTGCCATGTTGAGTTGCTTTTACCCCAAGGAAAACATAATCTTAAGTTACTCTGGATTCTCTATAAATAAAGCTAATGATAACATCATATGTTCCTAGATCCTAGAGGAATATTGAATATCTGAAATTCAAATGTCAGTCCTAGCTCAGCCCCTGACTTCTTCGGGATCTTGAATGACTCATTTAACATCCCTTTTCTGTAAGATCCCCTCTGTAATATGAAAACTCCTAAATGCTGTCTCTTTCTGAAGAGTGCAAGTATTAGTGGGATGTGAACTGATTAAGGCATAGGATATTTTTTTCATGTGATTATTATAGTATTGGTGCTATATGCCTAATATAGCTATCATTTCTCCCTATTATTATACCTTCACTATGGATGAAGGAAGTATACTAATCAGGTAAGAGCTCCACAGGATCAGATCTTATAATCACAAGATGCTATGTGATAGTAACTTCCTACAATTTCTCACCTAAGTCAATACCACAGCCCAACAACAGACCAAATCAGCAGGGCTATCCAGAGACCCATTTCTCTACAAGGCACACATATATTGACAGGACTCACTCCATTCTCATGGGCAGAACTGACAGGAAGCCATGTAACTCATAAAGGGCATAAAACCCCACCATCACTATGAGCTGCAGGGCCAAACACCATCTTAGACCAAGTCCCAGATCACCACTCCTCCACAGGGTTAGCATGATGCTCTCCACATCCTGTGTCAACACAACTTCCACAGTCAGTTTGCAATCACCAGTGTGAGTAAAGTGCTCCCATTGTACTTTACAGACTGCCTCAGACTATGTCCTCAGAGATGCCATCACCTGCTGGTGGCCCCAACTGGCATCTATACTTCTCCACACCTATAAATTTCTTGACAGTCCCTGCCCTTATTCAAGGTGCACAGTAACCATAGCTCTCCAATTTCCCTGTAATTACCAATACCTCAGTACTGGCAGCCAATGGAATGAAAGGTCCCTATTAAAAAACAAGAAACAAAAAGACCCTTTGGTTCAGTTGTCTGATTCACATCAAAGAATGCATACTCCAGAAGTTCAAAGAAAGGAATTTTTTTTCCCCTTTTCTCCCCTCTCCCAAAAGCTTATGGGAAAATAGTTGGCTACTTCTTATAGCTACTGGCCTAATTAGTCAACAGTCAAATTTTTTTTGGGGGGGGAAGGGTGTCGGGGTTTTTTCCCCTGGCTTATATATATCCAAGGAGGCCTTCACCATAGGGCAACAGGAAGCTACAGTGCAGAGTATTCTCCAGCATCCTTCCTGGCCTAAGCCACCAAGCTGAAAGGGTTCCTCCCCTTTTTCGTACTGTGTGCTAGGGTCTAGGCAGGTCTTGCCCTTCTACCCCGTGCTAGGGGCTATGATAGAATCGGGCCATTTGTACAGAGAAGAGAGCCTTCTGCCCATACTGAATACTTCTTAAACTACTCCAATCCCTCACCTCCTCTGCCAGATTAGAAATCAAGATGATAATTATATGTGTAGCCACACATTGGCCGCCTGCATGTGAAATTACTTTAATAACATGCCTGTGAATTTTTTAACTGAGCATTTTGTCCCTTGAGGCACTGAAAAATACAAGGGAAGTTCTTCACCTTCTGAATTAAATGTACAATTATTTTGTCTGGATCTCATCGGGGTAGGTAACTCCCATCTTAGATGCTGCCTATCATGAGACAGATCAGTGACTTCTCTACCAGCTAAAGTCCCTGAGAAGATAAGGGCCCTGAGAGCATAAGTAATTTGCCCATGGTCACATAACTAATGTGTATCAGAGGCAAGACTTGAACCCAGCTCTTTTTGATGCCAAGACTGGACCTCTAACCATTATGCAACCCTGCCTCTCAATCTTACCAACAAATATTTATCCAACAGAATAAGCTTAAAGTACCCATTAATCATTCCTTGACTGAACCACACTCCCCAAACGTCAGATCTGGGTGTCTCCTTCTGCTACTGTGTCCCTGATGCTGCTTCTATTACCTGAGTACCTGGCTTTCCATAATATGCTAAGATCCTTTGCTTTTTTCCTGCTGCCCAAGAGGAACAGATAATGTGGGATGATTCTCTGAGCCATGTACTTGCCAGCAGAACTAGGGGTTGAATAAATTCCCACCCTGACTTTTCTTATCTGAATGCTACTTCATTTTGCAAACTCAGGTAGGCGCACAGATGAGCAAAGATTCCCCAGAGTTTTTTACTCGCCAGGGAGTAGACAAACGTTCCCCCTTACAAAAGATTTCTGAAAGAGAAAACAGCACAGAATCTCACAAAACTGGATCCCAATAACCTAGAGAAACTGTCCTGCAGTTTCATCAGTAGGCATGTCTAACCTTGCAGTCAACACAGTTCTGTTTATTGGTGCTCACTGCCATCTGGCAGTCAGCTAATGTATGACAAGGCTGGGATCAACAAACATCATTTTGTCATGTTTAGAGGCCCTACCGAGGACATCAACCACCAGCTGACAATCTGAGACAGGACAGAGCTTTGAAGTGTTTGCTGAAGCCCCAAACTGGGGCAACTATTAGGACGCAGGGACAGGTGGCCAGGCAGATCGTTAAGCAATGGAGTCACAGAAAAACACAGAATCACAAAATGGCAGAGCTGGAAAAGACATTAGAGATCCCCAGAATGATGCCTTCATTTTAGAAAGGAGGAGACTGAGGTTCAGAATAGATGCGAAATGATTTGTTCACTGTCACAGAGCGGCTAAATGGCACAGCTGCTATCTGAATCCAGATCTCATGATTCCCCACCACACATTATCTCTAAAGCACTTTCTAGCCCAAAAATTCTCTGATCTTAAATATAGGAATGCTTCCTTTTTTTTTTTTGCTACCTTTTTAAGACACAAGTTTCCATTTTTACAGGATAGGAAAATGGACCTGATGATCCTATGATCAATCCAGTTTCTCGTTGATTTTTATCGATTGACTAAACTGGTTCCTAACTGATCCATTTGTTTCTAATACTTGACATAACTAAGTCAGGAAAATAAGGGATAAGGAAATATTTGGAAGAGGAATCATTCTTTCTTGCCCATCCTCTCTAGTGCTTTTGCCTTATCATTTTTAATCACTTGACAGTATCAGCATTTGTGAAACTTTTTCAATGATAGCAGCTTGAAATGTCTCTTCTAGGATAAAACAATGATTTTATTTTGATTTTACTTTCAGTGATGCCTTTGATTTTGAGATTGGTGTGATTATTGTCAGAATTAGCCAAGGGTTTGACATCTCTCAGGTTCTCCAGGTGCAAGGTAGGTACTAACTCATATTTGCTCCTTAGGTTTAAAATATATATATCGACCTCCCTCAAATAGCATTTTCTCCATTGACTTGTAAGTGTAGCCCTGGTCCTGCTAAATGCTAGAAATATAGACAAAAGCAAAATATTCATCAATTAAGAGAAAATGCCCCATCCACTAGTAGTTTCGCCCTGATTTTCTTATTCTTAAATGAGACCACTTATGTAAAATGCCATATGTCAAGGCTAGCTATTGCTTATCAGTCATAATATAAGAGCAGAGGTTCTTAACTTGGAGTCCAGAGGCCTCTAAGGGGTCCAGAGATAGATTTCAGGGGGCCCATGAATTTAGATGTGAGAAATACGTAGATAGCTGTATCAATATGATGTTTCCTCTGTAATCCTATATATTTTATTTTATGCATTTATTTGAGCACATTATTCTGATGAGGGATTCATAGGCTTGACCAGATTGCCAAAGGGGTCCATGACATAAAAAAGATTAAGAACTCCTGTAGTATTAGAGGCTTCATAGCAGTAAGAATAAAAAGAGCTAGTCTCAGAATCAGGATTACCTTGGTTCAACTCTCACCTCTGATAAATACAGCTCTGTACTCTGGACAAGTCACTAACTAACCTCTCACCTCTTCCAAAGAACTCTAAAAGACTATATGTTGCTTTGTAGTTGCTGATCTGCATTGGAAGAAGGGATTTTTCACTGGGAGTTCTCCACTCCAGTGAAATTACTGGACCAGACCCCCCAAAATAAATCCATACATAGAAAATAACAAAGCTTCAATACTGAAAATCTATGATTTCAGTGCATGTACTCCTCCCACTGGGGCAGCTAGATGGTGCTTCCTGAGTTCAAATCTGGCCTCAGGCACTGACTAGCTATGTGACCCTAGACAAGTCACTTAAGCATGTTTGCCTCAGTTTCCTCACCTGTAAAATGAATTGGAGAAGGAAATAGCAAACCACTCGAATGTCTTTGCCAAGAAAACGCCAAATGGGATCATGAAGAGTAGGACAAGACTGAAACATCTGAACAACAGCAATACTCCTCCCATTAATATAAATGAAAACCCTTTTGCACCTTAATTGATGGTCTTCAAGAAGTTAATGCAAGGAAAAAATCCATTGCCCTGCAGCTATAGGGATGATGGCCTCTCTGAACTTAGGGAAGCTACTGGTCTAACAAGAGATATCCAACCTATCATCCATCCCTTCTCAGAGCCTTTCTAGGTTAATAGGACCTGACAGATCTTAAGCTCCACTGACATGGCATTTGGTATCTATATCATAACCAAGAGCTAGAAGGGAACTTTAGCAGTAGATTTAAAATAATAACAATGGTAGCAATAACCGAATTATAAAGCAAGAATTATTAAAAATAAACATCATCAGTTAAATAATCAATTAAGTTAATTTCTGAAGACTTTCATAAAATAGAAATTAATCCATCTCTTACAGGGAAAAAAAAAACAATTTTGCTTTATGAGTCCACGATTTGGTTTGTAGCTAATAAGGAAATGGGCCAAGATTGATCACATTGTGAAACAGTAATCTAAAAGAGTAGACAGAAACACTAATTCTGATTTGTGACTGCTGCTTTCCACTGAAAATATGATTTCTTTTTCTATTCTTGAAGTACAAGCAAACCTTTAATGCACAAAACAAAGACTCTGACCTCTGCAACCCAGTCATATGATCCAGAACTGCATGTCTTCTATTCAGCTGAGCGGGGGGCGGGGGGGGGGGAGGGAAATACATGCCATTTTGGAGTCCAGGTCCAATTTGCCTGCAGCAAATTTGTTCTGGACAAATTATTTCCATTATAACAGAAGGGTTCATTGGATCACAGATTTAGAGCTGAAAGGCACCTTGAAAGCTGTAAGATCCTCATTTTATAGATGAAGACAATGAAGTTAAGAGAAGTTAAGGGACACACAGCTAATCGGTATCTGAGGTAGGACCTGAACACTGTCTTCCTAATTCTAAGTACAGCATTCTGCCCACTGTACCACCTATTATTGAAAGAACTTGTAAATTTGTGAATGAACTCTTGGGAAAAAAATATTAGGAACTGGGCATTGAGAAGATAGGTTTAAAGTATATTGGCTACATTACTTGTATCAATGCATCAAGGGTTTTACAAAGCAAAGCTATGAGTAGGTCCAACCCTGGACAGTTAATTAGACATAGTTTGTATGTGAGAGGAAGGGAATGGAATAAACAGTTATGCAGCACCTACTATTTGCCAAGCACATTTTACAAATATTCTCTCATTTAATCCCCACAATCCTAGGAGGTAGATTACTATCCCCATTTTACAGTTAAGGATACTGAGGCAAATAGAAATTAAGTGACTTGTCCAGAATCACACAGCTAGTAAGTATCTGCAGCTGAACTTCAACTCAGGTCTTCTGACTCCAGGGTTAGTGCTCAGTCCACTGCACCAGCACCTGCCTGTGGTGTCCTCAACCTCTACTTTATATTTCCTTTTATCCTTTCTGTATCTTTGAACCAAGGATTTTTGTTCTTTCTCTCTCTTTCTTTCTCTCTCTCTCTCTCTCTCTCTCTCTCTCTCTCTCTCTCTCTCTCTCTCTCTCTCTCTCTCTTCTCTTTCTTCTCTCTCTCTCCTCTCTCTTCTCTTTCTTCTCTCTCTCTCCTCTCTCTTCTCTTCTCTCTCTCTCCTCTCTCTTCTCTTTCTTCTCTCTCTCTCCTCTCTCTTCTCTTTCTTCTCTCTCTCTTCCTCTTCCCCCACCTTTCTAACTCTTTCTCCCCCTTCTATATCTATTTCTCTGACTTTCTGTCTCTTTTTCTCTCTGTGTATTTCTGTCTGTCTTTTTCTCTTTCTCTGTATTTCTTTCTGTTTTTGCCTTTCTGTCTTTCTGTCTCTATTTCTCATCTCTCTCTGTCTCTGTCTCTCTCCTTGCTCTCTGTCTTTCTCTGTCTCTCCTGTCACCAAAGGAAAGATACTTGATAAATTCATTAATTCATCCACATCAAGGTCTTGTAGGGTTACTCCCTCCTAGAACATTTTAAAAGAGATCTTGGAGAGGATGATAATTAGCACAAATTAAAAATAACTAATAGCATAATTTCAGCTATCAATGAGGGAAATGTTCCCTGCTGCCTCTCATAGATACATAAGATTGAGAGTTAGAATGGAAGTCTGATACTATCTAGCCCAAGCCTATTCTTTGACAGATGAGAAAACTAAAGTCTAGGCAAGTAAAGTGACTTACTCAAAGCACAACGGTGCCACAATAGATGGCACAATAGATAAACTGCTAGGGCTCAAGTCAGGAAGACAAGATTTCTAATCTAGCCTCAGACACTAGAGTCTACTATTTGCAAAGCACATTTTACAACATAAAGAGTAGAACTGTGATCTGAACCCAGGTCCTCTGACTTCAAGTCTGGAGCTCTTTCATCATGACCTAAAACAAACAAAAAAAAAACCCAAAATAAAATAAAACCATACTGATGGTCACCTACTATGACTACATAACAGGCCAGTTTTGGCCTTGAACATTAAATGTTCATTAATTAAAGTAAAAAAAAAGTAGGCCAGTAGAGAGTACACTGTCCTGATTCAATCAATTTAATTCAAATATTTATTAAGGACCTACCATGTACAAAGTACCAGGAGTTAGTTTTTATTTTTGGTTTTTGCTTTTTTTTTTAAGTCCACACATCTGCTGATTTCTTTAGTATGTAGACCTCCCAATGAGTAAAGTCCTTCTACCAGTACAGATGAGCACTTTCACTGCAACTTAAAGTCTTTGAGAGATGCTGTAGTAACTGAGAGGTAGGAGGACTCCTTAGAAACTTGAACCCAGGTCTTCCTGTTTCCAGGCCAGTTTTCTATTAAGGATGTATGTTGCCTCTCAAATAGGGGACAAAAAGACAAAAATAAAAATAGCTTCTACTTTCAAAGAACTTACATTCTACGAGGAGGGATAGTATGTAAAGTGATGAATAAATTTAAAATAATTTGAGGGAAGCCAAGGATTCCTAAGGTATAAGTAAGGAGGAAGTGGATTCCAAGTATAGGGGACATTTTCCCATAGCAAGGAGATGAGCTATTGAATAGTGAGTTCAAGGAACAGCTAACAAGGAAGTTTGGCTTTGATATAAAGCATATAAATGGGAGTAACATGAAATAAATCAGGAAATGTTAGATGCAATCAGATTATGGAGGACTTTAAATGCTAGGCTGGGGAGTTCATGTTTTTTCTGAGAGGCAATAGGGAGTCACTGGAGATTTTTGAGTAAGAGAGTGACATGATCAAGCCTTAGGAAGATTATTCTGGCAGTTGTGAGGAGGGTAGATTAGAAAGGGAACAGACTAGAAGCAGGGAGATGAATTCAGAGACAACTGTAATAGTCCAGTGAAAGGTGATGAGGGTCTGCCATATGAGTCGAAAGGAGAAGAGAGATGTGGAAGTAGAATTGTCAAGACTTGGCAGATGATTGGATATAGGATACAAGGAATAGGGAAAAACCAATCAAAATGGACTCAAGGTAAGAAATAAGTCCCCTTGCTCTTCTATCTGACCTGACTTCTTTGGTACATTTGTACCTGTATTTATCAATTGACTTCCATTTTAAAAATTAGACTACCACTTTGATTCTGTTTAAGAAACATTTTGTAAATGGCTGTTATGTGTAAAACACCATCCTAGGAATTGAAGATACAAAGATGAGTAAGGCACAGCTTCTGAATTCAAGGACCTCAGAATCTATTAAAGGACATAAGAAAAGGACGTCAATAATTCAAACTAGAATGTGGTACCTATGAGAAGTAAAGACAAAGTGCTATGAGAGATATGAGAAAGGGACTAAATATTAAATTAAAATGTTAAAGTATTCATGATAATAGTTTGCATTTTATAGCGCTTTACAATTACAGAGCACTTGGTAAACATTTGCTTTGTACACTTCAAGCTAAAAGAGAGAGAGGAACACAGAAAATATGAAACCCGCCCCCCTTTCCTCTATGTCCCTGATCGCCACAGAATGAATCATAAGATTAGTTTCTGTAAAGCACTACAGTGAAAAAATATCACAGCATTTTTTAAAAGAATCCCAGCACTGAACTACATCCCCTCTTAATTTCCCAAGGGATGTATATCCTATTTAAATCAACTTTGATATTTGAAATATTTCTGCTTCTTAGTTGAGAAAAAGAAAGTACAGTCTGTTTCTAATGAAATAATTATAAGTACCAACTATCTAGGGTAAACAAAGAACAATGAAATACAAATATACATGACGAACATGAACAACAGAAATGTAATGATAGAAATTAACTCTGAGTCACATTTCCATGCATCGTTTTGAAGTTTATGTAACTTATGATGCAAATCTCATATTAGGTTCTGAATTGGGGAAAATAATCTTGGGTTCCATTAGGTTATATTCTAATATAGGATTTAATAAGAGCCTGATAAATCTTAAGTATTACATTACAGTATGTTAATGATCATCATAATATCTTATCCAATCCAGGCCATATAGAGTCATCACAGATTCTAATTTAAAGAAAATATTAGCCATTTCAGAATGCCCATATACTGTAGTTAATAAAGTAGAGTCTCTGAATACAAATCTGCTTTATAGGTAATTTACCAGTTAATGAAGATTACTGCTATACCATGTCACAATCTAATATAATGGAAGCAACTCTTTTTTTTTTTTAAAGAAACAGATCAATGTTTATAACACACTAACCACTCTCTTACCAGGGTTCATTCACCACTAATGGAGGCTACTTTCTTTTAATAAATTAATCCATTTCCCTAAAAGAAAAAAAAAAGCTCTTTTTTTTAATTCTCCATTTCCCATGTGTGTTTGACAAAAATGTTCTACCTATGCAAATAGCCCAAATTGGACCAGCAATAAATAAATTGCTGAACTGTGATTCACCATCTATTTTGGTCAAGAATTGAGCATAAGCATAGCAAGATTTACGAGCATGGCGGCAGCCCATTGATGCTGCTGTATCTGATCAAAGAGCTTAGCAAAATAAAGACAGATGGTGATGTGGTAAATAATTACTTGATTGTAAGGCAAGTACTGCAGGAGTGCACTTATCTTAACCAGACGTTATTCATATTAACATTTACAGCTCAGGTTTGATTGACCATGGAAAGAGTTTAGTTTATGATTAATAAAGAAAAAGAGATATCATTGAATAAGGATATGATTTCCCAAACAGGCTTTCCTGTCTGTTGTTCCTTCTGTAATCAGTCAAGGAATAATCGTTCCATATTTTCAGGGCTTAACACATGCAGGAATTCACAGAGTAAGCCTAGGAGATTTTCAAAACACGAGTAGACCATACTGACAAGCGGGTGATGTGGCAGAGGGAGCAATAATTAGCCACCATATTGGCTTACCACATGGTCAGTCCCCTCATTGCAGCCTAATCCACTATTCGAAGCATTGAAATCAACTTTACCCATGGTTGCTTTGGCATTACATTTCATTTACCACCTCAGATCCAGGGTCCTTTTGCATTCATTAAATCCTTTCAAAGAACTAACCTCTAAGACTATTTTGGGGGATATGTGAAGAAACAAGATAGAATAGGGAGGGAATACTTTCAACTGGGATGGGAGGAACCAAATCAGAGAAGGTTTTATGGAGAAGGTAGCACATAAGGTGGGCCTTTAAAAGGAGAAAAAAAAGTGGGGAGGAGGGGAGAGAGCTAAATAGGCAGAGGCAATTCCAGGCATAAGAGATGGCCTTTGCAAATGTAAGAGGCAAAAAAGAAGGTAAATAGCACACAAAAGACAATTAATAGTCCATTTTAACTGCACTAGATTTAGAGTCAGAGAAAATGGGTTTGAATCCCAACTTTAAAGCCATAGGCAAAACTGTGCCACAGGAAACTGAGTCCAGGCCTCAGTTTCTTCAAACAATTATAATAACAGCACTTTAAGGGTTTGTAAAGTGCTTTATATATCTCATTTGGTCCTCACAACAACCTTGTGGAAAAGATGCTATTGTTATCCCAGTTCAACAGATAAAAAAGCTGAGGCTAAGAGAGGTTAAAGTGACTTGTCCAGAATCATAAAGCTAATAAATGTGTGAGGTAGAATTTGAACCCCTATTTTCCTGACCCCAGTTCTGTTATGTTATCCACTATACCACTTATCTGCTTCTGTAAAATGAAGGGGTTAGGCAAGATGTCCTTTGAGGTCCCTTCTAGCTCCAAATTCTCTGCTCCTATGAAGACAGAGGATTCGTGTAAAAGAAGGCTAGAAAGGTAAGCTCGAGCTGGCTTTGTCTCTTTGGCCTGGCATTTTGCAATCTGCTCTGTCCTGGGTGGCTGTTCCTACAAAGCACTCAGTCAAAGAGTTGGAACAGTGCCCAGTTCTTCAGTCAGCTTGCCGACTCCATTACAAAGGAGGATCTTTTCTCCCTTGCCCAGACTAAAGGAGAAAGCGTAAGGCATTTAGTGGCTGAATCACAGGGTGCACTGGGGCTGGGCCAACAAAGAAACTCTCAGGGCAGCCTCCCTCCCACTCCATTATTCAGAAGAAGCTGGTCCTATTCAGATCCCTGAAGCATCCTTGTTAACCCACAAGTGACCTGTCCAAAAAATCCAGTAAAGTAAGGCAGCCAAAGAATGCTCCCTAGTTTCATCGTATGGACAGTGTGCCATTAGCCAGGACACTGCTGAAAATGTCTGTGCACAGCCAATGTGTATCCACGTATCTCTGTGTGGTCTTAAAAATATAAAAGTCAGAGGCTGTGGCTTTGGAGGAATTAATTGTGTTATATCAGGTGCCTAAGGATATTTCTGCTTATTTAATGATGAAGAAATGGAAATCAATTGACCAAAATTAAAATAATCCCAGTGAGGACCTCATGGGACCACACTGTTCTGAAAATTCTCCAATTTTTATTGTATAATAAAAACCAGTTCTGGAATTTGCATTAGTATGCTGCTGATGGCCTGTATTAAAACATCTTTCTTCAATTCTCTTATGTCTTTCTTCAAGAACTTTTCAGGATTGAAGGCACTGTCTCTCCTGCAGTCCAGTATATTGGGTTACCACATGGTCAAGAAACCCTGTGGCACCTACCCAATGAGGCGGCATTATTGTTTTTAATCAGTTGTTTTGGTTGTGTCTGACTCTTTGTGGCCTCATTTGGGGTTTTCTTGGCAAAGATACTGGAAGGGTTTGATATTTCCTTCTCCAGCTCGTTTTACAGATGAGGAAACTGGGGCAAAGAGGGTTCAGTGGATTGCTTAGGATCACACAGCTAGTAAGTGTCTGAGGCCAGATTTGAACTCAGGTCTTGCTGACTCCAAGCCCAGTGCTCTATCCACTGCACCACTTCACTGCCCCAATGAGAGGGTATGGACAAGAGTAAAAAGGACGGATTGTGATAAGCATCTACAGAGGAAGGTAGAGGAAAGCAAGCATTATTTTACACAGAGCCAAAACTAGGTAGGGCAACTAACTAAGGGATTTGCCCCAAGGTGCTGCATTTAGACTAGAGACTAGACCCATGATTTAACTGATATATGGATAGGATATCCAAGATGAGAAAATGCCTTTTACAAAAACAAAACAAAATAAACCATTTTGCAACTTACAGTCTTAATGGATTGCCTAGAGCCCTGAGAGTTTAAGTATCTTAAACCAGAGTCATGCAGCCATTATATATCAGAAGCAGAATTTGAACCCAGGTCTGCCTGACTTCAAGACCAGCTCTCTAGCTGCCATGCCATGCTGCCTCTATATTTAGAGAGTGCTGACTACTCTTGAAGGCCATTGGTAGCATAGAAACAATAGAACTTACTTAGCACCTAGCTCCCAAATAGTACACTGTGGTAAGCCTGTTCTCTGCCCCCTGTCCCTCACCCCAATCCCCCACCCCTCAACTAAGAATACCTTTCATGTCATTTGCCGTGAGTACAAAAATTACTAGGTCCAGCTCTGATTGTATAGAAATGGTGAAATTTGCCATAGTTATCATCAAAGTTTAAGAATCATGACCCCTAATGTAATGGCATCTAGGTCTAGGACTAGCCCCTTACTAGAGAGTACTGAGCAGCTCACATCTGGTCTTTTACGGCAACAGTCTTGTTTCCCTGATTTCCTGTGGCTACTGATCTCAAAGACCTTCTGGACATTGGGTAAATCACACAAATGATTTGACCTTAAATCTAACGTCATTGCCAAAAGATTAATTGCTCAGTACTAGAAAAATGTCATCAAATTCAGTGGAACTGTAGAATATACTCACCTGGGAGATTTGTCCATTCTGAAAGTTAATTAATACATAATTGATAAATCAAGAGAACACACAGCCTTGCTCTCTTGGGGGAAAAAGGTAACCACATCAGCAAGACTGCCATTTGTACGTACTGGATAATGGTATTTTGTAATGCCACTGCTAGGAATTTTTGCCCACTCCCTCATAACATTTCTGACTATGTTTATTAGTTATAGTCTTTCTATTTCTTTGAAACTTCTGTGAAAGTCCCACAATAATACCTAGCTAGAGATGATGAACTATCTATCAGCTTAAAATGAATATCAGTGTCACTAAATTTGGGAAGGCTATTCATAAGATTGTTGGTCATGAGGTAATGATATTTTTGGCCATAGCAACTCATGAGGCAAGAAGGAATTTTGTTCTGCATATGTAGATGGAGTACCATACTGATGAAATCATGGTTCTCTGGTTCTTTTGAAATAAGATGTATTGAAGTATACATCTTTTCTTGGAAGATAGTGAGAAACAAAAATCTAAAGAAAATAACCAGATCTGAACACCTAACCACCAACCAATATGTATTTAGTAAATACCCTCTATGTACCAGGCACTAGGCTAGGTGATAAGGCTACCCAAAAAAAGAAGAAGCTAGATGGCGCAGTGGATAGAGCTCCGGCCTTGGAGTCAGGAGGACCTGAGTTCAAATCCAGCCTCAGACACACGACACTTACTAGCTGTATGACCCTGGGCAAGTCACTTAACTCTGATTGCAAAAAAGAAAAAAAAAAGAGAAGAAAATGAAACAGTATCTGCCTTCAGGAATCTCACATGTTATCCAAGGAGACAATATACATAAATACATATAAAGATAAGTACATATATAAGAGGCATACAAAGCACTTTTGGTTAGGATGCTAAGTGGCACAGTGGATAGAATGCTAGGCCTTGAGTCAGGAAGACCTGAGTTCAAATCCGTCCTCAGACACTTGGTGTGTAACCCTAGGCAAGTCACTTAACTCTGTTTGCCTCTGTTTCCTTATCTGCAAAATGAGCTAGAGAAGGAAATGGCAATACCACACTGGTATCTTTACCAAGAAAACCCCAATGGGGTCTCTTGAAGAGGCAGATAAGATTGAAATGATTGAACAAAACCAAGGAGATGGGGATCTGAAGAGACACTTCTTATAGAAAGTGGCATTTGATCTGGGATTCTAAGAGTCAGAGGTGATGAGGGAATACCTCCTAGGTGTACAGCCTAAAGGCATTGAGATGGGAAATGGAATGTTATGAGTGAGAAACATCTGGAGGGCCAGTTTAGCTATGCCATAGAGTATGTGAAGAGAAGTAATGTATTCCATGCCTGGAAAAAGTAGCTGTCTAAATGACAAAAAGAGGAGTTTGTACTTGATTCTAGGAAGTCTCTGAAGTTTATTGAGCCAAAGAGTGATGTGCTCAGACTTGTTCTTTAAGAATATCACATTGCCAATAAGAATGAAGAGGGAAGAGACTTGTGGGAAGAAGACCAGTTAGAAGGCTATTGGAAAAGTCCAGGTGAGAAATTATGATGTCCTAACTAGGTGTGACTGAAGAGAAAGGGACAGGTGTAAGAAATGTGGTTGAGATAGATTCAACTAGATCTTACAACCAATTGGTCATGTGGGGTGAGGAAAAGTAAGGTTAAGAATGATTCTGAGTGAGTGGAAGGATGGTAGTGCCCTAAACAGAAAGAGGGAAATTCAGAAGAGAGGTAGTGGGCTTAGAATGAAATTTGTGGCTATATTGAGTTTGGGAGGCCTACAGGGCATTTAGTTGGAAATGTTCGATAGATAGTTGGTGATGCAAGACCAGAAGTCAAGGGATAGATGGGGGCTGGTTACATAGATCTATGTGCAATGATTGCTGAAATCGTGAGAACTAGTGAAGAGAGAGAGATTAGGGAGAGAGAAGAGGTTCTTGGATAGGGTCTTGGGGTACATACATTCATTTAGGGGGAAGAATATGCATGACGATCTAGCAAAGGAGATAGAAAAGGAGTGGTCATACTAGTAGAAGGAGAACCAACAGAGAACAGCAGTGTCATGAGAACCGAGGAGAGAGTATCCCAAGGAAGATGATAGGCAACAGTGTCTAATCCTGTAATTATTGTTGTTGTTCAGGCATGTCTAACTCCTCATGACACCTCATTTCTTGGCAAAGACACTGGAAGGGTTTGTCATGTCCTTCTCCAGCTCATTTTACAGATGAGGAAGCTGAGACCAACAGGATTAGGTGACTTGCCCAATACTTACAACTAGTAAATACCTGAAGCCAGATTTGAACTCACAAAGATGAGTCTCCCTGACTCCAGGCCCAGCAACCCTATCCACTGCACTAATTCTGTATAGAGGTCAAGAAAGGTGAGGACTTAGAAAAGGTCATTGAATATGGCAGTTAAGAGGTCACTGATAACTTTGGAGCAAGTTGACTTGATGAGATCAAAAACCTTGATGTTTCCCTTTCTCTTTTATTTCCAAAGGAAAAGGAGAATGTAGAATGTCCTAGTCACCATCACAGAGTATTTCACTCTCAGAAGGAGCTATTGATGGATGTTTTTCCCTCAGTGGTGAATTTTTGCCCAGTGCAGCTATAATTTATTATTTAGCTTGATGATCTTTAATTGCTGCATTTGGATTTCAATTTAATCCAGCAGTTAATGAGTATCTACTATATGCCTGGTACACTTATGTAAGTTTATTGCTTTGTACCCTGTATCTTTGTCCAGATACTTTCATCAGGTACTTTAGTCACTCATAGTGGAAGAGATACCACCTACCTCAAATTTGGAATGAGTTTTTTTCTATGCAGATTAAAAAGAAGACTCAATATGTACCTCCACTCACCTCCCCTGCCAAAAGAAAATCTGTATTGTTCCTCACAATAACAACAACTGTTGCTCTAATCTCAATACTACTTCCTTAATATTGTTCACTGAAATATACACTACTTTTAAATGATCAGCTTGACATATATTCACTATGTGTATGCATCTCAGAGAGATATGATCTTTCCTTAACCTACTCAGTACCAGTGATTGGCATATTTAAATTCAAGACCCCCTAAACACTGTCCAAAATATCCCCTTAGCCTTCCTTTCATTTTTTGGTATTCATGATTATCAGTGTGGACTGCCCAACAGTAATCCCTCACCTCCACTATGTAACTAACACATACATAGATACAATTGCATGTATGTATCTTTACATATATGTATATATGAGGATGTACATTGTGTATAGACGCGTATCTATGTGATTAGGCAGATAAACTTCCTGGCAAGTGAGTCACTACTCCTTCCTGGATGACACTCATCCTTGGAATGAGGATATACTTACTCTTTCCTAAACTTTGCCTTCAGCACTTGATCTTCCCTCTGTCTTCTCTACGCTCCACTCAGGAGCTGAGAGATACCTTGGAAATGCTTAGGAAAGGATGATTCGTCTCAGGCTTTCTTAAGCCACCTAAGTCTACTTATTCATGACTCATAGCCTTGCCAAGGCTAATGGTCCTTTAGGTTTTCTCTGTTATTGAGGAGCTTATAAGAGTTATTAATAAAATCAGAACCCGCAAGAACCTCTCTCATATGACTCCAGCCAGGGGGTGGGAGAATCCTCTCCCAACTGGCTCCTCTCTCTACTGCCTCAACAATACAGACAGAAAATCTACAAATTAAGGCTATACATGAATCAAAAGCAATTAAGGCATCTTATTTTTATCTAGAGAAATCCAATTTTTTAAAAAGCATACATTTTTACAAGAGCATATAAACAACTCAAAAGAGCAAATAACCTATGGATTTAACAAATATTCTCCTGTTGGGAGAAAGTAGAGGAAGGGCAAGCAAATGACATTGATGCCTTGCCACCCACTTGAATCTTCTTTTTATCTCTTCATTTACTCCAACTGTGTAACTCATTTTCTCTGTCTCTCTCATACATATATATGCAAATATATAACACACATGTATATATGCACAGATATATACACACATATGTAAGCATGCACACATATATATTGATAGTTACATGTGTATGTATATATACATAAACAGACAGCATATATACATATATACATACACACACGTATGAAAGGTAGTATAGTTCACTGAATAGAGCCCTTGAAGTCAGGAAGACTTGGATTCAATTTCTGCCTCTGACACATAATAATTGTTTGATCATGGGTATTTTCAGTAATTTTTCAGTCATGTCCAACTCTTTTTGACCCCACTTTGGGGTTTTCTTGGCAGAGATACTGTAGCTGTTTGCCATTTCCTTCTCTAACTCATTTTACAGATGAGGAAACTAAGGCAAAGAAGGTTAAGTGATCTGCCCAGAGTCACACAGCTAGTGTCTAAGGCCAGATTTGAACTAGGAAGATGAGTCTTCCTGACTCCAGGGCTAACACTGTGCCATCCTGCTGATCACAGGAGATGTAGAAGTATACACACATATAATACATGTACTCACATATATATATATATATATATATATATATATATATATATATATATAATGTACATATATATATACATATATACATGCACACATACATACACGCACATATATACAGAAAGTGAGTGAGAGAAAAACATAAATCTACCTCATTTGCATGGATTTCATAAAACTATCACCGCAAACTCTTTGATTCTGAGCTAAACAAGTGGGTAATTTGTTACTGGCTTTGTTTTCTTTTAACAGAGGAATTAGAAAAATTAGAACAAGAGAGATTGGCATTAGAAGCCACGATTAAAGATAATGAGAGTGAAGAAGGAAGTAGAGGTATCCGGGGACTGTTCAAAAAGGCTGGAAAATTGAATATCACCAAGCAAGTTCCCAAAAAAGGTAAGCTTCAAAATCTCCCCTTCCCCTTACCCAAAAAAGGATAACATTTTCACTGCTAAACTATTCCAATCTTTTAGCTGAATTTCAAAAATCAGGCCATGTGCAAGTTTTTGCTGACCTCTATGTGCAGGGAGGATGACTGGAAGATGAGACAGGATCAGAAGGATCAGGGGCCAGCAGGAGGATCAAGGGTATAAAGAGGAAAATAGGTCTGAGAAATCTGGAGACTGATGGTCTCCATAGAGAATAGGGTGAGGATTTAGATGTAAGTCCCTTCAGGGACTTTACATAATAAAGAGATGATTTAGTTTGAGATCCAGACACCTGAGTTCACAGTGATTCATAGACTATCAAAACTGGAAGGGGCCTGAGAGAGGTAATGGGAAGGTATGAAGGCCAAACCACTCAGAGGTAAAGTGATTTGCCCAAGGTTAACGTAGCTAAATTCTTAGCTGAAGTGGGATTAAAACCAGGTCTCCTGACTCCGAATCAAGACTCCCTCTCTCACACTGCACCACTGCCTGAGAAGGCTTAGGGATGTGAAGTGAAGGAGGATCGATTGGCAGAGAAAGATGAAGGTGGAGAGGGAAGAGAAATTTAAGAATATAAAAGAACAGGGACTCAGCATGTTGTTGTCCAAAAAGCACTGGGATTTTGAGTCAGAGAACCTGACCTATCTGCTCTCCATCGCTGATCAATTATGAGGGACTAGGGAAATGAAGGCCCAACAATCCATAAAGCCCTATCCTCCTCATTTCAAAGAACCCCTTGGACTCTAACCATGACATCATAGGTATTTATTATTAAAGATGTTAATTCACTTCTATGTATAATAAGATTTTCACTAGACTTGTGATTTTTATTGATATATAGAACTCTCAGTGAAAAAACTCCCCTTCCTACTGTCAAATTGGAACCAGCCCTGAAACTTACTGTGTTACAGCACTGACTTGTTCGATGACGTGGCCACAGTCATTGTAGCTGGTATGTGTCGGACTTGAACCCAGTTCTTCCTGACTCTGAGGCTATCTCTCTAGCTACTATACCACATTGCCTCTCTTATGGTAATAGGGCAATGAAATCACAGCAACAGAACCCTGGAAAAATTACATCTACATTTACTTTTAAATTATTAAATAAATTAAAATTAGTCTTGGTAGTCTTGGATTAACAGCACATGACTCAATAAACCTGCAGCCATCTTATAAAAAGAAAGATTAGCATGGTGCATCCTTTGTACTAGTTCTCCATAAACATAGCTGAGAAGTTTGGAAAGGTTTGTAGTGACCCCTGCTGGTACAAAAATGTGAAAGCTTTAACATGTATTTCTTTAAGACAACTAGGGAAACTTTTTGAACATAGTTGGGGGTAGTGGTGGTGCTAAATGTATATGTCAACCATTTGCTGGTTTTAATTTAGTCAGGAAAAGATAATATCTCTCTAGATATCTCCAGAATCAGACCAGAATTTAAAAATTGGGATTTCATCAGTGTTCTATGTTCCAATATTCCTTTCCACCTGAAATACTCAGAAGTTTAGAGTTCTAGAGTAATCACCTAATTGAACAGCATTTTAAAAGATGGATAGATAGATAGATAGATCTATATATGTAGATATTCTACTACATAATATGTATTATACATATATATATATTATATGTATATGTGTGTGTGTGTGTGTATATATTCTACTACAGTTATGGTGTGAAGTCTTTGAATTTGGCATAAGCCTTTCTTACCCAATCACAGGACAAGTTTGGAGCTGCTAAAAACAGTTCTTTTAACTACCAAAAAAAAGAACCCAAAAAGGATCCTTAAAGCTATTGGTCTCTGGAAAACCAGCTGGGTTATATAGACACCAATCATTTGCTGGTTTCTGTCCCTCCCATACACCCTAATATTTGGCTATCCAAGAAGACCCGGTCATTATTTTTAAGTTAAATATTTATAAAGGTACCACAATTTTTTCAAATGGTGAGATTATTATCTTATACTATATATATATATATATATATATATATATATATACATATATATACATATATATTGTCTGATATATCAATTTCGATTCAATTCAACCAACATTTACTCAGCACTTACTATGATCAAGACATTGGTCTAGCCATTAGAGATACAAAGAAGAAAAAGCACAGTGTCTGCCTTCAATGGTGGGAGTGGCGGGAAGGGAGGGAAATAAGACTTACATTTGGTGAAAGTAAAGAATATATTTCTTCCATCTAGAAGGATCAGGGAAGGCTTTATTTTAAAAAGTGGCACCTGAAGATGGTAGATTAAAGGCAGCAACTCAGCCAAACTCTCCCAACATTTCCCTCCAAACAACTTTAAAATAACACCCTTTGTGTCTTGGTCTTCCTTGCTACTGTAGGAGCTTTTTATGGACAAGTTTTTTTTTTAATTGTTTGATCATTTCCCCAGTCTATTTCTTAACTTTGAACTTTATGTTAAAGTTGGGCTCTATTCACCTAGCGGTAGGGAGGCACTGTCCCAAGCTTCAGACCAAAACACAAACTAAAAAGAAGATAACAATGAGAAAACAGCTATGAACAAAGCCTTGAAGAAAAATTCTGATTGGACAAAAGCCTAACAAGAATTCCTAAAAGAGTTAAACAAAGCAATAAGAGTGATAAAGGGAAAAAATTGGAAAAGAAATGAGAGTGATGCAAGAGAAAAAGGGATGCACTGGGAAAAGGGGAAAAGAAGAGCTAGAATGGGGAAAATTATCTCACACAAAAGAGGAATGGAAGGAAGACCTTTTACAATGGAGGAGAAAATGGGAGGACTGGCAATGCTTGAACCTCAGTCTCATCAGAATTGGTTCAAAGAAAGTAGAATGTATACACACACACACACGTGTGTGTATATATGTGTGTGTGTGTGTGTGTGTGTGTGTGTGTGTATATATATATGTATATGTATATGTATATATGTATATACACATACACACACACACCCTCAGTTGGCAGTTGGGTGTAGAAATCTATCTTAGTCAATAGGTAAATAGGAGAGGAAGGGAATAAGAGAAATGGGGAGGGGGACTGATAAATGGGAAGGCAGATTAAGGAAAGTAGTGGTCAGAAGCAAAATAGGCTTTTGAGGGGGGACAGCATAAAAAAAAAAGAGAGAAAGATAAGAGAAAATGAGATGAAAGGAAACACAGTTAGTAATCATAACTATGAATGTGAATGGGATAAGCTCACTCATAAAACAGAAGTAGATAGCAGAATGAATTAGAAACCAGAATCTAACAATATGTTGTTTATAAGAGACACACTTTAAACAGAAAGACATACACAAAGAGTCCAAATAAGGAGATGGAGCAAAATCTATTACGCTTCAGTTGACTTATAAAAGGCAGGGGTAGCAATCATGATATCAGACAAAGTAAAAGCAAAAATAGATCTAATTAAAGGAGATAATCAGAGAAACCACATTTCAATAAAAGGTGTTATAGATAATATAAAAAAGTACAGCAAGTTTCTCTAATAAAGGTCTCTTTCCTTAAATATATAGGTAACTGAGTCAATTTTATAAAAAAGAAGAACCATTCCCCAACTGATAAATTGGCAAGGGTTATGAACAAGCAGTTTTCAGAAGAAAATATCAAAGCTCTCTATAGTCATATAAAAAAAATTATCTAAATCACTGTTGATTGGAAAAATGCTAATTAAAAGAACTCTGAGGTACCATCTCATACCTGTCAGAAATGACAAATGCTAGAAGGGACAAGGAGGAAAAAGGTACACTAATGAATTATTGGTGGAGTTGTGCACTGATCCAACCATTCTACAGAACAATTTGGAACTATGCTTAAAGGTCCATAAAACTATGCACAACCTTTGGCCCAGCAATACCAATATTAGGGCTGTGCCTCAAAGAGATCGAAGAAAGAAGGAAAGGATTTATACATACAAAAATATTTCTAACACAACTCTTTTTGTGGTAGCAAAGAATTAGACACTGATGGGATACCCATCAATTGTGGAATGGCTGAACAAGTTGTGGCCTGGGTTGTGATGAAATACTATTGTGCTTTAAGAAATGACAAGGGAGATGGCTTCAGAAAAACATAGGAAGAGCTATATGAACTGATGCAAAGTGAAGTGAACAGAATCAGGAGATCATTGTACACAGTACCAGTAACATTGTAATGATGATCAACTATGAAAGACTTAGCTACTATGATCAGTACAATGAGCCAAGAAAATTCCAAAGGACTCATGATGAAAAATGCTATACACCTCCAGAGAAAGAACTAATTCTGTGTACAAAGTGAAGTGTAGTTTTCTCACTTTCTTTATTTTTCTTGCTACTTTTGGCATGATGTGGCTAATATGGGAATATGTTTTATGTCACATATATAATATTATATTGATTGCCTTCTCAATGGGTGAGGGAATGGTGAAAAGGAGGATGAGAATTTAGAATACAATTTTTTAAATGTTAAAAATAAATAAATAATAATTTTAAAAAGAAAAAAGTGGCACCCAGGTAGCATCTTGAAGGAAGGGAGAAATTTTAGCAGTACAAATGATAGCTTGCTGAGAGAAGGTAAATTTTTGCTTTTGATTTTGTAACCCCATAATCCAGCATAATGCCTTCAACACAGTAAGTACTCAATAAATACTTGTTCAATTAAACAAACAAAAATGGGGGACAGTCTTAATTTCAGATATGGGAGATGGTGAATCAGAGACAACAGAGGACAGTATGTCCATAGGGGGATAATGAGGAAGCCAGTTTGTCTGTAAAGTATTGTACAAAGAGTAGCACAATGAACTAGGCTAGGAAGTCAAGTCATATCAATTCAGTATGTGACAGATATCTTACTAAATATCAAGGAAACAAATACAAGTGGAACGAATGCCCATCCTTGCCTTCAAGGAACTTACATTCTAATGGGGAAAGGCTGCACCTAAAAGGGAGCTGAAAGTCAGGGTGGAGGCATCCAAGTGGGTGGATAGTGGCAAAATCCATAGAATAAAGGGTAATTTTGAAAAAGGGCTTTGTCTGGCCCTTCTTCAAAATGGAGATTCTGGATGGAACTCACCAACAGAAGTTGGGGGCATAGGGGAAAAAAAGAACTAGCTTATGCACTGTGACAAAGTCTGAAGAAAGGTGGGAGGCTGGAGTCAGATTTTATAGGGCATTGAATGCCAAGGTAGGAGTTTGCATTTTGTTTAGTGGGGAATGGAAAGCCACCATAGGTTCTTTTAATAGAATGATGTTATCAGAGAGTGAAATTAAGTTTACCTGAGGAGCTGTGTGAAACTTAGATTAGAAAGGTTGGACCCAAGATGACCAGTGGCAGACAAAAAGTGACAAGGTGGTGGTGGCTGTGGGAATGGAAAGGAACAGTATTGAAAATACTGAAGAGAAAAAAAATTGACAGGACTTTACATTTGCTTGGTTGTTGGAGACAAAGACAGGGGAGTCTAAATAAAGAGGGCAGTGGGAAAAGCACTGGATTTTGAGTCAGAGAACTTGTGTTTGGATCCTGGATCTGTCAATATAAGTATGTGACCTTACACAAGTCTGAGCTTCAGTTTCCTTATCTATAAAATTGAGGGATTGGAATAGATGACCTCTTAGGCTCCTTAGAGGACAAGACCTAGAATCAAGAAGTCCTGACTTGGGGGGCAGCTAGGTGGTGCAGTGGATAGAGCACCAGCCCTGGAGTTAGGAGGACCTAAGTTCAAATCTAGCCTCAGACACATAACATTTACTAGCTGTGTGACCCTGGGCAAGTCACTTAACCCCATTGCCTAGCCAAAAAAAAAGAAATCCTGACTTCAAATTTTACCTCAGACACTTACTAGCTATGCAACCCTGACTCAGTTTCTTCAAATGTAAAATGAAGATAATAATAGCACCTACCTCCCAGAGTAGTTGGTAGGATAAAGTAAGACAATCTTAGTAAAGCACTTTGGAAACCCTAAAGTGCTATATTAATGACTATTATTATTATTATATCTATGATTCTATCAGACTATTTGACTGGGTAGATGGCATAAATTAAGAAGGAAGGAAAGAAAAGTCCCTACCACGTGGATAATAATAGCAATTCACATTTGTCTAACACTTTCCAAAGCTAAGCTACCTTTCAACCCTATAACACTGAACTGAGGTGCCAACAGATAAGGAAACAGAGGTTCAAAGAATCGCCCCAAGTCATACTGGTTGTAAGAGGCAGACCAGGAATGGAACCAAGTGTTCTTTCCACTACATCACACTGATTCTTCAAATACTAAATGGCTTCCTCTTTCCTTTACAAAGACTTCAGTTTAATTCAAGGAAATCCATTAATCAAGCACCTATTATGTGCTAGGTACTAGGGTAGGTACTGGGGATATCAACAGTCCTTGCCCTCAAAGAGCTTCCATTCTAGTGAGGGGGATGTATTTAATCACAAAGCAAATCTGATCTTATGCATCTCTGTCTTCAAATGTGATGGAAATTTAGAAAGCCAGGCACTAGAATGACTGAGTTTTTAAAGCTGGGCTCCCAATCTTTCAATGACCTCATTTTACAGATAAGGAAATTGAGATCCAAAGAGGTTAACTTGCCTGAATTCATACTAGTTAGTGGCCAGGTTAGAACAAGAATCCAGGGTTCATGACTCTCAAGTCTGATATCACTTCCATTGTACCTCACTGATTTTTTCCTGGGTGCATTTCTCTCCCAGTCAGTAAAACAATGAAAAGAAGCCATATTATCATGGGAGATTTTTTTCCTTTTATATATTGCTTTAGCAAATATGTATCCTTCTCTAAAACTCAGGCTGTCACATGATCCAGAAAGGCAAAACAAAATTAAAATTGAAAAAAGGGCATGTAATGTCATATCCTCCAAATAATACTTAGCATGTCAAACATGTACTATTATTTGTTTTGGTTGTTTGGTAGCTCTTCTGGGCCATAAGATCTAGGCTAAATCTTCCCTCAGTTATTCATATGCACATTCCCTGGACAGTAACAGATTTGCATGAAAGTAAAGCCAGAGTTTCACAATATCATAGAATTTCAGAGTTGGAAGAGACTTTGACCATCTAAATCCAGAGGTTCTTAACCTGGGGTCAGTGGATAGATTTCAAGGATCTGCGACCTTGGATGGGAAAAAAAGTTACATCTTCATTCTCACAACCTCTAGTTAAAATGTAGTATTTCCTTCCATTATTTAAAAACATTATTCTAAGAAATCCATAGTCTTTGTTAGACTGCCCAAGGAGTCTGTAACACCAAAAAAGTTTATAACCTCCTGATCTAGTCAAACCCAGGATTCTGTAAGAGAATTCTAAATACATATATCACTGTACAAGTGGTTATCCAATCATTGTGTGAAGAGCTCTATATATAAACCATGTGTGTGTGTGTGTGTGTGTGTGTGTGTGAGTGTGTATTTTGTTTAGTAATTTAAACATTCAGTATTGTTCCTTGACTCTGAAAGCAAGCCTCACACTATTTTGTTTATAAATGTTCCTTCTCTCTCATGGGTCCAATCAAGACTAGGGAAATTAAAACTGGATAGAAGCAGATAATTGTTTTAGAATTCTCAATCCCAAAATATTGCAATACTGAAAGATAGTACAAAGAATCTTTGGAACTTGTTAGATCAGAGAGAAACCTCAAAGAAGGTTGTCAGCTCTACTTTAAATACCGCCTCAACAATTTTTTTAAAATGTAATAACAAAGCCATAACATTCAAAGAAAACTAGAATATGAAGTTATATACAGGTTAAGGTCCACTGTGATCAAGTGCCTATTTGCACATGGGCTGAAGACACTTAACCGCTATTAACTCCTTGTTAGCAGTTTCACTGCCAAAGTTAAGGTTTAATTAGTTTTTAAAAAATAATAAAGTTTGCCTAGTTTTGTTAGGTTTTTGAAAGATTTTTAAACTTAATGAAAAATTGGCATTTTCGTGTTTTTAAAAAAATTATTTTACTGAGAAGTCAGTGGGAGAAAAGTCGTTAGAATATGAGAGTAATTGCTTCAATAAACTGGTTTCAGTACCTATTTTTCTTTTATGTTCTTTGAGAGACATGAAAGAATCATAATGATGAAGGAAGGTATGATGCAAAGCTAAAGAAACCTATTTCACAGGTGCCCCTAGAAGCTTAGCTTATAGCTTTATAAATTAAAGGTTTCTAGTTTGGGGAAAGATTTTATTTTTTTTTCAGTTGCTTACAAACTGCAAACTAGAGTTAAATCAATCGGCAAATATTTATTAAAAGCATTTTCTATGTGTGAAGGATAGGAATACAAAGAAAAATAAAACAATCTCCACCCTCAAGAAGCTTACCTTCTGTTGAGGCAAGTAACTTGCATAGGAGAAAGGCCAATGGGAATGCTCCTCCATAGTTTGTTTGCTGGCATATGCTCAACGCATGCCTAACATGTACTTTTATAAATATAAACAAAATAAATACAAGATAATTTTTGAGGAGAGGAAGTCAATAGTAGGTGGGCAGGGATCAGACAAGGGTTTGCTGTAGAAGGTGGAGCTTAAGCTGAACTTCAAAGGTAGAGATCTTTAAAAGTAGATATTAAGGAGGGAAATATCAGTTCTAAAGCACCCTCAAACATCCCATAAATAACCAGCATCTGTCCAATTGGCTCTCACAGGCCTCAATAATGGAGTTCCTCATATATGCAAAAGTTGCTTTTATTTTGAAATTTTATACTGTGAATTTTTTTGTTTCTTTAAAACCTATGCAATTCTAATTTAGATATATATTATTACATTCCTTAAGGAGAGGGGGGTGAAAACTACTCTTAGGGAATGAAGATAACAGGACCTTCAAAAGCAGGGGAGGAGGCATAAAGCCAAGATGGTAGATGGGTCCTGGAGAATTTTGTAAAACCAGATTTTCAAGTGATATAGAAAACATTTATATATTCTGTAACTATAAAATTCTAAATATATTGCCATATATGACATATTTAAGGACCTCTGTAACAATATTTTTTATTTTTAGGTAAATCGGAAAGATTAGAATTCTCAAACAAATTTACATCTGAAATTTGGAAATTGTCTTGGGGGTTTTGTGGTTGTTTAGGGTTTCTAAACTACTAAATATAAATTTGTCATGTTATTAGAATTGCCACATGACTAAAACACAATTCCTCTTTGAGGCAGAGGATCAAGGACTAAAAAACACACAAAGATCTCCAATAACAAAATTTATAATTCTTAGGCCAGTCTTAAATCTTCATTTAAAAGTAAAAAGTGATATTAATTATTATGCAAATAGAGAAAAAGAGAGAAAATGGAATCCATTATTTATCTACTCAGTTTTTCAAAATTTAACTCTTCCCACCATAAGGGGGAAAAAAATCATTAGACGCCTTCTGTTTTACTCAACTGATTTATTGGAAAGTTACTTTGTTACCATTTTCAAATTTTTCTTTTTTCATTTCAGATACTGGCATTAACACAATCCAGTCAATGCACGTGGGGGAGTTCAATCAGAGACTGGTGGAAGCCAGCACTCAGTTTAAAAAGAAGCAAGGCAAAGGCACCATTGATGTTTGGTGGTTGTTTGATGACGGAGGTAAGTGATGCTAAAAAGTACTGCAGGGAGCAGGATTTCTCTATTGACAAAATTTAGCATAATGTATGGGAAACATATAACGTTAACAAATGAGGTATGAAATTTCCAAAGAGTTAAAAAAAAATTAGGCACTATAAATATAGGACTGAATAAAGAAATTGAAATGTTCTCTATCACTTACACACATTCATTCATCTTACAGAGTCATAATAAACTTTTTCCCCTCCAGGGTTAACACTCCTAATCCCCTATATCCTGACTCTCAGGAAAAAATGGAAAGACTGCAAATTAAGGATTTATGTTGGAGGCAAGATAAACCGTATTGAAGAAGAAAAAATAGCGTATGTATTGGCAATTTCTGTCATTTAAAATATGTATGTGGCTTATGGTTAATACTATTTAACAGCTCCTATTAAAATCTCTAAGAACCTTTCGGGTACAACTGAAATAAAAATAAAGCCATTCTGACAGAGTTCAGATTTATTTTCTTTCCCATAATTCACTATTCTAGGCAACTGGTGAATACATCAGCTTTGTTTTTTTAATCACCATACTCCCGCAACTAGAAGATTTAAATGCTTTTAAAACAATACCCTCTCCAGTGTTGGCGCATTTTCAGGCTTGAATGGGAATATCATTACTTTCTTTAATGTTTATTTGGTTTTATCTAATTAACTATTCAAAAGAAAGAGACTCCTAAAGTTATACCCACATTTGCTTGATAGAAGAGAAAATACAAGTGATGATTTCAGTTTTATAGATGCAACTGACTAATTCAATAACTAACCTTCAGGTCTTGGTATTGCAACTGAGTAAGTATATCCTTAAAAAGGTGGAGGTGTGCACATTTATGATTTTCACTATTATTCTCCTAGTGGTGCCATATACCTGATAATCATGAAGCACCATAATCTTAGAAGAATTGAAATTTCAGGTGATAAAGGCATATTAGGCATAAGTAGACTACAGTACAATACCAATGTTGACTTACATGCAAAAATTGACATAAAAAGCATCATCAAGAGTATCCAGAAAATGGGGTACGCCCCATCATGTAGCAAAGTGATGAATAATAGATAGATAATCAGAGCTTTCCACTGGTGTTTACTGACTACTAAAAGCATCAAAGAAAGGCTTTAGTGTGTTGAGCAGATTTTCTCTGGGAGATTTGTATAGATGTGGACAATATTTTTTTTTGCACAGAATGAAAAGTTATAGAAGGACTGTAATATGTACAAGTGGAAGGAGGATGCACATTGATGAAATCAAAGATCTATCAAAAAGTCCAAGTTGAAAGAAATGTGAACAAATTATCACTGTTCTTCCTTAAATGTACATTTCTAGTCCCATTTTCTAGGTCTGGTTTTTATACCTATATAACTTTTTCTTGGGGCTTTGATGAAACAATTTGAGCCCAAATTTAATATCTCCATCAAGCGTTATAATGAAAATCAAACACTAACTAAAATCTTTTAGATAAATTAGCTTGCCTGAGAAGCGAAGTTGAAATGAAACATAATTGCTTTGATATCTTAACTCAAATACAAATATTGTTTGATTGAGAGTAGTTAAATATGTAGTGATGAAATGTTCTTTCTTATGTTTTAGGATGGCTTCACTTTTGAGCAAATTTAGGATAAAATTTGCAGACATCCACATCATTGGTGACATCAATATTAAACCAAACAAAGAAAGGTATGAAGCATTTATTAAAATCCATTATTTACCTCCACAGTAATCTCTTGTTCCCTTTTATGCTCATTATCAAAGACCGAGAAAGTTAAGCTTTTACCGCAGTCAGTTTCTGGTATCATAGAACTAAGAGGGACCTAAAATAATCATGAACATGGAACTAGCCAATAAATTATTGTGTAGGGTACTTTCAAATGGCCAATGAGACTTGCACGGTGAGGAGAAAGCTTGAAAATTTCAAAAGAAATTCAGCCAACATATCACAGTTGTCTTTAATGTTTCTTTCTAAGCTGTCTCTTCATAGGGAATGGTCAAAACTTCTCTGAAAAGATGATGATGATGATGATGATGATGATGATGATGATGATGATGATGATGATGGATAGATAGATATTATCATGCCATGCCATGTATGGTGTATCTATAATTGGGGGGCATTTATGAACAACTTGGGGAAATGGACTATTGTATTGTATAGGGCATATATATACTTTGGAGTAAGCTGTTCAGGTATAGCTCAGCACATTTATGTTCCCTAGGGTTTATTGCCCCTTGTATTTTCTGATCTCCTAAATTTTCTTTGTACTTCTACATTTCTTTGCTCCCTCAATCTCTGATTGTCCCTTTTCCAATCCATGACCTAAATTATGTTCCTGCTTATAAATTCCTATTGTATATGTGACCAATAATAAAATGCCAGTTTATCCAAATTTCAAAATTCTATCTTATTATCAAAGCAACAGCCACTAAATACTTGGTGATTTATGAGACTAATACAGCTGGTTTGTTTGTTTGTTTTCATTGGGGTAGTAAGGGGGCAGCTAGATGGTGCAGTGATTAGGGTACCGGCCCTGGATTCAGGAAGACCTGAGTTCAAATCTAGCCTCAGACACTTGACACTTACTAGTTGTGTGACCCTGGGAAAGTCACTTCACCCCATTGCCTCGCAAAAAAAAAAAAAAGAGGAGTAGTAAGGAACTAGACCTGTGGTTTCATCAGTATGGGGAACTCCCAGTGAGGGATCTCCCTCTGCCAATGCATATAAGCACCTTCTCTGGGACTGATAGTCCCTGAGAATTGCCTGAGACAATGGCCATTAGTGACTTACCCAGAATCACAGAGCCAGTATGTGTAAAAAGCAAGACTTGAAGCCCAAACGTCCTAACTCTGAGGCCAGCTCTATCCACTATGCCATTCTAGCTCTCTGTAACTATACTATCAGCCAATTCAAATGGCTTTGTAACAGAACCCATGCCTTAATTTTATAAGAAAGCTACTTGAGATATAATTGTCCTCACTCTGCTGTCATATTTGCATTTTATGCTAGGCAGATCTATAATGCTTTACTTTAATCAATTCTACAATTACTACACGTTCTTAATCAAATTAAGCCTTTTTGCAATTCTCTTCGGAATACAGAATTAACATGCCTACCGGACTCTAGTATAATACTCTCTGGTGGCCTTCAGAATTTTCATTTAATTGAAGAATAGATGAATTTCAATTCACTTTAAGTCCTTTCCTCTTAGTATGTTTCTTTTATATAATCAAATAAGCTTGAAGCTGCTGGGATGGGTAGGTCAGTTTCAAAGCTACCTTGAGCTGCCAGTTCACTTAGAGGATCTATATAGGCGGTTAGGCAGGACTGAATTAAGGGAATGTAACTCAATTCTAGCCTCCAAAATCCTTTCCCATGTGATTGGAATTCCTAAAAGAGATTCAGAACTAATCTACCACACAGGATTTCTCTAGGTTTTCAAAGACAAACCAGGCCAAAAAAAAAACCCCATTTTATTGTAGAAACACAATTCTACAGCACACTGGAAGACCTACGATGGCTACAGGATATGAAGGGTACAAACTAAGAATACCCCATGGGCAGAGTTAGATTTCAACAAGGCAGGCTATGCCAATTTCCACATCCAAGGCTATATGGCAGATCATTGCTACTCCTCCTTAAAAGCCTCAGAATCACAGAATCTCTGAATTGAAAAGGTGCATCTAGTCCAATACATGCCTAAAGCAGGAATTCTTGCCACAACATCCTTTACAGGAGGCCTCCACTGAGAGGACCTCATTGTCGTGTCCAACTCTTTGTGACCCCTTTGAGGTTTTCTTGGCAAAGATAGTGGAGTGGTTTGCCATTTCCTTCTCTGGCTCATTTTACAGATAAGTAAACTGAGGCAAACAGGGGCAAGTGACTTATCCAGGGTCATATAGCTAGTAAGTATCTGAGGCGGATTTGAACTCAGGAAGATGAGTCTTCCTGACTCCAGGCCCAGCACTCTATCCACCTTATGTGTCTTACTTTTAGACAACTCTAAATTTTAGGAATATGTTCCTTATTACGAGCAACATTATTCAAGGATAAAGCCAGCGAAAGGCCAATAAACAAATGAAAATGAAAAATGTTTATAAGGATTTTCACAATAAACTTTCATCATCAAGGACAGCAGAGCCACCACATTTGGTCACAAATATGCTGTTGCATGAGAAAGAAGAAGCGGCCCTGAAGAAAGCGTATATGGCAAAAGCTGGATGAAAATAAAAGTATGCACACGGACGTCAGATTAGGAGCGACACAAATCTAGGAGAACCGAAGGATTAATTCTCAAGGCCTCTGAAGAAGATGCCAAAAGCACGGGGGGGGGGGGGGGAGGAACAACTTGGACCTTGTTATAATAACAACAAGAGGCAATGGAAAATATCAGTGATTACTGACCTGTCTGCCTAGCCCCATTTGTACAAAGTTTTCTTATAAGAGTAACATACATACATACATTGGGAGTATCCTTGAGGAGAATATGAGAATATGTTATGGTCCATAACACACCGGTAGATCTGGAGAGGCGTAAGTACAATCCTTATACTCCCACAACACCATTTTGAGCAATAAGTAGTGGTGCAGAACTGGGCAGGTTCGGGTTAACTTTGCCCCAAGATGGGTTGATCTGAGACCCAGTTATGAGCCCTATGGACATAAAAGCAGTTTTTAGGACTTTGGAAAAGAGCTTCTGAATCCCCAGGAAACCTCTTTGCTGACTACTTTTAACCTTCTTGCTGGCAGCTTTTATCTGCTTTTATCCTCTGTACTGCTTTTAGTCACTTAGAGAACTGCTTTTTCCCAGAAATATTTGAATATATTGTACCAGTTGCAGAGCAGTGACCCAGATAGAAGGAAATAGACAGGTTTTCTCAAATGACATTCTACATCAAGTCATATCTTTCATCACACAACTGATTGAAAGGTATAGAGAATAAGATTCCACTGTTTTTGTTGTTATGAAAAAAGCACTTTTTGATAGAACAAAACACTATCTTAAAGGCCCTCTTCCAACAAGATGTCTCCCATGCATATATGCCATTCAAGATTCCTTGAATAAGGTGACAACAGAAATAACTTTGTTCATTGACCCTCTGGTTATAATTATCAGGCAAGAGATATGCTTGCCAAAGATATTTGCCACTGTCACTGAGGATATGCACAATAGAGTTCAAATGAAAGGGATTCTTCCTCCAGATGCTCCTGCTTGTGAATAGCATTGTACTGATTACATCAAGCCTCTGAACACTGCAGAGCCTCCTAAATGAGATCCATGATTACTCCAAAGACAGCAGCCTAACTATCACTCAGGAAAAATAAATATGTGAATGAAGAATGGCTATTGTCCAAATTATGATATACAGTTGGACCGAGAAACCATAGAAGTCATCTATCAGTAAATATCTCATGGACAGACACTGTAAATGGATAATGTACCGACTACTGAATTGGACAAAAGAAGGGCAGCAGGCCGAATTGCCTTTGGAAAATTGCATGGTTCTTTCAATGACCTCAAATTTCTCTCTGTAACAATGGCCCATGTCCTGAACACCAATATTTGGATAATATCACATGGCAACAAGCCGTAGATACTACTGCCTCCAAAGAAGTAACATTGAAGATCACTCAAAGGGCAATGACAAGGTATACGTTGGACCTATGCTGGCTAAAACACCTTACTGAGAAGGAATTATGCAGGAGAAATAGAATAAAGGATGCCATCAGAGAAATGCATGGCTGGGAAAAAATGACTAATCACATAGTGAGAATGAGGGGAAAGCAAGCAATAGAGAGCTCGTGTGTTCCACTAGAATCTATGTTACGTCAAGAGAACAAGAAGAAAGCCCAAGTACATCAGGTGGAATACCTTTGGCAAATTGATGGGAGGATCCTGACAAGAGTCATACAGGAAGGGCAGGCATGGAGGGGTTGCTATATGCATCACTGGAGGGAGTACTCACTTCTAAGAGGTCTTTTGGTCCACACCCTCTCTATCCATCTGTATCTAGCTGAAATCTGCCACTCCAACTTCTACCCATTGGACTTAGTTTTCTCATCTGAGGATCAAGCAAAATAAATCTACTTTCTTTTCAACAGGACAATCCTTTAAACAGTTTAAGTTTTCCCTGTCTCCTATCCTCCTTGCAAAACATCCACAGTCCCTTCAGCCAGTCTTTATATGCTCTCAACTTCCTGGCCTTATTGGCAGGCACTTGACTCTATCAATATGCTTTCTAAAATGTAGTCTCCAGAAGGGAATACAACACTTTAGCTATGGTCTCAGGATTGTTGCTTCTCATGTTCCCCACACTAAACATCAGTGCAGATTACGTTCTCATTAGCATTAGAATTGTGACTGCTTCGTTACAGTGCTTATTAATACTGATCTTTTAGTCCACTAAGACCCTCAGATATCCCCCTACCCCAGTTTTGTTCTGCTAAACATGCCATTTGTTACCCCAATGACTAATAAGAAGACATACTATTGTTCTCCTAGGCAATCTAGCCACACATATGACGTAGTAGCAGCACTTAATGTGAATACTTCACCTTTGCAAACCCTCTATCCAAAGCTTCCCATATCCCACTTGGCTAGAAGAAAGGGCCTTCCTGTGTGCCCCAGATACAGTGCAAGATCTTTGGGGGTTAAAAATGTCTCTTTGCTTCTTTTTTATTTTCCACAGTGTTTTGTAGAGTTTAGGGCACATAGCTTTCCACTTATCAAATTTTCCTTGTGTGAAAGTCAAAGTTACAGTACTATTAGTATCAGAAATGAGGTTTTTCATATCCAAATTATCGTTTTCAGGTGCATTTTCAGCAACTGAAGATTGCTTTGGTTTGCTGACTTATTTTTAATGACGATTCAAGATGGATACTTTGGCCTCTATATTCATTAACCTGATAGTCTTTTCCGCTCTCTTGCTTCCTTACAATTTTTTTGACACAGTTTTCTATCCAATTAAGAGTTCTACTTAGGCATCTACTATGCTAGCTTCTATAATGTGCCTATATGCCTCTCCATCTTCTGCAGTCTGACACAGGGCATGCTGAGGTAGCTTCTGCCATGTTGATATCCACTTGATCTTCACACAACCCATCATTCTTTGGAAACATAGATACCTTCCCCTTGTTGCATGCCTGGTTTGTGTGATATGGGATCTCTACTGTTCAGAAGGCAAAAGCAGGAATTAGGGGGCCCTGCAAGCCCCTGCCCCATTTTGTTCAAGACTGAAATCTCACTACAAATATCTTCGGATCATAAGTCAAGAGCTAGAAGGAACCTTACAAGGCATCTATTCTAAGGCCCTCATTTTAAAAATGAGGATGCTGAGGCCCAGAAATTTTAAGTGATTTACCCTATGTCGCACAGATGAAAGTGGCAGAGCCAGGATTCTAACTCAGGTCCTGTGACTCTATGTTCGAGCTTCTTTCCATTGTACCGCACGGCCTTCACTTGGTATGTCAGCCAGTCAATAAGCATATTAAGCTCCTACTATGTGCTGGGCACTGTGCTAAGCACTGGGGAAACAAAAATGTGCAAAAGAAACCTTTCTTTCAAGAAGCTAACAGTCAAATGGAAAAGACAACATGGAAACAACAATGTATAAACAATAGAGACTAAATTGGAAATAATCAACAGAGTGCCTTCCAGCACTAGATTTAAGGGGAATCTGGACAGGTTCCTTGTAGAAAGTAAGATTTTATGTGGGAAATGAAAAACTTCAGGGATGCCAGGAAGCAAAGATGAGGATGGGGAGAATTCCAACCATGAGGGACAGCCAGTGAAAATGCCTGGCATCTGGAGATGGAGTGTCTTATGTAAGGAACAGTAAAGATGCCAATGTTGGTGGATCACACACAATATGGAGGTCAGTAAGAAGACTGGAAAGGTAGGGGGCCAGGTTGTGAATGGCTTTGTGTGACAAACAGAGGAGTTTATTTTTGATCCAGGAGGTGATAGGAAACCACTGTAGTTTATTGAAATAGGGAGGGAAGGTGTGGCATGGTCAGCTCTGCCATTTAGGAAAATCAATTTAATAACTGAGTATAATGGACCACATTGCAGTGGGTGGGGGTGAAGCAGTGTGACCAACCAGTAGGTTGTTGCAATAGGCTGGACATGAGGCAATGAAGATCTGCACCAGGGTGGTGGTAGTGTCAAAGGAGAGAAGGGAGCCAAAATTGACAGGACTTGGCAACAGATTGATATGCCGGATTAGAAAGAGTGAGAAGTCAAGGATGACACCTAGGTTGAGTCAGATTCCATTAGCCTGTGTGGGAGGATAATGGAACTTTTAAAAACTTTGATACTGAAAATGTTTCTATGGGTTGGACCTGAGTAGGGTATTCAGTTGACTGATGTTTGCCTAAAGAATGATTAGGGATAAGCACTTTCATAATAATCTTTCTCTCTATCATTCTCCATATGGAGGAAATATTCCTCGGCAGAGAATGGTTATTCTCTTATCTTGGTAGATTACAAATTCTATTGTTACAATTTGACAGACAAGTGACCCTCATAGCCAAAAATGTTGGGTTTGCGATGAGGAATCATGCGTCATTTCCTCTACTATGGTGGTTCCCAACCATCTCTCAACAGCAACATCCTGTTGTTGCTAATCTTTCTTGGCAACACTTCCCCAGAGACACAAAAATATTCTACCTAATTTTTTAAATTAAAGCGAATTTAAGTTAATTTTGTTTTCAGAACTTCCTGAGAATTGTACATCATCTCTGTACACCCATAATAGAAATGCTCAGGGATCTTGCAGCAAAACACACACAGCAGGCACTACTCTGACTAGCATACTCCAGGGACTTTGATATCATGCCGTATATTTAAATGAAGAAGTATCTTTAGGTGAGAGATACTGTCTATCTCCATCTATCTTTGTCTGTTTATTTATCTCTCTCTCTCTCCCTCCTTCCAAGCACTACATTTTATTCATAGGTATAATGATATTGTGATAGATGAGATCTATAGATGGCCTATGATACTATAGAGATGATTGGGGCAAATCTGCTGCTAGTATTCCAATAAAGTAGAGGTTAGCCACAGCTACCAACAGTTGCTATAATCCTGTGCCATTATTCCTAGTCTTTACTAGCATTAAATTGACTATTTTTAGTCTGAATTGTCCCCTCAGACTATTTTTCCTTTCTTTTTTTTATTTTTTTAAACTTTGTGTTTTTAAATGTGTTTTTAAAACTTTGGGTTACAAATTTTCTCCCTTCCTCCCTCCCCACCCACCCTCATTGAAAAGGAAGCATCCCAATACAGGTTATAGATGTGTAGTCATGCAAAACACTTCCATAGTAGTCATGTTGTGAAAAACTAAGTATATTTCCCTTCATCCTATCCTACCCCCCATTTATTCTATTCTCTCTTTTGACCCTGTCCCTCCTCAGAAGTGTTTGTTTCTGATTGTCCCCTCCCCCAATCTGCCCTCCCTTCTATCAACCCTCTGCTCTCTTGTCCCCTTTCCCCTTTATTTTCCTATAGGGTAAGATAGATTTCCATACCTCATTGTGTGTTATTCCCTCCTTAAGCCAAATCCTATGGGAATAGGATTCATTCATTCCCTTTCACCCTCCCCCATTTCCCCTTCACTGTAAAAGCCTTTTCTTGTCTGTTTCATGTTGAGATAATTTACCCCATTCTACTTCTCCCTTTCTCCTTCTCTCAGTATAATCCTCTCTCATCCCTTAATTTTATTTTCCAGATATCACCCCTTCATCTTCAACTCACCCTGTGCCATCTATCTATCTATCTATCTATACATATAATTTTCCCTCCCACTACCCTAATATTGACAAAGGACTCATGAGTTACAAATATCATCTTTCCATGTAGGAATGTAAACAGTTCAACTTTAATAAGTCTCTTATGGTTTCTCTTTCCTGTTTACTTCTTCCATGTTTCACTTAAGTCTTGTATTTGAAAGTCAAATTTTATATTCAGCTCTGGTCTTTTCATCAGGAATGCTTGAAAGTCCCCTATTTCATTGAATGACCAGTTTTTCCCCTGAAGGATTATACTCAGTTTTGCTGGGTGGTTGATTCTTGGTTGTAATCCTATCTCCTTTGCCCTCTGGAATATCATACTCCATGCCCTCTGGTCCCTTAATGTAGAAGCTGCTAAATCTTGTGTTATCCTGATTGTGTTTACACAATACTTGAATTGTTTCTTTCTGGCCACCTGCAATATTTTCTCCTTGACCTGAGAATTCTGGAATTTGGCTACAGTATTCCTAGGAGTTTTCCTTCGGGGATCTCTTCCAGGAGGAAATCAGTGGATTCTTTCAATTTCTGTTTTGCCCTCTGGTTCTAAAATATCAGGGCAGTTTTCCTGGATAATTTCTTGAAAGATGATGTCTAGGCTCTGTTTTTGATCATAGCTTTCAAATAGTCCAATAATTTTTAAGTTTTCTCTCCTGGATCTATTTTCTAGGTTGGTTGTTTTTTCAATGAGATATTTCACATTCTCTTCTATTTTTTTCATTCTTTTGGATTAGTTTTACAATGCCTTGATTTCTCATACAGTCACTAGCTTCCAATTACTCCATTCTAATTTTTAAGAAAGTATTTTCTTCAGTAAGCTTTTTGACATCCTTTTCCATTTGGCCAATTTTGCTTTTTAGGGCATTCTTCTCCTCATTGGCTTTTTGGACCTCTTTTGAGATTTGGGTTAGGCTATTTTTTAAGGTGTTATTTTCTTCAGTATTTTTTGGGTCTCCTTTAGCATCACTCTCAGTTTTCCCTCTACTTCTCTTACTTGCTTCTCAAAATCTTTTTTGAGCTCTCCCATGGCCTGGGACCAATTCATATTTTTCTTGGATGCTTTGGATGTAGGAGCTTTGGCTTCATTGTCTTCTTCTGGTTGTATGTTTTGATCTTCTTTGTCACCAAAGTTAAGATAATATAGTCTGACTCTTTTTGCACTGCTTGCTCATGATCCAGGCCAATTACCTGAGTTGTACACTCTTTGTTAAGGTAGGGATCTGTTTCCAGTGTGGAGAATGTACTGCCTCAAGCTTCAGGGGTTTTGTGCAACTGTCCTCAGAGATACTTCTAGGGACCTGGAAATTTTCAGTTCTTCCAAAGTGCTATGATCAAGGGCAAGGTGTTTACTCCTTTCCTGTCCTGTGCTCTGCCCTAAGAGTGACCACAAGCACTCTTTTCTGTCTTGGAACTGTGAGGAGGATTTCCTTTTCATAGCCACTACAAGCTCCATCACGCCAGCTCTCCTCCTCGCCCCAGGACCACCACCTAGAACTGTGACCCAGATCCAAGCACAGGCAAAGCAAGAGAATCCTGCACCAGCAGAGAGATCCCTGCAATCCCCCTCTGATGAGCCACTTGATTCCCCCTCAGTCTGTGGGTCAGAAGCTCCTGAGGCAGCCATTGCCCCAGGGCAAGCTTGGGGAATGGGGCTGGGACCCTGTGCATCCCCCTCACCACAGAAACAGACTTTTCCTACTGACTTTCTAAGTTGCCTCTGGTGTTCATGGGTTGAAAAGTCTGGAAACCGCCACAGCTGCCTGTGATTCAGTCCTCTGAGGCCTGCTCCAGGTTTGCTGAGGCCTGTGCACCCATGCCAAACTACATTCCTCTCCCAGCCCGGAGCGATATACCTTTCCGATCAACCATCCAGGTTGTCTTGGGCTAGAAATTTGTTTCACTTCATCTTTTTGTCGGTTCTGCTGCTTTAGAATTTGTTTAGAGCCATTTTTATAGGTACTTGGAGGAGTTTGGGGGAGAGCTCAAGCAAGTCACTGCTTTTACTCCACCATCTTGGCTCTACCCCTCCCAGACTATTTTTCCTTAGGAAGCATCCACAGGCATACAAGATCCCCAGCAATGCGACCTAAGTGTCTCTGAACAAGTCTATCTGCCATGTACAAGATCACAAACCATCTGAAGAAACTGCAGTTTCTTCAAGTTCAGTAAAAAGATCAGTAAAAGCATGACTAATCTAGGTAGCTTAAAATCAGGGTCAGCACTTAGCATAGTGCTTCCAGTGCATAACACAGTGCCTGGCACATAGTAGATGCTTCATGAATGGTTACTGACCAACAAGACAGATTATTCTCAAATATTTCTTTTAGAGTACACACCAGGATCTTACTCCAAAGGCATCATTCATAACAGAAAAGTTATCTTACTGACACAAAATTACCTTACTGACCTTCATCTCCTTAATGGAAGACTTAACAATGATGGTCTCTGGCTTTCCCCTCTGAAATATGAGACCTCATTGAATTTTGTAGGTTACAAAAGAGAATATCTAAGCCACTTGGTAGTCATCATCATAAAAAATACATCTTTTATTCCTAAGTATCACTTGATGTCCTTTTCATAAGCAGTTGTTTTAAAAAGCACCTGAAGATGATAACCATGTTATTTTGGCATAGAAAATTCCTATCTCTGGTTACCATCTTCCAAGGATCAGGACTGTTTAGTGGCTACTACCCCTCATCTCCTTTTCACTGCCTTCAAATGCATGTCAGTTATCTGCAACATATTCTCACTCCGGTCTTTCTGAGTGAAATTAAAAGTAATTTACCATACATGATGAGGCTTTCTCTAATGGTCCAAACTATATACCTGTAGACAATTACAGGAATATAGACACAGAGTACAACTTTGACTAGTTTAGGAAATCAAACCCTAATGAGTTTTCAGTCTACCTGTTCTGTTGTTTAGACTAAAGTAGAAAGCATGAGCACAGTTCTGGCATTGGAGGAAACTGTATTTATGCTTGTCCTGGCTATGAGAAATTAGAATGAATGGATGGATAGATGAATGGATGAGAAAATAATTGAGCCAGGAGAAACTGAGAGATTCAGGTAGTTAAATCTGATTCTTTGACAATATGGAATGAATTAGGGGTCATAGGCCAGGAAGGAGACAAGAATCTTCAGATGAAAAACAGAGAAAATTAGAAGCAATTAAGCAGAGAAATTTAGTTTAACAGTGATGACAGGGTAGTTAACAGAAGAATCTTATGCATTACCTAAGAAGAAAAGAAGTCTCGATGTGGGAACCTGAGAAGGAAAATTATGCAATTACAGTAAAAGTTTTGTTACTTGGCATATTAGATAAATTACTCTAGCCAGGGGAGGGGAGAAAGGAAGGAGTGGTTATTGAATAATACCTCCCCCCAAAAAAACTGGGTTAAATAAAAATTATACTTAACAATGGAATATCACACCATACATAGTTTATCATAAAGAGCAATTAGAAAGTCCTTTAATTAGGGTAATCAGGCTTAGAAAGGAACCCAGGGGAGCTGGGCTGAATAGAAAAATACAAGGATTGTTAACACTTTTGCCTGTCATTTCCCAAAGAACATGGGAAGTGTTCTGCTTTGTAGCTCTGAGAAAAAACTTACCTTGTTCAATCTAATTTTATGCCAGGTTTTGGCAGAAAGCAATTCACCTATTAACTGATGGACACTATTAATTAATTAACAAGTTCCTATGTAACAGAAAACAAAAACAAAAAAAATAATTTAAATAACACTTTATATTTTTGAAGACTCATAGGTTTATATCTAGATGGATCCTTACGGCCCTTACTTTGCAGATGAGAAAACTAAGGCCCACAGAGTTTAAATGACTTATCCAAGGTTGAAATAATAGTAAAAATCCAGCACACGTTCCACTTTACGTTGCCTCCATCATTCTAAGTTGTCCCAGTAAGACAGATGACAAATGAGAAAACTGAAGGCAAGGTCCATTAAATGATTTACCCTGACAAGTCAATGGCAGGACTAGAACTAAAATATGGGCCTCAACTCCTGGCCCACTTCACTGGAGGCGGCCCAGTGACATCAGGAAGACCTGAGTTCAAATTCAGCCTCAGACACTTCCTACCTGTGTGACCCTGAGCAAGTTATTTAACTTCTCAATTATAAAATGGGGATCATTGCTTCCTAGAGTTTCTGTGAGGATTAAATAACATAATATTTGTAAAGCACTTCACAAAGTAATTAACACAGAGTCAGTACCTAACACATGCTTGCTTGCTTCCTTCAAAGGAAGGAAGTAGTCCAGTATTCTTTCCATTATACCATGCTGTCTCTAGAAGTCTTTTTAGGAAATGGTTGCAGGCAGGCATATAAAAGCTGCTACTAAGTGGTACTTGCTACTAGTTTTCATACCTGACATGCTGTCCGTCATACTACTTTTTTTTTTTGATGAGGTAATCAGGGTTAAGTGACTTGCCCAGGGTCACACAGCTAGTAAGTGTCAAGTGTCTGAGGCCAGATTTGAACTCAGGTCCTCCTGACTCCAAGGCCAGAGCTCTATCCACTGCACCACCTAGCTGGCCCTCCCCCCTCGTCATACTTCTAAATGGTACTATGTAATAGAAATTACGATGATGTATCATATCAGTCCTTAATGTTTCTGACAAAAACCCACATGGTTGGGTTCATTTTTCTCCCTTTGCATTTTTCCCATACCTTTCTCTGACCCACTAGCTAAAGAATTGGACTTATTTTTTTTATGTTTTTAGTTTATTGATTCATCTACCCAATGTTAATCGTAATTTTCCCAGATTCCAAATTTTACTGTTTCCTAAGGCTTTTGTCCAGCCCTCTGATTTTCCTTACAAACTTAGAAAGTTGCTCGGGCCCTGAAAAATTCAGTGCCTCGCATGTGGTCACACAGTGTCTCTGGAAGAACTTGAACCTGGCTCTTCCTGACTCCAAGCTAGTCCACCAGCTACTATAACACACTGACTTTTATTTCCAAAACTTACTAAATTTTATTTCCTAAGTTATTAATTAAAATTAAACTATGTTATATATAAGACCAAAAAAAGATTTTTTTTGAAAAATTCAGAGTTGAAAGCAACGTATTGAAGGTATTGAATGTTTTATGTTATACTTTTAAAAGTGTAACATTTGTTTTGTTATGATTGGGGAAATAAATTTATATTAATATTTTATGAAATACAATAAGATATGCAGTGCTTTAAAATATTATAAAGCTCCTATTAAGTAGGTATCTCTCCTGCTATTATGTTTTCCTTTTAATCATACAAAAGTATCTGTAGATTTTCAGGTATAAAAATCTAGCCCAACCACCCTACCCCCTAAAGTATACTCAAATGCTAGTCATTTGAAAAGTTTTCTCCTACCACCAGAACACACAAAAATAAGCAGCATTATCTACAACTGTTACCAAAAAAAATACTCAAAATGTTGTTACAGTCATTAAATTCACAAGATTATATCCTTTTCTCATTCAACATGCCCATACCATAGTAACATGATTGGTAATTTGCACAGGTGCACTGAAAGCTAAAGCAGCCCTTTTGCCTCTTACTAAAGCCTAATTCATGCCCTATTCATAGGATGTTTCCCAATTAGCATGTGCAAAACCCAAATGGAAAATTATTTTATGTTCTAATATGTCTATACTAAAGTCATTTGCTTGAATGGAAATTGCATTACCAGAAGAGCTGGCATTTCTGTATTTTTGTGTTTAAACTCAACATGAATACTTCATGGGCTGGAGACATACTAAACAAATTCTGGCCATCTTCTAAGAAGCCAAGAGGATAGATATGTCTTTGTTCATGGGACATAAATAATTCTTAAAAGATTTGCATGACATTCAGCACTGATTCCAGAATCAGCAGGACCAGTAATACCTAGAGTATCTGTGAAATAATGAGTTATTTTCCTACTGTGAGGCATCCTTTATAATTCCAATTTCAGCTGGAAATTCTTTGAAGAGATGATTGAACCGTATCGTCTCCATGAAAGCTGCAAAGATTTAACAACCGCTGAGAAATTAAAAAGAGAAACTCCATGGAAAATTACAGATTCAGAACTGGAAGCGTTCAAGGAAAAGGTAAAGCCTTGTCTTCTCTTAATTCCTACATTGTTGTCTGAATAGCTGAAAAGAAAACAGTGGCTGGTTGAAAGAGCAACAGTGGAAACCTCTATTATTTGCTTTCATTTTGGGGGCATTTAGAGGTTCTGCATTTTAGGTATTTTTCAATCATCTTATTAGGTATAACTACTTTAAAAACTGCTTGTTTCCATTTCTTTTGGTTTGACTTATAAAATCAGTGTTGTTTTAGAAAAGAAGAAGAGTAGATTAGCCATAAAAATTGTGAAATTTGCTTTTCTATTATCTCAAAGAATAGTAGGTATTTGTGTATAGTCATTTAAGTGTAGACTTTTTTTGGGGGGGGAGGGTTAGGCAATGGGGTTAAGTGACTTGCCCAGTGTCACACAGCTAGTAAATGTTATGTGCCTGAGGCAAAATTTGAACTCAGGTCTTCCTGAATCCAGGGCCGGTACCCTTTCCACTGTGCCACCTAACTGTCCCATGTAGACCTTTTTAAAAGCAGAAATACAGGCTGAATGGTCTATGAGCATCACCAGGTAAGTCAAGTTTTAGGTACCATTTACTTCTCCAAAAAGTGTAAAGTCCATGGAAGTCTCAGCAAAGATTTAAGTTGAACACATTCAATGAAGGGTTTAGGCAAAAGTCATTGCATTAAAAAGTCATTTTAAAGACAGTTTGGTAGTAGGGAGAATATAGGTGGTACAGTGGATAGTGTTGAGACTGGAGTCAGGAAGACTCATCTTCCTGAGTTCAAATCTAGCCTCAGACACTACTAGCTGTGCGCCCTGAGCAAGTCACTTGCCCTTTTTTGCCTCAGTTTCCTCATTGTAAAATGAACTAGAGAAGGAAATGGCAAATCGCTTCAGTATCTTTGCGACAAAAACCTCAAATGGGGTCACTAAGAGTTAAACATGACTGAAAAACAACTGAACAACAATAGTAATGAGGATCTTATAGGACTGTTATAAGTGGGACATAAGGGTGGTGATCAACTTGGATATCAGACGCAGAGTATTGACTTTCTTCAGAAAATGGTCAGAATTAAATTTAATTCAATACTCAAGTACCCAATATATATAATGTAAGCAGTACCAGGTTAAGAAAAAGTTGAAATGTGATGTCATTCTTGTCCTCCAGGAGTTTGCAAACTAATAGGAAGGATAGTATAGTACACAAATTAAGTATCAACAAGATAGAATGTAATAGGGCAAGGCAGAAATCAAAATATCATGTTCTAGGAAAATCTGAAGAGGAATCAATGATCAAAAAACTACCTTGGATTTTACAATAGAATCCATAGAACTATTATACTTATCTGTATTGAGGTCAATGGGAATTGGATTTCCAACAGTTGGTCCTTTTTCCAACTGAACTGAAAACCAAGGAAATAACAGGAAATTACACCACAGACCAGAATTTGTAGTTGGTTTAATGTATAAGTGAACTTCAATAATATAACAAACTAGAATTTATTTGTTTCATGTACAAATTAACTTCTTCCTTTTTCAAGGTTATCAAATACTTGAGGCTTTTCTCTGGTCTTAGAGATTGTTTATAAAGGATAGATGTGTCTAATTAATTGACTAACCAATCTGAGATCAATCAAAGATGAGTCCTACTAGTTCCCTTACCCCTAGAGCAATATTTACTTAAGATTAATTTCTTTCTTTGTTATCAATTTAATTCTATTCAGTTAATGCAGTTTATGATATTATTCTTTGGGGTAAAAGTAAAGAACTTGGAAAAGTTGTAGTCCTTATCTCAAATGGATTTCAAAGTCAAATAAAATATTCAAATGAACACAAAGCTATGTATTTCTGTGTGTGTGTATACACACATGTATATGGCATATAGATCTGATTTGGATCAAATGTGAACCCATTATGTCTTTTTTTTAAGTTTAGGAAGGATTTTTGGATGTGCTGAATTCTAATTTTTGCTCTAAAGGAAGGGATGTAATGTTATTCTAGGTATGAGGCTACAAAAGTGAGAAGATCCAAGGCAAAATTAGGGAGAGGTGAATACAGATTATTGTGATCAGATTAGGCTTACTGAAAACATCAATGATTGAGCAACAAAAAGCAAAAAAGTAGATGAAGTAGACTGAAAGTTTTAAAATGATACTCCATGATAAGGAGTTTAAGTCAGATTAGATATTAATGGAGACATATCAATGAAAATTTTGTTGAAGGGATATGAGGTGAGTCATATAGTGTATTCATTCATTTATGTGGCTCAAAAATTGTTTTGGCAAATAGACTGATGCACAGAACAATTTGGAAAAGAACAGATCTTATTCAGAAATGTCTTTAAATCAAGTATCACACTATCTAATATGAATGGGGGAAGTGGTAAGTAAAGATTGAGGGGGGGAAATCCATGAATGCAAGCATTTTATATGAAACTTAACACCAAATTTGAATGCTTACAATAGAGGACAGTGAGAACATCCAAACAGAATGCCAAAGAATATTTGGTTGGAAGCAGAGAATAATAAGCAATGACCAAAAAATACTAGTACTGTATTGGAAAACTAGTATAGGACTTTCTTTGCTTTATAAATGTTATTGTCTATTCAATTCAATTCGATTCAACAAACATTTATTCAGTGCCTACTATGTACCATGTACCATGCTAAGGGCTAGGGATAAAAAAAGAGGCAAAATACAGCCCTGCCTTCAAGGAGTTCATAATCTAACGAGGAAAATGCCTTCTAGAGAACCCTGCTCTTCCCTAGAAAGGAACAAGGGATCCAATTTTTAAAAAATGTTAATGTTAGCCATATTTTCTCTCTGAACTATGACATCTGAAAATATGTATCAAAATGTCTATCACTTACATACCTTTTAAAGTATAGATATAACTTTATTTCCTCCATTTTAGCCTAATTCCTCTAGCCCTCTGAACAAGAATTTATAGGTTCTATCAATATATTTCAAGCGTAGTCATGTTCCACAGCCAAATTACCTTGGGAATCACTGGTCTAGCAAACAGAGAATTGAACCAAGGCAAAATGTTGTAGCTACGTCAGATCTATCATTCTGTGACTGAGCAATTTATTTTTTCTCCTGAACCAGTGAAATGATGATAATAATTGCCATCCCTTGCTTCTGTCACTGGAACACTGTATGGATAAATTAGATTTAGCTGTTCATTCATATGTAGCAAATGACTCACTTTGAAACACGTTATTAACTATTTTATCCCACTAAGTTGCCAATTCTTACTAGAAAAAAAGCATGTACCCTCCAACCTTTAAATGGTTAATGCAACTGCTAAAAGTGGGCCAGTTATTTGTTTTTCACTGGTAGAAGTAGGTGTATTATGACTGAAAAGTGCTCTATGCTTCCTGGGAAAGATGGAATGTAATTCAACTTATTGTCTTAGAAAATCCTATTGAAATTAAGACTAGGTATACTTACCCCATCTGATCAGTTTCTTAACTCCCTACATAAAGTCCTATCTTCTTTCACTCTGTTGCCCACTTTTGAGGTTATTGTTTAATCCATTTTATTTATTTTAGAACACATTCTTTATAATAATACCTAAGGGGCACAGTGGATAAAGCTCTGGGCCTGGAGCGAAGAAGACCTGAGTTCAAATCCAGCCTCAGACACTTAATAGCTATGTGACCCTGGGCAAGTCACTTAGCCTCTGTCTGCCTCAGTTTCCTCATGTGTAAAATGGGGATAATAATAGCACCTCCCAGGGTCAAAATGAGATAATATCTGTAAAGCATTTAGCACAGTGCCTGGCACATTATATAAATGTTAGCTTATTATTATCATCATTATTCTAAAAGTTATGCAAAGGTTTCTTATAAGTTTTATATAAAAATTTTTGTAACTTGAACAGAAGCATTGCACTTATTAGCAATTAAGGTTTTAATAATTAAAAGAGAAATTTTACTCTGAGATTTGGAGATTGGATGAGATGGAGAACTATAAATAAGAAGAGCTATTAACGAGGGTGGAGAGGCAGGGCTTTGTCCCAGAGTTTCAAATTTAGAGGGTCCTTCAAACAGCGTGGTAACAAAACATAGTTAGCAAGAACAATTAAAACAGGAAGCTACAAATAAAATAGAATGGAAAGCTACAGTGATGGTGTGGTAGAATGAGCCACTCACCCACCTTACCCTGCTCCCCATTTGTTTCATCTCAGGATTCCTGACAGTAGCTTCACACTAGTGTCCCAGGGTTTCTATCTGCTGTGGAGAGAGACATTACTCTCTCTCAACTAAGGGTGCCTACCATTCCACTTACCTTAGGTGTGGTTTTGGTGACTGCTCCCAGCATAAAAATTCTTAGTTATCACTCTGGAGTGGAAGGAACATTGTCTCTAGAGGCAAGAAACCTGAGTTCAAATCTTGCCTGTGATACTTGCTACCTACCTAACCTTGGACAAGTCACTTAACATCCCTAAGCCTCAGTTTCCTCATCTGTAAAATAAGGAGTTAGACTAGATGAACTCTGAGGTCTCTTTCATCTCTAGATTTATTATCCTATAAGGCTATGAACAGGTAACAGCCCAGGCCAAAGTATCCACTGCAAAATCTGATTTATTTTCCCCAGAGTTACCGTCAAGTCCGATTGAATGAACTCTTACAGGAACACTCACGTGCTGCTAATCTTGTTGTTCTGTAAGTACCATTCCATATATGCGTGTATATGTATATATATATATATATTGTGTGTATTGTGAACATATATGTATACATGGTATATATGTGCAAATACATGTCTATATGTGCATATTATACATATAAGATATATCACATGCATATGTGTTATATATTATACATGTAATACACACATTGTGTTGTGTATATGGATGTTGCATATATGTGTATATGTTCTGTGTGTATATGTGCATATAATCGTATGTATGTTATAAGCATGTGTGTTAGATGTACATATGTTATATAAAGTATGCAACACACATCTATATATTGTGTTACAATAGCTTAAATTTTATGTGTATGTTTACATGTGTCTGCACATGTTTGTACACATATAATATAAACATATAATATCTAAACATATACTTTACATATTAATGTCACGCAGGGAAATTGTGATAATAGAAAAGTAACTATATTGACCTAAGGGTAACAAATCAAGTTAAACTGAACTAAAATTTTTTAGCATATGTGATTTTAAGGAATAAGTAGAAATATAAACTGGCACACTTTGATAGTTGAGCATGAAAGGTTTACCATCTGTTTTATAGTTTCTACCCTCTTCGAGAAGGAAGGACAAACAACAAGTTTCTACCCTCTACGAGCTGACTCCTACAGAAATATTAGTATTCAAACTGAGGCTGGGTGATAATCGCTCAGGAGTATTGTTGAAAGGAAAGTTTTGGATAGGAGCTTAAACTAGATGACCACTGAAGGTCCCTAACAACTTGAGAGTGTGTTTTACCTAAAACTCTTATGATAACATGAACTTAAGAAAAAGCAAACCTTGGCTTTTCTGAAGATCAGTAAAGCAACCGACTGGAATAACGAGAACAGTAAACCGGTCATCAGAAGATTCCAATTCTAGTTTTCTTTCTACCACTCCCTCAATGTGTAATCTTGAGTAAATCAGTTAATTTCTCTGGGTCTAAAAAAAGATAGAGTTGAATTAAGATGATCACTAAGGTACCTTCTAACTCTGAAATGATATGATTCATCCATTTTCATTATTTACTTTTCTCTCCTTCCTGTAGTTTAGCATCCAAACCTTATTTGTCTGGTTTACAAAACACTTGTATTCTCTAAGAATGAACAGTAGTTTAAGGCTTACATTCAGACTCATGTAAGTGTTTTGCTTTTTATTGATATAACCAGTCAGGATACCAGTTAACAAATAGCTTAGAAATACTATTGGCGTTAGCCTCTATCATAATTATTTTTAACTTTTGCTGTGTCTGTGTGTGTGTCTGTGTGTGTGTGTGTGTATCTTTCTTCTCTCCCTAACCCAATTCCAATAGGAGTCTTCCAGTGGCTAGAAAAGCCACTATCTCGGATATCTTGTACATGGCCTGGCTAGAAATCCTCACAAAGAACCTCCCTCCTGTCCTGCTGGTTAGAGGAAATCACAAAAATGTCCTAACTTTCTATTCATAATATACCAAGGATTTAAGCACAATTCATTTTAATATGTGAAAGGCAAAATGTCTGTCAAGCACTTTGTGTTCCAGATCTGATCTCAAGTAACTTCCAAAGACTACTCTATTGGTTCACAACCAACTCTGTCACTAATTTAAAAAAAAAAACCCTTACTAATAAAATCTAAATAATGTAAACCTATCTGCTAAAAGTGGTGCCAGCATCAGAAGAAGCAGGACCTGCTTCCAGGCAAATGTTATCATTGCTGTTAATATATGATTAAGGACATGAAAGGAAGCCATGTTTGTTGTACTTATTTTTTAAAAACCACCATAAGTGTAAACTCCTCTGGAGTAGGAATCAAATCTTCTCTTTTCATGGTATTTGCTTATGAAGTCTAACTATAGTATTCAGAAAACACATGTTGACTAACTGATTTAGTAACTCAGGCTTATTAAATGGAAAAGGACAAACTTGGCAGGAAACATGATCATTTGTAGCCTCCTGAGAGATTTATTTAACAAAGGAGGATTAAAAATCAGTAACTGAAAACTCCTGAAAAATTCCTTGTCACTAAATGTTCAAAGCATTTGGTTAAAATTGGTAATTTAATGTAATCACAGATATACTAATAATATTCAGCTTGAATTTACTGCCTACTTGAAAAAATATATATATATAGTAACTGGATTACATAAAAGCATATATTTTAATTAAACAAATGATGTATATGCTATCATTTGAATATACATTTTAATTGACCTCTATTATATAGATTAAGGTTGCCATTATAGTGCTAATTATGTGGGATGTTTTTCTAATTAGGTAGTTGGTACCTAGGAAATCTTTAAAGCCTTTTAATTTGAAAAATAAATACCACAGATTTTCATATTGTCATGTATTTCCATGCAGATACATGTATATATATAGAAAGAGAATCACACATTTAATTATGTTATGTGGTGATGACATATGTTTAAAAAAATTAATGAAAAGTTAAATTAAGAAACATTTAAGATTTGGAATATATAAATATTCATTTTTTTCTTTCATCTTGGAGACTTGTTTACCAATGGAAACCAAGCACAAAATTAGAAATAAATTTTGTTTTTTCCCAAATGAATGACTTGATCTTTGTAATTAATTTTGACTGCTTTTAATTGCTATAATATATGAACAAATCAACTTGAAATAAATAAAATGTGACTGCCTTGGTTTATTGTCATTTTTTTTTTTACCTTTTCATTATGAAGGCTGAATCAAAGGTAGTGCTTCTGAAACCTGGATCAATAATTGACACATGAACCTAGAGGAAAGGAGGGGAAAAGGAAGGAAGGAAAGGAGAGAGGGAAAAAGGAAGGGAAGGATGAACATGAAAACAAAATAACAGAAAAATAATCCAAATGATGCTTGTAGGGCTATGCAGTTGGGGGTAGGCTTGAGGGATCCAGGAGAGAGGAGGGAGAAATTTTGTAGACAAGCATTTAGTGTACTCAGGAAGCCCGCTTTGGGCGTCAGCAATGATAGCAATAATAATAGCTAATACGTAACTTCACTAAGCACTTTACAATCATCTCATTTGATCTTCATAACCTGGGAAGGTAGGTGCTATTTTTATACCCATTTTACAGATGAGGAAACTAAGGCAAGCAGCAGTTAAGTGACTTGCCCAGATATCATAAATGGATTTATAATAACTGAGGAGACAAAGTCCAAGCAATGCAATTTATCAGCAAAGCATGCAGTTGCATAACAAACCAAGTTGAGCACCCTAACTATGGATTTGGCACAAAAGCTAATACAGTCAAAAACAGGATATGACTTGAATAATCTGATTTTTTTTCTTATCAGAGGAAAGCTTTGGGACTTCCTGAGATAGTACGAGTAGGTGCAGAAGGGACAATCTCTTGATTTCTCCAAAATCAGGTGATTCATAGGAAAACAAAACCTAAGTCTCAAAATGGAGGTTGTTCACAAAATAGAATATGTTTCGATCTGCATTCAAACTCTATAGTTCTTTCTTTGGACGCGGATAGCATTTTCCATCATGAGATCTTTGGAGATGTCTTAGATCCTTAAATTGCTGAAAAGGGCTAAGTCTATCAACACTAGCCATCACACAACGTGGCTGTTACTGTTGTACAACAACATTCTCCTGGTTCTGCTCACTTCACTCAGCAGCAGTCCATACAAGTCTTTCCAGGTTTTTCTGAAATCCACCTGCTCATTTCTTATAGCACAATAGTATTTCATTATATTCCTATACCATAACTTGTTCAGCCATTCCCCAATTGATAGGCATCCCCTCAATTTCCAATTCTTTGCCACCATAAAAAGAGCTGCTATGAATATTTTTGTACAGGTGGGTCCTTTTCCCATTTTTATGATCTCTTTGGGATACAGCCCTAGAAGTGCTATTGCTGGGTCAAAGGGTATGCACATTTTTATAGCCCTTTGGGCATAGTTCCAAATTGTTCTCCAAAATGGTTGGATCATTTCACAACTCCACCAACAATGCATTAGTGTTCCAATTTTCCCACATCTTGTCCAACATTTATCATTTTCCTGTTTTGTCATGTTGGCTAGTCTGATAGGTGTGATGTGGTACCTCAGAGTTGTTTTGATCTGCATTTCTCTAATCAATAGTGATTTAGAGCATCTAACAGCCTATTATAATGCAGAGACCTGAATAAACAGAAATAAAGACCAGAGGAGCTTCATCCCCTTTCCATGTTGTTTTATAGGGTTTTGGATTGTGACCATATCTCTTTTTTGTTGTTTAAACCACCATGCTCCCAGGTTTCTAGTAGATGTTTTTCCCTACAAGTCCTATGGTATGATGAAAGACTGATAGAGGTGGGGCCAAATGGGCAGCTCCACATGTCCCAAACCAATTCAGGGGAAGGGAAAAATAAGTTTTATTCTTATCCACAGCTAAAGAACTGCCCAGGAGTCACTAGTCCCCAAGGGGCTTAAGATGAAGGAGACAGCCATTTTGCAGATAGTTTACGTGGGCCTGACTAGCCTGGCAGGGTCTTAGCAGGTGACAGTCAGCACCCTAAGTGCCTTCACAAAAGATGCCAGCTATGAAGCCATTCAATTTCAAGTTGCCAATACAAATATAATTAAAAGTGGTCTTGTCATTGGAGGTGGTGTTGTACATTGATCCAGTGGCACACAGAAAAGGATCCCCTTTAGTGACACTGGGAAACTAGACAGTTTGAATGCAATTCGCTACATCACCCAGTGGATAGAGCATCAGGCCTGGAGTCAGGAAGATTTATCTTCTGAATTCAAATCTAGCCTCAGATATTTACTGTGCTTGACTCGGTTTCCTCATCTGTAAAATGAGCTGGAGAAGATCATGGCAAACCACTCCAGTATCTTTGCCAAGAAAATATCAAATGGGGTCACAAAGAGTTAGATATGACTGAAAAACAACTGAACAACATCACCCAGGTCCTAAATGGCATCAATCCCTTCCTTTCACTTAATATATATCAGGGATGCAGGCAGGAGGATTATGAATACAGGCAGAACAATACTCTGACTCTTATAAGCTATTGTGGAAACATTAAGCTATAGAAGGAATCTACTATTTTCTAATTCAGCAAAGGTAATGGCTTGGGGAGCTGTCCAGTTGAGTTTTTTCTCTGGTGTTGGGGAAGAAAGAGCCATAAATGCAATAGCACAAATCAAACATAGTAAAAACATTATGAAACAGTATGGGGGGGGGTAGATTTCAAGTGAGAATGATGCATCCAATGGTTACTTTCTCTGATGTTGATCATGGTAGGGGTGGTCAGCAGCACTTGGAACAGAGCTTCCCAAGGAGGTAGAGTTCTTTCGTCCCCTGGAAGTTCTTGATGTAGACCTCATCTCTAGGGTGAAGGTGATATACAGAAAAGTCTAAAATCATGAAGTCTCCTCAGTCTATTTTGTAGTTCCTGTATATAAGAAGCAAGAGAAGTATCTCCTCTCAGTAATGATGTATACACTAGGGAGAAAGGTCTCACTCTTATAGGATGGTGATCAAAAAGCCTTTCAAAGGTGAGAGGTATAATTCTCCACTTGGTATGCTACAGAGATAGAATAATGCTAGAAGGAGTACACCAGGCCATCTAAGGTGTGTTTCAGTGCAAAGCTGTCCAATCATGGACTTAAGTGCTTTTTTCATATATTCAACCTGACCAGAACTCTGGGAGTGATAAGGGGTGTGAAACTGAGGAGTCACCCTGAAAGAGTACTGTATCATATCAGTGAAGTAAGACCCTCTGTCAGAATCACTACAAGACAGTGGGCCAAAACAGGACACAATCTCTTTTAGAATAATCTTAGCAAAGAACCCAGCAGTAGCTTTCACACTAGGGAAGACTTCTACCCAGTGAGTCAGTTGATCAATGATTACAACACAAACTTTATAGTGACCAGAGTTAGGCATGTTAATGAAATCAATTTGCCACTGCTCAAAAGGAGTGTAAGCTAGGGGGTGGCTGCTGAAAGTGACAGCATGAAATACATATTGATCAAATGCCTGGCAAGTAGGACAGGAAACACAAATATGCATGGCAACAGGGGTAATATAGGGAAAGATCTACACCCTTCTAATCCTATCTACAATTCCTTGTGTGCCAAAATGCTTCTCCTTATAGATGGACAGACATATCTGGTGATAGAAACTCTGAGGGAGAAGTGTCTCGCCTTCCCCAGGCCCCAGAAGGGTCTTGCCAGACCCCAGATACCAGTTTGGCATAACAACAGTGTTTTCACTTTGCAGTTTCAGGGTCATTGTCAGAGAGGTCAATGTTAGAAGCAGAAAGATGAAACACCTACACAAGACCCTCAGGGGCAGCAAGTTTTGTAACACCATCAATACTATTGTTACCTCTTGAAATAGGATCAGTAGCAATAGTGTGGGCAGGACAATGGACAATAGCCAGAGCACTAGGAAGCCACAGTGCAGATAGAAGTGCATCAATGTATTGTGTGTTCATAATGACCTTACCACGAGAAGTCAAGAAACTTCTCTGCAACCATCGTATCCTGACAGCATGACAAACCCCAAAGGCATAACAGGAGTCAGTGCAGATGGTTGTGCTTTGTCCAGCAGCCAGCACAGAGGCTGCCCAGTGTCATGGTCTGAAATCCTGGCAGTGCCTGGGTCCCAGATGCCATCTCTCATAAAAGAGGACTCATCAGTGTATAGCACGTGAACAGGGTTCTACAAGGGGATGTAAGAAAGGTCATTGAGGGGCTTCTTGACCATGTCAACAACAGAGGAACAGTCACAGAGAGACTTCCCTGAGGTAAGTATATCAGGGAGTAACATGACTGGGTTGAGAATCAAACACTTCAGAATCATATTTTCTTTGCCCAATAGTCACTTCATATCTAGAAAGTCTTTGATCAGAGAAAGCTTGAGTGCAGTGTCTCAAAAAGAGAACCTCAACTTTATGGAGGCACTGTACTACAAATAGGGCCCCTAAAACCACATCATCAACATACTAAATCAGACAGGAGACTTTGAAAGTAATGGAAGCCAAATCCTGAAGTAAGATTTGAGAGAACTGGGAGAGGCTTTATACCCCTTAGGAAGACAAATCCACATCCATTGTGTGTTCTTCCAGGTAAAAGCAAACAGGCATTGAGAGTCTAGGTGAATAGGGATGCTAAAAAAAAAAAAAAAGCTGAGCAAAGACCTATCACAGTGAAAACAGGCAGCCTCACAGAAAATTGAGGAGATGATGGTTGTTGGATTGGGAATTAATGGGTGTCTGGGTATGACATAAGCATTAATAGTATATAAGTCTTACACAAAGGGATAAACTGATTTACCATCAGGGCCTGGCTTGGGTTTCTTAAAAGGGAGGATCAGGGGCAGCTAGGTGGCACAGTGGATAGAGCACCCGCCCTGAAGTCAGGAGAACCTGAGTTCAAATTTGGCCTCAGAGACTTGACACTTACTAGCTATGTGACCCTGGGCAAGTCACTTAATCCCATTGCCTAGCAAAAAAAAAAGGGGGGGGGATCAGAGCATTACAAGGAGATTTAAATGGAACAACAATACCTCAGTCCCTCAGAGAGTCAGTAATGGGTATGATGCCTTCAATGGCCTCCCTGGACAACAAACATTGAGGAATGGGTGGTGTGAGGCCTCCCTTGGTCTTGATGGTGACAGGGACAGCAGAATTTAACAATCCTACATCTATGAATGAAGTCGCCCATAGAGAATCAGGGATGTTAGATGGGGTCCCTAAACTATCGTCAGGGGTCTTTTGGGCATTCTGAACCAATACAAAGAACAAAGAGAGGGAGTCCTCAGGGGGTTGCAAAGACAGAGATCCAATGGAGAAGCAGAAAATAGTGGTCCTAAGTTTACAAAGGAGATCACAGCCCAAGAGGTTAAGAGGAGAGGGGCATAAGGAGAAAAGAATGCTCTAGAGAGGATGAACAGTAAGCACATGGGAAGACAATTTGGGGAAGCTCTGAGGCTTCCCCAAAATCCCAATGACATTTAAAGATTCAATAGAAATACAGGCAGAATCTGGTTTACTCATCAAAACTGAATAGAAGCTCCAGTATCTAATAAGCATTATAAATCATGTTACCATATTTAAAGGAGATATAGGGTTCACTGGTATGGGGAGAGGTAGAGACTGGAGCAGTCAGGGCAAAGACATCAGGATTGAGAAAAATGCCAACAGTTCCTTGGAATTTATTATTACAATTTTCTAAGTAAACAGCACACACCTCCATGCCCCTGATTAAGGACTCCTTGGCCTATTGTAATTTGGTAGAATTGGCCAGGACATTGGGGTTCCAATGTGGATCTTGAAGAAGCCAATTAGGAAGAACTGCAAAACCAGCAGGTACCTCCCCACCCCCGCCTGCAGTGGGGCTTGTCTGTTTGTAGCCTCTATAATAGTAGTTCTTTCCCCTGGGGGGAGCAAAAGTTTCTACTAAATCAGTAATGTCTCCCTAAGTAGAGTTATAACCCCTAAAACTGGCCTGAAATTGGGTCACTACAGCCCCAGGATCCTCATCAAATTTAAGAGTATTTCTCCTCCATGTAGAGAGATCAGAGGGACTAAAATACTGATGATTTCTTATGAGTGGTATAATTCCCAGGTTAGTTAGATCAGGCACAAACCTTTCTTGGACAGGAAAGACAGGTCCCTCATGTTCAGAAGAGATCAAATCTCCTTTTATAGTAGGAGAGGAGAAGGAAGATAGAGAAGGAAGGAGGAGGGGATGCCTGCACAGGAGAAGGTTTAGCGGCATGAAATAGAGAAGCAAAGACTATTAGGATTCCCTTAAAGCCAAAGAGGAAAAAAAAAGTTTAAGGCAAATATAAAGAATAGAGTATAATTGAACCTTCCATAGGGTCAGGGTTTAAAGTCAACACGTAAAGTAAAAATCTATATAGTCAAAATTACCCTTCAAAATCTCTCAAGTTGGCAATAATACATACATATATATAATACGTATATATCCAGCACCCTCCCCTTCAGAATTTCTCTGCCCTCATCTCCTTTCTCCTCTGTTGCCCCAGGGAGATTTTTCCAACCTTGTGTCTATGCCCCATGTAGTAAAATGTACTCCATTTGCCAAGTTTTTATATCACTGAAGGGTTTTTTTTAGCCTCTTTAAGCAGTTGTTGCTAAAAAGGGGGTAGATTCCTTTCAAAGAGGGCAGTCTGTGGTGACAGCAGATGGTAGCTTTAGAAACAATTAAGGATAGCTTGTTTTTACCATACTAGTTAAGCTATTGGCTAAGAGAGAAATGGAAACCGGGATTTCTACTCTAACAGAAGGAAGCAAAAACAGATAATGACCTAATTGACAGGAAAACTGATAATTAGGGGGGAAATACTCTTGAAAGGGCTTCACAGACAGGTGAGATTATTTCAGAAGGTAATCCTATTAGATTTTGGTGATTATATTAGAAGTTCCCAACCAATCTCTGCATTATCCTTGACTCTTCAATCTCCTTCACCTCATATAATCAATCGGCTGCAAAATCTTGTCTTTTCTTCTTCCATATTTCTCATATTCTAGCCCTTCTCATTATTCAAATAGACACCACCACCCTAGGTCAGGTCCTCAATATATTGTCACCCTATTCAATAAACTCCAATGGCTTCCTATTACCTTTAGGATAAAACATAAACTACCTTGTATAGAAAGCTCTTTCCAATGTGACCTCAAAATACCTTTTCAGATTCATTATCTCCTTATCTATATTACTCATTCTAAAATCTAGCCAAACTGTCCTTCTCACATATGACACTCCATCTCCATTGCCTCCCTCAATTGTATGTAAGCTCCTTGAGAGCAAGAGCAGTTTCATTTTCATCTTTGTAAATACCAGAAATTAACACAATGTGGTATATAGCAACATAGTATATGCTTACTAAGTTAATGAAGATGACCAGGGCTTCTGCTCTACTTCAACACTCTGCAAACCACTGGTGCTATCATCTTTCAACCTACTGCTGTAACTTAAGGACCTCTGGGCCTTGCTATCCACCCCTCTGCTGCACATTAGGATTTCTAGGCCTTTCCATCTACTCTGTAGCTGAATTGTATTTTCTATATTGTTAGAACATGAGTTCCAGGAGAACAAAGACTACCTAGATTTTTCTGCTTGTGTCTCCAGTACTTAGCACATAGCTTGTCACATTCATTAATTCATTCATTCATGTTGACTGACTGAAGGAAAATTTTTTTTAAAATATATTATTTGCTCTCTTTTTGGCAGAGAAAGTGCCAGCAGATGCCTATATAATCTATGTGAAGCTTGTTATCTATTTTCCCAAACTCCTCATCTATTTCTTCTTTTTGTCCAGGTGGTCTATAATCTCCAATAATGGCATTCATTCTGTTTCCAGTTCCTTTGATTTTTTAAAAAAAATTATCCTGGATTTAACGAATGCCAAATAAAATTAACATATCCCTATGCCAAGCAGAACAGATAATGAGAATTGTACACAAAACCAGAAATCTCTATTATGTATAACTTTCTTTTCTATTAAGTATATAATAAATATGTTACTTTCAAAGCTATCCTGTTTGTTTCTTTCTGAACTTCCTTTTGTTTGCTTCTATGGATTTTTTAAAAAATGCTTCAATGACTGCCTTTTCCTTCTTTTTGGGGGTGGGGTGGGGTGGGAGGGTATTACTGTCAGTTCTCCCCTCTTCCCCAAACACAAGACTGAATTCTAAACAAAGGGGGAAAAAAAATCAAAACCCGAGTAACAAATCTGCATTTGAACAACACAAATTCATACATTTGCCATGTCTGAAAATGTATTTTTTCATTTTGTACCTTGAGACCATCACCTCCGCTCTTATGGTTAGCAATTTTGGTGACCAAATGTCTTAAATCTTTCAAAGTTATCTTTGTTCATTGTATAAATAGTCTTCTTGGTTCTACTCAATTCACTCTGTATCAGGTCCTATGAGGCTTGCCAGGTTTTCCTGAAGCATTCCCTTTCACAATGTTTTATATGCCAATAGTATCCTATTACATTCATAATGTTCAGGATTCCCAACTGATGGGCATGTCTTTATTTTCCAGTTTTTTGCGACAACAAATTTCCAAAAAGATGTATGGGATGGATCTTTTCCCTCTTTCTTTCATCTTTTTGGGTTAGAGGCCTTCCTATTGTTCAAAAAAATACAACCAGTTTAGTGACTTTGGGTATAGAATTCCAAATTGCTCTCTAGTAAAGCTGGACCAATTCACAACTTCACCAAAATGCATATTATTGTGCTTTTCTTCCAGCAGCACTTTTACCAATTATAATTTTCTTTTTTTTGTTATCTTGGTTAATTTGATGGACATAAGTTAGAAACTAAGAATTGCTGTAATTTGTATTTTAATTAGTAATTAATTATTTGTTTGTTAATTACATGAACTTCTTCCTTTGATAGCTGCATATTCATTTCTTAACCATTTATCCATTGAAGGATGGTTCTACTCTTCTGTATATATATTTTAGGCAATTGGGGTTGTGACTTGCCCAGGGTCACACCGCTAGTAAGTGTCAAGTGTTTGGTCTGAGGCCAGATTTGAACTCAGGTCCTCCTGACTCCAGCACCGATGCTCTATCCACTGCGCCACCTAGCTGCCCCTATTCTTATAAATTTAACCATTTAATCATTTTTTTAATCAGAGAAATTATATACCAAGTTCCTCCCCCCCAGTGGATTGTTTCTCTTCTAATTTTAACCAAGTTGACTTTGTTTGGTAAAAAAACTTATAAATTTTATATAATCAGTTGTCTGCTATGCACAAAGTACTGGCAGAGCCTAGTCTCACCTATATCCTCCAAGTATAAGGAACTGAGACTATCAGGGCAATTCATGCCAGCTTTTTGCAAACTTTTAGAATCCATAAGAAGTATAGACTAATATCCGACCTCTCAATAGAAGCTTCACTTCTTTGCAAACTCCGATTCCCACATCTGGGCCCAGAGTTCCAATAGTATTTGACCACTCTGGGGCTTCCTGGTTGTACCATTCTGTGGCTGTTTAAGATGGAAGGTCTGTGAGTGCTACATTTGCTTCCATTCCAATGCCTCTTGCTGGTTCCCCTCCTTAATTCCTGAAATTTTGGGGGCATTCCTTTTTTGCAGAACAAGTCTGGGTTGAAGGTACTTTTGTTTTTTACTTTATTTCTTAATCATTGTTCGGTAGGACGATTTTTTTGTTTCATCTTTTCTGAAGTACATAGTGAGAACTGGGCTGCTCTGCTTCTATTCACTCCACCATCTTGATCTTCATCCAAATGCTCTCCACTCTGCCTCCTGACTCTGATTCCTAGATTTTATAACATGTATCTATCATCTTAATATGAAGTATTATTCAACTACCCTCCTCCTCCACTTTACATATCCTGTTTCTTTCAAGTAAGGCATATCCTTCCATGAGCCTGTAGAAGAAGGTATTCATGTAGGAAATGGATTTGACTGCTTCTGATGTATTTTCTCTTCAAATTAAATGCCTTTACTGGTTCTATACTGGTCCCCTTAATTCTAGTGTCTTCTCTCAATTGATTATTTCCCATTTACCCTATATATAGCTTGTTTGCACATTTTATTTTATTTTATTTTATTTTTGCAAATTGTCTCCTCCATTAGACTGTGAGTTCCTTCAGGGCAAAAACTTTTTCCTTTTTTTGTATCCCTAGCATTTAGCACAGTGCCTGTCACATAGCAAGTGCTCAATAAATATGTATTGACTGACTATTGCTAACCTGGATTTCTATTAACATGTAATAACTGAGTATCTGGATTCTAATACTCCTGCCTGTTTCACATGGGTGGGGTCTTAAGCAATACGAGATATCCTTACCGGACGATATTTCCCACAAACCTAAACCCAAGACTTTCAAGTATCAGAGTTGGCTGGTAAACAGACTATTCCAATTATTCTGTTTCCTGTAGCAGACAGTGGATCCTGGAGAGAAAATTGTAAGCTCTCCATCCCTCTCTCTGTCTTTTCTACTAACAGCCAAGGAACCTCGCCACAGGAGCCCTGACATTAGACTGCAGTTTTACAAGCTAGTTGCTGATACAAATTGCTTTCATGGAGGCCATGCTTTAACTTTCTATATTATATAACACATTTAAACAGAAGATAACTAGTTATTTAAACAGATAGACACTGAGGGCTTTTTTTCACAATTAGTCTGGCAATTCTTGATTCTCAAGCTAATGTAGACAAGGATACTCTAGAAGATATACTATAACTGAGAACAAAATAAGTCAGTGGCAACCATTTTCATAAATCAGGGATATCTGGTAAATTTACCAGGGATTCTATGCTATAATACCTGATATGTCACCACTAGCTTTATAAAAGTCATAATATAGTTCAATGACTCACATTCTCTCTCTCCTTTGAAAACTTTTTTTCTTCATTTTAAGCAATGATTAACATAGAATGAAGTACCATCTCAAAATTTTTTAAATTTAAACTTCAGCCAATTTTATAGCTGAATTCTATATAAGAATAAACTGACTGTATATTATCTACTGCAAGGCTGCCTTGCTCATTTTAATTAAAGTATTCTCCTTCCTGATGATTGGCTAACATGAACCCTATCTACCTATGTCAAATGTCACATTGTGGTTAATCATTCATCAGGTATAGTTAATGAGTTTCTTGTATACTTAGATATTGTATTAAAATAATTTTCTGCCTAGGTGTGTGCTATTTTTGGCATATTCTTCTATATTACTTGGGATATTTCTGATCCATCAATTAATTGGAAGGGCAAACCAAAGCCTTACTCCTGAGAAACTACAAGCAAAAAGATATATAATGTCTCTCTTATTACAAAGAATCAAAAGGTTTGGTGGGAGCTATCTGCTGAGGTACCCAGAAAAAAAAAAGGTACTCCATCAGCCAGCACCACACCACCCACACGTAGAACCACTGGTTACAGCAAATGGAGAAGTTTTGAATGCTGTGGATAAGTTCACTTACCTTGGCAGTATACTTCCTAGGGATGTATACATTGAGATTGAGGTTGATGCATGCATTGCCAGAACTAGTTCAGTGTTTGGTAGTCTCTGAAGGAAAGTATGGGAGAGAAGAGCCATTATGCTGACCTTGTTGTATGCCCATGAAACCTGGACAGTAAACCAGTACCATGCCAGAAACTGAATGGCTTCCATTTGAAATGTCTCTGGAAGATTTTGAATGTCACCTGGCAGGATAAGATACCAGACACTGAGGTCCTTTCTCGAACTAAACTGCCAAACATTCAAACTCTACTTCAGAGGGCACAAATCCAACGCACTGGCCACATTGTTCAAATGCCAACCATACTCTCACCTGAAAGACTATTTTATGGAGAACTCACACAGGGCAAATATTCACATGGCAGTCAGAAGATGAGATACAAGGGCACTCTCAAAAGTCTCTCTTAAGAACTTTGGAAGTGATTGTGTGACATAGGAGACATTGGCATAGGACTGAAGGTGCTATGCTCTATGAGCAAAGTAGAATTCAAGTAGATCAAAAGAAATACTAGATACGCAAATTTAGAGAATCCACTCCAAATGTTCACATGGACTATTTGCGCCCCACCTGTGGTAGAGCATTCAGAGCTCGTACTGGTCTGATTGGACACAGTCAGACACACTGTAACTTGATTCTAACATGGTGATGTCATTTTGGTCCTCTTTGAGGGTTGTGCTGGTAACTGTTAACATTTAAATAACATTAGGAGGAGGGGGAAATGTTCACAGGACATACCCTTACATTTAATTTGCTTTAACATTTTCTTTAGTCTAGACAATCAACAAAATAATAAATTAAGCCCTGCTTCATAATGTTTGCTGATTCCAAGGTCTAACTGCTCCTACTAAAAATGTCCCAATTGGCTCTTTGCTCTTAACTGGCTCCAGGCCCCTGCCTGATACCCAGTGAGTTCTATTGCTAAGTAAGGAGATTCAGCGTGACATGAACATACCTACCATAAAGAAAATTGGGTGATTTGACATACATAAACATTAGTAAGAAAAGTGTCCAATTATATCTAAGAGTTTGAATTTAAAAGATAATTGGTGTGAGTAGTTGAAGGAACTTTAGAGATCATCCAGATCATTCCCTCACATAGTGATGAAGAAACAGGAACTCCATAGGTACAATTATAAGCTATCCTGAGAATTTGACGGGCTACTAATTTGTTATACATGATGTGTGTAACAACCTCTCTGGGCTGTTCCCCCACCATATGATGGCTGCTAATTTGGATTCTAGGGATAACACTATGGGTGGGTTTGCACTCCCAATACTATAGCTCATGAGCCCCCATAGGTATGCTTTCTATTAATCAGCCAATAGACACAATTAGTTCTTAGCAAAGACATTTATTAAAAGGCAAAGTAAGAAAAGAAGTCACAAAATATTCCCCTCCTTGGTTAAACCTAGGATTCACTCTTCCACTAATACAAATAGCATCCACTAATACACATATACATAGAAGAGTAAGCACAAACATAGAATACAATGGTACTGAACACTGAGGAGACCTGTGGCCAAGGCTGCTTACTACAATGGTACTACAGAGATTGAAAGTCCTTTCTCTCTTCACACAGCCCTGTCTGCAATCCAACTCAAATGCCAGGTCTAACTCCCTTAAATCCACAGTCAGCTCCCTTCTCTGCTTCTAAAGGTACCAATCCTGGAAGCTATTTCCTTCCTGGAATGATTGCTCTGTGTTCACTATGTATGTATGTATGTATGTATGTATGTATGTATGTATGTATGTATGTGTGTGTGTATACATATACATGTATATATGTATGTGTGAAGGGGCAAGAGGTGTGACTGATGCTTTCAACCAATCATTAGATATTTCCCATGTGATGTCAGTTTCTCCCAGCCAGTAACTAATTATCTTCTCAAGCTGATCTAAGAACTCTTCACACACTGCTGTGTGAAGGAGGTTATAGGAAAACTCCTTAACACAACCTTTACCCATATACCCCAGGACTGTTGCAGTGGGCTCTGTCTCTTCTAGAACAGATATTGACAGTCTAGCTAATCATCAGCACCAGAAAAAATTTTATCACTATCTTTTATGTACTACTTTTAACACCTTCACTGAGATTAGAATTAAAAAACATTTGAAACCAGGCAGCTGGCCTGCATTCTCTTAGCCTTTGCATGGTTCAGTCTAAGCTGACACTTCCAGGATGGGGTTAGGACACCCCTGTTTCCACAGAGCTCTATGTACTTGAACAAACACAAAGTAACAACACATATTACAGACTCCTTACTGCTTATCAGATCAAAGTAAAAATCTTTGTCATATTATTCAAGATTTTCTATTAAGTACCCCTAACAGACCTCCTACTTAACCTCTCTTTATTTCCCAACTTAGCCTTTCCCTTCTAACACACACAAAGTCTCTGCTGGTTCCTGCATCTGTACTTATGCTCACAGCATAGCTCTAGCCTAGAATCCCTTTCTTTACCTTCCACCAATTAACAAGCATTAATTTCAGGACGAGTCAAAACTCACTTCCTTCAAAGACTGTTATTTGTTAATTCTATATCCTCACTGTAACTTTAAAAAAATTACAGCTGTATTTAGTATGAAATGCATTTATACAGATTCAGACCCATGATTTCATTAGTATGGGAGACTCCTTGTACTCATGCAGAACAGCAATTTACTTAGTCATGGTGTTGGAGGGTTCCTTGGGTGACTGAGAGGTTTAATGACTAGCCAATGGTCATATAGCTTAATATATATTAGAGGCAAAACTTGAACCCAGGTCACTCTGACTCTAAAGCCAATCTTCTGATCACTGTACCATGCTGTTTCTCATACTATATAACACTTGTAAGACGTTGTTTTATATTTCTTAAAGTTGTTTCATATTTGTATGTTTGGCTTTCAACTAGATTGTAAGCTCTATGACTTATGGACTCATCTTCTATTTCTTCTGTATTCCTGACTAGTCGTAGAGTGTTCTGTTTATAGTAGGTGCTCAATAAATATGTAAAGTAATAAGTATAAAACTAAACACATATCTAGAAACTGGGAGTATTTAAGATAAATGCTTTCTACAATAAGATATTAACCTCTATGATATTTGTCATCTCTTGTAAAAAATGACCTATCTCTTGCTCATGATGAGAACTGTTGTTATTCCTCACTGTGCAAAGTAATTTTGATATTGTAAAATTAAAGAAATGGGATTTTAGGGGAAATACTCCACAAAGGTACAAAAGGAAAAAGAGGAAGTGGAACCAATTATCTAAGCCACGGTCATTCACCACAATGCCCACTTGCCAAGGAGATCAAAGGTTAAAGTAGGTTCCCAGTATGGAAAAAGAAAATTAGTAGAGGGCCCAATAAGAGGAAACAGTTTTGAAATAGGAAAAGTTTAGTCTACTGGTGATATTTGCAGATAACAGTCACATAGAGATCAGTTGCAAACAAAAGATGATACCTGGCAAAGCAACAGCCAGCCAAAAAGACTCGTGACCTCTAGGGGAGACTGTTTCTAAAACAAAACTTGAAGAAGGCAAGTTTCATCAAATTAGGGATTTCAAAGGGCCACAATCATCAACATCTCCCATAAGTGAAGGAGATAGAAACAAAAGGAAATATGTAAAGAGCTAGATAAGTAGGCAGAGTTTGGCTCTATCAAATCAGACACCTTTTTATACTTAACAATAAATAATCAAAAGAAGATCTTGCATTCTTTACAACATTGTACATTCTTTACAAAAACACCCATCAATTTTGTGATGGAAAAGATGTAGTCTATTGTGGAACATCATTTGCAAAGTCCTGAGCATTCCCTTCTAATCACTGATGTCCTCAATGCATAGGAAGATTATTACCAAAAAAAAAAGTCTATAGAGGGGAAAATAGATATATGGTTTGATCATTATTGATATTCTCTTCATTGTCTTTTTCTGGGTAAAAGGTCGGAGATATTTTTTCCCATGTGTCATCTCCAGCAGCAACCTTTTCTATAGGTCTGTTCCAGCTGCTTTTCCCATTTTTTTAATGCCACTCTCACTTCCTTAAGAATTATATCTTGAACTGTGATGTTAGAATATAAATATGCCAACTATATTGACCTTGATGCTGAAAAGTTTGTCATAAAAATCTTCATAGATCCTTTGTATCATTTGCCTGTTTGTTTTCCTTCCAGTCTCATCCTTAACCACCACTGAGATGATTGCTTAGTTTTTGGATTTCTCAAAAACTTTGTTCATACACGTTTTTCCTTCATGCTGTTTTATGACGTGACACTGCTCATAATTTTTCACCATGCTCCCCTAAAAGATTTCACAAACGGGCCTATATTTTAAATTGCATAACTGTTGGCTGCCATGCCCCCTAATTTGGCAAAGAAAGAAAGAGAATTCTAATGAAAGTGGTTTTTAGGCTCTTTGGGTCACCTCTTTATGGCAACTGTTTTATATCAGGTAAATCAGTACTGATGTCCAATTCCTACTTTTCACATCAATAACTCTTTAAAATAGGTCAAGCCAGAGTTGCTTGGATTGCATGATATTTCTTTTTCTCCTTTCTATTATTTTTCTGGTTCTATATTAATTCATCCAACAAGTATCTACTTAGGGCCTGCTATATGCATAACATTTTGCTTGGCAATGAGGAATGTAAAATATTAAAGAAAAGTAAAGTATACAATATTTAAGAAAAGTAAAGTAGACTATAGCAATTGCCTTCTAGTAGACCATATACATACATATTGTTTTATTTTTTGGCCCATAACCTAATAACCTAACTGCATCCCACCTCATAATTCAAGGTGCTACTAATGAATTGATTTCTATTGTAGAAAGCTAAATGATGGACCAAATTCCTGTGTAGAACTGGATCCATTTATTAATTGTTACATACACCCCATGTTGAAAAACTCCTTTTCTAAACAGAATGCTTGTTTTAAGTATAGTTTATTATAATCTTTTTATGCTTGTATGGCAAGAGTTAATAGCTATTTGTTAAGTTTTTGTTTTTTAAAGTAAATTACAATTGCTTCCAAACTATTAGTGGGCTCACTAAAAATTCCTCAGTGCTTTTCCTCTTTGGTCCTTCTCTAAAAAGTTCTATTGTTAGATAAGGGTAACTTCTTGCAAGGCAAAACTTGGATTTTATCCCTACTTTATTTCTTATTAGATTCAACCTAATGCTTTAACCTGTTGAAAATTTCTTAGATTCTAACTCTCTTATCCAATTGATCTTTATGTCATCTGTCAATTTGATAAGCATGCTACCTATGTCTTTATCCAAGTTAATTGATAAAAATCTCAACACAAAACCAAGAATAGACCCAGAGGGCACTTCATTGGAGATCTCCTGCCATGTTGACTTTGAACCATTAACAACAATTTTTTTAGTGCAATCATTCAACCAGTTTCAAATCTATATAATCGTATTAGCATCTAGTTCACAGCTTTCCAACTTTTCTACAAGAATAGCATATGATAATTTACCAAATGTTTTGTGAAAATCGAGATAAAATACAGGTGTGTCAGAGCCCATTTTAGACTTTGCCCTTTCAGACTTTGAGTGGCCACACTAAACCTTTTGGAAGATTATAAAGAATTAAAAACTTTGAGTGGCTCATCCATGGCTTCTAAAGGGGATGAAAACTTGATCATACCATTTGCCTGTGAAAAAGGCAGGAAGTACTGGGGATTGGCAAGACAGTACCTTACTTTCTTAGTGCCTTTTCTCTGCCTATCTTGCCTGTTCACTAGTTAGACACCCATGAGAGACTTTAAAAACAAAGGAGTCAAACCCACTAGACAGTCCAATTATAGAATCAAGTCTAGCTGGTGAAAGGTATTAAGAATCTGGTACCTGGAGCCTGGGACCCTGCTCAGGAGACAGCCATCCCAAAGCAGAGGTTTCTGTTGCACCTGGGTGCAGGCTCACAATTTTTCTTAAAGTGTATTGCGGTATCCTAGGCCAAGATGTTAGCTGAGCCTGAAGCTAGAGGCAAAGCTAAGTACAGCCATGCATTTAGGTAGTATTGATAGGAGACTGCGAGGGCATCAGCAGCCCTGCAGCATCAGAGATCCTCTACATAAATCTCTTTTAAGTTGGTTGATCCCTATGTATCCACATCAATCTCTTCAGATAACTCCTGTTTTTCCTTCTTTGGAAGTATTTCCCAACTCCAATGGCTAACCACACTGTTCAAATGCCAAACGTACATTTGCCCAAAAGAGTATTTTACAGAGAATTCACACAAGGCAAGTGCTCACACAGGAGTCAGAAGAGGATACTCGCAAGGTCTCTCTGAAGAACTTTGATATAGATTGTGAGACATGGGAGACACTGGAGGAGGACTGTCCAGCATGACATGCCCACATCACAGAAGCAACTGTGCTCTATGAGTAAAGCAGAATTGCAGTAGCTCAAAAGAAATGTGAGATGTGCATATTTAGAATCATCTCTTTCCAAGTGTTCCGACAGACCACTTGTGCTCGACCTAAGGTAGAGCTTTCCAAGTTCATATTGGTCTGATCAGCCAGTCAGACACACTGTACTTTGACCTTGACATCGTGATGTCATTTTGATCCTTTTTGATTATGAAAGACAGCAACTATTTCCTTTTCTATCTTCAGAATTTCATTCCTGAGAGTTTTCTATCCTTTTGGGAACAGATATCTCCTATAGAATGTTAGTCCACAGGAGAGGAGGCGACAAAACCTTCCAGTTAAAAACAGCACAAGAAAAGATTTAGATTTGGAAATGTGCCCTGACTGAGGACCCATTGATTAGTCATGCACAATCTTACTAGAGAATAATGGAAGACAGAGTTGAATGGTGGGTTAAGGAATTTTGAGCATAAGCAATAAGTAACTGTTTTGGATAGAAGTCTGACATAATGAAAAATTGGGTATGAAAGATTTGAGAGGAATCTAATAAATTAATTTCTAATAAAAGATGCTAGGTAATTCATGGGTTACCTTTCTCAGATATTTCATATTACGTGAGACTTAACTGAAAACAATCCTTTAACCTAAATGAGTAACTCTAAAGGCAGAAATTTAAGATAACCGTTTTTTAGCACAATTACTAGGGCAACCAGTATAACCAAAATTAGGTGAACTCTAACTCCACCATTATTACCAGCACACAAAGGAGGCATTTAGCTGGGATATTTGAGAAGGCAGTGACTCATGTGGATTGTAACCCTGTTGCCTTTGGCCAGATATCAAGTGGGATCCGGCCCAAGTAAATTGCCAGGACTCAAATCTAGTGAAGGTGCACTGCCTGGGGGAGTTTCTTTCACTTGGGCATTTTTCTGTGTGTCTCATCTAAGAAAGTAGAGTTAAGAGGAAGTATTCTGGTCCATCTTCCTAACCTAGGTATCTTGTTTGCTGTAGCTCTTTTTGGAGCCTGCTCAAGAGAGGAGGTTTGTGAGTATAAGGCAATTCAAATATAACTTATACTCAAACTATTGTTTTGTTCAGTTGTGTCTTTGGATACTATCCATGGGGTTTTCTTGGCAAAGATATTGCAGTGGTTTGCTATTTTCTTCTCCAGTGGATTAAGGTAAACAGCAGTTAAATGACTTCCCCAAGTTCACATAGCTAGTAAGTGTCTAAGACTGGATTTGAACTCAGGTCTTCCTGACTCCATGCCTAGCACTCTATCCACTGAGTCATCTAGCTGTCTTTATACTCAAATTATCTAAGACTAAGTGTCATTAACTTGAAGACACACATTTGAGTGCCTCACATATAATAAAAGAAACCCTTTAAACAGGTGAAGCCCTCCATTTGTTCTTCAGGTTATATGCTACAGGTGTCTTCTCTGCCTACACACTGAGTTGGTCCTGGCTGCATCTACACATCAAAATTTGAAATGGTGAATCCAGCAATGTGCTAGGTAATTCTAGGTCCAAATGAACTTTTAATCCAGTTACCCAAATATTTTGAAGAAAGTATATTACAGCCTAAATTACTCAGACAATTGCCTCTATTCTGTACTCTATTTCGCATGTGGTCAGGATCTGAGTTTCCTAACCTCTAGACCAGGGGTTCTTAATTTTTTAAATGTCATGGACCCCTCTTTGGCAGTCTGGTGAAGCCTCTGGATCTCTTCTCAGAATAATGTTTTTTTTAAAATAAGTAAAATGAAATGCATTAGCATTACAAAGGAAATTGGTAATATGAAATACAATTATCAAAATTTTTTTTTAAAGTTCACAGATTCCACATTAAGAACTCTTGCTCTTGGCTCTCCAGCACAGAAGTCTTCAGACCATGGGGATCCTGAAGATGAAGCATCCTAGTACACCAGCCCCACCTCAGACCTGAAGATTGGGGATTGGGACTTCCTGATACAGAGGATGTAAGGTCAGGGAGTGAACAACACCCCCACCCCCATGTGAGGAAACTGAGGTCCTATATATTTGAGTAACTTACCCATACCTTCCCCCTTTGAATCCTCACCCAACCATCCCATTTCTCAGGGAGATACATAGGGAACAACTCATTTGCTTTACCTGTCCCATTTGCACTATGGGACTTTGTTTCTGACCTTTTTCTTATCTTGACTTGCTAATGTTGAAAATGGATTTTGGGAGAACATAACTGATTCATTTTGTGCATATTTACTATTATTATATGTCTTCCTTTTTCTATGTGACACTAAATGTCTCCTTCAGTACTTCCCTTAATCCAGGGGTGGAGAACCTGTGGCCTTGAGGGCTTCTAGGTCCTTGGGTGCGGCCTTTTGACTGAGTCCAAGTTTTACAGAACAATTCCTTTTATTGAGGGCATTTGTTCTGTGAAGTTTGGATTCAATCAAAGGGTTGCAGTGGAGGACCTGGAGGACCACATGTGGCCTTGAGGCTGCAGGTTCCCCATCCCTGCCCTAATCACATTAGCATTACTCAAGAAAACTCATAGGACTTTGAACAGTTAACAGTAACTCAACCACTTCTCTTTATACTATCTAATATGGCACGAGTGGAAGCTTAACAAATTATAATTAATTAACTAATAAAAAAGTCTGTGCTAAAAGCCTTTGTAACAGCTTAAGCATCCTTTTTCTTTGATTAAAAATGTATCTTTTCTAGTCTATTTGCCCTACCATACATACATATATATATGTATGAATGTATGGTTATACATATATGTAATATACACACACTATATAAAAATACATATACACACAGTTTTTCATCTATATGTGTATACATATACATATATACACCTATACACCATCTACAGAATTGTGAGACACACACGTCCATCACTTACTGATGGTGTGTGTCACACTCTTGATGGATAAATAAACTGTAGTATACATGTCTGTAATACGGCCGTGCTGGCTTATTGGTGCAGTGACTATCAAGGACTCTGAAAATTCTTTCAATACTGATTCTGTCTAGTTTTAGACTTTTACATTTTCTTTGGACTCCCACTATTTCTGTTGGTGATTCTACTGTCTTTTCTTAAATGACCCAAATCATCTTCTTAAAAATTAACTTTTTATTTACGTCTTTTTTTACTCACAGTCCTTGCTACCTGTGTACACCCAGTAAACCTTATCTTATAACATGGATAAACAGTTAAGAGAAACCTGACACAGTTACCATTCCTGACAGTTAACATCTGATAATGTTTGCAGGCAGTAAGTATACACTAATGGGCCAATTAGAACAGCTTCTGTCTGCTTTCATTGACTGATTGGTAAACAGTAGCTCAAACCTTAGCATACCCTACCCTCACCCCAATGCAGTCTCCTTGGCCCTAGTGAAGAATCATAATCCCTGTAGCCACAGAATCAATGGATTCTCCTTTCTCACTTTTCCTTGCAAGGTTATATTCGCTCTTATCCCAGCAAAGGTAGCGATTGTAACACTTGAATGAGTATTTATGAAGCTCTCTCCAAAGTTCAGTTGAAAACCCCTTATGGACAAATGAAATATTTCATAGATATTTTATTACTTGAAGTTGGTTGAGAACCACAGCTGAGATTCACTTTGTACAGGGCAGAATTATGTTTCTGTAGCCTAATAAGTAAAGGATGTTTCATAGGAGTTGGGGGCTGAATGATGATCTAACGAAACTAAGTAAAAGCAAGTCTAATTTATATATCTCATTGCTTGGTTCCTCAGACTTTCCAATTGTTTGACTTTGCTTCTTTTCCCTTATTTACTGGAAGTTACCAAGGTTTGCATTGTATATTTCCACAAATTTTCCAATTTTATGAATAGCAAAAATCAAAGTCTTGGGCAACTTTTTAAAATCAGTATTTTTGCCTTTCAATTCAGGATTAACTTCTCAGGATATGTACATAGACTTAGGTGTACTTCAGTGTACATATTACAACACTGAGAGTGGATGCCAGCAGCCAATTTAAATTATGGCAATTATTGAGTTTTGTTACAGAGACATAGGTGAAAAGCATAGTCCTTCTGTTCCTAATTATATTTGTGTTTAAAATCATGTCCTACTAACAACAATAACAAAATATATATATATATATATATATATATACATATATATATATACATATATATATGTATATATATGCATATATATATATATATATATACACAACAGCTGTATAATGTCACAGGAAAAATCCTGTGCAATGAATAAGCCACAATTACTGAAGAACTGGAAAAGAAAGTTGCTGCCATTAAAGTCCTTGGCCCTGTCCAATGATTCAACATTAGAAACAGACATGGTTTTATAAGTGAATATGACAGTAAATAATATGCAATACTATCTGTTTTGCTGCAGTACCCCTAAGGACCATTGGGCCTTTATATCTACTTGGGAGCTGAAACCTCTAATAGGTGTTATCTCCCTCTATTAGAAAGTGAGTTCCTTGAAGGTAGAAACCGTCTTGCTTTCTTCTTCTTTCTAGTGCTTAGCACTATGCTTTGCACATAGTGCTTGATAAATCCTTTTTTCATTCATTTTAAGTATTCTAACACAGTAGCATAACTGTCATTTTGCCCAGACCAAGGGTATTATTATATGTCCTCTTTTGCTTCAAACACTATCTATATCAAAAAAATTTTTTAAAAATCTAAATAGTTAGATCCAAGATAGTGGAATAAAGGCAGGGGCTCTCCTAAGCTCTACCCCAAACTCCTCCAAATAGCTTTAAAAATGACTCTAAACAAATTCTAAAGCAGCAGAACCCACAAAAAGACAGAGTAAAACAAATGTCTAGCCCAAGACAACTTAGAAGGTCAATAGGAAAGGTCTGTCATACCTGGGTGACAGTAGAGTACAGTCTATCCCAGGCCTTGTCAACACAGCCCCTACCACAGCAAACCAGGAGCAGGCCTTGGGAGTAACTGAATCAGCAGAGGCAGCAGCTGCTTCAAGAGCTTGCAGCCCACAGAGACAGTAAGGGGGTTGAACAACTGATCGGAATGAGATTACAGGATCTTTTTGCTAGCACTGAGGCAGGACTCCATTGCTTTGCCCATACTCAGATCCAGGTCACAGTCCTGGACGGGAGTCCAGGGGCAAGGAAGTGGCCACAGTGAAGGGGGAATCCTCCTCACAGTTCCAGGGCAGAAAAGAATGCTTGTGGTCTCTCACAGACCAGAGCACAGCCCAAGAGAGTAGTAAACAACCCTCCTTAGATCATAGCACCTTAAAGAACTGAAAACTTACAGGTCCCTAGAAGCATCTCTGAAAACAGTTGCACAAAACTCCTGAAGCTTGGGATAGTGCACCCTCCACCCTGGAAGCAGATCTCTACCTTAACAAAGAGTTAAAAGTCAACTAATGGGCTGGGAAAATGAGTAAACAACAGAAAAAAAAATACTCCGAGTATTGAAAGTTACTATGATGACAAGGAAGATCAAAACACACACTCAGAAGAAGACAATAAAGTCAAAGTTTCTACATCCAAAGCCTCCAAGAAAAATATGAATTGGTCTCAAGCCATGGAAGAGCTCAAAAAGGACTTTGAAAATCAAGTAAGAGAGGTAGAGTAAAAATTGGGAAGAAAAAAGAGAGTGAACCAAGAAAATCATGAAAAATGAGTCAACAACTTGGTAAAGGAGACATAAAAAAATGCTGAAGAAAATAATACCCTAAAAAAACAGACTAGACCAAATGTTAAAAGAGGTCCAAAAACTCAATGAGGAGAAAAATACCTTAAAAGCAGACTTGGCCAAATGGAAAAGGAGGTCCAAAAGCTCACTGAGGAAAATAATTCCTTAAAAATTAGAATGGAACAAATGGAAGCTAATGGCTATAAGAAATCAAGAAATAATCAAAACCAAAAGAATGAAAAAAATAGAAGACAATGTGAAATATCTAATTGGAAAAACAACTGCCCTGGAAAATAGATTCAGGAGATATAATTTTAAAATTATTTGACTTCCTGAAAGCCATGATCAAAAAAAGAATCTAGATATGGTCTTCCAATAAATTATCAAGGAAAACTGCCCTGATATTCTAGAACCAAAGGGTAAAACGGAAATTGAAAGAATCCACCAAGACTTAACCCTTCTCAGCAATGTAAGGATCTAAGACACCTCCAAAAGTCTCATGATGGAAAATGCTATCCACATCCAGAGAAAGAACTACAGAGTTAGAATGCAGATTGACACATACTATTTGTGCTTTTTTTCTCTTGTGTTTTATTTTGTTTTCTCTTTCTTGTGGTTCCTCCTATTAGTTCTAATTCTTCCTTACAACATGATTAATGTGAAAATATGTTTAATAGGAATGTATATGTAGAGCCAATATCAGACTGCACACTGGCTTGGGGTGGGAGGGGAGGAGGGAGATGGAGAAAAATTTGAAACTCAAAAAGCGTATGAAGTGATTGTTGAAAACTAAAAATAAATTAATAAAAAAAAAGAATCTACCAATCACCTCCTAAAAGAGATGCCAAAATGAAAACTGCCAGGAATATTATAGCCAAATTCCAAAGTTCTCAGGTCAAGGAAAAAATATTGCAACCAGCCAGAAAGAAATACTTCAAGTAACGTGGAGCCACAGACAGGATAACACAAGATTTAGCAGCTTCCAAAATAAAAGATCAGAGGGCTTGGAGTATGATATTCTAGAGGGCAAAGGAGCTAGGATTACAACCATGTATCACCTACTGAATATAATCCATGAGGTGGGGAAATGGACATGCAATAAGACAGAGGACTTTGAAGCATTCTTGATGAAAAGACCAGAGCTGAAAAGAAAATCTGACTTTCAAATACAAGACTCAAGAGAAGCGTAAAAATGTAGATATGAAAGGAAAATCATAAGGGACTTAATAATTTTTAACTGTTTACATTCCTACATGGGAAGATGGTATTTGTAACTCATAAGATCTTTCTCATTATTAGGGTAGTTAGAAGGAGTATATATAGACAGAGGGTACAGGTGTGAGTTGAATATGAAGGAATAATATAAAAAAATAAAATTAAGGATGAAGAGAGAGGAATGTATTGGGAGAAAGAGAAAAGGAGAAGTAGAACAGGATAAATTATCTCACATAAAAAAAGGCAAGAAAAAGCTTTTACATTGGAGGGGAAGGAGGAGGTATTAGGAGTGGGTGAACTTTACTCTCAACAGCACTGGCTCAAAGAGGGAATAACATACACGCTCAATTGGGTATAGAAATCTATTTTACCCTACAGGAAAGTAGGAGGGAAAGGGGATAAGAGAAGCAGGGAGGGGTGATAGAAGGGAGGGCAGATTGGGGGAGGGGGTAGTCAAAAGCAAAACACTTTTGAGGAGGGACAGGATGAAAGGAGAGAGAATAGAATAAACTGAGGGAGGGGGATAGGATGGAGAGAATGTCAGCAACAGTAGCTGTGAAAAAAATGTTGAAGCAACTTTCTCTGATTAAGGTTTCATTTCTCAAACATATAGAGAACTGAGTCAAATTTATAAAAATAAAAGCCATTCCCTCATTGATAAATGATCAAAGGATATGATCAGTTTTCAGATGAAGTAATCAAAGCTATCTATAGCCATATGAAAAAAAACTAACTACTGATTAGAGAAATGCAAATTAAAACAATTCTGAGGTGCTACCTCATACCTATTAGATTGTCTAATAGGACAGAAAAGGTAAATGACAAATGTTGCAGGGGATATGGGAAAAAATGAGACTTTAATGCAGTGTTGGTGGAGTTGTGAACTGATCCAACCATTCTGTAGAGCAATTTGGAACTGTGCCCAAAGGGCTATTGAACTATGCATACCCTTCGACCTAGCAATACCACTACTAGGTCTGTATCCCAAAAGAGATAAAAAAACCAAAAAGGAAAAGGACCTATCTGTACAAAAACATTTATAGCTGCTCTTTTCTGGAGATAAAGAATTAGAAGCAGAGGGGAAGCCCATCAATTGGAGACTGGTTGAACAAGTTGTGGTATGTGATTATGATGAAATACTATTGTACTATAAGAAATGATGGGCAGGATGCTCTCAGAAAATACTGGAAAGACTTGCATGGGCTGATGCAAAGTGAAATGTACTGTGTACAAAGTAACAGCAATATTTTAAGATGATCAGCTGTGAATGACTTAGCTATTCCCAGTAATGCAATGATCTAAGACAACTCTGAAGAACTTGTAAAAAATGCTATCCATCCCCAGAGAAAGAACTTATGGTATCTGAATACAGATTGAAGCATACTTTGTTTTTACTTCCCTTATTTTTCTTGAGTTTTTTTGTCTCTATTTTCTTTCACAACATGACTATTATGGATCTGTTTTCCATGACTACACATGCATAACCTATATCAAATTGCTTGCCTTCTCAATGAGGGGGATTGGGGTAGGAGGAAGGGAGAGAATTTGTAAAATTTTAAAAACAAATGTTAAAAATTGTTTTTACATGTAACTGGGGGAAAAGAAAATACTATATAAAAGCAAAAAAAAAACCCACTATCTATACCCTGGGCAAGTCACTTAACCTCTCTGCCTCAGTCACCTCATCTGTAAAATGATTACAATAGACTCTATTTCATAGGTTATTGTTAAAATCAAATGAAATTGTATGTACGTGTGTGTATATGTCTCTCTATATACACATATATGCATATAGGTGTAAAGCATTTTGTAAAACAAAGCACTATATTAATGCTACTGTTGTTGTTGTAGTCATTATTCTTCCTGCACCCTCCCCACAAATTATTTCTCTGCCCATGATGACAGGCAAGAGCCACTTATTTGAGTTAGCATGTAGGGGAGTGAAATTTATATGATATCTCTATTTGGAATGACCCACGTCACCTTCAGTTCAACATGTTTAAAACTGAACTCATCTTCTACAAAACCCCAGTCTCCTTTCCCATCATGGGATGGAGGTGAGAGGGACTTGTGGATTCCTCCTTTGGAATACCTTTTAGATTGGTCCCTCTCTATTCCCACTGACACAATCCAGTTTCAGGCCCAGCGTGTAAAAAAAGTGAGTAGCCAGACTGAAAGGAAAAGAAAGTTATTAGTGCCTTAAGAAAAAACCCTTGGGCTAGTTGAAGCTGCAGCTTCTCAGGGTACAGGTTGGGTTCTTATGTTTTATGCTTATTTAGAATTCGTGATCAATCAGTGACATTCTACAGCATACTCGAAATGGAGGAAGGGTAGAAGCCATGGGGTCCAAGGTGTTGCTAAAGGTCAGTTTTGTTCTTATGGGAAAATACATTTCTTGTTCCCCAACTGATAAATGGTCAAAGGATATGAACAGGCAGTTTTCTTTAAAGCCATCTATAGTCAAATGAAAAAATGCTCTAAATCACTATTGATTAGAGAAATGCAAATCAAAACAACTCTGAGGTACCACATCACACCTATCAGATTGGCTAACACGACAAAACAGGGAAATAATAAATGTTGGAGAAGATGTGGGAAAATTGGAACATTAATGCATTGTTGGTGGAATTGTAAAATGATCCAACCATTTTGGAGAGCAATTTAGAACTATGCCCAAAGGGCTATAAAAATATGCATACCCTTTGACCCAGCAATAGCACTTCTAGGGCTGTATCCCAAAGAGATCATAAAAATGGGAAAAGGACTCACATGTACAAAAATATTTATAGCAGCTCTTTCTGTGGTGGCAAAGAATTGGAAATTGAGGAGATACCCAACAATTGGGGAATGGCTGAACAAGTTGTGGTATATGAATGTAATGGAATACTATTGTGCCATAAGAAATGATGAGGAAGCAGAATTCAGAAAAACCTAGAAAGACTTGCATGGACTGATGCTGAGTGAAGTGAGCAGAACCAAGAGAACGTTGTGCACAGTAACAGCCATGTTGTGCTATGACTAACTTTGATAGACAAGAGCTGTGAACAGGATGTCAGCAATGCAAGGATCTAAGACTTCTCCAAAAGTCTCATGATGGAAAATGCTATCCACATCCAGAGAAAGAACTGTGGAGTCTGAATGCAGATCGAAGCATACTATTTGCTCTTTTTTTCTTCTGTTTTGTTTCCTTCTTCTTATGGTTCCTCCTATTGGTTCTAATTCTTCTTTACAACATGACTAATGTGAAAATGTTCAATAGAAATATATATGTAAAGCCCATATCAGATTACACACTGTCTTGGGAATGGATGTGGGGAGGGAGCGGGAGAAAAATTTAAAACTCAAAAGCTTATGGAAGTGATTGTTGAAAACTAAAAATAAATTAATTTTTAAAATTTAAGCAAAAAAAAATACATTTCTTAGTGTTTAGTCATATCAGAAAATCCTGGGTTGGCAGTAAACTTCTAAGATATTAGTGGCCCCTTCAAAAACAGAATCATTCTTGTTCATGCTGTTGTCTCTGATAGGAAGGGATGTAAAGTGCAAACCCCATACCTCTGTTCCCTTGGTCTCAGAGTTTATTTTACAGGGAAAACATGTTTCCATAAAACTAACAGTATTCAGGTTCACCCCACCACAAAACTGGAATGTATCACATCTGCCTCAGGAATCCCTAGCTTCCCTCAAAGCTCAGTCTACACGCCCTCTCCGCCATGAGGCCTTCCTGACCTCCATCTGCTAGTGTCTCTTCATTTTCCACCCCCACCCCCATCAGAAATTACCCTATATTTATTCAGCATGTAGTTAGTATCTACTAATATAGGAACATGTCATTTTCCCTGAGAGAATGTAAGCTCCTCGAGGGTAGGGATTGTTTTCTGTCTTCGTATTCTTAATGCCTAGTACTGTGCCTGTCATAGTAAGTAAACACTTAATGCCATTTGAACTAACAGATTCCCATGGGTCTAAGGAAATAATTGAGTTTCTATACTCTATGCTCTATCTACTGAATGTTTCTGATTTCTATGCTGCTGAAATTATGATCCTGAAAATCTATTCTAATTTCTTTGATCTCTATGTTGCTCCAAGGAGCCATAATGTCTAATAGCAATCTCTTCATAGATTGGGGAAGATAGAAACTTTTACTGGGAAAGATTTGGGAAAATATAATCTTTATTCTCTTGCTTCTCCTATTTTCTGTGCTGCCAATCTTTTTAATAGTTCTACCTGTTCTCCAGAAGGAGAATTTGAACTACTATTCTATGTCTTTTTTATTGCTTCTTCTATTCTTGAAATTATTTGAAGAAAAATCATAACGCCATAATGTTGCAATTTTTAAAGCAAATATGTGGCATATTCCCGTGTGAGGCTATTTTTTGCTTATATGTTCTCTTATAGTGAGAATGAGTTTGTTGCCTTGACATAACTGACTCCATTTTGTATCAGGCCACTATTTGTGATGAAGTGTTTTGATGTTTGTTTTTTAATAGTAATAGTGTAGTACAGGTTGGTAAATAGTGTGTGTTTACAAACAACTGATAAGTACGTGGGACCCCCAGATAGGACAGACTAGATAGAAAAATGATTTTAAAAAAAACAACCTCTTCATTATCATGTTATCAGGTAACAAACTGATCTTAAAAAATCAGGACACCAGACCTTTCCTTGGGTGCAAAAAGCATAGCTAGAACTAATTGTAAGAAGCCTAACAAGTCCCCCAGCTTTCAGCCTACTCTTAGGCTGCGACTAAGACTGGCTCTTGCCTTCCCCACACTTAATACCTAAGCATCCCCTCATTCTTTTGAGGGAAGTGCTGACTGACTGATTGGCAGGCAACTATCTCAAAGGGAGATATAAGGCCTCTGGCTGGAGAGAGAAGGAACCTTGTCATTGAATAGAAGACATCCCAAGAAAATCAGGTTGGTGACTGGTTCTTCCAGTGGCATTGATTTTTGTATTATCTAGTAAATGATATGAACTAATGTTTGCACACATTTGACTAATAAAGTTTGATTGCTAGCATTGCAAAGTGTCATTCTAGTGTTTTCATCATACTAGTTAGCATAAATAACAGCAAATCAGTTTCAGGAATGGCCTTGTATTACATTTTCCAATGCAAAGTCATTTAACTTACTTTCCAATACTATCTGCTACTCCCGTTGATTCATAAGTTCAGTCTTTAACTTCACTCATAGAATGCCTAGTGTAATGAGATAGGAAATGTCTCCCACACCTGAAGACCACAAGAGAAGCATACATGGTCTCACATGAGCTCATTTAAACCTAAACAGACAGTAGTAGCAATTATAAAACATACAATAGAGCTGTCATGACTTGTTCAGATAGAAATTTGAACTCTTATGAGATATGATTAGGCCCTAGTCTCATTTAATTGGATTCAAGATTCACACAATCATAACCATACAAAAATAAGGATGAAAATAGAGAATAAAAATATATTTGTCACATAGGTAGCACAGCTCAATCACTATTTGCTGAATTGAAATGAAGGTCTAGTTTTTAATCTGCTGAGTCTGAAATTAAAGATTTCTTTCCAGTGTCCATATATTTCACTTCAGCAGCTACATGATCAGGAATCGAGAGCTACATGTCTATCATTTGATCTAGGTGTTATATCCTAACGCAATTAAATACAATAAACACTGATTATGTACTATGTGTAAATCATCATGCTATACACAAAATTTAAAAAAAACTAATTGTTCAATCAAGTAGTTTACAATGCAGTGGTGGGATAGGTATGTTCACAAATTACTGATACAGGTTAGAAGATGATTAAGGGCACAAGAGAAATCCAACAGAGCTGCCTGAGACATTCAAACAGAGAAGAGTCACTTATTGGGAAGCAAGGGAGGGGTAAAGAGGAAAGGTGAGGATCAGGGAAAGTATCATGGAATGAAAGCACCAGAACTATGCTTTAAAAGAGAAGGACTTCAGTGGACAGAGATAGGCTGGGGAGATGAAGGCAATGTGTACAAAGGCAAATAAGAAATAGAGAATTAGGGAATGAGCTGCCCAATTTGACTAGAGTATCTAGTGGGAAAAAATAGGATACTATGAAATAAGACAGAAAAGGAAGTTGGAGCCACCTTGCACTGCTAATGAAAAGCTCTATGAGGCTTCTGAGTAATGAGTCAGTGTCTAATGGTGAACCACTGGATCACTCTGGCAGTGGTGTAAAGGATGGATCAGAGAATAGAGAGAATGGAGGTGGGAAAACCAGCTAGGTAGTTATTGAAATTTTCCAAGTGAAAGTTGATAAGTTACCTATTCCCCAGTAGATAAATGGTAAAAGGATACGAATAAACAGTTTTCAAAGGAAAAACAAATTGGAGCTATCAAAAATCTTAAGAAAAAAAATAACACGGGAAAACAGGTACACTAGCGCACTGCTGGTGGAGGTGTGAATTGATCTAGCCATTCTGAAAAGCAATATGGAACTATGCCTAGAAAGTTACGATACTCTGCATACCCTTTAGCCTAGCTATACCACTATTACCAATAATTATAACTAGCATTCATATAGCACTTTAAAGTTTGCAAAGCACTTTACAAATATTATCTCAGAAGGTAGGTGCTATTACCCTTATTTTACAGATGAAAAAACTGAGCCAGACAGAAGGTAAATGACTTGCCCAGGGTGGCAGAGAAGAAGTATCTAAGGCAACATTGGACTCAGGTCTTTCTGACTCCAAGTCCACTGTGCCAGAATGTTTAAAAATATTTATAACAGCTCTTTTCATGGTAACCAAAAACTGAAACTAAAGGGTTGTCCTCCTATTGGGAAATGGCTAAGCAAATTGTGATATATGAATGTAATGGAATATTACTGTGCCATAAGAAATGATGAAATGGACAATTTCAGAGGAAACTGGGAAGACCTTTATGAACTGATGAGAGAAAACCAAGCAGAATTAAGAGAACAATATTTAAAATAATAACAAACTTATGGAGAAAAACAATGACTTTAGAACTCTGATCACTGCAATAACAAAGCTTAAGTCCAAAAGTATGAAGGTGAAACATGCCACTCTCCTCCTGATAGAGGTTATGAACTTAAAATGCAGAAAGAGACATACGTTTTAGGAAATAGTTATGTGAGGATTTGTTTTGTCAGATTATGTAGATTATGTATTGGAGGATTTGTTTTAAGGTGTTTTTTTAATTGCTTAATGTAGGGAAAGGAAGTGGTTGTGGGAGAGTAGGTTAATTTCTTAAAATCTTTGATACTTGAAATTTCTTTAAATTTAATTTAAAATATTTTTAAACAGATAATGTGTTACATCTTATTTTGTAAACATCCCAAGGGTCTTTGAGACTATTTACTGTCCACTGTTCGGCATGATTTCCAGGTGTTTAATTCAAAGTAATCACCTAGATTCTAGGCCCTAGAGTAATTTTATAATATATAGGCTGTTCTATCTTATCAGAGTTCTTAAGAAAGCTGAGCTTGAGAATGCTCTCTATAGATATATGTAATTACTTTAATTAATGTACCTGTGATAGATCTGATCCTAAACACAATAATACCTTTTTATCCTTCAATATGACTCCTATGCATTCAAGGTACATATAAGCCAGTTTTCAAGATAAAGCTTACTCACATAAAAAGGTAAGTAAACACACAAGATTACAAGGTAGTATATAATTAAGTGCTTAGTGAGTACAAGGCAATAAATACCAGATAAGCTTAGAGGAAGGACAGATCAATCTGTTTCTGTCAGGATAGGCTAGTATCAGAGGGGAGGTAGTAGGATTTGAAATAGGCAGAATTTGAAGAGGTAGGGAGTTATAGTGTATTTCAAATGCAAGAAGGAACTAAGTAATCGAAGACGTAGAATTTGGAAAGCAAATGACATACTTGGCTTGGGGTACCATGACTAGACTTGTTTGTTGAGAGCAGCAGATTCAAGGAAAAGAGCTAAGGCTCAAAAGATAGGTTGGGGCTACAATGTTCAGAGCTTTAAATTCCAGGAGAAGGAATTTGGACTTTATCCTAAAATCCTAGGGTAACAGGTTTTTGAAAAGGAGATTGATACAACAAAAATGCTATTCTAATAAGATTAATATGATCTATAGAAAGACATGGAGAAAAATTGCATAGGATAAAAGGTAGTACTCATGAAAATGAGATAAAAGATATCTGACTGCCAAGAAAAGATAGACTGGAGAAGGCAGAGACTAGAGGCCAAGGAACAAGTTAGGAGTCTCAGTATATGGCTCATCAAATCTGTAGATGACACAAAGCTGGGAGGGATAGCTAACATTTCTATGGATGACAGGATCCCTAAGGATCTTGACAGGCTAAGCATTGGGGTGAATCTAGTAAGGTGAAATTTAATAAAGTGTCAAATCTTGCAGTTGGGTACAAAAAAATCATTTCACATGTAAAAGATGAAGGTATAGTTAGACAACACTTATTCAGAAAAGGATTTGAGGGTTTTGGTAGACTTCAAATTCATTGAGTCATCAGATGATAAGACAGCCAAAAAAGCTAAAGTGATCTTGGGCCACATTAAGAGGGGCATAGCTTCCAGGAATGGGGAAGTGATAGTCCCATTGCCCTCATCAGACCTTATCTAGAGTTTTTGTGTTTAGTTTTGGATGCCATGGTTTACTATGAACATTGTTAAACAGGAGAATTTCCAGAGGAAGGGAACGAGGGCTTTAGAGTCTGTGCCTTTTAGTTGAAGATGCTGGGGATGTTTAGCCTAATGAGAAGATTCAGCTGTCTCCAAATATTTGAGGGTAAGTCATGTGGAAGAAGATTTGACTGGTTCTGTTTGACCCCAGAGGGAAGAATCAAGAGCAATGGGTAGAACATACCAGGATTCAAAGTCAGGTTTAATGTTAGAAAAAGCTTCCTAATAATTAGAGCTATGTAAAAGCAGACTGTGCTGTCCCATGACCATCTGTCAGGTATCCTATAATGAGGATTCCCTTTGTTTACAGAATGGACTAGCTGTCCACTTGAGATCCCCATGAACCATCAAATTATCTTATTCTGTGATCTAGATCCCAAGAATTAAGATATATAATTATTTATAGATAAGGGAGTTCTTGCACCAAAGAAATCACACAGTAATATATTGACTGTGACTTATCATCCTTGTCCTATTGAAGGTCTTAACTTTTTGGGGGGAGTGTAATGGATTCATTTTGCAGTCCAGCGAAGCCTATGAAATATTTCTTTTAAAATGTTCTTAAATGCATAAAATAAAATACATAGTTATCAAATACAGAAATACAGTTATCAAAATTTTTTTTTTAAGTTCAGGCCCCAGGTTAAGAACTGTTATCCCACAAAGTGATTGACCACACTGTTGATCATATAATCTAGAATATGGGGTGGAGACAAGCGGCACAACAGAGCTTCCTAACAAAGATCAAGACTTACATCCTGGGCAGCTAGGTAGCACAGTGGATAGAGATTTGGTCTTGGGAGTCAGGAGGACCTGCATTCAAAATCCAGCCTCAGACATTTCATACTTACTAGCTGTGTGACCCTGGGCAAGTCACTTAACCCCAATTGCCTCACCAAAAAACAAAACCCACTCTCTTTGGGATTTGCTATTTCCTCAAGTTGAAGTTGCTGTTTTTGGCCCCAAGTCCACTCCTAGAAGATAGACAATATGGCTTCATGGAAAGAACAGATTTCTAATCCATCCACCCAGCTGCCAAAGTACTATTTCTAAAGCACAGGTCTAATATCACATATCCAGTGGCTCCCTAATACTGCTGAGATCTAACACAAACTCCTCTGCTTGGCATTTAAACTCCTGCATCATCTAGCTCAATTATCTTCCCAGGCTGCTTATATATCACTCCCTATTACATAGTCTACTGTCCAACCAAATTGGACTTCATGCTATCATACATTCCATTTCCAACCTCCAAGTCTTCCCTTCATGCCTGGACTGTTTTTCCTCATCTCAGCCTCCTAAATTCCTTAGCTTCCTTCAAAGGTCAGGTCAAGCACCACCTCTAATGCTTTCTCCCCAACCCTAAATTACCTTGTATCCACTGAGAAAGGAATGTGTAATCCTCATATTAATCAATATGATATGTGGAATGAATATACTAATAATTTAGTTTTCTCAAGAGCTGCCTCTCCGGCTCAGGAGTCAGAGCTCACAATGCAGCTTAAGTTGATTAATCAAAACTCTGACAACACTCACAATCACTGGACCTTAAGTGAAGCGAATCAAAGATTGTAGAACCTGTTCCCATCACAGAACTTTGATTCTGTACCTTAGGGGAGATTTCAGAATTGTTGTATGGTGGGACTTATGGGTTTCTCCTGGGAAATCACTAAATGATTGTTTGTAACTCACTTTCTCCCCTTCTTCCCTGGTTGTGATTTAAGTATATAACCCTTGCTTTTACTTCAGCTAAGAGAACATTCCTCACTCTGAAGTTGATTAACTACTTGATTACTGGCAATCCCTCTCTAGGCCTACTCTGTGGGGCTCCGTGCATTCTCAGGTTAGAGACTGGCTCAGTAAAAATCCTGTTAACACCACTTACCTGTGCACATATCATCCTCCAAATAAAATATAAATTGATGAGGGGAGTTGTTTAATTTTTTTTAAATATTTTAATTTTTAAAATAATTGTCATTGTACCTCCAGCTCTCAGAACTAACCCTGGCACATATTTAATATCTTCTAATTTATCAAAGCAGTGACCACAATACTCCAGACATGTTCTAACTAAAGCACAGTACTTTGAGTCATCATTTCATTTCTGGAGGTTATAATTTTTTTCAGGTGTGTGTATATATATATACATATAGATATATTTTTAAACTATTTGAGGAACTTTGAACATATGCCTTACACAGCACTAGTCAACAAAACGGAAAGTAAAAGATAATGTTCTAAGTACTCAACAAAATATTACCTTTTCATCCTTATTTTATAGGATGAGATCACTATATTTTGTTGTAGTGTTATCTTTTTTTATACTTCTGGTATCTTTTATTTTTATGTTCTTTAGATGTCCCTCTATTTCCCTCTCCTCCACCCTCTGAGAGCTATCTCTGATAACATAGAATTTTTTATGGAAAAAAAAATTCAGCAAAGCATACATTGGGAAAAATCTGATGTCAAATGCAATTTTCCACATCCGTGTACTATGTCCCTCTTTCTCTGCAAAGAAGAGTGTTTTCATATCTCTTTTTTTTGGCAGAGCTAAGATCGTTCTTTATAATTTCAGAATATTCTTTTTATTATTGCGTAATTTATCTATTTACATTGTTGTAGTCATTATGTATTTTCACATAAGAACTTCCATGTTTCTCCACATTCACATTTGTTGTTTTCTAGAGCAGGATAATATTCCATGACATTCATGTATCACACACTCAACATTGTGATACACGAATATCACGGAATATTGTCCTGCTCTACGAAACAACAAATAAGTGAAAAGATTTCCCGTTAATCATGCCTCACTCATACTGTACTTGTGAAGCTATTGAGGTTTTTTTAAAATTTAAAGTAAACTACTATATTTTTCCCTTTTCAGTTGCATCTTAAGTTCTGCCCAAATGCTCCAGCCCTTCAAGACTTTTTGGATCTTGTCATTCAATGTGTTAGCTATCCTTTCCACCTCTGTGTCATCGGCAAATTTGATAAACACGCATCTATGGTTTTAAACATCAAATGGGTCATCGAGTCAGTCAATGGCATTTACTGAACACTTACAATGTGATGGCCATTGTGCAAAGATTGGGAGATAACAAAGAAGGCAAAATGCTGTCTCTCCTCTCAAGCAGCTGTTTAATGGTAGCAACGATATGCAAACAACTATGTCCTACCAAATTTACATGCAGGATAAATTGGGAGTAAAGTCAGAGGTATGGCACTAAGCTTATGGAACAAAACATTAGGAAGGGCTTCTTGTAGAAGGTGGACTTCATCTGCTACCTGAAGAAAGCCAGGGAAGCCAGGAGTACATGAGAGATAGCCTATGAAACCTCTCCAGCTGGAAGATTTCTTGCACTAAGGACACCAAGGAGGTAGTTCGAGTGGATCAAAGCCTACGTGGCAGGATCTAAGGTGTAGGAAGACTGGAAAGGTAGGAAGGGGCTTAGTTATGAAGGGCTTTGAAAGCCAAGTATTTGATCCTGGAGGTGATAGGGAGCCATTGGAGCTTATTTAATAGGGGGTGTCATGGGCAGACCTGAGTTTTAGAAAAATTACTTTCACAACTCAGTGAAATATGGATTGGAGTGGCAACGACTACCCCTTCTCATCACAAGACTGATGAAGGTAGAAAGAACAGAACTTGGCAACTGATCGGATCGGAGGTGTAAGAGAGAGGAAAGGGTCAGGGATGACGCCTAGCTTGCAAGCCTGGGTAAATGGGAGGATGACGGCAACCTCAATAGTAACAGGTAAATCAAGAGGAGGAAGAGTTTGAAAGGAAAGATACCTGAAGCGCTCCACTATTCTTCCTTCCTAGATGACACTGACTCTTTCTGTACGCCTGAATTTTCTTACACCACGGGGACGAGTTCTTTCTAAATCCCTGCTGATTTAGAGCCAAGATTGCTGCTCTATAGGCAGCGGGGATACTACATACAGGTGGAGCTGCAGCTTGCACTAGCATGCTCCACACTACCAACATCTTAAGGGACTTTAGTCCCAGACACTAAGGACTGCGCCTGAATAAAGCAGCCGCCACTAGGACCACGCAGGCTTGGGCCCGGCAGCATCCAGCAAACGAACGGGCAAAGAGGTTGTAAAGACTTGCCCACCTGGTGGAGTTATTGCGCATGCGCACCCCCTCCAGCCCTGTGGACCCTCCTACTGCGGTTTGCCGGCGTCTCAGAAGGGACTGGGGAGGTGTTCTAGACGTTCTAACGTCAGGAGCAAATTCTGCGGAGTATTCTGGGGAGAGTACGGTGGCTGTCGGAGGACAAAACTGCTCCGCTATGCATTCTAAGCCAGGTGCATCGTTTCGGGGTTTTCTTTCTTCTTGGTCTGGGTGTTAACAGCCATAAAACGGTCGCCTTAAATGAGACTACCATCCCATTTAAGTGGCCGACCGTAAAGTCAGCCGCTGCTCCCCAGCTTACCCACAGTTATCTCTTAGTCCTGCCCAGACCTTTACCCCGCCCCCCTAACTAACGGCCTAGGTCTGCCATGCTGCTCCGGGAGCTCAGGCGGCTCTTCCACGGTTCTTTCAGCTACGCCAGGCCGGGATGCAGGGAAGCTAGTAAAGATGGGAAAATGTGGCTGGGAAGGGGGAGCCCCCGGGACAGCAATTCCCTAGGGTGCGGCAGCTGCGACCGATCTGCCTCTCTGATATGGGTTAGAATCCGCCAGGCCTTCCTCAGAGCTTCCCGCAGATGCTTGCTGGGAAGGCCCAAGGCGCTCCCGTAGGCCCGTCCCGGTTCTGCTTCACCTGAGGGCCTTTTACACGGGGCACAGCTTCGGCCACATGGAGAGAGCGGGATTCAATGACTGGGGTCGCAAGTTGCCCGGCTAAAGAGCGCAGGGGCGCATCCATCCGCTCGCTCTAAGGGGGGGGAAGGAATGACCTGAAATTCGGAATGGGAGCCCAACAAAAAGAGTTTCCCACGTAGGACCAGCCCATTGGGGATGAAGAAAGGCCTTAAATCAAGGTTATGCGCAAGCCGCTCTGGGGCACCGCGCTCCTCTTAAACCAAACATTTTAAATCTCGTCTCCCCCTTCAGCTTGCCCGGATGGGCTCGTCCGGCTAGGGAGCCGGAGGCTTTCGGGGAAATTTGAATCTAGTTGGCTACGGGACTGAGTGAGTGACTTGCAGCCCCGCGCGTCCCTTCTGTTCTCTCTCCGCAGTCATGCCCTGCTCCGAAGCGATCCCCGCCGCCGCCTCCCCCAGCAAGCGGGCCCGGCCTGCGGAGCCCGAGGGCCCCGTGCGCCTCCGCTTCGCCCGCCTCTCGGAGCACGCCACGGCCCCCTCCAAGGGGTCGGCTCGGGCTGCCGGCTATGACCTGTACAGGTAGGTAGGTAGATAGGTGGGTGTGACAGAGTGAGGGGGGCGCCCGTCCGCTCACCCCATCGCGGGCGCGAGACTAGAACCCAGGAAAGGACCTCTCAGCCAGCTAGACCCACTCTCATTTAGCAAATGAGGAAACTAAGGCTCGGAGTGGGGGAGGCCACTTGTCACAAAGCCACTCGGGGGTCGTGGGTAGCAGAGGCTTCATTCGAACCCAAGTCCTCGGACTCCATCCTTATTCCTCCTTATACTCACCCCCAATCCCCACATGGCGAGGCCCTCCCTGCCTCTCAACCCAGTTTCCTGTCATCAAATTTTCGCGCCAATTCTGGGCGCTCAATTGCCGGCTGGGGTTTCCCTGCCCGCTAGTTAGAGGCAGTGTCCCAAAAGTCTTAGTGCCGTTTTAAGCCATTAAAGCTTAAAATGTAATACTTAATAGCTTAAAATGATTAAGCTGTCAACGCTTGCAAGGGCAGTAAGACTTTTGGGACACCCCGGTATTATAGACTCACCGACTAGTAACGATAGTAATAATAATCATGGTAGCTAATATTTATATAGCACACATAATGTGAAGCGATTTACAATTATCCTGTTTGTTCCTCATAACAATCCTGTTATCCTTGTTTTACAAAATGAGGAAACTGAGACAAACCGCTTAAGTGACTTGCCTAGGGTCGCACAGAGGCAGAATTTAAACTGGTTTTCCCAACTCTCCATCCTGTCTCTTCGATGTCTCCGGAAAAAAATCATCTTAGTCTCCCCTGGCCTTCCCCCTTCCCATTTTATGGATAAGGAGAGGTGAGGCTACTTGCCCAGAGTCAAGCAACTTGAGGCTACGCCGTTGTTAAACCTAGTGGAAAGTCTGGTGTTTGTAAATATGAGGAGATTTAACAGGCTGGCTGAAAATATGACAACAATTAAAACTTTTTTTTATGAATTCTGCAGCTGTGTTACTTTAGGCAAGTCATCTAACCTCAAAGGGCCTGGGAAGTTTCCTGAGGGGATATATATACATATCACTGTTCCTCTTCCTAAGGAATATTAAGTTTTGTTAAGCTATTCTCTGAACTTCACCTTTTTTGCCATGCATTTAGGAAGCTATCTCCCATGTCCTGAGTGCACTCTTCATCCCTACCTATTTAGTCTTCTTAAAGGCTCATCTCAAGGTGCCACCTCCTTTACAAACCTTTCTATGTCCTTTTCAGTTAGCCCTTTAATTTTCTTAGAGCACTTTCTTACCATTATCACATTTTACCTCCTATTAGTCTTATTTGTGTACTTATATCTCCTCTGGTAGACATAAACTCTTTGAGGGCAGGCAGTATAATTTTTTTTTTCATTGTAGCCCATGCTGCCTTATACTGGCAGCACTTAATAAACATTTATTGAATTGAAGGGAAAAAGAGTGTCCAAAATACTAAGAGACAAGAGAGACGCACTCAAGATAATCCTAAGTACTCCTAAAATGACCTGTGGCAAAACCTTTTTTTTTTGTCAGAGGATGCTTAAACTCCATAAAATATCTCAGATAGATTCATTATAGTTAAACCCTGTCCAAGTAATCCTAACATTACAATTAATTGAAACTTTATTTAAAAAAAAAGGCAAAGGAAAGGCTAAAATTGGGGATCCAGAATTCAACCTTAGACCACCCATTAATGCTTTTATTTGGAAGATAGCTTAGCACAGTTCACACTACTTCCACCACTGTAGATCGAAATCCTCTTTACAACTTAATAGATGGTCTTTAAGAGTTGCCACCTGAAACTTTCATCATCTTGTAGCCAGATCTCCTGTTGAGCCTCTCTGAAATTAGCTACACTCACCCTCAGCACAGATGACCAAAACCATAGCCAAAACTTTTCCAGCTGTGAAGGATCTGCTGGAGTTTGACTTTAGTCCGTAAGACTAAAGGGTCATTTCTATGACACAGTGAGACATCAAAGTAGAACTTCAAGTGCAGGTTTTTAGTTGGCTTTAGTACAGGTAGAGGTATAGAATTGTAATCTTTGAGAAGCCTTATAGTGTTCTTCAGAAAAGAAAAGGGGAAAAACCTATGAATCTTGGAGCTCTTTGGGATGAACCATAGTGTAATCCCCTTTTAATAGCTGCGCTAAGAAAGCAGTGAAGTGATTTGCCTAAGATCACATAAGGTAGGCCACTGTAGCAATTTACCCATCCAGGGCCATTAAATACACAATAGTTTAACTAGTGAATACACTGTAATTTACTCCCTAGCTTACTATTAGGGTCAAGCTATTTACAAAACTTAGCATAACAAAGCATTAGCCCTTTTTCCTACTACTCTTGGTCTCTTCTTCTTTCTTGACTCATCACTTTTTCAGCCTATCCCCATCTTTCTTCCTTTTATTTTCATCTCAGTGAAATAAGGTGCCTTTCCAAGGCCTACCCCCTCTAATCTGTTCTCTTGACCTTCATACCTTTCCAGTATAGGGTATGTTGTAGAATTAAGTCATCTCAAACTATGTCAGCAAAAGGACTAGGAAACATTGTTATGAGATAGTTATACCTGCCCTTAGGCTTCATGGGAATTTTGTGTAGATAAATTGTAAAATTAGTGATTTGTACATTTATTTTGAAGAATAAATATAGAGATCTAAGTTGGTATAGGAACTATTGAGAAAATCCATTGTTCAGCTTAAACATTTCTAATAATCCAATACTTTGTTAATAGAAAATTTAAATTATAAAAATCTGTTTTATAATTTACTTTATTTTGTTTGGTAATTTCTATAGTGCCTATGATTATACAATACCAGCCATGGAGAAAGCCCTTGTGAAAACAGACATTCAGATTTCTCTCCCTCGTGGGTGTTATGGTAGAGTTGGTAAGTGATTAAGTGACTTGGTAGCTTACCTTACTTTGTGTTTGAAATAAACAGGAACTTATTCTTCATTTTCATTTTATCATATGATTATGCATTTTTGGAAAGTTGAGGGAAATTATTCAACATGATTTCTAATCAAGGATGGATTAGATAAAGGACAACAGATGCAACCCATTTGTAAGTTTCCATCTCCCTTTGCTTTTACTATGAAAGTATGGTGAGGCACTTTTGCCATTAATTGCTGGCATATTCCCGGGAAATGCCACAGTGGTTAAAGCTGGAAAAATTATATGCACTGTGCATATGTAGGGGGAGCAAAATTTCAGTGTTGCATTATATTCCCACCTCTTTGCTATATTCTACAGGTTAGGAAAGGTATACTGTTAACTAGACTAAATATCCAACTTCATTAACAGTTGGAATAATTGCAAATATTAGAATATTTTTGCAGTATATAGGAGAAGTCATGAAAAAGTCTTCTAAAAATCTTTTGATGTCATAGATGAACCTGATAATCTTAATGTCATCAAGTAAAGAGCTTTACCTAAGTGAATGCAGGAACACAACCTACACTGGCTGGCTATTGGTTCGTGAACCTAATTCAAGACATTAACTGGTTAATAAAACCCCAGATGATTCAGGGTTTTTGCTCTCCCTAGAATTCTCACTTTTAACAATTAAAATTCCCTGTTTCACTCCTGGTGATTTTTCTAATATTTCAGAATATTAGAATTTTTTTTTCAGAATAGGTATTTTCTTTCTGCCCCAAATGACAGGACAACTTGAGTGTGCCTGTCTCCGTATACAGTACGGTACAAAAAGCATCTTTAAATAATGTTGTTTTCCAATAAGGTTTTGTTTTAAAACAGCCTCGGAAATAACACTTCCAAAAGCCATTATAAACTCTAGAAAATATCTCTTCATCATCAACCTTTTCTCTCAGTAGCTACACCATTTAGAGGAGGTGATACCAAAACTTATTCAAGTAGAGAGAAAGTCAGATAGTCCTGACTGGTGAAAATCAAGAACTGTTGGAAAAACAAAGCTCAGCTCTCAAAGTAAAAATCACCTGGGCCTTGTATGCCACCAAGTTTGCTTATGTGATAAAAAGAGCTGACCCAACAAGATAAGAGGAGAGAACAAAACCCCTACTGCTTCTCTCCTTGAGTTGATGACTTTAGAACCCTCAAGAGAAGCAGGTATACCCCAGTATCACAACATTAATTCATTTAATGTAGTGGCTGCAAACAAATAAATTCTAATTTCAAGGAAATTTGTTTTATATGAAATTTATATGTAATACTTGTGATTATTAATTAGATGGTGAAATCTCAAATCAGCTAGAACTCTTAAGAAGATATTCATCTTGATTAAATGAATTTTAGGTTAACCAGGTTTCATTTCTTGTAAATTTCTGTAAATGTCTACTTTCCCTGTCTTAGTAAGTGTAGTGAATACAAATTGTCATCGTGTTATTACGATGAAATTAAAGTTATTCTAGATTTAGAAAGTATAGGAAATAAAGTTGAATCAAAAGTGGCAAGATTTGCAAGTAAGACTAGATTGTGTCAAAACTTTAAATACATATATATTTTTTTTTTTTGGTTAAGCTCCACGATCTGGCTTGGCTGCAAAACATTTCATAGATGTGGGAGGTAAGATATTTACTTCTTATTTCAGTCTTATATTTGTAAAAAAAAATTTTCTTTCCCAAAAAAAGTGAAATTCAAATGGTAGCTTATGTTTTGAATCCTATTAGAAGATTAAATGAATTGTTATGTTGTGCATTATAATTCATTACCATGCCATCCAAATTTAATAAGTTCCTGTTAAAGGAATGGGCAACAATAACTCGTGTTTTTGTGTACTGTTTAGTCTCACCATAAAAAATGAAATATTTCACTAGCAGGTGAAGTTGCCCATGTAAAAATTTCTGAGTCAGTCACCTTATGTTATTGGGGGAAGCCAGCTTTGGCTGTTAGTTCCTCTGCTCCCAAAACAAACAGACTAAAAAAGTAGGAAAAGAAGGAACTATCAAAAAACCTTTCTAGAGAGATCTTTTTCTGTGGGTCAGCATAGTTAAGGTTCTGATCGGGGGAAAAAGGAACCAAGGATGACAGTTATTTCATTCCCACTTTGAAAACCTCAAAAGTAATGTATGTAAACAGAGAGAGTCAAAAAGATTCTTAGAGTAGTAAATGTTCACAATCCTGTATAAAGCTATACCAAGAACTGTGCATATGTCTGTAAACCAGCAAGCATTTATTAACACCACCTGCGTACTAGGCACGAGAGGCAAAATAATGAGAAGTGAGACAATCTCTGTCCTCAAAGAACTTATGTTCTATTGGAGGAAGCACTGTGTACACGGAAGCAAATACATTTAACCCAAATCTGATGACCTAACAGGTTAGTCCACACACCTGGTTATTATGTTTGATTCTGGGTGCCATATTTAAAAGCAGATATCTACAGACGTGTGTGTGTCTGTGAAAGAATGGCTGGACTGGCTGTGAGTCTGAAAATGTGTCATGTAAGGAGTGGATAAGGAAGTCAAGGACACTCAACCTGAAGAGAAGACTCCTTAGAAGAAATAGCTTCACTTCTTTGAAGGCCATCATGAGGAGGGCACTATTTGGGAAGAGTAACAAAAGAGGACCTGAAAAGGTCTACAGAAAACAAGGAACTGCTTTCCCCACTTCTCAGTGTTCTCCAGATGCCTTTTGACTAGACTAGTCACATCATTGTGGGAAGCTCATATGGATGACTCTTGTGGCCAACGCATATCCAGCACCTGCTCTGCTACCTAACAGTCTTAGATGCCTGGATGCCAAGGGGTTAAGTGACCTGCCTGGAACTCCATCACCATTATGTGGCACAGGAAGGACTTGAATCCAGATTTTCCTGACTCCTGGCCTCCTCTCTGCTAAACTTCTGTCTGACATCTTGTTTTTTCACAGAATAACAAGCATTTGCTATGTGCTATGTACTGTCCTAAATGCTAGGAGTGAAAAAACAGAAATTCCCTGCCCTTGAGGAACTTACATTCTCATGGGAGAAGACAGTTTTAAAAGGAATCTGAGAAGGGTGTGGGACATAAGGAGGAAGGAAAGTACCCTTGCAGGGGGCATGGTAGAGAAAATTTGGAAAGTCAAATAGAGGCCACAAAAGAATGAAGATATTGTCAGCCTGAGCATTTTCCTTAAACTAGACGCTCTGGGAGTAATTGGCCAATCAGAGGAGGGGGCTGCGGGGTGTACTTCCAATGTCAGAAGACTGCTGTGGCACAGTAAAGAAAGTCCAAAGAGTCAGAAGTAGAGCCCATTTGTAATTCTTACCAGGGAAGAATGATTTCATCCTCAGTCATCTGGAACCAAAACTGAATATTAAATTAATCTTAATTCTGATGGCTCTTAGTGTTTTCATTTATATTGCCATGATCATTATGTATATTCACTTGATTCAGCTTTCTTTTCTCTGTATCAGTTTATGTAAGTCTTCAAATGAGACTCACACCCAACCCCTTCTCTTATATTGGAGAACTGCACTGTACACATTACACATTGATGTCCCCTCAAGCACCGTGGCTCCTAGTACATCAACATCATATCTCATGACCTACGCCTTCCCTTCACCTCAACTATACACCCAGTTGGCCATACCTTGCTCTTACAATCCACAAGGGTTCTACTTCCATGAACCAGAACTCTGGAATTCATCTGTCTGACCATCACCTCCTATCCTTTCCCTTCTTCTCTGCTTCACCTCCCCTAAATTTATTTTTTTATTGCAAATTTAGCAGTCAACAGCAAACACAAACGTTGTGGTATACAAAGACCAAGAAAAAAGAACTGAGACTCCTGATATATGTTTTTAAATAAAATTTCACAAGCTAGGGGCAGAATTGCTCTATTTGTGATCCCTTCTGTACTGTTAGGAGAAGGGAATCGGGTGTGCATGCATTTAAAAAATATTTTACTGATGATCTTTTTTTTAGCTCCAAAATTAGACACTTCCCTGACCTCCTACCCAAAAAAAGAGGTTCTCTCTTATAACAAATATGTATAGTCAAATAAGAAAACTATCAACATATGTCTTGGTATATTATGGGCTGCAGTTTGTAAACTTCTGATGACTTTTTCGCTCTTAGCCAAGATTAGGTTTCTGGCTTCTGAAGGATGATTTTTAGGGTTTTTTTTAGATTTTAATTTTGTATGGCTTTGTTTTCTTGAAAGGTCCCCTTGCTGGTAATCCTGCTGTCCCTTATTTAAATGCTTTGTTAAAGAGTTAGTATGAAACAGATAAATACAGCCAAATAAAATAAAGTAAGGTGTTGTACAATGCCATGCCCAAGAGTCCTGCAAATAGCAGTGCCCACCTAACCAGTGGTCCTGCTTCCTTAGTGCCCATAGGCATCATTCAAGGGAACAATACTTGTGGATAAGGGGCTGGTCATCCCCACGAAGTGCACTCACTGTGCAGGCAGCCATGCCTTATTTGAAGCAGTAAAGCAGCCTGAGGAAAGGGATAAGAAGTTTGTAACTGTTGAGACACCAGTGCAACCACCTCCCTTCATCTGGGGACAGCTCTTGGATCCTGAGCCCAAGGGACCCAGAAATAGCACCATTCCGCTGGTGCTGTATCCAGTCCAGCCCCGAACCCCTTATCCAGGGAATCAACCCTTACAGAGATACAACCTGGAAGCTGCTTCTACAGAGAAAATTTCTGGCACTGTCAAATGGTTCAACATCACAAATATGATTTTATCAGTGGAAATGACAGGAAAGAAGATGCATTACCATCTGGTGCTATATCCTAAGGACCGTGGGGCCTTCCTATCTAACTTGCAGTTGAAGCATCCTATAGGTGTTTCCAAAGTGTTTTGAATGTAAGTGCTTAATAAATTTTCTTGGCTCTGGGACAAAACACAGACTCCTCCATCATTTAAAGCCCTTTGCAATCTGGTTTTAACCTGTCTTTTTAAACTGATTTTTTTTGGTACACCACTTTCTAGCCAGACTTGCCTGTTTGTTCTTGTATGTGATATCCCATTGCTCACATCCATGCTTTTGCTCAAGCTGCCCTCTCCTCTGCCAAATACCCTAAGAGTGTACAGAAAGACATGATTTTGCCTGTCTGAAAAATATTCCCTTGGATCTGGCTTCTGTCCTTTCATAGCTCAACCCAGCTGATAAAGTGACATTTCTCATGATGTCACTAGGTGGTGGTGTGGGATAATACTTGGATTCCGCAGCCGCTCTGCTGCCTCTTAATTTCATAGCTTTTCAGATCTGGAAGGAACATGAATGATCATCAGTCCAACCTCATTTTTATGTAAGAAGGCTCTGAGGCCCAGAAAGTTTAAGTCACACTTACATGTGACTTCACTAAAGTCACATATAAGGAAGCTGGAACTCATAGCCGTGTCCTCAGACTTGTACTGTCATGCTCTTCCCCTGTACCATGCTGAGCTCTTTAATATTGTGACTTACAGTTTAAAGATCCTGTGCTTTATATAATATTTTTTCCAGGCATGGTTTTTTAACATTTTGTTGTGGTTATAGTCCTGGTAATTTAAGACTGGCCTAGGTATATATTCTCTATTTGAAAACAAATTTATGTTGAAATTTGAATATTTTTTTCATAACCATTATTTACTGTGCTTAAAACAAAAGACCTAAAAAGCACTGAACCAAAAGAAATGGAAAACTAGCCCAATAGTTGGTATATGTTGTTCATAAAACTGTGGTGTGTTCTTGGATCTGTTGTAACGTAAAAATGTCTCGTAGGCACAGGTTTATCATAGCTGGCAAAACATTTTATTTCCTAAGAAGGATGTTGTTAGAATCCCAGGCTGTAAATAAGGGTCAGAGGAAAAAGTTGAGTATGCAGGATTCTGTTCAGAATGCACATCTGGTAGGTGTGGATGGTTTTAACTGAAATAGGTTTCCAACAAATGACATGCCAGAGCTTTGACACAGTCAAATTTTGCCTGGAGTCAGTTATTCCGTCTGCCAGTTCCAATGCATGATTTTTCCAATGATAACTTCAAGACACATTTTGCTTTCTCATGAAGAGAAAGAAATGTCCTTTTGCTTACATAGGAAATTATGTTCCCATGTTTTTCTTGAATAGTCTGTTCTATGTTAGGTGTAAAATGAATCCTAAATTTCTGAAATTTGTAGAAGTTGGTTTGCTAATAAAGTATACATGAAGGCCTTTATTTTCTTGTATTTCAATTGTCTTTAAGCTTTTCTCATCCGTAGTTTTCATAGCTTTTAAAATACATCTTGAAAAATAAAATAAAATACATCTTGAAATGCATTAATGGCTTTTCTTTCACAAGTTTATACCTTAAACAGTGCTTCTTAAACTGTCTGACCCACAGTTTAAGAAGAGCTGAAGGGGTCAAAAGTGGAAAAAGTTTAAGAAGCCCTGCTAGAGCATCTGAACCATATATCAGTGTTTCTGGGTAAACACCTGACTGCTAGAATAGAATACAGTGATACCCAGTCATATTGGTGAGCCAAGCAAAGCTACTTTAAAGATACCAGAAAAGACCTCCCCCAGCTTGGCAAACTTAGCTTTACCTAAATCATTCTAGACAGGTGGATATTGATTCCATTCTAAAAAATCTCCAGGGAAAGAAATTCCACAACCTTCTCTACTAATTTGTTCCAGTGTTTAACAACATATAACACTGAATAATTTATTCCTTAAATCTAACCTAAATCCCTATTTAAGCCTAAAACCATTTCTACTTAGGTATTCAAAGTTAAGATGGAGAACAGCTGGTCCCACCTTTCATAGCATAACTTTCTTCAAGGATGTGAAGGATTAAGTCAACCTCCTTCAACAGGATGTGGGAAGAGAAAACATGATTCAGCATTATGTGACCTGGCCCACTTTTTGTTACTGTTAAATTGAGAAAAGTTTACAACCTCTCCCTGTATCATCTAGTCTAGAAGTAGAATTCCTGCAATACTTGGTCCAGGCATTCCAATTTTATGCCTACCTTTGTCTACCATTTTGTTGAAATATAGCTATGCTTAACCTATGTAAATAAATACCTCACTAGAAAAATTCTGAGGTAATGACACATTTTTTAAATGAAATCTCTGGGGACATTTTGAAAGGCAAATTTTGTCAGTGAATTACTGAAAGGTTAAAATGTGTTCGTGCAGGACTCCCATTTTATTTGACCTCATTGAAAAATCATATTTTTTGAGTACTCAGTATTGGAAGTACTCAGAAATAGACTGAGTAATCCTCATTCTTTTTTTTTCTCACCCCATTTTCTTAATTTGATATAATTATAGACTTAAAATGAAGAATGAGGAATTGTCTTTGTCCAAAAAAGTCAGTAGCAAGTTTGTAGCAGATATTCAAATAACTCTAACTTCAGCATCCATCTAAGAATGTTCTTGCCAGCTTAGATGCATGGAACTTTTCTTTAAGGATTCTAAGGGGAAAAAAGGAGAAATAGGGGATGGGTCACAGGTGAAAACAATATACCATCAGCTCTGCTATAAGGCTTTGAAACCAAAACACAATTTTCTCTTAGTCCTCAAGAAAAGTGAGAGCCAGATTGAAAGAGGGGGCAACCCAGCTAACGTATGATATTCAGAGGTTCTGCCATCTATTTTCAACGGAGTGGAAGTAGGAAAGAGTTGATTTGCATAACTGGATGAAAAAACTGGATAGTTTACCAGGTGCTTCTGAGCTAGACCTCTACATTTTTGTTTGAAATATTGTAAATTTCTATATGTCATGCAGATCCATATTCATTTTTAAGTATAGAAATATTTAGAGCCATTCATGAATCATCTTTATGTTATCTGTAATTTCTTAAACATAGGGAACTATTTTCACCAATATTGATCAATCTATCTATAATTTAGTAGATGAATCTTAGGGAGTTGCGTGAGACATATAAAGGTTTAATGACTTGCCCCAGGTCATGTAGCTGGTAAATGTAAGAGGCCAGATATTAACCCAGGTTTCCTGAGCTCTGAAATTTAGAACTCAATCCACTATTCTAGGCTGCCTCTAGAGTTTTTCATACTTCTTTGGTATAGATAATTAAGGGTAGATGGCAATAACTACCAAAGACTTTGTGTTTCATTAATTTAATATGTCTTCCTATAGCTGGTGTCATAGATGAAGATTACAGAGGAAATGTTGGTGTTGTACTATTTAACTTTGGAAAAGAAACATTTGAAGGTAAGCTAATAATGTAATTTACTACAATTGCTAAACTTGGTGTTTTTCTGAACTACATATTTATAATACAGTCTTTTTATTTAAAGTGAAAAAAGGTGACCGGATTGCGCAGCTAATTTGTGAACGGGTTTTTTATCCAGAACTTGAAGAAGTCCAAGTAAGTAATTATAATGAAGCCATTGAGGGGAGCCATTCTGTAGTGTAGGTGGGAGTTGTTTCTTTATTAGTATGCTGTTAGGACATAGAAGATACAGCTACTTTTTAAAGAAGGTGGTGAGTAAATCACAATTCTTTTAACAGAGAAGTGTAGTTCTGTGTAAAAGTCCTTGTATAGAATGAATAAAATTATTTTTCCATTAGATTCACAATCCTAACAATAAATGACAAATTAGAAGTGAAAGTGAAGTTTTAAGATTTAGTAAATGCTAAACTGAAGGTCTATTCCTTTAACCTGCTAGAAGATGACTGTGGAATAATGCAAAGAATGCTGGAGTTTGGGCCAAAGGACCTGGATTTGCTCTCTACTACTCTGAGTTACTTCTCTCTGGCTCTCAGATTTCTCATCTGCAAAATGGGGTCAGAAAGAGGTTTGGACAAGATGATCTCCTGGGTCCCTTCTAGCTCTGTATTCGGTGACTTTAAGATAAACTTTAAAAGGAATTCTTTAAATCTCCATAAGGTCTTTGCAATATAGCTTTCATATTAACTTTTCCTCAGAAGCTAATTTTTAATTCTCTAATTCATTAAAGCCTTAATATGCTTTTGAATCAACTTTTAGAAAATACTTGTATTTACTGTGGCTAAATCATGCATCTATGTTTTACCGTTTTTTTCATTCTACTTTCTGTCATCTCCCTTAAGAAAGATATGCTGATCATAAGGCAAGAGTTTGTGAAGAAAAAGCCTTCAAAATTTAGGAGTCTGGGAGAAAAGAGACTTTGACATTAACTTACTAGTTGACACTTTTTTTCTTTTTCAGGGCTTAGATGACACTGAACGTGGCTCAGGAGGTTTTGGTTCAACTGGTCAGAACTAACACTCTATAAAGAGTAGATAGAGCAGCTTTCCCCTGAAACAGTTAATAAAATGAATTTCCACTTATGGTGTGTATGTGTGTTTTTATTTAATTTAAATTTTTTGGTTACATTTTCAGTTCCAAACTGCCTTCCTCCATCCCTTCTCACCCTACACTAGAGAAGGCCACCATTTGACACAGATTTATAAATATATGTAAAGCCGTACTATGCATACTTCTATTTATTGGTTCTTTCTCTGGGAGTGGATAACATCTTCCTTCATAGGTCCTTTATAGTTGCTTTGAGTATTTATAGTATTCAGCATAACTTCTTGTTCTCAATTATTCTTTGAACACTGTTGCTGTTACTGTATACAACGTTCTGATTAGAAGAACTGATAAAAACATACAGAATGATTATGTGTGTGTGTTTCTAACAGCAGTCATCTCTGGGGAGGGGAAGAAAAAAGGAAAAAAAAATTAAATAACTTTATTATATATTTAAAAGGAATAGCAAGTTGTATATAATAGATTTGAAGTTTCCTGTGCAATCATCTTTTTAAAAAATTATATTGTTATGGAAATGATTGTTTTATTCCATAAATTTAAAATAAAATTAAAAAATTTTTAAAGACTTCTTTTACACTCTTAAAATTTATTAATGATTGCTTCCTGAACCCTCCAGTGTCCCCGGACCATATTTCGAGAAACACTGTTCTACATGAACTGGCCTGCTAGCCGTTCCTTGACCTTGGCATCCCGTCCCCCCACCTGTGCATACACAGGCAGTCCTTCATGCCTGAAATGCCTCTCTGCTTCCGCCTCTTAGAATCAATAGCCTGCTTTTATACTCAAGTCAGGGGCCACCACATCCATGAAGCTTTTCTTGATCCTCAATTTTTAGTGTATTCTCTCTCTTTAAATTGCACTTCAAATTGTGTTTACTTAACCACCCATGAATGTAAGTTCTTGAGGGCAAGGACAGATTTTTATTTTTATCTAAATCCAAGAGCAAACATATAGGAAAAAAGTTAGAAGCTTCTTTAGTTAGATCAGGGGTAAAAACAAGCTTGCTTATCATTACTACTAACTGATATAGTGCTAGAAATGTTGTCTATAGCAATAACAAAAGATAAGGCGGTAATAAACAGGCAAAGAAATTATAAAGTTAACCATCTTGTAGATGATATGATAATGTATTTAGAAAACTCTAAAGAGTCAACTAAAATTAAATGATTAATAACTTCAGCAATATTGCAGGATATAAGATAAATCCACATAAAGCATCAGCATTCTTATAAAACTCAATAAACCAAGAAAACCCAGCAAGAGGAGCTAGAAAGAGAAATTCAATTCAAAATAACTACAGAAATTATTGAGGTAGCTAAGTGACTCGGTGGATAGAGCTCTGGGCCTGTAGTCAGGAAAACCTGAGTTCAGATCCAGCCTGAGAGTCCACTGGACAAGGAAATGGCAAACCACTCCAATATCTTTAACAAGAAAACCTTACAAACAGTATGGTAGACGTGACCAAGCAACTGAACAACAATAAAAGTGAGACAGGTAGGTGGCTTAGTAGATAGAGCACTTAGCTGAAGTCAGGAAGACCTGGGTTCAAATCCAGTTTCAGACGGTAGCTGTGTGACCCTGGGGAAGTCACTTAACCCGACTGCCTAGCAAAAAGAAAAGTCACTAAACTATGCATACTCTTTGACCCAGCTATACAACTATCAGGCCCATACCTCAAAGAGGTACTCGAAAGAAAGAGGAAAAGGACTTAATTGTACAAAAAAATACAGCACTTCTCTTTGTAGTATCAAAGAACTGGAAATTAGGGGAGTACCCCTAAACTGGGGAAATGGTTAAACAAATTGTGGCATGTGAATGCAATGAAATGTAGATGGTGAAAAACCTGTATGACCCACACGAATTTGTACATACCAAAGTAAGAAGAACCAGGAAGACAATTTATAGATAACAACAACATTAAAAAGAAAAACAACTTTGAAAAATCTGAGAACTTTGATTAATGTGATCACCAACCACAATTCCAGAGAACCAATGATGAGGCATACCACCCGCCTCTTGTGAGGATGATGATGGTGGAAAGATGGAGAATAAGATATACATTTTTGGACTTAGCCTGCGCAGGAATTTATTTTGCTTGACTATGTATATTTATTACAGGGGTTTCATTTTTCTTTGTCCTCTCAAGGAGATCAGGGGATAGAAGTAGAATAGAAGAAAAAAAGAAAAGAAAAAAGGGTTATTGAAGTATCTTTTTTTTTCTTCAATGGAGAAAACAGAAAAGAAGGCCATAATGAAGGCCTTATAAGCAAGGAAGCTTTGAAAATTGTATTATATTATAATTATATATACATTATTATTATGTTACATGTTATATTACATTACAATATATTGTGTTATATCATATGCAATATTACATATTATTATGTTATAATATTCTGAAAAAGAAAAGCAACTATATGAAACAGACACCAGCAATTTCATGTACAATCCTCTCTGTATTTACTAGGTATATTCAAATGCCCATCCTGTTTGGCATTTGTTAAATTCAGAATAAAAATTAAAATTAATTTTAAAAACAAAAAGTTCTTTTTAGCAACTCTAGGAGGTAGTTAGTGCATTATGTTCCCATTTTATATATTGGGAAATCAAGGCTTAGTGAAATTAGGTGACTTGTCTATAGTCACATAGCCAATAAGGGTCTAAACAGGGGCTTAAACTCAGGTCTTCTGATTCAAAATTCAACTTACTTTCCATCATGGACCAGTTGCTTTTCTGAAGAAAAAGATGTTCTAGGCAATTGATAGCTTTTCATAAATCATTTCACTTGCTGCCTAGCTGTATTCATCTGACTTCTCCATCACACCTTACCAGGTACCTTCCCTTCCCCTTCCCCACCTCCCACCCCCTCCTTACCTTCATTTTGTTGTCTTATTTCATTAGATTGAGGGGCAGCTAGAAGGTGCAAAGGATAGAACACTGTCCTTGGTGGCACAGCGGATAGAACACCGGGCCTGGAACTCGAAAGACTTATCTTCATGAGTTCAAATTGGGCCTCAGACACTTACTAGCTGTGTGACCCTGGGCAAGTCACTTAACCCTGTTTGCCTCAGGTCCTCCTCTGTAAAATGAAGTGGAGAAGGAAATGACTGAACCACTCCAGTATCTCTGTCCAGAAAACCCCAAATGAGGTCACAAAGAGTCAGACATGCCTGAAAAAAGACTTAACTCCATTAGATTGAAAGCTTCCGGAGGGCAGGTACTGTCTCTTTTTCATATTTGTAACCCTAGTGCTCAGCACAGTGCCTGGCACTTAGTAGGCACTTACTACCTTGGTCGTTAGGTGGCACTGTGGATAGAGAGCTAGACCTGGAATCAAGAAGACCTGATTTCAAGTTCACTTGTGTGACCCTGGGCAAGTCATTCACTTGTTTGCCTCAGTTTCTTCAAATGCAAAATGGAGGTAATAATGGCATCTACCTCACAGGGTTGTTGTGAGGATCAAACGACGTATTCCTAAAGCTCTTAGTGCAAGGCCTGCCACAGAGTAGGCACTATAGACATGCTTATTCCCTTCCCCTTTTCCCCTAAATGTTTCTTGACTCCCGGACTAAATAGAAGCAAACAAGAACCCCAAAGTTTAATGAGCCCCTCAAGATGGCAGTGGACCAGGATATCGATGGTCCCATAATTACCCTTACTCCATTTTAGAGAGCAAAGAGCAGTATGATAATGACAACCAATATTTATGTAGCACTTTGAAGTTCACAGAGCAAATATATAACCTCCCAACAACTGTATGAGGCATGCTGTGAGTATTATCACCCATCTGCTGGTGAGAAAGCTGAGGCTCAAAGACAGCATGGTCAAACAATTTGTGCCTGAGGCAGAATTTGAGTCTAGCTCTTTACTGCAAGGACAGTATTTGTCCACAACACAGGGTCTCTGCCCACAAATGAGGAGCTGTCATGATAAACTGGTGGGTACTTTTTTATTATCATAGCATGTTTTTAGAGAGGCAGCTTGATTCACTGAATAAAAATCCAGCTTGGGAGTCAGGATGATGGGGTGTATAATACAGGAAAGTTGTTGAATAAAGATGGATTTGGCCTCAGACATTTGCTAGCTGTGTGACCCTGGGCAAGTCACTTAACCTTGTTTGCCTCAGTTTCCTCATCTGTAAAATGAGCTGGAGAAGGAAATGGCAAACCACTCCAGTATCTTTGCAAAGAAAACCCCAAATGGCCTCACGAAGAGTCAGACATGACTGAAAAACGACTGAAGAACAACTCATCTTAAGAGTTAATTAGCAATGCCTTGAGTAGAGGGATTGTCTTCTATTTCTTTTAGAGAAGAAAGTCTCTCTTGTCCCGAAAGTTTGCCTTTTGGTGTCAGCAAATGCCAGGAACTGATCAAAGAACCTAGCTGGGCTTCCTTCATATTGCTATTTTTAAAAGTACGTGTTGTTTAGATAGGGGTCAGGTGTCTCCAAAAATCTCAAGATATCCACTAGATGTCACTTGAAGTTTACTTTTTTTTGTTTTAGGGGCCTGGCCTCAAAAATGGTTCATCCACAATTAGGAATTGATGACTCCCAATGGGGCCCAAGTTGGCAGAAAGCAAGATGCAGAAAGAATTGAGTGAAAGCAGGCAAAAGTCATTAAAAGAGAACAATGATTATAGCTTTAAATAAGATTTGGGTGGTTGCAACGTTTGCATAATCCCTTCTGGCATTTGTAAGGATGGAGAGAGGCCAGCAGCTTTGCCCTCCTGCTGGGTTTCAAAAAAAAAAAATGGAAAATTGTAATGAACAGCTTGATTTTTCCTATCTTTCGTTTTCTCTCCTTTGCTTTGTGGAATGCTGTTTTGTTAATGATTGCATTTTAATGAAGTTAACTTTGCAGCTTGTTAAACCATTCATAGTAAACCAATTCCTTTTGTTCAGGCTCTTACCAGTAAATTAAAAGGCTTCTAGTGCTCATTAGCTCAGTGAAATACAGAGGACAAAAGTGGACATGGAAGAACTCAGGGTATTTCTGTGAAGGTCCTTTGGGGTTATCCACTTCCTGTGTTTGCTAGAAATCCAATAATCAGCTCTGGTAGGGACATTGCATCCTGGGGTTTTGTTTGGTACACCAACTGTTTGCTTATTTTTTTAAAACTGTCATTGTATTTTGGCTTCAGGATAGTTAAATAAGGCTCAGTATTAAGTAAACTTCTCTGACCCAGCCTGTTTCCTGTCTTGTCAAACCTTTCCTTGTAAGAATAACAGTGTCCTTTTATTGGGTACTGTGCAGCATGATGTTTTTGGCACGCCCAGTATTTTTGACTTGCAAAAATGTGTGTCCTCCAGTGCAAGAGATGTGACCGCTCCAATGCTGCAGTAACCTGGTGGGTCCCAGCCTTAAAAAGTGGTTTCTTCGAGGCATGTTAGAATTGCTAAGGAATTATCAACATGCTTATTTCCTAGATGGAGCAAATAAGAAATAGCAGCCATCTTATAAAGTTGCTGAATCTCTTTAGTCAGCGAATAGTCAATGAAAAATTTACTACTTGCTTAAAAAGGATCCCTTAAACAACTGGCTTAGCTCGTTATAAGGACCTGGTGCTTAATTTCCCAAGAGTTCCAACCTAAGTGAATCCATATTCTTTAATAGAAAAAAAGAAGAAAAGAAAAATAAAAAAACACCAAAACACCCACCCACCCAGACTTTATCAAATTATATAGATGTTATGGTTTTGTTGAACCTAGGTGGAGTAGCGGTTATTTGGAGGGCAACCTCTGTGTTACTTTTTTATACATATCCAGATCCAAATGATTGGCTAAAGCTAAACCCCTTCTTTAGCTTAGAGTTGAAAACATAGGACCTGGGTTCAATTCCTACCACTTCCACTTGCAACTTGGTGACCTTGGGCAAGTTATATAATCTCCCTTGGCCCTTAATTTCCCTATCTGGAAAATGAATGAGTTAAACTAAATGACCTCCAAGATCCCTTCCTTCTCCAAATCTATAGTCTATGACGACTCATGCCCAGTGGTAAGCCCTATTCAAAGAAAGGTACATCCTAAAGAACAGTGATTTGTGGATTTACAACATGGTTGGCTTCTGCGTCTATATTACCATTTTTTGCAATAACTTCATAACAAGGAATTTATGAGAATAAAATGGTCAGCATTAACTTATTTTGCATTTAAAATAAAATAACTTTGTTAATCTTATTTTTCTAAATTTAGAAAGAGAGGAAAGTGTATACTGGCCCTATTTAAGACAATTTTTTGTCACTTCAAGCAATCACATTAAAACTAACTCACTTTTTTTAAAAAAAACTTTTTTAAGTTTTCAAAGCATATTAATACATATAGTTATGTTTCTTAGAATACAAAAAAGAACATCCTTAGAGATGAAAGGTACCTACCATCCCTAGAGCTGGAAGAGACCATCTAGACCATCTAGAGCCCATCAATTCCCTCATTTTTCCATATGAGGAAACTGAGTTCCAGAGATGTTGTCATTAAGGCTCGTGGTTACAAAGCTAGAAAGTGGAAGAGTCACTATTTGAACCCAGATCTTCTGACTTCAAGTACAGTGCTCTTACTATTATTTCCGCACCCTTTTGAACCTATGGAGGTTCAAACATTTTTATTGAAGCCTTAACTATTGATAAACTGTCACATACTATTTAAGTAGATAGAATTCATTTGAAACATAACGATCCAGCAGTCCTTTCCTCTCCATTTTCTAGCCCTATGATTTCCCTTCCAAGTTATTAAACCATGTAGACTCTTTGGCCTATCAATATCACTACTAGACATATACTTCCAAAGAGCTCAAAAAAAGAGGAAAAAGACCTACATGTACAAAAAATATTTATAGCAGCTTTTTTTTTGGCGGTAGAAAAGAAGTGGAAACTAAGGAAGTGTCCATCAGTTGGGGAATGGTTAAACAAATTATGGTATATGAATGCAATGAAGTACTATTATTCTATTAGAAACAATGAAGGGGAGACTATGGATCTAGAATTCAGACTACACTGTCAGGCATGAACTCTGTGTGGCTTGACTTTGCTTAATTGTTTTTCTTTTTTATGTATAAGGGTCCAATGGGGATGGAGTTAAAGAGAAATTGATCCTGTGACTGTGGTATTGAAACTATTTTTTTTTTTGGTCCAGAGTGATGGTTTCATCAGCCTAGAGAGATCCCATCGAGGAAACTGCCCTGACCAGTGCAGATGAGCCACTCACCTACAAAACATGGACTTAGAAAGTTAAATAAGTTGCCAAGGATCACATAGCTATTACGTATCGGAAGTAGGACTTGGACCCAAGTCAACCTGACTCCAAGGCTGGCCTTCTATCACCGGTTATTTAGCTATTTTAAAGTTTATTATTGCTTCTTATTTTGTAAAATCAAAAGGCAATAATGATAGAACTTAAAAACAAATGAACACACATTCTAAGGAAATTGAGCCAGGAGTCCCCAGACTCTGGTGGGGCTTGGCAGTACCAGCATGTGGCACCTCTCGCATATACCTATGAATATGCTGAGAACTTTCCCCTCTCTTGGGCTTGGGGTTTTGGAGGTAGAAGACCTGGCATCCATGACCAGTAAGCTACCTGACCAAGGACAGTTAAGAAATGTCTCTGAAAATCAAAGGGCCAAGCAGGGAATGATGCTCCAGGTCACTGTCAGGAACGTTAGCCAAGAACAGAGTTGTATTAAAATATCTTGATGTCCCTGGAAAATTCAAGATAGTAAGTTACTGGAGAACCACCCAACAGCAGGCAGTTGAGGGACTAGAGAGTTGACCAGTCTACAAAATAGCCCCTTCACAAATGAGGTATTACAACCACTTGCTGCCCATAGGGGACCTAATCAAACTTATTTGTGAATAGGAGGCTCAGAGTACAGGAGAATCCAGAAACCAGAATCCATTTGGTTCCCATCCATCAGTCGCAGCTGGGTAGCCGTCCCCTACAGAGATAATCTAGGCCAAGATACCGATGAACAAGAAACCTGATTTGGGCACACCATTAGAAAAGGCAAACTGTTGCCAAGCCCTTACTTCAACCCGCAAGAGACTCCTTCCTGGTCAGAAGAGAAAAGCTAGAAGTGGAGAATGATCTCTTTCTACTTGCTTCTTCATCATTAGAGGTCCTATGATCTTGAACCGTCTATGCCTATCCCCTTAGGCGCAGGAGACAACCTCAATCACCTTTAATCATGCCTGGATTCAGAACTTAGGCCTTAAGCCAGTGTTCCTGGGAACAGCTTCTCCTAGACAGAGGACAAAAGGACATAGCATTTAAAAGTGGCAGCAAATTGCAGCCTGACTTCCTGGCTGGAGCCAGACTAATGTAGCCCCAGGGGGTAATGAGTAAGACTATTACCCTATACCTACTGGTTCAATGCCCAAAACTCAAGTTAGTATGTCACATTCTGGAGTGCATGTAAGGCCTACATATGTAAATTTATTATAAACATTACATATGTATCTAGTATAATTTGCAGGGGCTGCTGTTTTTTTTGTTGGGAGAAAGAATGCAGCAGAGATTATGAGTCTGTCCCTGGCACATGGACCAAGAGAACCTAACTCCACCCTCCCTCTCTTCTCAAGATTTTTTTTTTAGGAAGCAGCTCCAGCTAATTTAAACAACCCAACCCAACCTAGCTGCTCTGTGGGAGTACGGAAAGATGGATATTTGGAGAAAGAGTGAGATGTTCTTCCCAATCTGCTAGAAATGAGTGGGAGACCTATTACTCTAAATTTGTAAAACAGAAAAGGGAAATAGTAATGAGTCATTGTGGGCTTTACATGTAGTTGGAGACAAAATACTAGGTAAGGTGCTACCAAGGGAGGATAATGGAACTGCTACTCTGTGTGAGATGCCTGAAACTGTGAAGGCATCCCAGGTCCTCAGAGTGAGGCAGGAGACTCAGTAACTGGTTTCTAAATCCTTTATCCTATACTTGAAGTTTTTGAGAAAGATAAGGTCCTTTATAAAGAAAGAAGTTGAAAACCTTCATAGAGAAGAAAGGACAAGACGGAGAATATAATGGGTCACCCTTCAAACAAATATATTCACATTATCATTTAAAACACATTTACAACATGAAGTAGAAGTTAAACAAAACTTGGTACTGAGACTCTCCAAGCAATTACATACCACTTACATAAAAAGATCAACCATGTCCTAGGCAGTTGCCAATCCAACAAGACCCATTTCTTTCTCCCAAGGAAACTACCAGGGTAGCTAGATATAGGTTCCTCAACTCTCTACTTAGTAAAATTCCCTCTACAACTATAAAGAGTCACACCTAAATATTTTTAGTAGGGAAGTACTTCTCATGCCTTGCAGTAAAAGTCTTGGTGAGAAAGAGGGAAATATTGTCTCCCCAGCATCCACTTCAGCCATTAATAAATACCATGTCAGACAGCATATGAAACATTCCTCATCTGTCATACCCCACCTCTGCAATAAAGGTGGTGAGACAACTTTTCCTAGCTCTTCTTTGAGGCTTTAGATGATCCTTTCCCTGTACCTCAAAGAGTTGTTGAAACAGACTTAGGAAGAGAGTTGGGAAATGTTTTGTTGTCATAAACACTATTGGCCAATACATACAATGATATAAATTCTGCAAAGTAGAAAAGACATAGGCCTTAGTTTCTTAGTTTCTGTCTCTGTCACATGTCAGGGTTGAACACGTGCTATGTGTCCCTTCCCATGCTAACATTCTGTGATCCTATGATTTCAGGCACTGGATTCTTATCCTTTCCCAGAAAGTAGCAGAAAAGGAAGGTTTTTTCCAGAATAACTGGAGGCACCAGTGCCAGGCACAATCAGTTAGCCATGATTAAGACCCAGCCACAGTTTGGTTCTCAGTGGCATTTCTTTCCTTTGGCAAAAACAAACAAAAAAAAGAAGCTTCTGGGAGGTCAACACCTATTAGCTAAACTGGGGCAAATCCCTTGACTGACCTTGTTTGTTCAGCGCTGACATCAGAGGAGACTATAGCAGAGACCCACCCCACAGCTGCCTCTCTTGGTAATGATCTCTTGGGCCAGGATGTGTTTTGTAAATGATCCAGCTGTATGGAAAGGGCCCAGCGACTGCAATCAATCAACTAAATTCTGCGTCCTCCCTGAGGCATCATTATGGTTAATGTAGCATTTTCATATTGTTTGATGCTGTCACCAGTAGGCGTGTTGCTACCCCCATTTTACAAATGAGGAAATTGAGGCACAGAGTGGTTGAGTGATATACCCAGTGTCATGCAAGTAGGAGGAATCATAGTTGTATTCTGACACAAATCCGGTCCTCTTTGCATGCTGCCTCTTACTTTTAATGTCCCTACTCATTGCCATATCCCTCATAATTAATGCATAGCTAGTTAACGCATAGGCTTAGAAAATTGCTGAGAAGAAATCCCTCAAAAGTTCAACTTGTGTTCCTGTGCCCTTTGGCCAGATGCCAAAATGGGCAGCAAATAAACCTGTCCAGACGAAGGTCCTCTCATCAGTGTCTTTGTACAAGTGGTGCCTCCCAAGCCTGGAATGCACTCCCTCCTCAACTCTGTCTCACAGAATCCCTAGCTTCTTTCAAAGTTTAGTTCAGGTGCCATGTCCTACTGAGGCCTTTCCTAAACTTTTCTCCCCAGTTACCAATATTTTTTCTCCCTTTTAAAATTCCTGATGATAGCTTAGAATCTGAAATGTCTAGACTGAGTGACTAGTGGGTCAGACACACAACCTCTTCATACTTGCTGGGCTTCAGGAAGCATGTTTAAATGGCCTCCTTTATCCTATAAAAGTTAAGCTCACTGTGAAGCAAGGTGTTCATCTGTAGCTCTGGGCAGCTTATTCCAGCACAGATCTACTTTTCCACTCCCTTAATTCTTGCCCACTCCATTTTGTTCTCCATTTATGATTAGCCAGTTGGTTGGGTCACCAGCCCCTTAGCTGATGCATCGCAGTGGAGTGGACATAGTGTATGTGGGCCTTAGATCCAGAAGAAACTAGGGGCCAAATCCTAGCTCAGACATTCAATAGTTGTTTAATCATAGGCAAGTCTCTTATCTATCTTGCTCCTCAGTTTCTTTTTCTGCAAAATGGGAATAATAAAACCTGTAGTACTTAACTCATTGGGTTATTGTGAGGTTCAAGTCAAGTCTAGGACCATTTATTAAGCACCCACTGTGTGCCAGGCACTGTGCTAAGCACTGAGGACACAAAGAGGCAAAAGACTTCTATCAAAGGTATACAGTTGAATGAAGGAGACAACATGTGACATAAAGTAAGTACTCTGCAAACTCTAAAGCATTATATAAAAGCCCCATTGCTAAAAGAATGCCTCTTTGTGGCACAGCTATACTTGAGTCTAACTCTGGAAGGTCATACATTTGAGAGAAATCCAAGTGCAAGACACTTCTCAATGTAGTGGAGTGGCTTATATGAAATGCTGGCATCTGGTGGTGACTTCACTGACCAGACATCTACACTCTCTCTTCCATTTGCTCTTGTGTCAGCTTCATCCATCTACCCAACTCTCTTGTATCCACCAACCCATTTTCTACCTCACCAACCAACATATCGTTGTAGCCTCTGTCTTTCTCTTTCAAGTCATGTGAATGAAATAAAGGCCCTCCACATAAAGAAATAATAACTACTTCCACTTGTGATATAAAACACCGGTGATAAATGAGGGGATTAGGGGATGTTCCTCACTTTACAAACATCTCCACCCCACTGGTAATCTGCTACTGAAAGGAGGAAGTCAGTATAGGAGGGGAACCCAGGAGTGTACCTGTAAAGGAATCCAGAAAGGCACTCCTTTCTGTGTGTGTGTGTGTGTGTGTGTGTGTGTGTGTGTGTGTGTGTGTGTGTTCTCTGTGTCTCTCTCTGTGTCTCTCTCTGTGTCTTTCTTTGTCTCTCTCTCTCTCCCTCTGTCTCTCCTTTCTCCATCTTGGTCTCTATGTTTTTCATTTTCCTCTAGGGCTTACTTTTTAGGGGAGTAATCAAAGATATCAAAGGTAGAGTGATTTCCCCAGAAAGAGACTTAAATTTGGAGTTGGAAGACCTGGGTTTGAGCCCCTGTTTAGACCCTTACTGGCTATGTGACTACAGACAAGTTACTTAACTTCTCTGAGGTTTGATTTCCTGATATATAAAATAAGGACCATAATATATGACCCAACTCCCAGAGTTACTATGAAGAAAGTACTTTGTTTTTTAAAATTAATTTTGATTTTTATTCTGAATTTAACAAACACCAAGTGGAATAGGCATTTGAATGTACCTAGTAAAAAGAGAGAGCAGCTAAGTAGTACAGTGGATAAAAGTCTGGGCCTGGAGTCAAGAAGACTCATCTTCCTGAATTCAAATCTGGCCTCAAGACACTTACTAACTGTGTGACCCTGGACAAGTCACTTAACCCTGTTTGCTTCCGTTCCTCATCTGTAAAATGAGCTGGAGAAGGAAATATCTTTGTCAAGAAAAGCCCAAATGGGATCATGAAATGTCAGACGTGACCGAACAACAAAGTCAAAACAGAAAGGATTTTGCATGAAACTGCTGCTATTTGTTTTGTTACATTTGCTGTTTTTTCAAGATATAACATAATAAAACACAACAATATAACACAACACAACACAACATAACATAATATAACAAAATATAACCTGATTTGCTTCAGGTTAGAAAAATAGTGATATAATTTGACATGACATGACACCATATGAAAAAACACAAAATATAATATAATGTAATGTAATATAATATGACCTGATTTGCTTCAGATTAGAAAGAGAATATAACATAGCATGATACAACATAACCATAACATAATATAACAGTGCATAATAGAACATAACCCGATTTGCTTCAGGTTAGAAACAGAATGCAACAAGACATGCTAACATAACATAACATAACATAACATAACATAACATAACATAACATAACATAACATAACATAACAACATAACATAACCTGATTAGCTTCAGGTTCGCAACCTCCCTGTGCTTATGATTTCTGCCTACTCCCTCCAGCTAGCTAAGGAGAGCTATGCACAAAGTTTGTGATCACCCAAAGAAGAACTCATTACTCTACTAGATGGGTCCATCTTCATCCAGATGGCCTTCCATCAAACCTCTAGCACAGCTGCTAACAGCAAACACAAACAACAGTTCACAGCCACTAATTTCTTTACTACAAAGGGAAATAGATAATACAGTGGGGGAAGGGACAGCAAAAGAGTGAAAGGTGCCATTCTTTGAACACAATAGCTATCAATGCCAGATATTTTGACTGAAGAAGTGGGAATGGCTTTCTATGCTTAGTCCCTACCTTCTTACCCCTTCCATTCTTCCCAGGGAATCTGTAGGGAAAGGATTAGGCATGTCCCAGAAATCATCACTCAATCTGCCATAATCTCTCTACATACAATGGCCTGCCTCACCCAGGATTCAGCAGGCAGTTCCAGTGGTGGCTCTGAACAGCATCTGACAGTATTTATAGGGAGAAGCATCAAAGTACAAATGCTCGATTGTGGAAAATCTATATGACATCAAGATGGAGAACGAACCCCAAACTTTCCACTCCTTCACATGGGTTCTTCTTTTTTCCCCAAGAGTCTTCATGAATAGTCCCAGATACCCCAGTCCCATGATGTCAGTGGCTTAGAGATTTAGGGAATGGGTCTCCAACTCCATGTCGATTCTGAGGCAGGGTTGTATACATTTTACTTTTTGCTATTCTTGTTTTCTCTTTTCTGACTTATTTAACTTTAGTATAGCATGTTTATGTTACATATATGTTTTTGAAACTGTATTAAAGGAGGACACAGTCATGCCACACAAAGAGCATTTTTTGGGGAACCAGGAGACATGGTTTGGAGTTCTGGTTTGGAGCCTCCTCAGCTATGTGACATTGGCTAAATTATCTAAATTCTCTGAGCATTGGTTTAGTCCTCCATAAAATGAAGTTTAACATTCTACGACTGTGTATGTGAAAAGTAAAGGATCACCGATTCAGGCTAACAGAAGGAAGATCAATTTGTACTCCAGAATATGTCATTTTCAAGAAATGTAGTTTTATTACTTCTAATGACATAATGGTGATTCACTAATTGTTAATGAATTACAGAGTTTTTAGGTCATGATTTAATGAATAAATAAATAATCGTACATAACAATAACACATTTATATAGCACTTTAAGGGTTTTTTTTTACAAAAGCACTTTTCTCACATTAACCTTTTCAGGTAGGTATCATGAACATTATTATCCCCATTTTACAGATTAGGAAGCAAAGGCAAAGAGGTTAAGTGACCTTCTCACACTCTCATAGCCAATAAGTTTCTGAGGCAGGATTAGACTCAGGTTCCTGGCTTCAAGTTCAGCACTCCTTCCACTGCCTCTTAAGTGGAATTAGCATATTGCTTGCATGCCCCCCAAAACTTCTGCTACCACAATGTCCCCAAAGAGTTTGTTCTACTGAATAGGTTAAATATCTACCATCACCACCCTTATGCATGTATCTTAGCTTTTTTATACTTTTTGTTCATTTAGCAAAGTTTTTCTTCATAAATAGGGCAAAGGCAAATTTCAAGCAGCCCAGCTTGAATTTTCGGGGATTCTAAATAATCTCTAAGTAACGTGATATGTTATGAACTATGGAAGAGAACACTGCAATCTCAGGAAAAGATCAGAATTGCAGGTGACCCAAAGGACAATGCAAACACTCAAGGTGGTGAGTGTAAATAGTTGGCCAACATATTATCAGTGACGCCTGCACAATAGAAATGGCGTAAATGACTTCAAGGATGTGTGTATGATTAGGAAAGGAGGGAGGCAAGCCATGAGTCATTAGATGGTAGATTAATATATTAATTAGATTAATGTAGCTTTCAAGCTATATTACCCTTGAGATATTTTTAAAAATTGGAGCGAGAGGCATCAGATAGAGACACAATGGTCTAGAGTAAGAGTAATGAGTCTAGAGTTAAATGACCTAGGTTCAAATCCTATCTGTTATTTAATACCTCTGTGACCTTGGTCCTTTGTTTTCAGAGAGGACCCAAATGTCATCACTGTGTTAGAGTCAAGTTACAATTTATTGGACTGTGGCAATCAGAGCAATACAAGCTCAGAATGTTCTACTACAGGTTGGGCACAAATAGTCCATGTGAACCTTTGGGGTGGATTCTCTAAATTTGTGCATCTTGCTTTTCTTTTGAGCTACTTCAATTCTGCTTTGCTCATAGAGCACAGCACCTTTTCTGATGTGGGCACGCCATGCTGAGCAGTCCAGTGCCAGCGTCTCCCATGTCACACAATCAATTCCAAAGTTCTTAAGAGAGACCTTGAGAGTGTCCTTGTAGTGCTTTTTCTGACCACCACGTGAGTGCTTACCCTGTGTGAGTTCTCCATAAAATAGTCTTTTTGACAAACATAAGTTTTGCATTTGAACAACGTGGCCAGCCCATCAGAGTTACTCTCTGAAGTAGAGTTTGAATGCTTGACAGTTTAGTTTGAGAAAGGACCTCAGTGTCTGGCATCTTATCCTGCCAGGTGATCTTCAGAATCTTCCTAAAACAATTCAAATTCACTTCTGTGGCCTTAGGCAAATAGCATTATCCCTCTGGATCTCAATTTCCTGATCTCTAAAATGAACACACTGAATCTCAAGTCACTTTCCAATGCTAAACTGAAGACCCTGTAATCTTATAACCTCCAGAGTAATGAGTAGAGTTAGAAAGGACATGTATGAGAATCACACAAGCTGAGAAGCACAAAGAGGCTATACTCATAAAGGAAGATTTCAAATAAATATAATTATAGCTCCATTAGAGTCTAAGTTAATGAAGTTGTACTGCTTGCTCTATCTAGCTCAAAAGGTTAGCACGGGGAAAAGCACTTTGTAAATCTTAGTGTGCCTTAAAATGTGAAATGTTGTTGGGCCCCTAACCCATTGGTATCAAGAGAAAAGACATTAGTCTCAAAACACTCTAATCTTGGAAATTCAATTTCTGAATGTCCTAGAGACATGGTAGTTTGCCTGGCCTGTTGGAATGACCCATCCTAAATCTATTAGAGGTGGCATGACTGAGTGCACCATAGCTGTACATATTGAACCACTGTGGTTGGTAACCTAAGCCCTCTGATGGCTCCTTGCTCATATAAATACAAGAAAACATAGACTATGCTCAGGGTAGTTCAGAAGGGGGTGACCTGGAGATACCCACTGCCATTTCCCTAAAGAGCCTAGAATTTATTAGCTTAGGTTACTAATCACTTTTTTTTTTAAAGCTGGACCTTTGAATTAATGAGTGTAGGGAAGGAATTTATTCATTTTCAGTGAGGAAACTCCCTCTTCCAATGCATATCAGTGACTGCTCTGCAACTTATAGTCTTAGAGAATTGTGTGAGGGCACTGAAAAGTTGCCAAGGTAACACAATACCACAGGCAAGACTTGAACCCAGGTTGCCCAGACTGCAAGGTCAGCTTTCTATTCACCTCTCGCCATTTATCCCTTTGATTAATAAATTCAATTTAAAAAAAAAGAATCTGGTTCAGGCTCAGAAATATGAAGCTACCCTTGCCAAAATGAGTAGAAAGGAAACACATAGGAAAATAAAATCAAGCCTCAAATACAACCATAAAGTATCAAATATATTGACTGAAAGTGTTTTCTCTCAGATTGAATTTCCCATGTTCACAAATCATGCTTTAAATTCTCCTACATATTTCCTGGGGAGACATGATAAAATCCCAAATGCTTTTTGGAATTTCTACTGTCCACTTTCCATATCAGGGTTTTTGCCTCAATCCTCCCCCACTCAATTCCATTCTCTCCACTCCCATCCCAGAACTCCCACCTGGTCATTTCTCTCTCTCTCTCTCTCTCTCTCTCTCTCTCTCTCTCTCTCTCTCTCTCTCTCTCTCTCTCCTCTCTCTCTCTTCCCTACCCCCACTGCATCCCTTCAGAAATTGTTTTTGAGCCTTTTCCCTTCCCAAGTTTTCAGCCAACCCATAAAACATCAGAATCCTCAGCCGGTATAGATGAGAAAAGAGAGCCAAACATTGACAGCACAGTTTCCAGGAGGATAAGACACACAATCCTCCCTTGTTCTCCTTTTAAGTACCCCAAGGCAGGTCCCTGGGGCAGAACGAGGAAGAAGTTCTGCTAGGCTTTCCTACCCGCCATCCTTCTCCTGTCCCTTTCAGCCAACTTTTTCAAGGGTGGATGACTAGGCACGGGGAATTACATTCTCATCCCAAGCATGAAAGCTGGAGTGTTGACTCTTTATTTCTGCCCTTTGCTTTTTTTATTTATTAAATTCAAAGTGTTATACTTGGCCTTCCTGTTTGGGTACAATACTTTTGGGATCCTACTTCAAAAACAAGGATTTAAAAACATTCCTTCGAGCCTCAGATGATGGAGAATTGTTCTACCTGCTATTAACTTCACAGAAAATGTAACTTTACCTTATGGAACATTTAAACATGTTCTAGGGGGTGGGGGAGGGTTGGGGAGAGGGGGAGAATGATGAGAAGAGAAACTGTTTGCTTGTTTTCTGATTTTTTAACCAATTTTTCTTCTTTTTGGCAGAAAGAAATGGGCCATTTTCACACTGACATCAATGCTGCTATTGAAAAATGTCCCAGAGAGGGGACTAGTTAGAATTTCAGTCTGTTTTCTACATGAAGAGTGCTCGGTGAGTGACACGCCCAAGCAAGCAGCACCAGGACTGGGCTTGGGAACCTCCATCTGTTCCAGAAACCAGAGTTCCCACATAACTACATAATGTGCCGCTATCAGGTTACTGAGCTAGCCACAATTGCCTAATGCAATAGTAAGGATGCTGGGGCTGCTGTGGGAGTGCTTAATTACCCAGGGAGCATGACTTACCCAGAGTTGTTGCAATACTCATAGAATAACATGCAAAAACTTATAAGGAAGGTACATGTTCTGCCTGAAACAGTCACTCCTGGCTAAGGATATTCCAGAATTAAGGTTACCAGTGTCCCTAACTCAGCCCATTCAGGGCGAAAAGCTAGGAAGAGTTGAAGTCTCTCTCTGAGGTCACCTTCTATACTAGCTGCAGCTCCTGTGAGGCATAGGGTGAGGGAAGATGGTCACAGAGCCTGGGGTAGAATGGAAAGAGCTCTAGCTTTGGAGTCAGACTGGCTTCAACTCCCAATCTTGCCTTTGAATATCTGGGTCATAACTTCTAGAGGAGTTCTTAACCTACAAGCTATGAACTTGTTTGTTTTTTAAAATATTTTGAGAGCTGTATTCCAATATGGAAACTGAGTCCCAAAGCCCTTTGCTATAAAATTCTCCCCCTCATTGGTGGAAATCAATGTACCGGTAGGGGTCAAAACTTTAGAAGGTGGTTTAAGGTCTAGAACTCTAAGTTCTAAGCCTAAGATCATATACCCAGAGCTAGAAGGGACCTCAAAGGTAATCTAATTTAGCTCTTCATTTTACAGATGAGTGAACTGAGGCCCAGGTCAGTTGAGTGATTTTCAGTTAAGGTCACACAGGTAGTAAATGTTGAAGGCAGAATTTGAATCCATGTCCTTTGACTTCTCAGCTAGTGTTCTTTCCATTGTATTTTCCTGGATACAATTGGTAGAGATCAATGCCCTGCATCTTCCTGAGTGAGGGCCAGGATAGAGCTGGTGAGAGAGGCAAAGAAGAGAGCTTCAGTCTCTTCAAGTCTCTTCAATTTTAAAGATGCAGGCAGCATTCTATACCTACCCACAGGGAAGGAGATGAAGAGGTCTCCATTCCAGGCCATCTGGACATGTTCCAAATGCCCCTCAAAGGCACCTCCATTAGATGACCCAGGTATGCCCAGACCTACCTGAGTAACAAACTATAATGTTTTCCTCTGTAATCCTATTTGTTTTATTTTTATGCATTTAAAAGCATTATTGGAAAAGGAGCTGGAGGGGCTGCTAGTTGTCGCAGTGGATAGAACACTGGCCCTGGATTCAGGAGGACCTGAGTTCAAATCCGACTCAGACACATAACACTTACTAGCTATGTGACCCTGGGCAAGTTACTTAACCCCATTGCCTAGCCAAGAAGAAGAAGAAAAGGAACTGGAAGTTTTGTTGTTATTTGGTAGTTTCAATTGTGACCGATTCTTTGTGACCCCATTTGGGGTTTTCTTGGCAAAGATACTGCAATGGTTTGCCATTTCCTTCTCCAGCTCATTTTACAGATGAGGAAACTGAGGCAAACAGGGTTAAGTGACTTGCCAATGGTCACACCACTAGCATCTGAGGCAGGATTTGAACTCACAAAGATGAGTCTTCCTGACACTAAATCCAGTAAGTACTCCACTGCACCACCTAGCTGCCCTAACTGGACGTTTTATTAGATAGCTCACAGGGTCTATGACACAAAAGATTTAAAAAACCCATGTTTTAAGGTCATTTCAGTCAGTCAGTCAGTCAATAAGCATTTATTAAGAACCTACTATGAGCCAGGCACTACTATGCTAAGTGCTGGGGATACAAAGAAAGTGAACAGACAGTGCCTGCCCCTGAGGAACTCACAATCTAATGGGGAAGACAATATGCAAATAACTCTGTGCAAATAAACTATACAAAGGAGAAATAAGAAATAATTAATAGAGGGAAGTCTACCCTTTCCCCATTTAAGTCTGTGTTTAAGTAATAACTATACGCTCCTTGCCGTACTATTTTCTCAGTACTTCAAAAGATTCAGTAATTGATGTGAGTTGCCAAGCCTCTACAAAGACTTAGATTATGAAATGATCAGTAAATAAAGCAAGGCATTTGTTACAGGGTCAAGGAATTGCAATCAGGAACATTGCACTGTCTTACTCAGACAGGGAAGTTTAGTGAGAGGAGTTTCAAAGAGGGGTTCTATATATTCAGAAGTGGGGTGGCTAGATAGATAGATGGAACAGTGGTTCACACGCTAGCTATTCCATGGTGATAGCACTTTTCTAGAAAAGTTGCAGGATTGGTTTATGCTGACTTTACTCAGCAGAGGTAGGCTGCTTACTATGCCCCCAAGCTAGGGGTATACATGCGATCATCAGGGAAACAGGGGTATTTAGAAACTGCTGGTCACAGCAGATATTTCCCAATCTACCTGGAGGGTAGCAGGTGATCAGAAACTGTAGTCAGAACAGGGTAGGGGTCCTAGAGCTTGCTAGGAATTGACAGAGTGAGCCCCACCAATTGGGGTCAAATTCTGTTACTTCTTTAGAAGACATTCTAAGATATAGGTTCTACAGCTTCCTAGGTTCTAGGTCTAAGATTGTAGACCTAGGGCTAGAAGGGACCACAAAAGTAATCTAGTTTAACCATTCATTTTACAGATGAGGAAACTGAGGCCCACACCAGGTTAAATGATTTTCCCAAGGTCACACAGGTAGTAGATATCAAAGGCAGGATTTGAACCCAGGTCCTTTGATTTCACAGCCAATATTTTTTCCATTGTACCTTTCTGAGTTGCTGTGGCCAAAATAATGTATCCCCTTAATGGCCGACTCTCTGGTAATTAACCTCTCCAAACTTAGCAAGGCTGGGCCTCACACAGCAAACATGGGCCATATTGCTGAGGCCTATCTGCAAAATTCTTCCAGATTTGTTACAGCCATTATTCCCCTTAAAACTCTACACCCATGTTTTGCTAAAATTCCCTAGGACCATTCCTCTGAAAAGAGAATTTGGCATATAACTTTACCCCAACCTTTCCCAACTAGTAATTGAGTTTTCTTAGGCAAAGAACAATAGTGCCCTTGGTTGGCTGGGCCTCCACTAAATAAACAATCTTTCTTCTAGCTCAGCAAAAACATGCAAATCCAACAGACTTCACTTCTATCTGTATGCAGATCTTAGAATCATAGATTTAGAATTAGAAAGGACCATAGAGTCCAGTTCCCTCCCTCATTTCACAGAAGAGGACTTGGGGTCACACAGCTATTAAATGCTTGAGGTAGGATTTGAACCAAAGTCTTCCTGTGCTAGATCAATAGAGTGGAAAGGTTGTGATTTTTTTCCTAGCAAAAATGGAACAAAGACCACCAGTCTTTTCAAGCTTCTTCTGTCAGCCCAGCCAAATGTGGCTCTCCTGATTTGCATAAAAAGAAATTATAGTGGATGAAGTTAAAAACTGTTTTCTCACCACCCTTTCTCTTAGCTCCTTTTCAGTTGGAGTAAGTGAAACCCTGGGAATGCTTACCCTAGCTGTAAGAGTATGATAAGAACCCAAAAAATGAAATGGATTTCTTATCCTAAGTGAGAAGAGAGTAGAATTGAGTACCTTAATGGGGGAAGGTAATGGAAGGTCTGGAGAAGAGTCTATTGTCTTCTGTGGCAGCTCTGTTGAAGAGAAGTTGTTCACAGCTATTGACTGAAAAAGCTGGCTAAAAGAGTCAGAGCCCTTGCCTGCAGCGGAGAAGCTTCCTAACCAGAACTCTGCCACCCCTAACAAATGGTAGACAGAGGAGCAAGTAACCTCAAAGAGAGCGGTAACTTAGTTTAAGACTAGCTGAGGTACACTGGAAGGCTGAAGGGACTATACAGTCTTTCTATATTCCTTAAAGGAGAAAAGTTGACCCTGAGTGGATGACAGAGGTGATAGAGGATGAAGTAGGTGGCTCTGGAGAGAGTTGAAAGCTGAAGACTGGTAAGAAGCAACAAGTTTAATGGCTGGTGGAGAAGGGCATACAAAGAACTCCCAGTAGAGAAACAGTAGAGATAAAATGTCTAGTGGAGCTTTCAGTCAGTTGTTTTGTTAGTCACGTCCTGGGAGCCACCTCTAGTCATCCTGCTCTATATCTTGTGGTTAGACCCAGATGGCTCAAAAGGGGAAAGTGAGGCTGGTGACTTTGCCCAGCCCTCCCTCACTTGTAAGTCATGACATCACCTTCTTGATGTCATGGTGCTCTTTGAGAATGAAGGATAAACAAAAACAATAGTCATGTCCTACTCTTCTTGACCCCATTTGGGGTTTTCTTGGCAGAGATACTAGAGTGGTTTGCCATTTCCTCCTCCAGCTCATTTTACAGATGAGGAAGCTGAGGCAAACAGGATTAAGTGACTTGCCCAGGGTCACACAGATAGTAAGTGTCTGAGGCCAGATTTGAATCCAAGAAACAGTCTTCTTGACTTCAGGCCTGTTCCTCTATCCACTGTACCACCTAGCTGCACCTAATGGAGAATAATGGAGAGCAAGTCAATGATATCACCAGAAGTTATCAGCATGGGTGGCCGGAAAGCTCTTCTATCCATGTGGCCTGGCTACAGTTGTTCTCCATGCATGTATGGCTCATGAATGATTCCTATACATATATATTTTCCTACTAGGAATGTTTCGCATGTGTGTTTATGGGAATAAACACCAGGATTAATGGGGACAACATTCTGTTGTATTATTATGCTATTGCTCTGAACTAAATTTTTTCTCTAAGAAATGTAAGTTAAATTAAAATCAAAAGATACCATTAAAATTTATTTTAAAAAATAGTACTAGTGCACAATGAAAGTTTTCAATTCTTTGTTCATTTCATATACACTCTTGATTTGCCCACTTTGGTCAGTGCCATCTTTCCTAAAGCATTTCTTTTTTTTTTTCTTTCAGCCAAAGACAAAGTTTATTAGAACATCCATCATATTGGACAAACTCTTCAGGAGTCTGAACATTAGCAAGCTATTGGCTATATCATAAGAGTCTGAGCGGTGGCTAGATTTTAAGAATCTAAGCCTCCTAAAGCATTTCTAGCAGTTAATGTATTGGTATTTTTTATTTATTCCAAAATATCTTACCTTCCTATAGTAAGAACTCATCTTACTTCACTATTCTCTGTATCAGGCTGATCATCATGCTGGTTTTGAGTAGGGCCAGCTCGTGTCACCCCATCTGTTTCTTAAATTCATAGGAATAATTTCATCTTGCTGTATGGAGTGCTAAGCCAACCAATGGTATCTATAGAACCCAACTGGTTAGCATCCCAGGCTTCCTCCCAGGCCTTCACAGTTACAATAGTGGTCTCAGTGCATGCCATTAATCTGACTGGTATTCTCCTCCCTTTGGTGTTGCCTCCTTCCTCACATGGATGATGGGTTGGGCTTTGATGGGGCCATTATTGTTGTTAATATTGATATCGTTATTAGTTCTGTACGCACATAGCATGGTACCTCTTCTGAGCAGGGGAGGTGGTGATTCATAGTCAGTTGCTATACTCATCTGTTCCAGCCATATGCATCAGATTTTTTTATAATGAGCAGAGACCATGACTGACTGCTAAAGCCAAACCTTCGAAGCCCAGACTCTAGTCTCTTTCCCACTGAAAAATCTTTGTAGCATTTATCCCCCTCTCTCCCCAACCATCATTTCTTTGGAAAAATAGAGAGATGTGCAATAGTGATTCAGGATCTGGTCACTGCCATCAGAAATTACAGGAAGGTTATCTTTAAGGAGACTAGACTTGTTAGCCAGAGCAGAATATGCAATGAAGTGATGGAAACTGCCACATACCAGCCTAGGCTGTAAAAATTTAGCATCTATGGGATCTGTAGAAAGACATAATCAGGTAACTAGAATTATATACCAGATATTCTCTACCCTTCATTAAATAATAGATGACAAATCCCACAATGTCCCTTTGTGTTGCCCATAACCATCCAGACATAACATTTATTCATAAAAATTTAAGAACAATATTTGTAAATATATGTGATCATACTGAAAACTCATCATCTCCAAACTACATGGAATGAAATGCTTTCAAAATATAGAGACTTAGAAGAAATCAATACTATGTAGGAAGATGATAAAGTACATATCATCCCTATCATCTAGCCTGCTACTGGTGTTGTCCCAAAGATACTTTCAGGGGGTTTACAGAAGACAAGCTTACATCCCAATATTCTTTCTCAATGAGAAAAAAAGTCATTTTATCCTATTGCTTAATAATAGGCTATACATTAAATGTAGAAAAATAATAACAGGATAGTGACTTGTTCTCAGATTATTTCTATAGGAATTCCATCAAAAAATTGAGAACAAGATGACAAAAACAACAAAAACAACATATATCTCCCGTAAGTGTCTCATCCCCCAGTGTCTGTGGATAAAGTTCTGGTAGGGATTCAATGATGTTTAGCCATCTTCTGGCCCTTAGGAATTCAGAGGTAATGAGGACTATCAATGACTCTGTATTCAGTCTTCAGAAAACTCTCTATGGAGTAAAAGCCCCTATCAATTGGTCATTCCCTATCCTATGGCAGAGAAACTCCCTGCTCCTTTCCCATTCTCTTCCCTGACCAACTCTCATCAAATTTTGCCATAGGGTTTATTCTAAACTTCTTCCTCTTTCTTCCCAGATATGAGTACTCTCTCCTTCTTGAAATTACTTTGTATTTTCTTGCTATGTACCATAGAATGTAAGCTCCCTGAGGGTCCAGGACTGTTAGTTTTTCTCCTTGTACCCCACTAGTTTTGTCTTTGTATCACACTACTTTGCACATAGCAGGCACTTAATAAATATTTGTGAAATGGAATTAATAATAATCAGAACCTTTTGATGATGTGTCAACAAAAATGAGAAAACTAATTCTGAAAAATTAGCAATAATTTATTTCAATTATATTTGGAGTTATGAAACATAAGGAAATGTATTATTTTATAATTCACAATGATTAATGAGACAAATAACTGAACTAAACTTCGAATGTACGATCAACAGTGCACCAGCACATAATGGAATTCAAACTGCTAGTTTGTACCTGTTTTTGTTGTTTGCGGAGATGGGGAACCTGTGATCTCAAGGGTACATGTGGCTCTCTAGGTCCTCAAGTGCAGCCCTTTGACTGAAGCCAATTTGGAGGGCTGCACTTGAGGACCTTGAGGGCCACATGCGGCCTCAAGGCCGAAGGATCCCCACCTTCAGTTGTGTCCGATTCTTCATGACCTTGTTTGGGATTTTCTTGGCAAAGATACCAGAGTGGTTTGCCATGTTCTTCTCCAGCTCATTGTACAGGTGAGGAAACTAAGGCAAATAGGGTTCAGTGGCTTGCTGCAGAGTCACACAGCAGGTAAGTGCCTGAGGCCAGATTTGAGCTCAGGTCTCCCTGACTCTAGACCTGGTGCTCTATTCATCATGCTACCTAAATGCAGGTTTACACATGCATATTGCTAAAAAAAAAAGAACTGGTAGTTGGCAAACAGGGAGCTTTTAGGAGAGATGTTTTGTAATAAGGTCAAGGGAAAGAGAAATGTGAGTCAGAACTTGAGACATGTATCCCTTCCTCTTAAGCTTTTTTGCCCATTAAGGTTGAAACATTGTCAAATTTGTCAGCGTGCACTCATTTTTTGCCAATATGCCCACTTGTCCATGGGGGCACATATGGGTGAAAAAAAAAAGCAGTAATAAAAACTACACAATTTCTGGCTGATTAAGAAAAGTTTCGTAAGAAAAAGCAAAGGGTAAGTTCTATGACAGGTACTTCTAAGATTCAAAGCTCTTGGAGGATAAAAAAAGAGAGTCTTTAAATTCTCTAGTAACAAATGGAATTCCATAGGACTGATCAGTGGCTAACGTAACATTATTTAAGTAATGTTGGCAGCAATGACTGGTCCTGCCCTAGATATTTTTAATAACTAAACTGTTCTGGATGATTTCAAGTGGTTGTATAAGCCAGGAAGCATGCAGACAAGCCACCCTGCAGTGAGAGCTGGTGATTTCATTAGCTTGGGAGGCTTTCCTAAGCGCATAGCTCTCTGGTTGTGGGCTGGGAACTCCAAACTGCTTCCCAAATGGGATTGTGAAGTCCCTTTCCTCAGCCCACTCCCTAGAAGTGCTCCTCCCCATAGTCCAGCCCTGTGCTCATCTCTCCCTCCCCAGACAGCCATTATCTTTTGGGACCCTCCCTCATCTTCCTCCACCCAGCACCAAGGCTCAGGGCTCACCAGGCTTCCTTTCTCCTCTTCCACTCCCTTTCCCACAGTTCATTTCTTGCCATTCCTGGGACCCACCCTTCTTTATTCATCCCTGATCCCCCACTAGCGCCTGACTTTTTCCCTCTGAGCCCTTTTTGTCTTTTGTAATCTGTAAACTCACTGACCTTTAAACTTGGCCAAATGGTTCTTTTCTGCCTTCCTTGTCCTGCCCGTCAGGTCAGGTCGTCCACAAGGCTTGCAATTCCTTGCTCATTATGGTCATTATTTCTTTTCTCCTATCCTCATCCTCACTATTCTATAGATCTGAAAACCAATATAGTTGGGGATTAAGAACCACGCTCACATGAGTGTTGGATAAGTCCTTCATTCAGCAATCTCCATCATAATCCATAGATTCAATTGCTCTGAAAGGCATATTGCACTTTGCCAGGCCCAGTAAAGTTCACATCTGTCCCCCTTTTCTTTCTCCCCTACTTATTTCATGCCTGCATTCAGTCTCCTACACAAATTGTATCATTTAATATTTCTGTAGTATAGGACACTGTATGCATTTAAAGGAGTGGGGGGGAAAGGCAGAGAATACCCTGAAAAGACTCTCATAGAAAAATCTTGCCAGGTGGGGCAGTGCATAGAGCTTTGGATCTGAAGTCAGGAAGCTCTGAGTTCAAATCCAGCCTCAGATACTTGCAAGCTGTGTGATCCTAGGCAAGTCACTTCACACCTCTGTCTCAGTTTCTTCATCAGTAAAATGGAGATAATAATACCATTTACCTCCCAAGTGGGATTGTGTGAGGATCAAATGAAATAATATTTGAAAAGCACTTTGCAAACCTTAAAGTACTATATAAGTGCTTGCTACTATTATTATTCATTCAATTAAATAAATATTTAGTAAGTACCTATTATGTACAAGGAGGTGGCGACTCAGTGGATAGAGCGGTAGGCTTGGAGTTAGGAAGACCTGAGTTCAAATCTGACTGCAGGCACCCAACAGCTGTGTGACTCTGGGCAAGTCACTTGACCACTTTTTACCTAATCCACTGGAGAAAACAATGGCAAACTACTCTAGCATCTTTGCCAAGAAAACCCCATACAGGATCATGAAGAGTCAAACACGACCAAACAACGAGCTATGTGTAAGACATTGTGGGAGTTTGGTGGCAAGGTCAGTTGGGGACTGAGGGAAGACAGTGAGCTCCATTTTGGACATAAGATTGTAGACCCAGAACTAGAAAGGACCTTACAGGCCATAGATTCCACCCACCTTACTTTACAGATGAGGAAACTGAGGCACACAGAGTTCAAGTGACTTGCCTAGGTTCATAGAGCTAGTAAGTGTCTGAGATAGTATTGAAACCTGGATCCTCCTGACTCCATGCCCACATGCTGAATGTGAGAGTCCTGTGGGACACGCAAGAAGACTACCAATAATAAAAAGAAAGAGGGATGGAGGTGGCTAGGAGCAACTTGAATATGTGTAAGGGAAAAGGTACTAGAGTCTAGAACTATCTATCTGGTTTTGAATCTTGCCTTTGAAACTTACTTTGTGACCATGTGTAAATCATGTAATTCTGAACCTTAGTTTCCTCATCTGTAAAGTGGGGATACTTCAACGAGTTGTTAAGATTAAATGAGATAATGTAGATGAAGAGTTTTTCAAAATTTAAAGCACTATGTATGTATCAGCTGTTATTATTATAGCTACTTCTCTTTCTTATTTTCCCCCTCTCTGCCCTTTGTCCACTTCCCAATGCAACTGATGGAGGGCAGTCACCTGAACAAGCATGGTTGGACTAGGCTAGCTTATACTGGGAACACTGCTATGAATTGAAACAAGTTAAAGTTTGCAACTTTCTAAAACATTCCGCATATTTTCACTCAGGAATGCCAGAGATTTCCAAAGACATGTTGACTATTGACTGACTGAGGTAAAATATCAAAGTAGTCAAAGTTTATTTTTGTTTTCCTTTTGCCGCCATTTCTAAACCATCCTAAACTATCCCTTGCATCATTTTCTGTGCCCTTTAGATATTCAGGGTTCATATACAGACATTCTGGCTTCCTACAATTCTCAGAGCCATAACTAGGGCGAGGCAACCTAGGTTTTTGCCCAAGGCACCAACCTCCTGGTGGGCATACTTCCTCTGAATTTCCTCTGTGCTCCTCTTCTTTTAGTTTTATCTCTTCCCAGGAGGTTGCTGTAACGACCATAACTACTATATGTTATAACTATGATCACCAACTTTGTCCCAGGGGCAAGAATGCCCAGTAGTGTCTCTGAATATCTCCACCGACGGGGGTTTATTGTCCCCAGTCCTTCCCCCTACACTCAAACCTCCCATCTCCTGAGCTAGGTGTTCATTTATCTAATTAAAATAATTCACACTGAGCTATGACTTGGGGGAGTTATGAATTTTAATAGAGGAGCTTGTTAACCCAGCTGAATCCCTGTTTGATAGACTATACAGCAGAGATATTTTTGTTCACTCTCCTCTCCCCAGACTGCCAAGGAATAAAACATGAAATAAGCATTGCAGCTGTTCACCATACAACAGCCCCCCACCCCCACCCCCACCTCTTGGCCCCTTCCTACCACACACACAAACACTTTTGCAATCACTCTGCACCTCCTGGGACTCAGCAAAAACAAAGAGTCATCACTCATCACTTAGGGAAGGAGCATGGATTGGCACAGCAAATGGGGAATATTTGAAATGGCTAATCACAAAGCTGGGTGTGCCAGAAGGGCCCCTCTACTTTATGGCTGGTCCTAAAGGAGTTGATGAATATTCACATTCATTTCAAAGCTAAGGAAACTGAGGAAAATGGAGAATTGAGGCATCAAGGTTAAGTTATGCACATGAGGGTATGAAGGTCAACTTCAGGAAAGGAGAGCTGAAATCTCTCCTATTTGTGAGGGTGTTTTCTTATCTCTGCTTCTCCTTGCCTATTTCAGTTCAATGATAATTCTGTAAAAGGGAGGGAGGCAGGGAGGAGGCAGGTAAGGGGAAAGTCATATTCAGGCTTTCCTTGCTCATCCTAAGAAGTCACAGAGCATACCATTACAATGATTATTATGCTTTCTCAGATACAACATAGGGGTAGCTTTCCTGGCCAAGGACTCAGGATCAAGTACAGCATAGACAGAACCAACAATATGTCACAAAAACAAATATTCAACAACCATAAATCTCTATAATAATTTAGAATAGTGGAATTATGTTCCAAGTCCCGTGTTAATTACATCAGGGACCTTGCTATGTCCAATTGCAACGCTAAAACTAATGGACCAGCTCTCTATTCATTAAACAATATTTTTTTATGTCTTTGCTTTCTTATCATTTAGAAGGGCTTTGGAGATCATTTGGATGACTCAGGTCTCTCAAAAATACTGTCCAGAGAAATTTGGACTAGTTTCCTATTTCTGTTATGGGAACAACAGTTTCCCTCAGGCATGCAGATTCATAACCTCACAGTCATCTTAACATGTTCCTTCTCCCCTAATCTTTCTCCCTCCCCTCTGTCCCCCAATTGCCAAGTTTTGCAAATTCCATTCCTGAAACATCTCTTTCATCTATCCCTACTCACCTCTTGCCTCAATTATTATAAAAGTCTCCTAATTGGTGTACCTACCTCTGGTCTCTCTCCTCTCCACTCCATCCAGCAGACACCTGTCTAAATGATCTAAGAAATAGACAACTCCCCTGCTAATGAACTTTCAGAGGCTCCCTAATTCCTTTAGTATAAAACACAAACTAGCCTGGTATTTAAGTTCCTCCAAAATCTGGTTCGCATCTACCTTTCTAGCTTCATTTTACATTTTCTACTTACACGCACTCCATGTTCCAGCCAAATTGTTTCCAAATTCAGCATCCCATTTCTTACCTCTACAAATTCACTCCAACAGTCCCCTATATATGAATTCACCTCCTCCTCAGTTCTACCTTTTAGAATACTTGCCATCTTTTAAAGGCTCAGCCTCAGTTTCCTTACTTGTAAAATGAGGGGGTTAGATTAATCAGCTTCTGAGATCCTTTCTAGCTCTTAATCTACTCTCCTGTTGTTGTTTGTCCTTTGTTTTCGAAGAGGACCAATGACATCATGGGGTGATGTCTTGACTTGTGCATGAGTTGGATTAAGTGAGAGCGCAAGCTGTGCAAAGTCCTCAGCCTCTTTCTCTCTTCCAGAGTCACTGAAGCCCAGTGGCAAGACAAAAGTCAGGACTACTGGTGGATGAATTGGACCTTTCTAACCATTAGGGGAATCAGAAATCAGAATCAGATAAGGCTTCTGGTAGGAAGTGGTACATAAGCTGAGCCTTAAAGGAAGGAGGAAATTCCATGAGGCAGAGATCAGAAGGGAGTTCACCCCAGGCATAGAAGACAACATGTATAAAGGCTTGAATTGAATTTCACCAGAATGACACCTTCCTCCTGATTAACTTTCCTGTTGCAAAGAGAGGTATAGAAGCCACAGTCAAAATTTTCTAATAGGTGCTCAATAAATATTTAATGATAATTAGGACATTTTCCTTAATAAAAAGCATTTCTTACAGTCATCCAACATATTTATTTGTCCTTGTTACTTCCTTATGTCACTTAAGGCCCTAATATTGAGTGGGAGAAGAAGTATATAAGCCCTCTCCAAAGAGGAGATCTTGTTCTGAATTCACAGAGAGATGAGTTTATCCCAGGGGTAGATGAACTCCAAAAGACAGCCAGCCTTTTTTGAATTAATATTAATAAATTAATTAATACTAGGCAGAGGAAATAGTCATTATATATTAAATAGCTATTATAAATAGCCAACCCTAAATAGCTTTTGCCCCTCCAAAATGCTTAAAACAAACAAAAAGATTCATAAGTGTTCATTAATCAAATACTTAAAACCTAAAACAATAACCTATTATTATACTCTCCAGATAGTAAGGGCACTTTTTGGAATTGCCAAACAAATTTTTCACATTCATCTTGGACCTTCACTATCCAAGAAACTCACAAGTCCCAAATGTCCATCCAATCAGCATGGTTCTTTTGTCCTGTGAGGTTCAGGACCATCCTATTGGCGGTCATCATTTCTTCTAAGAAACAGCCTGCTCTCAAGAAGCACCTCCCACTGGGCAGCTGCACCAACTCAGAAACCCAGAGACTATCAATCTTATGTGGTAACTGCCAAGTCTGGAAATATCCATCTCTCAGGATCACTGTTCCTTGGCCTGTGCTCAAGGAAAGATTCACAAGCACAAGAGTTTCAGTCTCCCACTGATCTAGGCAAGCACGTATTTCCAATGCCATGTTCTTTCAGCTGCCATTGCATTAGGAGGTGGAATGAATGGGGGAGAAAGAGAAATCCACCCCCTTCCCTTGCTGGAAGTCCAAAGGAAAGCTGGGAGAATGATATAATGAAGGATTCCAGAAAAGAGCGGAGCCTTTCTATAGCTCTGTGGTCTGCTGGGCAGGGCAGCTAGGTGGTACAGTGCGTAACACACTGGGCTTAGAACCAGGAAGACTCATCTTCCTGAGTTTAAATCTGGCCTCAGATAATTGCCCTGTTTGCCTCAGTTTTCTCATCTGTAAGATGAGCTGGAGAAGGAAATGACAAGCCACTCTAGTACCTTTACCAAGAAGATCCCAAACAGGGTCATGAAGAGCCTTTAACAACCGAACAGCAACACGGAGTAGTGATGGTTTGGGCAGACCTGAATTCAAGACATAGCTCTGATATTTATCATCTGGGACCCTGTGCAAGTCACTTTACTTATCTGAAGCTCAGTTTCTTCAACACCAAAATGGGGATAAACAATACATTACCTACTTCACAGAGCTGTTGTAGGAAAAGTACTTTGTAAATTTTAGAGCCAATATATATGTGAGCTGTTATTATGTCAGGATCCCCAAAGGTCCAAGGTCCTGGGCCCCGTGACATAGGCATGCCTTTAGTGTGGGACAGTGGCTCACAGATAGTGATTTTAGAGCCTCCACATGAGAACTGATGAGAGACATCATCTTTTCCTCACAATCTTTCTTCCTAATGTTCTGGGCTCTAAACAGTCTAGGACCTAGGGTCTCCTCAAATAGTGGGCAATAGAGCCTCTCCTTAAGAAAAAGGTACTAAGGGTAGAAAATCAGTATTAGAAAGAGATCAGCTATTTATTTCTTCCACAGCACAGACATAGAACCCCACCCCAAATCCCCAAACACACACACACACACGCACACCACATTTCCCCTGATGAAGTTTCCCAAAGGAAATCAATCCAAACAAACACATACATCCTGGCCATACCAAGAGATTCCAGGTGCTGAATCTGTGTAGCCCAGTTGCTCCAATGAATCCCACTTGTGTCCTCCCTCCTGTATCTCCATATTGTTGTTGTTCAATCATGTCCAACTCTTCGTGATCACTCCCCCATCTACACCCTCCTCCCTTCCTTGGCCATGGCCAAAACCATACCATCCATGGTGTTTTCTTGGCGAAGATACTGGAGTGGTTTTCCATTTCCTTCACTACTGGGTTACGGCAAACAGAGATGGAATGACTTACCCAAGGTCACAAAGCTAGTAAATGTCTGAGGCTGGATTTGAATTCAGGTCTCCAGGCCCAGCACTCTATCCACTGAGCTATGCAAGCTGTCCCTGAATCTCCATATACTCTCTGTAATTGGTTCTCTAATCAAAATGCCATCCTCACTTTCACTGGCTGCTTCCATTGAGTAACCTGGTTACCTTAAACCTAGGCAGAAATACAGAGGGATTCAGCCTGTGTCCAGGGGAGCTGCTTCTTGTAACTGCTACACAGAGGAAGTTTTGAGGAAGCCTGCCACGGTGGCGTGTGCCCTAGGTGTGTTGTATTTCACCACTCTGACAGTACTTTTCTCTGGCAAGGCCTATGTGACAGTTTGTTGACAAGCTATCAGAGCGTTTCACACTTCACTGGAAAACCATAAAATGACTACCAGTTCATTAGTACAGACTTTTTTTTTTTAAAGAGCTTCAAAACATTTTACAGAGCATTGCAAAGATAGACATAAGAGCCAGACTTGGACAGTGCTTTGCAGAAAGTAGGAGACTGCTGCACTAACAAAATCAATGCAACTAGGATAAGAATGAAAACTGTCAACTGTGAAAATAATCTTTGTATTGAAAATCTCAAATAAAGATCTGATAAGCAAAGTACACAGGAAATTAGCATAAATATGTAAGACCAAGAGTCATGCCTCAATGGATAAGCGGCCAAAGAATATGAAATTATAGTTCTCAAAAGAAAAATTGCAAACTCTTCACAGCCATATGAAATCTGGCTCAAAATCACTAATAATAAGATAAATGGAAATTGAAACTTGAGGTTTCATCTCACACCCTGAAAACAGGAAAAGATGACTAAAAATTGAGAATAGTCAGTACTTGAAGGGTACTGAAAAATAGGCACACTAATCCACCGTTGATGGAACTTTGAAGTGGTTCAACCATTCAGGAAGGCAATTTCAAATTACATTGTGGTAGTGAATCAAAGACATATGCTTTGAACCAGGGCAGCTAGGCATTGCCATAGTGCATAGAGTGCTGAGCCTGGAGTTAGGACAAGGCATCTTCCTGAGTTCAGACCTGGCTTCAGACACTTACTGTGTGACCCTAAGCAAGTCGCTTAACCCTGTTTGCCTCAGTTTCCTCATCTGTAAAATGAGCCAGAGAAGGAAATGGCAAACCACTCTAGTATCTTTGCCAAGAAATTGCCCTAATTGGGGTCACAAAGAATCAGATACAACTGAAATGATTCAAACAGCAACTGCTACTGCTAGGCATATGCCCCAAAGAGGTAAAAGATAGAAAGTTTCCCTGTACATCAAAATACTCACAGCAGCTCTTTTTCTGGTAGCAAATAAGAGGTATATAACAAATATGTAGCAAACAGGTATATAGCAAATAACAAGTAAACATAAAGTGTATGTGCATTAATTGGAGAATGGCTAAACAAGTTGTTGTACATAGATATAATGGAATTATCATTCCATTCCATCCCATTCTTAGAAATGTTATATCAAGAAACAATGAATATGAAGATTTAGAGAAGCAAGACATAGTAACTGATGCAGTGAAGAAAGCAGAACCAAAAAAAAAAAACACCCAACCCAATACAAGACTACAACAGTATAAATGAAAAGAGCAGCCAAAAAAAAAATCAAACAAAAAACCAAAGCAAGTAAATCTTTGGTAACTATAACAAACAAGCTCATCCTTAAAGAAGAAATGAGAAAATGCACTTTCCTCTCTTCAGGAGGTAAGTGAGGAAGTATAGGTATGGAACACTGTATATATTGTCACACTCAATGTATTGATTTATTTTGCTGAATTGTTTTCTTTTATTCATTTATTGTGTTACAATAGATGGTTCATTGAGAAGGAGATGGGCTAGGAATATACTTCAATCAGTCAGTCAACAAACATTTATTAAGCATCTCCTATGTGCCAGGCACTGTGCTAAGCACTGGGGATATAAAAGCAAGAGACAGTCTCTGCCCTCAAGGAATTTCTAGTTTAATGGGAGGGACATGAAAACAACTATATGCAAACAAGCTATATATAGGATTAACCAGAAATAATCAACAGAGGAAAGGCACTAGAATTAAGAGGAATTGGGAAAGGCTTCATGTAGAAAGGGGGATTTTATTGAGTACTTGAAGGAAGCAAGGAAACAGAGAGGAGAAGAGAGAGCATTCCCAGACTGGAGCACAGCCAATGAAAATGTCTTCAGTCAAGAGAGAGAGTGTCTTCTTGGAGGAACAGCCAAGGAAGCCAGTTCTAATAGATTGCAGCATATGTGGGAGGGGATGGAGGAAAGGGAAGGCCAGGGATATAATAAGGTACAAGAAGACTGAAGAGATAAGTGGGGTAGGTCATGAAGGGCTTTGATTGCCAGAAGATTTTATATTTATATTTTGTATAAATATGTAATAAATTTATTATATTTTAGAAATATAAATATATGACAATGTATTTATATTTGTATTACATTTATTTTATATTTGATCCTCAAGGTGATAGGTAGCCATTGGAGTTTATTGAGACAGGTTAAATTGGCTTCAGGGCAACACATGGTTATGCCTGGGCTTTTGGAAGATCACTCGGACAGCTGAGTGGAGAATGGACTAGAGTGGAGAAAGACTTGTACTTGGGACATCCAGCAGCAGGCTATTGCAACAGTGCTGAATCAAGGAAAAGGGAAGGTCATGTACAAACAAAACACCCCATAAAAACTTTTATTAAAATCAAAAGGAAATGGGTGGAACAGAAGAACCTAAGGATGTGTGTTGATTGGGCATCTTGAAAGTATTCTAGACGTACAGTTCAGAGCAGTGCAAAGTAGTGACTTCCTATAGGTAAATAGGTAAGATAATGCTTTACATAAATAACTATATTCCATACCCAAATCTGCAATTTTTCTCTAGAGAACTCCTCGATTGGAAGTCTATGACTGAGCAGACAAATCCTTGGGAGTTGGCTGAGACACAGAAACTAAGTGACTTGCTCAGGGTCACATAGCTAGTATGTGTCAGCGGTAGGTTTTGAGTTTAGATTCGTCTTAACTCCAAAACACTATTCTATTGTGTATACCAGTGATCTCCAGACTTGATCAGGTACCCATCAATAAAGATATTTTGAGCCCACACCCACTATGCATAGATTTACTTATTTATAAATTATATAAACAACCTACTGCACTAATAATTATGTGCATTATAAAACTTACCCCAAAATAGCAATTAAAAAGGATGAGATAAAGATAAATATTTAATCCTAGAGTTAATAGAAAATTACTAGAGTTTATTGAGGGAAAGAATGACTGTCAGATTTGCACCTTAGAAGATGGGAACCAATTGCAAGCCTATTGCCTTATTCAGGTGAAAGGTGATAAGGGCCCTAATACTGCAGTGGTTGTATAAATAGAGAGAAGGGAACAGATAAGATTTAGCAACTGATTGAAGGGAGAGAAAACAAAAAATCAAAGATGACACCAAGTCTGAGGGAGTAGAATAGTGGAGTGTTGGAGGATAAGGGCAAATTTCGATTATATTGGATACATAAGATATGATTGACTATCAAAGGAAGAGTATAACATGACTAGTCTCTAACTGATTGATCACAGTCAGTCCATGGCTTCTCCAGAGTGATGCCGCGGCCTCTGTTTTGGATTCCATTGTACTATATAACGTGAAAACATTCTGTATATTATTGGAAAATTATACTGCACAGGTTCTTCTATAGAAAGGATCATAGAATGAAAGTTGGAAAGGATCTTAGAGGCCATCTAGCCCAACTCTTTCATTTTGATACCCATTTTTACTTCTCATTTGATTATCCCATGCATTCGTCAATGCCTTGGCATTTATTCATTATGCCAGAGTTGCCCTACCCAGCCCTTTTGGATCTCTGACTCTATGACATCTCCCGGATTATTCTTTCACTCCTTCCCTAGAGCCCCATTTTTTCTCTTCCATGATATCTTACCTGTGCCAAAACTTAGCCATTAAGCTCTTTAAATAGTCTGTCTCTGATTCTGGGGGCTTTGGAAAGCCCAGCTTGCTCTTGCCATGTTCTCCATGCCAAACTGGAGAAAGAATAATGATGGTAATGTTGTTAGTAAAATAATATTTTTCCGTCTTTGACAAGACTTGGAGAAATGAAGGCAAGTTCAGTTTTCTCTCATCTCTTCCACCTTGCCTGGAATGAGATAGTGGTGATTGTGACTTCTGGCACTAGAATAGCATTTCTTAGAGAACAAACATGAAAGCCTTCCAAGGCAGGATTTTATGACCAACTAGAACAGCAATTTCAGCTCTGCAGACTTGAATGCAGAAAGTATATTCCCCAATAGCAACCACACTTAGTTATGTTTTCTTACGTCATGACGTGCAGAACATTCTGTTTTTACAGGTGGCCTCCTTGCTGAATTCAGGAAGTCAGACTCTAAATTACAATGCTGCAAACCTGTTTACATGGATTGAAGGTGCTTGGGGAGGCAGCTTCATTGAGGCCCTAGGGGTACAAGGATCTGGGCTGAGAATAAACAGGAACTGGAATGATCTTCCGCCTTTCTCCTATTCCCAGGAAACAACCTGGGAGGGCCATGCCTCTGGACAGAACCACCCTCTGAGCAGCCCCAATGTCTGCCCTGATTGAAGTCCCCTAAATAAGCCCTCAGAGCAGGTTAAAAAAAAATAAGGCAGTTGGACTTTCACAAAATGTATAGCTGGAGGGGCTTTCAGTGGCCCTCTAGTTCAGGGGTGGGGGACCTGTGGCTTTCTAGGTCCTTGAGTGAGGTCTTTTGACTAAGTACAAGTTTTACAGAACAGATCCTTTTATTAAGGGGATTTGTTCTGTGAAGTTTGGATTCAGTCGAAGGGCCACACTCGAGGACCTAGAAGGCCACTTGTGGCCTTATAAGGCCACAGGTTCTCTACTTCTGTTCTAGTCCAAAAGGAATCTCAAATAGAATATCTCTGGCAAGTGGTCATCCAGTCTCTGCTTAAAGACCCCCAAGGAAGTAGGACCTTACAATAACACCCTGAAGTAGGTATTGTGGGTATTAGGTGTTTTATCAAACCCAATTTACAGATTAGGAAACTGACTTAGAGAGTTTGCCCATAGTTAAACAGCTAGGAAAATATTAGATGGCTGTCAAGATCCTTTCCAACTCTTAAATTCTGTGATTCTGTGACTGTCATACCATCACCCACCTCCCAAATTTGCTCAAGCCTTTGAAGCCCTTTGTTTCCCCTTCTATCTGCCTTTCAGAATCCTCTTCTTTCAAGGCTCAGCTCCAGGGTCACCTCGCTTGGAAATTGTTCTTTGATCCTCGCTGCCCCACCCCAACCCCACCAAAGTGTTCTCTTCAATCCAATTCAACATACATCTATTACTTTGTAATATAGACAACACACTGAACTAGGGCAGAGGGATACAGAGACAATGAAAAATCATCCTTGTTCTTAAGGAGATGACCTTCCTGAAATTTCCCTGTGAATTGGTTATTTAAGAATTTGTCATTGTTTTAAAAATCTTTTTCATTCTTTGCTATAGGGAATGACTCTCCTCCCAGAGAAACATATATTGGAATTATCTAGTTGATGTAAAAAAAAGAGATATTGCTATTCAGTCAAAACAGTCCAATGGGTTGTGGGTATAAAAACTCAGCCTCACTCTTAGGTAATCATGTGGCAGGTAGACAAAAAAAAAACCCAACCAGGTAGTTTTTGACGATTAAACTCCCCTGTGCCTCAGTAGTTTAGAAGTATTTGTATTTCTAAAGGCACAAAGGCCAAGGATGTTCTCCTTGGAAATAGCTTAAATCCTTGGAGAGACTTGATCAATAAGTCATAAGCCACAGGCTAAGAAATACAATGTAAGTGTCTGGAATATTAGGGTATAGCTAGGTGGCATAATGAATAGCATCCTGGACCTCCAGTGAGGGTGATCTGAGTTCAAATCCAGCCTCAGATACTGAGGCTATGAGACATGGGGCAAATCAGTTAATTTCTCTCCTCAGCTTCCTCATCTATAAAATGGTGATAATAATAGCATCTACTTCCTAGGTAGTTGTTGTGAGGACCAAATGATTAAATGAGCATTAAATTGATCAAATGATGATCAATATCTGTAAAGTGATTTGCAAACCCTAAAGCACTATGTAAATGCTATTAGTATTATTATAATTTCTATTTATTTATTATTTATTTTTAAAAATAATTTATTTATTTTTAGTTTTCAACATTCACTTTCAGTTTTCAGCATTTACTTATATTTATTATTGATAAATTATTATAGAAAATAATTGACAATTATAGTATTAATATCATTGTAACTAATACTATTAATTGTTGCAATAGATTGTTATTTACACATATTTATTAAATGAGTGGTCAATGATACCTATCTTCTGCCAGAGATACTCACCAGCTTATTAATGTCCCTCTTAAACCGTGGGCCCCAGTGTACTTTGTGACTGTCAGAAAGTATACTCTCATTGTTTTTGGAAGGCCATATCATACATGTGAGGAAGAAAAAAAGAAGGTGGCTTTTAGGCTGGTGACTCAAGGAGAGTAGTACCTGATGAGCACCTCAGATGTCATACTCCCTCACTGGGTAACTTATATAGAGACACATTGACTTTCTAGGCACTCAAGGAAGGTAGGATATGAGCTGATTTGGGCTGCGGTCATAGTACAGTGACCCATGTCACAAAGTATCAAAGTCGTTTCTGCTTAATTGTTTTTCCTTTGTTGTAAGAGACATCTCATCGAGAGAAGGAAAGGTATATATCAGAAAAGGGTTTCAATGTGTAAAAACAAAAGGCAACAATAAAACCTATAAAAAAGAAGTATTCAAGAGGATGCTAATAAAAAAGAGATGAGAAAGATGACAGCATGGCCATGAATCTATAGAGGAATCCAGTTTCTAAGAATGAAGTGGAATTAGAATGCAAGCAAGTATCTGACTCTTGGGTATCTGGAGGAGCAGACAGAAGCAGGACAGTTTCCTTCAGTCTCAGTGAGAGAGAATCCTCATCAGCTGGGTGACCCACTCAGAGGGAAGTTGGTGAGGGTGAGAGGTTGGCAGGAACAGAGGCATGCCTGAATAAGCTGCAAGCTCTGCCTAACCTGCTAGGAATTCAATTCTGCCCAGATCATTCCCTTTTTACTACTGCTGGAAAGGAGCCCCACCTAGCTGTTTCCTCAATGTCAAGCACTGACCTGACAGGGTTACTGAACTCTTTTTTCTCTCCTTCAATTAAACACATTTATCTAAGTGCCTGCATTGTGCCTAGAGCCTTTGCTAGGTTCTATGGGAAAGATAAAATAAGTAGATTTTACATTCTCTGCCTTGAAGAATTTAAAGCCTTGCTGGAGAGATGACTTAAATGCATGAAATTTTCAAGTTAAAAACAACAACAAATAAAGCTGCATGAACATGTCCTGGGGCAGGCCATTTTGCCACTGAGCCTCTCTTTCCTCATCAGCAAAATGAGGGTTTTGGACTAGATGATCTCTACACCCCTTTCCAACTCATATCTTCTCTTCCAGGGTTGTTGTGAGAATCAAATAAGACAACATATGTTAAGTACCTTGCCAAATTGCTATATAAATATTATTATTATTATTATTATTATTATTATTATTATTACTCCCTGTGACACCACATATGAGTAGTAGAGACAACAAATACTTTATGATTTGTGGGGGTGAGATTAGTATGGACAGTATTACTCTGGGAAGGGCCTCTAAAGCTTGTGGGATTTAAGTTCAGTATTAAAGAAAGAATAGGAACTGGACTGACAGAAAGTGTGTGAAAAGAGGAGTAGGGGATGATTTCAGGACATACAGTGGACTTAGAATCAAAGGATCTGATCAAAGGGTTTGAATCCTAAGTGTACCACTTACTCTCTGTATAACCTGGAGCAAGCCACTTAAGCTCTTTGGGCCTCAGTTTCCTTAGTGGTAAAAAGAGGGATTGGTACTTGGGCGTTCCTCCATTCTTCTGCCAAGCTCTCACCCTAATTGTTTTCCCTCAGGGTGGGTCACCAGGTTGGCACTGATTCTCTCTCCAAGACTGAGAGGGAGCTGACCAGCTTCTCTCTGTCCCTCAAGAGAGCCCAGAACCAGAAGTTTGCTTGAGTTCTCATTCCTTCTGGGAGGGGAGGGGACGGGAGTACAATAGTGTTGGATTAGGTGGCTTCTAAGGTTCATTCTTGGTCTGAAATCCTCTATTCCTGCTGTGTTGAGAATTAATCATCACCTCAGGTAGGCAGGTTGGGGCCAGATTGTGAAGGCCCAAGAATGACAGGTTCAGGGGGTTGGATTTTACCTTGTAGGCCATGGGGAATTATTGAAGATTTTTGAAAGGAGGATCCAATATCTCATTGGAGTTTCTCAACTGTCAACCTCCTTTTCTTGAACACCAGAGAAAGGTGGTAGGATGGGTTCAGTAGAACTCTAGTCTCAGGGGAGCACCAGGTGAGCTGAAGAAGAGACAATGTTGAGTCTCCTTCTCTAGGTTTTAGCATAGGCTTACCGAGAGCTTGGTGACTGGTGCTTTGCCCTGGGGTGCCAGTTTTAGAGGGGCTCACTTGCAGTCCTTCAATAGCATAAAAGCAATGGAGCTTGGTATCTAGTTAGCGAGAATAATTAGTTAAAACAGGAAGCTACCAAATGACAATGTCTTGGGAGACAGAGATCCCCTTAAATCCTGCCTTGGTGCCCCTATCCTCGGCATCTCCTACTTTTACCCTCCTCCAAAAGAGGACACACCTCATGCCCCTTGCCCTGGGCATAGTTGATGATACTTGCCCCGGCTGCAAAAAAAAAATTTAGCTATGGCTCTTGGCTCTGGGAAAGTTATGAGTGTGCCTTTGTGGCCGTTGCTGTTCCTGTTACTCCCTCAGACTGTCTTGGGTCTCTATGACTTGTAGAATTCCAAAATATCATGAGACCAGAGTCAGAAGAAGGTTCTCTTTAATTCTTCCAGTTGGCATGAAATAAACCACGTGGGAAGTTTGTCATGTTTACTGTCTTGCTATTTTTCTTAGGAGCTAAGATCTGGTTTAATTATCACAACAAGACACTCCAGTTGTCCTTGATCCCTTAAAGACTACACTTGTGGAACCCTGAGAGGTTTAAGCAAGACAATGCATGGGGAAAGCCAAAGGACTCCAGCAAGCCCAGAGTTTCCCCTTCTATCTTCCTGTCTCAACCCACAGCTTATAACTGGGACAGCTAGCAAAAATCTATTATGACATGCCATTAACAGGTGCCATGTCTTACCCCAAGGTGCAGGAGCCACGTGCCACTGCTCGCTGTCTCAGCAGATGGGAAACTGGTGACTTATATCCCTAGGGAAAGATGGGATTGAAATACTGGGGTCCTGATTTCTAGTCCGGGATTTCTATCCATTGGGCAGCTTCAATTCCTTTCAGAACTGCCTATGGAAATGCACAAGAAGCCACACACCCTATTGTCTTCCTGCATCGATGCTGGGCTGAACTAATGAGAACCAAATTTGATTCAGACCAAAAAATGAGCCGAGAAATTCTTGACAGGCGGAGTTCTTTTATGTCAAGTTTTATCCTTGAGTGAATTTTTACAGCTGAGTTGGAAAGTCTATCAAATGGGGATTATAGGGTCTTTGCCAACTTCCAACATGCAGCTTAGCCAGACATGTGTGTTGGTTATCCCAGAGATGTGCAGGCCTGCACATCAATGGCCTGCCTGGGCCTCCCACGGGTTAATCATACTCTTTGCCCAGTGACCATTTCCTGACACCAACATTTTTTTTTCTTTTAAATCCACAAGTTGCACTCTCTGGGTTACTATAGAGGCAAGTTGTTGATCCTGGATTCATTCTTGGGTTTTTATTCCTTTTTGTCATTTTTCCCATGAACTAATAAGCCACAGTAGAGTTGAAAGTACGAGCAAATGTGAACTTTATACAAAGCACTTTTATGTTCTATTACTATTCCCTTCTCACCCTTAATCATTTAGAGCTGTTAACATAAGAAAATGAAAATGATCAGACATCACACCACCCCGCCCCTTCCCTTTCATTTCCCAGATTTCAGAAGGGAAAGAATCACCAGCTATTTCCCATCATTATTGTTTGCAGCATAACACATGGCCTCAATTACTGCACTGAAAAACTGAAGGCAGCCTTTGGGTTGGGGATGACTGACTGGTCTCCACCTTCAGTGGGGAATGCACTGGAGAACCATGACTGTGTTTGATAACATTTTTTTGAACTGGTGATGCACGTTGCTTTAGCCTTTTTTAAAATTAACTTTTTATTAATGTCTTCATGGTTTTTAAATCATAATCAGTTCCCTACCTATCCTTTCCCTGCCTATCCCATCTACCCTGAATCCTTGTAACAAAGAAAACTTACACAAAACCCACTAATACAACTATACTTTTCTTCATCCTTCATTTCCTGGATTTAATATTGGTCATTGCATGCAAGCAAAGTTATATTGATTTAATTGATGTTTCTTTTAAAAAGAAAGTGTTTTCCCCAAATGCATGTCAAACAATTTTTAGCATTCATTTTTTAAAAATTTGAGTTCCAATTAATTGATATTTCTGTAGGTGCTATGTATAGATTTAGGATTGGAAGGGACATTAGAAATCATTTATTCTGCTGCCTTCACTTAACAGATGAAGAAACAGAGGCTCAGAGAGATTAAATGAGTTTATCAGGGTCTCATAGCTAGTGTGATAGAAGTGAGTTCAGCACTTTATCCTTTATATCATATATTCTTCTGGTTCTGATAACTTTGCTCTGTATTATTTCATGCAAATCTCTCAACTTTGTTCTGAATTCCTTGCAGTTGTAATTTCATATGGTGCAATAATATCCGATTACATTCATATCCTAGGTTATGTTCAACCATTCCCCATACATAGGCACCCTCTTTGTTTCTAGTTCTTTTTTTCTATCACAAAAAAGTATTACTATGAATATTTTGGCCTTTCTTTTTGTCTTTGATTTCCCTGGGGTACATGCACAATAGCTGGATTTCTAGGAGAAAAGGTACGAATAGCTTAGTTATTTTTTTTTAACATAACATCATTTCACATTGCTTTCTGGAATGGTTGGATTAATTCACAGTTCCACCAACAGTATATTAGTGTGAATTCCTGCGGCACCTCCAACAGTGTCTATTTCCATTTTTGATCATTCTTGCCAATTTGCTAGGTGGAAAATAAAAATTCAAAGTTGTGGGAATTTATATTGATCTTATTGTTATTGATTTAATATACTTTTTATAGTTTTCATTTCTTTGGAAAACTATATTCTTTGCCCACTTATCTATTGAGGAATGAACAGCCCTTGGTTATATTTATGAATGGCAATTTCCTATATCTTGGGAATCAGACTTTCACAAGATATTTTTTATGCAAAGATTTTTTTCTCCCACTCTACAGCTTCTTATTCTTACTGATTTTTTTTCATGCAAAAGCTTTAAAAGTTTATAGAATTGAAGTTGTCTATTTTATCTTTTATCCTTTAAAATTGTTTTTCTTAATTCTACTAGATTGTGGAAAGACAGGCACACTAATGCATTGTTGGTAGAGTTGTGAACTGGTACAACTATTTGGGAAAACTATTTGGAACGAAGGAAAGTGACTAAAATGTTTATAACCTCGACCTCAAAATTCCGCTGCTAGCCATATACCCCAAGGAGGTCATTGACAGAAAGGCTCTATGTGCAACAAAATATTTTAGTATTTGTGTGTGTGTGTGTGAGAGCAAAGAACAGGAAACAAAGTAGATGTCCACTGAGTGAATATTGGTTAAATAAATTGTGGCATACTAATATCATGGAATATTACTGTGCTGATGACACACATAATGAATATAGAGAAGCATGGAAAGATTTACACCAATCGATAAAAAAAAATAAACAGCCAAAAAACAATATATAAAATGACTGGAACAATGTGAGTAGAAAGAACAGCTGCCACAAAATAATAAAAAATGAATGTTGTAAAATTATAGAGAACAAGCTTAGCCCCAATGAAGAGCTGTGAGAAGACCCTTCTTCCATTTTCTTTACAGAAGTTGTGGTTCATGCATGTAATGTCAGATTTTTTTTATCAATATGTTTATCAATTTTGTTGAATTTTGTCTCCTCTTTTTATTTCTTTTTTTTAAAATTCTTTGTTATGATAAGGAATGACTCTTTGGGAGGAAGATGGGTCATAGGGAAAAATCTAGGTGATATGAAAACAGAAAAACAATAAAACTATTAAAAATAATTCTTCCTTTAGTCATAGTCGTGAAAAGTAACACTTTCCATTCTCTTCTAATTTTTCTTTTACTGGAATGAAATATATTGGGGTCATATATCTATTTAAAGTTTATTGTAGTATGTGGTATAAGATGGTACTGTAACCTAATTTTTACCAAATTATTTCCTACTTTTCCCAAAATTTCCTGTCAAATAGGGATTTCAAGGATTTCTCCTTTCTTCTCCCAAATCATTTGGGTTTGGGGTTTTATCAAGCCCTGGGCATGTATTTCCATATCTTGCTTATATATTCTGTTCCAGTGGTCTACTTTATTTTTTAACTAGTATTACATTATTTTGATAACTACTGACTTATGGTATAATTTGAGATTTTGTAATGATAGGTCCTTTCATTAGGGTGTTTCATTATTGATGGTGCCTCTAAGCATGGTATAATTTCCCTGCCTATTGCTCTTAACTTTTATTTTTATTATTGCCTTTTCTGACATCAAGATTGCTACTTCAGCTTCTTTGGATTTTGTCTGAGGCATAATTCTACTCTGACCCTTTATTTTACCTCTATGCATCTTTGTGCTTTTAGTGTGTTTCTTGTATAACCCCAGTCCCAAAGCCCATTGCTGTGAGACTTCTCATCAGAGGATGTGAATGCCCTGCCCTGCATGAGGGGCAGAATAGAGTTGGAAGGAGTGGGAGAGTTCCCACATTATTTAGTTTTTCTTCAGAGTTTCAAGTCACTTTGGGCACCCCTGGCTTCTACCATCAAGAGGGAAGATGAAAGAGGCCAACCTCACTTCAGGCAGCTGAAGGGAAAGACTCTGGGAAGATGTGAGAAGGGCTCGTGGTCTCCATCATGTCCCTGTCCCCAACCAGTTTGTTACACTAGAGATTTTGGTGAACTTCCCCTTGGGTGAGATCTAAGATTCTCTCTTGGTTGAGCTGAGTAACCGTGGCTCAATAGGAGAGCTATTTCAGTGTATTATCATTATTATTATTATTATCATTATTATTCAATGTACGTATTCTCATATGTATACCTTTTCTGATTTTGTTTTGCTACAATCCAGATAAATGAGTTTCTTTCTATTCACTATGTATGTTCAACATGGAACTGGTATTTGTGGCACTTATGGAAAAGAGGTCAAGCTTTGTATATAGAGCTTGGGGTCCTCCTCCTTCCCCCCAGTAATAAAACTGCAGTCAGAAGTTAGATTGAACCAGATCCTATCCCCTAGACTGGAAATATTTAAGGGAGTAGATAGGATTCTCACCCAGTTCCCCCTTCTCTCTGAGCAGAGCCAAGTGACCTCTATCCCCAACTTTCTGCTTCTCCTCCTGGTAGGAATGAAAGTCTCCCTTAGAGAAGAGTGGTGTGGCGGTGGGGAAAGAAGAGGCTGGAGATGTCTGTTCTATCTCCCTTCAAGCTGTGAAGCTGCAGACTCATACTACATGTGGGGAACAGGCCTCCCTGTACTTGTAAACAACAAATTGTTATGTTTTGCTTTCTAATCCATTTTTACTACTCACATTACTTTTATGTGAGTTCATCTCATTCATATACATAGTTATGATTGTTATATTTATTTTTCCCTACACTAAATGCTCCTGTAAAATCAATAACATTTGTCAGTTGCCTACTGTGTGCCAGCCACTGTGTTAAACACTGATAAAAAATGCAAACTAGGGGAAGCTAGGTGGTGCAGTGGATAGAGCACCTACCCAGGAGGCAGGAGGACCTGAGTTCAAATCTGGCCACAAACACTTGACACTAGCCGTGTGACTGTAGGCAAGTCACTTAATCCCAATTGCCTCAACAAAAAATAAAAATAGAATAAAAAATATGCAACCTGAAACAGTCCCTGTACTCAAGGTGCTTACATTCTACTGGGTTTGCAGGTGAATGAATACAAATGAATAAAAACTAAATGTAACATCTTCTCCAGAGATATTGTGATAGAGATTTGATGGAGTGGGAATGTCAATATAGAGGCATTACCCAAATTTCCCAAGTTTCTAAGATTTTTGAACTGGGAGGGTCTTTCTTACACTGAGTAGCCATATGGCTGAAACACAGAGAAACCCCACAGAGAGATGAAAAAGAGGAAGGACTGGGAACCACACGGATCCCCCACACTTTTTCTGCCAAGCCAATGAGTAACTGGGACACTGGATGCTTCCTCTCTGGCAGAAAACAGGGAAAGCAAGTGGGTCAGACACTCCATAGTATGGCAGAAGTGCATGAAGCCAGAGATGGCTGCCATTAGGTGGCTCAACAAGAGTGTAATGGATCAGAGAATTGACCAGGAAATAGCAGTTGTTGATGAGAAGCCCAGAGTCCACAGCTTTTCCTCTCCCCCTCTTCCCTGGAGCAGTGCCTGGAGAAAACTCTGCTCCCTTTCATCCATCCAACCATTTCCTGTATCCTTTTTGACTGCTGGAGTGAGTGAGGGAAAAGATCCTGCTCTTCCTCTGTCCCCACCCCAACTCTTCCCTTCAACCATTGGAACCAGCAAAAGGAAGCCTGCTTTTTAAATGCTTATCTGCAATTCTATGCTATTTGTAGTAGAATATAAACATTTAGGGTGATTTTGGTCAAAGCCTATTTTAGAATTGGGAAGGGAATTTACCCCCTAAAAGGAGAGCTTCTCCTTAGTTTAGGCTGAGGTGAGGGAAAACTAATGAGAGTGAGCATTTCTATGATTTTTTCCCTAAAATATCCATACACAGTATTGCTTATGAACCCAGAGAGTAAATGAGGAAGTGAGTCAGTGACACCCTGCCCTCTCTGCCCCCCCACCCCTCACTTTGCAGAGATCAGGGTCAATGGTCATGAAACACTGCATATAATGTCAGATTTTTTTTCAGTGTTTGATTAATCTTTTTTTAAAGCAGTGATTAGATTTTTATTTATTTTGAAAATAATTCTATATACATACACACATACATACATATAATATATATGTGCAATGCTACATTGCCCCTTGTGTGAAGAACTATTTCTTATAACAAAGATTTTTAAAAAGAAAGAAAAACAGGAAGAAGAGAAATTCAGCAAAACCAATCAATACATTGAAAAAAATCTGACATATTTAATGTTTTACAGCAGTGGAAGTCCTTCCCCCCCTCCCCCAATCTCTGCAAAGGAGTGGAGAAGGTATTTTCTCATGTTTCTTCTTTGGGGTCAAGGTTGTTCTTTGTGATTTTGCAAACATTTAATTTTTTTATCATATTGTGGTTATTTTTTTTCAATTACATTGTTATCCTTGTGCATATTGTTTTCTTGGCTCCAATTATTTCACTCTAAATCAGTTCATGCAGGTCTTTCCATGCTTCTCTGTATTCATCACACTCTTCATTTCTTACAGCTTGACATTTACATACTATAATTTGTTTAGCTATTCCTTATCTCATATTGATCTGTTTTGCTGATTTTTTAAAAAGAAATTCTTTGTTATAAGAGATGGTTATTTGGGAGGAAGGTGGGGAGAGATACAGCAGAAATTTAGGCAATGTTAAGGCAAGGTAACGAAAATTAATTTAAAAAAAAAAGAATCAAATACAAACTTCCCTGCGTGGCATTTAACATGTTACAGTCTGGAATCAGATGTACATGTTCCTCCCCTTTCTATGGTGTACAGTCCAGACAAATGGGACTACTTGCTAATCCATGACATTCTAGCTCAGCTCTTCATCCTGGTGTTCCTAGCCAAATAACTTGAGACAAGTCATTTTTCTGAACCTCAGTTTGCTCACCTGTATGATAAGAGCCATAATGCATTTACTACCTACCTCATTAGACTTTGGTGAAAAATCCAGGCAGGAAATGTTTATGAAGTGATTTGTAATGATAAATCCCTATTATTGTAACGGAAAGACATGGCTCCTAAACCTAAGTATAGAAGAGACACAAAAATATATGAACATACACAGAAACAAGACCATCTTTACAGAATATTCACAGGAGTACTTGATATATAGGAATGTAGGAAGGAAGTGATGCGTGATGGGATCTGGATCCCTAAAAGGAAACTTTTGCCCCTGAACTTCCCCACACATTTTTACCTAGATACTCAATAATCCTTTTAACTGTCCTTTCATTGTAGCCCTACCACTTAACTCTTTCCATTGTCTGCACCTGGCCCACCCCAGGCTACTTGCCGCTCCTTAATCCCATCCAGATCTTCCCACAGTCTTTCTGTATAAAAATATCAATCTTATCCCCATTAAATTGTACAGATTCTTAGAATCTGGCCCACTTGTACTGGTGTCACAAATACCATAGATTCGTTAGGAATCTCCCCTGCCCAACCAGTATTATAATAAAACCTCACTACTCTGACTGAAAGAAGGCTTGTGTGGTTGAACTCTTTCAAGGCATACCCACCCTGTCCTCTCACATTTTGGGGCTCCTAGCACTCTTAGACAGCATCAGAAGGAGTCCTTGGGATCATTGATGCAGTTTACTGGTCAAATTGTTCATCATTGTAACCCATTAGCCTACGTTACACTCACAAGTAAATCGTTCTGGGAGGAATTTCAAATGGGTAGTTTTAGATTGAAGAATCTAGATGGTTCTGATAAACAATGCGGCCAGAACCATCTGGAGTTTTGTCAGAAACCTAAAATTCCAGGGCTAAATGAGGGTTTTTCAGAGAACAAATCCCCAATACTAGCACACAAAGTCCTCAATAAGGGAAAAACAATATAACCTTCTTCTTTTCCCCTCTTTTCTCTTTCCCCTCTTTCTCATCTCCTTCTCCACTTTCTTCCTACCTTGCGTGTAGAAGAGTTATTAATGGAAATTTGGGAGGATATGAGATGACCTGGAAGAAGAGTAAGCATGAAGTCAGTCATTCATTGACACTTTCCTTGCATCAGATGGAAGCTGTAAGTGAAGAGGCCCACATTGCCGTAGGGCAGTGGCCTCATGAGGGGAGGAGAACACTGAGCCTGGAAAGGAGGAGACAGCCTGATGTAATTAGATTCTTCCTGACCACAAATCCTTTCCTGTGGGAAGCTATTGTCCCAAGAATATCATGCTCTGTTCCTAACAGTTAGACTAGACAATGCACCTATACACATCACCTAAAAAAATGATTTTTGGCTAGATGTTATTTTAACCTCTGGGGATCAACATTTCTCTGTCATCACAAAATTATTTGCCAAATTACCTTGAAGTTGGAGGTTTTCCATTGTTTTATTGCACACATTAATTTTTTAATGGAATTAAAAATAATTTTATAGTTTATCTTTTATAATTTACTTGCTTTACTGGACCTGCTATTTTATTGTCACAGGGAACTTCCAGTGAGGAAATCCCTCCACCAAAGAAGACCAGCAAATTCCTGACAACTTAAAGTCTTTAAGAATTCCCTGGAGTACTGAGAAGTTAACACATCTGTGTCTCTCCTCAACATTTTATCTGGAAAATGGTATTCCTTCTTAAGTTCACTTCATGCTTTTTTTCCTTACACAAATGTTCTTTTTTAATGCTCCCTTTAGCAATCAAAATGTTCATATAGGAAAGGGAAAGCACCTTCCATAGAAATTAAGAAGAAAAAAAGAGTCTGTAAGCACAAGAGACGACACAAATAGGGAATCAGCCACAGGGTAGTTAGAAAGGCTCAGAAATTCTGGGCATGTACTGAAGAGGTGGATGGCAAGATCTAGGGATCTTTAGAGCATCTGCTCCTCAGGGCAGGAATTCTAGAAGGGACCAATCCATCACCACTGGGAAGTATAATATGTGTCAGAGTCTGTCCTTGAACCCAGGTCTCTCTGGCTCAGGTCAGCTTTCTGTCTAATACATTATGCTGCCTCTCCATAATTGATGCATAATACATAAAATTATAATATATGTAGCCAACAGTTGGATTGGACCACTTTCCATGGAGCTAATGACCAGATGCTCCTTTAGCAACGGTCCAGAGCACATAGTTTTCTGTTTATGTAGCCAAAGTACACATTCTTGGCACTAAAAGAAATCTCCCTAAGCCAACTCTCCTACATGCATACATACATACATACATACATACATACATACATACACACACACATATACATATATGTGTGTATGTGTTTATATACACATATATGTATATTTACATATGCATACACATACTCTATGTATTATGCACACACACATATATACAATTGTCTCTTTTTTTGTCATTTCAGAGTAGAAAGAGCCCTCCATAGCCATTTTATCCAAACCATACCTGAAAAACAATTCCCACCATAACATACTCAACATATGGAGATCTAGCCTTTGCTTGAAGGTCTCCAATGAGGGGGAGCCCACCATATTACTTTTGTACAGCTATTATTGTTAGGAAGACTTTCCTTACTTAAAGCCTAGCTACCTTTTTCGTAAGTTTTACTCATTGTTCCCTGTTCTGTCCTGTGGAACCAAGCAGAAAGAGATCTAATTCTTTAATTGTTTTGTTGATTATCTACATTTAAGAAAGCAATAGAGAAAATTTTAGTGATTCCAATTAAAATTTTAAAACATGTCTTGTATTTTCTGGGTTCTGGTTGTTAAACATTTACCGGCACATCCCTGATCATGAGTCTGTTACTTGGGAGAGGGTTTATACTTCTTCTATTAATATATCAATTCTCCTTGCAAGTCTTTCCTCCAGAGCTCTCATTTCATTTCTAATATATATTTAAAACTCTTATTTAAACTCTTGCTTCTTTTCTTCCAGGTCTACTTAAGCTTGTGTTCAAGCCATGTTTTTCTTTGAGGTTTGGCTTGTAGATTTTATGACATTCTTTTCTTTTGGGTTTGGATCTTGGGCATTTCTGTTTCCATGACAGCTCTTTGTCATGGATGTCTTTTTTGCTTTCCTAAATCCGGGCTTTGAATTGTGGCCACAATCTTTGAACTTTTGGAAGGAATATTGGGGTCCTGTAGGATCATGGTCAGTACATTCTGGTACCCTGTTGCTTCTTTCTCTCATTATTGAGTACTATGTTCTTCAAGTGACTCAGAGGCAGCTCAGACCAGGGCACTGAAAACTTTTACTGTACCCTAAGCACTGCCCTCTTTCTCTAGGCTTTGTAGTTAGCTGGAAGGCTCTGTATGTTCAGGGCTACAAGTTTGCCCCTTGGTGTAAACTCCCTACCTCAGTTGCTCAGTTGCAGGCTCCAGACTGGCTCTATGGATGGATTTGATCCATCTCCAAATTCAGAGAGGATATAGCCACTAGCTTGCTTCTGTTCTCTGCATTAGAACTGCAACAACTCCTTGCCCTGGTACACAGTTGCAGGTCCCAGCCCTGTCCTTGTGCTGCAAAATTATGAATGAACCTTCTTGATTGGACCCTCTCCCTGGTATCCCCTCAAGCTGTCTCCCTAGGCTGAAATGAAGTGGAAAAATCACACACACAGAGAAGTTTCTCCCTGGATTTTCTAATCGCTGAGATGAAATACTATTGTGTTATAAGAAATGATGAACAAGATGGTATCAGAAAAACATGAGAAGATTTAAATGAACTGATGCAAAGTGAGTAGAAAACCAGATGATTGTATACAGTAACAATCATATTGTAATGATGATCAGCTGTGAAAGACTTAGCTACTCTGATCAATGCATTGATCCAAGACATTTCCAAAAGACTCACAATGAAAAATGCTACCCATCTCTAGAGAGATTACTGATAAACTCTGAGTGCAGATTGATTTTTTTTGCAACATGTCTAATATGGAAATATGTTTTGCATGACTTCACATGTATAATTCATAGCATACTACCTGCCTTCTCGATGGGTGGGGGAGGGGCTGGAGGCAGGGAGAAAATTGGAACTCAAAATTTAAAAAAAGAATTAAAAAAAATAAATATTTAAAAAAAGATTTCCCAATCACTACTTGGTTTGGTGTTCTTTCTAGACCTTGAAATAGCTATAGGAGAGATCTTGGCAGTGCAGCTTCTTTCTGCTCTGCCATCTTTGTTGATCTCCTCAGGGCCTTATGCCCCAAGGTAGCAATCTCTCACTACTAAGGTCTCCCTCCCCAGTCTCTACTCAAATAATTATGTAATAAATTGGAATACAGTTGAATGAGCTAAAATCTACCCAATTTTATTATCTATACTAAGAGAGCCTACTTCATGAAAACTAATGCCATTTAATATACATAAGGACATCAGCACCCAACTAGTAGGAGTGTGAATGTCATAAGCCAGTCATATGACAGTCACACTAACTCTAGAGTAAGCGAGACCTTATCTCTGATGCTTACTACCAGTGTGACACTGGGCAAGTAAGATAAACTCCCTGAGTCTCAGTTTATTCATCTATAAAATGAGAGAATTAGCCTACAGGGTCTCTGAGGTGTCTTTCTGCTCTAGATCCATGACCCTTTGTAAATAATCAATTAGAAAATTTAAAAGGGCATTAAAAGCCTCCCAACTTCCCCCAAGCATCTTGGAATAATTGTTCTTGTCTTTTTTTTTTCTTTTTCCAGCTCACTAAGTTCATCTCTGAAAGCCCCAGTGTCTTCTATACCAGTAGCAGACGTGATGCAAAGGTTTTTTGTGGGTGGCTCTGCTCAAATCACATCTGGATTAACCAGAAACCTCCTCTCTTCCTCTGGCAGCCCAAAGCACAGACATTTCTCCTAGCTGGATCCCAAAGCAGTCTGTATTCCCTGACTTGTTCTAATCTCCTTTCATTCCTGGTCCAGGCTTACAGATACTTAAGTGCTTACTGTATACAAATTGACTGTTCCCTTGCCCTGGCTCTTAAAGCAGGATTTCCCCTTCTGATCCTTAGACTGTACAGTGGTCCTACTGTAGTCCTGTGACTGTTGGTGCAGCACGGCCCTTCCAGGGCTGTTTCTGCTGTCTTATCATCCCTTTTTCTCTAACGTTCCCTCCTGTCTGACTAGTTTCCTGGGCTTCCCTTTTGTCTCTTACTTACTGGAATCCAGAACCATTTGGTCTCTCTTCAAAAGTAATTTTTTTGTTATTTTTCACTCAGAATTATAGAACATTAGAGCTAGAAGGGATCTTGGGAAATGGCTTGTCTGATTTCTGCCTTTTACGGGTGGGGAAAAGGAGATTCAGAGTGACCAGAGGTCACACAGGCAGTAAGGACCTACTGATTTCAAGTTCAGTAATCAGTATCTTCTAATGACATTTTGCCTCACTTTGTAAGATGTGTTGGTATCTATCCACTTATCTACCACTTCTGTTCCTACTAGGCTGGAGTCAGAAGACTGGGGTTCAAATTTTGCCTCTGGCCCTTACTAACTTTGGACAAGCAATATAACCTCAGTTGCCTTGTCTATAAAATGAGGGGTGTTGGACTGGGGGGCCTCTGAGGCCCCTTCCAGCTCTAGAGCTATGGTCCTCTTTTAATCCCCTTCTACACCAAGCCCTGAAGTGAAGTAAATTCTCTATCAGCTCCCAACAGGTAGCCATCTACCTGACTTGTGACATATAAACAACATGAGAACAGATCCACTAAATATCAGAATGCTGCTGTGCTTTCTGACCTGGTTTCATCCTGCCTACTAATATTTATTAGCTGAGTGACCCTGGACAAGTCATTTTACATCTTGGAGCCTCAGTCTCCTTTTTTTTTTTTTACAAAATGGAGATAATAACACCTGTCTTCCCTTTAGATACTATTACTTGCCTTATGGGACTGTTGTGAAGATCAAATGAGATAATGCTTTTAGATAATTTTGAAAATTTTTAAATGGCATATAAAAGTAAACTGCTGCTGCTGTTTTTGTCCAAATGGCTACAATGTTAGGTTCTTCCACAAAGTCTTCAGCTTATATCAGCTGATCTTAGTCTTAGCATTAAAAAAAAAAATCATTATCACTTCCAGATGATGCCCTCCCCCTCAGTCTTTCTTTGAAAGAAAGGAGTGTAAATGAGCAAAACAAGACAACACATTGTCAGTATCTGAGAACGCATGCTTTATTCTGTATCTATGGCACACCCATTTTCTGCCAAGGGATGCTTGCTTCACTGACAGTCTTCTGAACTCAAGATTGGTTACTGTGTCCATTAGAGAACTTATGTCTTTCAATATTGTTTTCCTTCACATTATAGTCATTGTATAAAGTTCTTCTCCCTTCTATCGACATCAATTCATACAGGACTTCCAAAGTTTTTTTGTGTTTTTTACATAATTTCTTATCATTTGTTATTGAGTTGTTTTTTTCAGTCATGTCCGACTCTTTGTGATCCCATTGGGGGTTTTCTTGGCAAACATTCTGGAGTGATTTGCCATTTCCTTCTCCAGTCCATTTTACAGATGAGGAAACTGAGGCAAACAGAATTAAGGGATTTGCCCAGGGTCACACCACTAGTAAGTGTCTGAGGTCAGGTTTGAACTCACAAAGAGGAGTCTTCCTGACTCCAGGACAGGTGCTTTGTGCACTGTGCCACCTAATTCCATAATATTCCCTTACATTCATTAAGTTTATTTAGCCACCCCCAATCGATTGTTACGCACAGTTTGTTTCCACTTCTTTGCTTTCACAAAAAGTGTTGACATAAATATTTTGGTGCCTAATCTTTTCACCTCCTTGGGATACATGCTGAGTGTGTCTGTTTTTATTCAATCGATTACCTGCCCCACTCAGTATCTTCTGCAAATATACAAATGCAGATATATATATATATACACACATATATGCACACACACAATCGCACATATGTGCACATACATATATACATACATATATGCACACACACGTGCATCTTTCTCCCCATCTGTCTGTGGAGTTCTTCACTTGTTCCTTGGTGTGGCAAAGAGGTATTAAGTATTGCTTATGTCACACAATGGGTTACCCTAATCTTCTCTTTTTCATAAACCAACTTTCAGAGCTATAGTTCACTGAGGGCAGTGCTATGAGGTTGCACATTCCTCCTCTGATCTTTATGGCATTTGGATATATTTTCCATCAGCATAAGATCTCACGCATTCATGCAGGTTGATGCAGTGATGAGAGAAGTCAAAGGGGAGAGTTGCCACAGGAAGGGAGTGGTTGAGCTGGTCTGAGAACATCCAATGCCTGACCTATTTGTTAGTTGCCACGTGGCCTTCCTTTTCGTGCCTGTCCCATCCTTTTTGCTTGTCAGCACTCTCTATGGACTGATCTCGTGGCTGGCTTTGGAGTTGGGCTCTGCTTTTGGCTGGTAATTTGTGCCTGCTTTCTTTTCACCCTCACTAGAAAATGAGTCTCTCCTAATCCTCCCCCAACCCTCCCATCTCCTGATGGCTTCCATCCCTCCTCCCCACTACAGTCCTAGTACTTTAATTCTCTCATTAGCTGCTTGGCTTTGGACTATTCCCCAAAGCAAATTTTTACTCAGATATTTTCCATCTGAAATTCCTGTTTGGAAAAGAAAGCATCTCACAATGGAGAATCTTTAGTGGGGTAAGATAGAGTGAGGGTATTATTGGAAAAGACAAGTTTGTGTCTCCAAATCACTTTCAAACACTACAAAAAAATCCCTTCATCTCTTGGGTTCCTTTCCAACAGGCAGCAGGCCCAGTGCAAATTTGATTATGACCAAGGAGATTGGTGCCAAGCTGGAGGCCAGAGAAGGACTAGAATATGGACAGGTGTTGGTGGTTGGCCCTGAATACAATTCAGTTTTTTCATATCTCCTGCTAATTTACAGCTGACATGAGAACCAGAAGGGACTGCTAATTCACTGGAAGGCAAAATCAAGATATACAAAGGTCTCAATAGAAAAAAAATGATGAGTTAGATTTAACAGAGTGAAAGTTAATAAGATTAAATGTAAAATCTTATTCTTAGGTCCAAAAAATCAACTGAATGAATACTGGTTGGGGAAGACATGATTTGACAAAATGTCATTTGAAATGAACTCCTAGGGAATAGGAGTTTTGCCTTTCCTGGTATCCCTAGAACTTAGCACAAGGTCTGGCACATAATAACAGTTTAATAATTGGTTGTTGACTTGATTCATAGTGGACAGAAAGCTCATTATGAATTGAAAATGTGATGCAGAAAAAAAATTTTAAATGTAATCTCAGGCTACATTAGTAAAAGTATATGATAGGAGCTAGAAAAAAAGGAGTTGATAACTCCTTTTGTTTTCTGCCCAAGGTCAGATCAAATCCAGAGTGTTGTTTTCAGTTTTCAATGCCACCTTTTAAGAGAGACATTGCCAGGTTGGATTGTATCCAGGTGAGGACTGTGTCCAAGAATAATGATGAGGGGATTTGAAACCATATTGAAGGACCTGGGAAAGTTTAGACTAGAGAAGAAAGCAAATGGGCTGGGGGTGGGGGTGGGAACAACATAATAAAATTCTTAAGATAATTGGAGATCTACCATGTAGAAGAGTGATACGGTTTATTCTACATAGCCTAGAAAGGTTGACCTAGGACCAGTAAGTTAAGGGTAGATTTTGTTTCAGTATAAGGAAGACCTTCCCAACGATTAGACTTCTGAATATAGTCTAGGCCATTTTATGAGGTAGTGAGATCTCCATCATTGAAAGTGTTTCAAAAGAGACTGAATGACTACTTTTTGGAGGGGATTCACACATTGGGTAGAAGTTGGACTATAGGACTTATAAGGCCGTAAGATCCTACCATTTTCTGAGTTTAGGCCTTGGGGCTACTTCCAGGCTGGACTATGGCTAAGGTCATTCTATGTGTCAGAAATCTAACACCCCAAGCTCTTGGGGGATGAAAATGTGCTTGCTACATAATATGTACCGGATGTTGAATGAACCTCTCTGACAAACTATCTATCCCAGTGGAGTTCGGCTCAGGATTTCCAGCTTGACCAATTCACCCCAATTGAGCCAGTCCCCCTCACTTTTCCCCACACCCATACTTCTGTGCCCAGAAGCTCTAGAGAAAAATAGCATCTACCATCCCAAGCATGCTCTTCCTTCCACTTGGATTTGGGTGGGGCTTTCCATTCCCATGGCTCTCCCAAGCTGAATTCAGGGAAGGCAAAACCTCCACATACTGTGGCCAGAGGACAGAGCTGTCTTTGCTGGCAGCATGTGCAACCTTTGCCTTCAGGGAAGAGGAAGGGTCATGGTTTGGCAGCAGTGGACAATAAGAGGAGGAATCCTAAAGCAACTGATACATACCAAGTTGCTCCCAAATAATATCCTATCCTGGAACAGAGATCTCACCCAACTGGCTCAGATCTCCATTGCAGTCACTCTTTAATTCCCTTCGCTAGACAAGGAACACAGGTGCATATAATCCTTTTTTTTTTTCTGTTGGCTCCCAGGGAAGGGAAGGACTCTTAGAAGAACGGCCTGAGGATCCAGAAACCCCCAGTGTTATCTCCTCTCCTTCAGAGTTCCCTGAAAAACAAAGGTGAGCAAATAGCTTCACCAGGCTGTTGTGAGCAGATAGTGGGTAGGTATCTCTGGTGATTTTCTGGCTTTGAGAATGAAAGGCATTTATTAGGGCTTGCAGTGTGCCAGGAATGGTACTAAGGTCTTGGGGTACCAGTGCAAAAACAAGACAGCCCCTACCCTTCAGAAGCTTATGTTCTAATGGGGAAGTTGACCTCCCAACATAAAGGAGCGGTGGTCAGAAAGGGCTGTCAAGGAGGCCACAGAAGTGGTGAATGGAGTCATAGGGAGATTAATTGATGCTTCCTTTCCAGGAATGGCAGTGCTGATTTGATTACTGTTCCAATAGCTAAAGGTGGAGAGTGGTGAGGTGGAACAGGGTTGGGGCGGGGGTGGAGAGAAAGGGCACAAAGGTTGAAGCCTAGCAAGGAGTTGCTATGGGATCAGTGGGAACAGGGGTAAGGGTGTGTGTCTTGGGCCAGATAGAGTGAATTCTTACCAATCAGGAGACCGGAACCCAGGGGCAGGAGCTGGAAGAAGGCAAGAGAGGAAGGCTGGAGTGCAGGTACATGGCATGAAGATGTCCAGGGAATATAGAAATATCACCATTAATCTTTCTCTAGAACTGACTATGGCCAAGACATAGGTTGATCAAAGGATGTACATAATCACTTAAACGCTCTCTTTACATGGTTTTAGTGGATTTAGTGGATTTTGGAATTCATCAATTGGTCATACAGACAATAGACACCATATCTCTTAGTGGCTGGTTTGGCTCATCAGATGAGCTACTGTGGTACAAACTATAAGGGTCCTGAGGGTTTTCTTGGGTCTGAATCCTTTCTATATGTTCAATGTATACACAATTTTTTTTCCTATGTTGAATGCTCTTGTTGGCCTGAGTGTTTATAGGGTAGCTGAGGCCTTTTTGGGAAAGAATGTGCAGCCTTTGCCTTCAGAGGAGGGGAAGGGTCATGATCTGGCAGCAAAAGGGAATGAGAGGAGGAATTCTAAAGCAATTAACACAAACCAAATTGCTCCCAAATACTATCCCATGCTGGAACAGAAATATCTAATGAAACAGGGACTGAGTCCCCAGGTTTCCCAGAGAGATTGTTAAAACAACTCCGACTCTAGGTAAGGGCATGAACCAGGTGTAAGAAGCACCTCCAAAATTATATCCAGGTCCTCATATCAAGAAAGTTGTGCAAGTAACAAGTATTCATGTTCCCCCCCAGCAAAGGCTGTAGTCCTTAAGAAACAGGTTACATATGGGAAAACATATGCATTAGCTGTATGTGCTATTTACCCCTGGAGAATCTGAAGCCAGGTACTATCACTGAAGGATAGATCTCAGAGCTAAAACAGACTTTAAGAGATCCTTTGATCCTTCAAATTTGTTAGATCCCCATTTTTCAGATTAGGCAACTGAAATGAGAGGTTAAATTACTTAGCTAAGGTATCCATTAAGTGGTAGACGTAGTAGACTCCTAGCTGTCCTGCCCACTAAGTGAACTGTTCCTTTTACTATGATACTGTATGGCTTCCCTTTTTTCTTGCAGGATTATTATTGTCAGTATATATATACATATACACACATACATACATATGTATACACACACATATGTGATCTACATTTAGGGTGAAGGTACATATAGGATGTTCACTCCTTCATTCCTCTCTGGGTCCCACCCCTGACTTGCCATACTTCTTTCTCTACCATGTCCCAATAGACATCCCTTCCCCCTAGAAGCTGCCTTTACCATCATGTTCATGGAGTCAAGTATGGAAGTCTTATGGTTAGATGTTTGCTTAAGGAAAATTTGGTAGCAAGGTGCAAGATGTCTTGGAATGGGGAAAGACTTGAAGCAGACCAATTAGGAGACTACTGCAAAAATCTAGGTGAGAGGTGATGAGGGACTATACTAAGCTGGTAACTGAGTGGAGAGGATAATATAAATGGGAAAGACATTGTGAAAGCAGGAATACCAAGATTTGGTTACTGATTGGCTTTGTGGGGGCTAGACATAGAGTGGAGAGTCCTGGGTGATGCTAAGGTTATGAACTTGGGAGATGGGAAGAATGGTGGTGCCTTTAACAGAAATAGGGAAATGTGGAAGAAAGGAGGATTTAGGGGGAAAGATAATGAGTTCAGTTTTGACAGACTGAGGCTGGAGAAGTACATTTGGGAGTCACCTATATAAAGCTGAATATTTTCTGTATTCAATCAGTGGCCAAATCTAGTCCATTCTGCCTCCAAAGTTATACAATCGTTCGTTCCTTTCCACTCTGATTGCTACTATTCTGATACATACCCTCATTATGTCTCATTTCTTACACTTTCCTAATGAGTGTTCTGAACTCCAGTCTCTTCCTGTTCCTATTTAATCATCATCATCATTGTTGTTGTTATTATTGAGATGTTTCATTCGTGTCCAACTCTTCATGATCCCATTTGGGGTTTTCTTGGGATATTGGTGTGGTTTGCCATTTCCTTCTCCACCTCATTTTTCAGATGAGAAACAGAGGCAAACTGGATTAGGTGACTTGCCCAGGGTCACATAGCTAGTAAGTATCTGAGGCTGGATTTGAATTCGGGTCTTCCTGACTCCAGGTCCAGTGCTCTATCCACTGTGCCACTTTGCTGCCAATTATTATTATTGCTAGCACTTGTACACTATGCTGAACGCTTTACAAATCTCATCTCATCTGATCCTTGCAACAATCCTGGGAGCTAAGTCCTATTATTATCATCACTATTTTACTGTTGAAGAAACTGAGGCAGACAGATTAAGTGACTTGTCCAAGATCAACTGCTAGTAAGCATCAGAAATCAGATTTGAAAATAAGTGTTCCTAGCTTTAGGTCCAGCACTCTATCACTGTGCTCACCCATCCTATAGGCTACAGGTTCCTTGCAAATGCAAGGTGATATTAACCACTCTGATAAATAATCTGCAACCAGGAAACCACAGTGAAGTCCGCCAGCTCAAAGACCCTCTCTCCACTTCCTGACTCCCCACACCTAACCTCAACCAGATCTGCTAAATAGAGAAATATTAAGTCATTGGGACTAAACGGAATAACTACTCCCACTTGCCTGCGTAATTCTTCTGTCAGTTTGAACACATTTAGAAGCCTTTTTATCATTCGTTTGGCTCTTAGCCACCACATAGGAAATATAAGAAACTGTAGGTTTGATACCTGACCAATACTAGCTCTCTACTTATAAACACAAGGTGGACGGTCTTACAGAAAAAAAAAGTTTTATTAAAAGAAAAAGGGAAACGAAAGAGATACTCGAATGATACAAATTGTACCTCTGTTCTACCTTACTATGCATGTAAGCACTAAGGACTATTGTTCATTGCTGTCACGAACATTAGTGGTCCCTACAACCCCTTCTAAACTAGAGCAAGAGGGCTTGGGTTCATGGACAGATTTCAGGGGACCTGTGAACTTAGATTGGAAAAATAAAATATTTACCCTCTACTGAAATCTTTTATTTCCTTCCATTGGCAACAAATATTTATTCTGCAAAGGTGACCATAGGCTTCATTAGACTGTCAAAGGGGTGCATGACACACGAGTTAAGAATCTCTCACCTAGAGGAACAAGCAGGTGAGGATCCTTTGAGGAATTCTTTGCCTCAGAAGTCCTCGTTCCTGGCTGGGGCTACTTTCACACACTCCCCACCCCCACCCCCACCCCCACCCCCATCCATTCACATAACACATGCCAGATCTCTTCCTTCTTATTCCCTTTCCCTTTAACCTAGGCTTTCTCTCCTCTGTCATCTCGCACCATTTTTCTCTCTCTCAGGCTTAGCTCCCATAGTCTTAAACCAAGGACTGGGCCTGGAGAATAGAAGGTGCCTGGTGGCCTGCGAAGAGGCCTGGAGGAATAAAAAAGAAGTCCTTCTATCATTGAGAAAGGTACTTGGGGTAAGGAGGGGGCATTATGAAGGCAGTAAGGGTGTAAGGGTGTGGGAATGGATGTTTCCTCTTAGAGAGCCTTACAGATAAACTTTACCTCCTTTATAAGGGAGAATGGGTCTTGGGCTACTTTTGCAAGCCTGACCCTTCTAAAAGGGTGATCAGTTTTAGAGAGCAAGTCCATTAAAGGCAATTTTTGTGTCTGGCTCTCAACCAATTTTGGTTACCTTAAAAAGCCAATATACTTTATACCTAGGGAATAGCCTAGGGGTTGTGTGGGGGTTTAAAAAATGTATGCAAAGTTTTGTTCTCAGATATCAGTGGTTCCAACAAAAACAATTTAAAATGCTGCTGGGTCCTGGTTTCAGGGACTGAGTACTAACTAGCAGCAGCCTTCCAAATATCCACTTGCCTTGGCCAAGATACCCTGAGGGAGAGAGCCCTGTCTAATTTATCTTTGAATCTCCCCTAGCATAGACACCTTACTTAGAGTGGGTTCTTGACAAAAGATGATTATTAACCCATACCCCAGGCACATCCTGCAGAGTTGGAACTAGGAGACTTGAGTTGAGTTCTTGCCCTTCCACTTACTAATTCTGTGATTGTGTTCAGGTCACTTAAGTTGTCCAGTGATGCTAACATCCTATCTGCTCCTGCACATTTTCACTGGATTACCTTCATGCCTGAGGCGCTCTCGCTCTCTCTTGCTCTCTCTCTCTCTCTCTCTCTCTCTCTCTCTCTCTCTCTCTCTCTCTCTCTCTCTCTCTCTGTATTTCCTGGCTTCCTTCAAATTCCACCTAAAACTCTACCTTTTACAAGAGGCCTTTCCCAATCTCCATAATGCTAGTGGCTTTCTTCTGTTAATTATCTTCAATTTATTCTGTCTACATCTTGTTAGAGGTAGCCAGGTGGCATAGTAGATAGAGCATTGGGCCTGGAGTCAGGAAGACCTGAGTTCAAATGTGAACAGTGCCTGATAGTAGATGCTATATGAATGTTTTTCCCCTTCCCCATTCCCTTGCTTGTAAATAGTTGTCTATATGTTCTCTCTCCACCCCCACCCCCCCATTAAACCTCCTTGAGAGCAGGGATTGCTTTTTGCCTTTTTGTGTGTGCTTTGGCACAGTACCTGATATATGGTAGGTGCTTAATAAATGCTAACTGACTGTCAGATAGTAGAGCAATTCAGAGGGTATTAGGAAAGTCCAGGTGAAAGGTGATGAGTGTTGTGGCAAAATGGGTATGATGAGATGCGAAAGGTGTGATATGAGAGGGTAAGGAAATGATGAGTCAAGGATGACTCTGTAGGAGCTCATGGCTGATGGCCACCATTTTCTCAGTAAAATAGGCAAAGTCTTCTGCTGAGAATGTGAGTAGGGGGAGAGGGATATGTATTGGAGTAGAGAGGCTTGACAAGAGAAAAGAATGTTCAGAATAATGGTTAAATGGAGGAGTGGCAGCCTAGAGTAGTTGATGGAAAGATTGTAGCCTTCATAAAGCCTTCATAAAGAGCTGGTCTCAGATTGATCTAGGGTTCAAATCTCGTTTCTGACACATACTGGCTGGCTGATTGGGAAAATCACTTGACCTCTTACTACTCCAGGTAGTTCTCTAAGATTATCTGTGCAGAGTCATTGCCAATTTGTCTTGATAGTGGAAATCTCCACACAGGAGTTACCTACACCATTGAAATCACAAAAGGATTTCCAGTGGACCCACTGGGTACAACTGTGTGACTTCCTGCTTTGGTATTCAGAAATCCAAGAGTACAAGTAGAGAAGGTGGATAGTGGAGGTCACTTGGGGTTACACAGGATTGCAATTTAGAATGACAGTAGGAAAGAGGGCAGGGAACTTAAGGGTATAGTTGAACTGATCAACCAGAGTCAAAAAGAGAAGAAAGTAAGGCTAGACAGCAAGGGTTATGTGCTGGGAGAGAATAAGGAGGAATGGGGGGACTAACGATCATGGCAAGGATGAATGCAAGGAGCTCATGAGAGGCAAATTTGGGGGTTCAGCATCATAGAGGTAGGATGTAATGGTTAGATTTCAGGGATTACCAAAACTGTGGGTGAATGAAATGTCATGAGGGTCAAGGGAGTTGAATCTCAGAGGAGGAGAGGTTACTGTGTATAGTGATTGAACTACTAAGATCTAGGATAATGGGAAGTTTGTTAATGATGGGGATGGTCTTGAGAGGGTGCAATTGAAGGTGAAGAGAAGGATAAGAACTGGAAAGGAAGACTGAGGACAATGGTGACACAGGAGTTGGGAGTAATAGCAGGGGAAGGATGTTTTCATCCCATCAAATTGACACTGAATGACAGAGTTTAGGGCAAGGAGCAGGTGGGTGTGTGTTAGTTATAGGAATAGTGAAATACTAGTTGACCAGGACTCCCACCTCCCAAGGTTCTATGATGATGGAGGGTAGTGTGGGTCTATCGTGTCTCCAAATACCAGGGAAGAAGGTATTGTGCCAGTAGGGAAATCAGTTCAGGTATCTGGATGGGTAAGGTCCTAGGTAAGGGAGAAAAATAAAGTGGAGCCAGATTATGGAAAGTTTTGAATGCCAAACTAAGGCATTTAGACTTTGTTGGGTAGATATTGAAGCATAATTTTCTATGGAGAAGTGTTCAGATAAGAGTGCAGAAACACAGCTACAGGAAAAAGCAAAAGGGAGCGAGACGAGTACTGAATTTGTATTCAGCAGGTCTAGGAGCCACTTCCAAGCCTACCACTTACTCTGAGGGTGTAGAGACTTGGGCCACCTATTTAGCCTCTTTGGAATCATTCCACTACCACTGACTTCCATAACTATGAGATGGGGAGGAAGGAGTGGCTGAATTTAGCTGGCAATAGAAGGGTCAAGAGGGAATGAGATATGTTACTTGGACCTTAAACTTGAATTGCAGGGCTCAAAGTCAACAATGAGGGGACAAAAGAGGCAAGATAGCTAGTAAACAGGGAGAGTATAGGCCTTCCTTTGTCTACACTCATTCTGTAGGAAGATGATTTAGTCATAGCAGTTGGAAATCCCTGCCAGAGATAGCATACTGACTGGAAAAGTATTGACCATTCAAAGTTCCAGTCTGCTCCAGATTTTGAGTCCATTCCCTAAGCTTCGAGTCCTGGGCATGGGGGTGAGGGAGGACGGGAGGGCAAATTCCTAGATATCCAGGAAGAAGAAGTCAATAGCATCAAATGTAGAGAGGGCAGGTAAATTACTGGAGGAAAAAGTATGACAACAAAGTCTAGGAGTCCAGGAGAAAGGCACCACAGATGTAGGAGTAAGACTGTAGGGTTGGGGCTGGGGAAGTGAGAAGAGAAAGAAAATCAAAGCTTGCTATCGAGTCCCTTTACCAGCCTTAGAAAAGCCAGAGGAAAGTAAGGAGTCTACATGTTAAAGTGGATGTGAACTCAACCATCCCATTCATATGATTATTAAGACCTGAACCAGAAGACTTCAGGGACACAGGCAATTTTGTGGGGAGTTTTGTTTAAATTGCACTGCTGCTGATTAAGGTAGCAGTTTCAGAAGTAAAGGATTTCCCAAATGAACCATTATTTAAAAGAAAAAAAGATTTATGAGAATGGGATCTGGATTTTCCGAACCATAGTTTCAGACATAGGAATGAACACGCAGGATGGAGTGAACCTAATGAGGGCCAGGAAAAATGCATTTGCCTAGAGATTTGAAAATCTGAACAAGAGGGTTTTAAATAGAAAGTGTCAAGGAAGGGAGAACAATTTCCAAGTTGGATACCATAGAGGGAAACTCAGTAGATGTAGAGTGAAGTAATAATTCATAGCAGACAATATCAAAGATGAGGGCAATAAGAAAATCTGTAATCTCATACAAGTATATAAATTCACATACAAAGTATGGATAACAAAGTACAATAGAGATATTAAGGCAAAGAGGTAAATTAGACCTCACAAATACCATTGACTGTCCAATGTGACATGCCTGGAATATAACTATAGAAGAGTATCTTTTATTCAAAAGTCACAAATACCATTGACTGTCCAATGTGACATGCCTGGAATATAACTATAGAAGAGTATCTTTTATTCAAAAGTATCAGGTTTAATAAAAGGAATAGTGGGATAGCATTATAGATTAGGAATTATACTCAATCAGTCAATAAGAATTTAAGTGCCTCCTACATGTCCATCATTGTTAGAATCTGGTGATGCAAAGACAATAGTACGATGTGAGTTTTCATGGGAGGAAATCCTTGATGGTTGCTGTTCTTCGTGCCTGAAGAGAACCAAAATGACATCCCTATGTTGGGGTCAACATACAGTGTGTCCAAGTTGATCAGATCAATATGAGCTTGGAAGGTTCTGCCACAGGTTGGGCACAAATAGTTCATATTAACGTTTGGAATGGAGATGTCTCTAAATTTGCATATCTTTTGTTTCTTTGGAGCTACTGCAATTCTGCTTTGCTCAGGCAGCACAGCGCCTTCTTTGATGCAGATGTGCCATGGGGGGCGATCCTGTGCCAGCCTCTCCCTTGTCTTACAATCAATTCCAAAGTTCTTCAGAGAGACCTTGGAAGTGTTCTTGTATTGATTCTTCTGTCTTCCATGTGAGCTCTTGCCTTGTGGGAGTTCTATATGCAATAATCTTTTAGGCAAATGCATGTTTGGCATTCTAAAAACGTGGCCAGGGGCAGCTAGGTGGCGCAGTGGATAGAGCACCAGCCCTGAAGTCAGGAGGACCTGAGTTCAAATCCGGCCTCAGACCAAACACTTGACACTTACTAGCTGTGTGACCCTGGGCAAGTCACTGAACCCCAATTGACTTTAAAAATAATAATAATAATAAAAAAAAAAACCGTGGCCAGCCCATTGGAGTTATGCTCTCTGCAGTAGGATTTGGTAGTTTGGCAGGAGAAAGGATCTCAGTGTCCTGTACTTTATCTTGCCAGGTGATCTTCCTAAGACAATTCAAATAGAAGTAATTCAATATCCTGGCATGGTGCTGGTTTACAGTTCAGGTTTCATAGGGATACAACATATGAGGTCAGCACAACAGCTCTGTAGACCTTCAGTTTGAGTAGGCAGCCTAATACCTCTTTTCTCTCATACTTTGGAGGCTCCCAAACACTAAGCTGACTCTGGCAATGCATGTGTCAACTTCATCATCTATGCGTACATCTCTGGAAAGTCTACTGCCAAGGTAAGTGAACTTATCCACAGTAATCAAAATTTCTGCATTTGCTATAACCTATGGTTCCACATATGAATGGTGTGGTGCTGGCTGGTGAAGAACCTCTATTTTCTTGGCATTAATTATCAGGCTGAAATTAACACAAGCAGCAAAGCATCCGTCTACACTCTGTTGCATCTCAGCCCTGGAGGCTGCTTTGAGAGCACAATCATTTGTACTCCAGTTGTGCACCAGCTCTCCCTCCACTTTAGCCTTTTCAAGTTAAATAATTTACCGTAGGTGTGGTAGCTAACCTTGATGCTGTTTTTATCCTCCTTGAAGGTGTCTGATAACATCACTGAAAACATCATGCTAAAAAGCATAGGAGCAAACAAACAGCCCTGCTTCACTCCATTGGTGACTGGGAAAGTGAGAACATTGTGCATTATCCACAACTGGTGCAAGCATCATGCCATCATGGAACTGGTATACAATATTAATGAATTTCTCTGGGCAACTAAATTTTGCCATGATCTTCCACAAGCCCTCATGACTAACAGTATCAAAGGCCTGGGTCAGATTGATAAGTATTGTGTTCTGTTATATTCTGCTCCTGGCATTTCTCCTAGAGTTGCTGAGCAGCAAATACCATACTGAACATTCCTTGGTCCTTTCTGAAGCCACTAGCTGTCAGGTAGATAATCATCTTCCAGGTGAGGCATCAGCCTATTAAAGAGGACTCTGGCAAGAACCTTGCTGGCAATGACTAAGAGAGAGACACCCCCACCCCATGATTGTTGCAGGACAACCTATTTCCTTTTCCTTTATCGAGATGGCCAATGGAGGTATTCTTGAACTCCTAGGGGATAAGCTCCCCTTCCCATATAATTTGGAAGATTTCAATCAGCTTTTGTAAGAGCAATGGACTCCCTGCCTTGTAAATCTCTGCTGGAATAGAATCAGCACCATGTGCTTTGCCACACAAGGAGAGCCTAATGGCATTCAAAGATCTCTTGTTCAGTTGGAAGTTCAGCCAGAGAACTTACTTCAATCTGAGGTATACGGTCGATGGCTTCAGGATTGGTTGATGATAGTCTGTTGAGAACATTACGGAAGTATTCAGCCCATGTCTCCAGGATCATGTCCTTGGCATTAATCAATGTGGCTCCATCAGTGCGGAGAAGCTGAGATGCACTGTAGGTCGTTGGCCCATCAATAGCCTTCAGGGCATCATAAAAGCACTTTGGATTGTTATCATCAGCATAAAACTAAATTTCATCTTTCTTCTTACTGAGCCAAGAATCCTGCATCTCTCTAAGCTTTGCTTGCACTTTATTTTTGATGGAGCTAAACTCTGCCTTCTTAGAGACAGATGAACTATCTTGCTGTTAAACCCACTGGAATTCTCATTTTTCATTTGGTAACTTCTGAATTTCCAAAGATACAAACACAACAGTACCATGTGAGTTTTCATGAGAGGAAATGTATGAAGGTCGAGGATCACAGGAGAGAGAAATAGAAGCTATATTGGGGTGGAAATACACAACAGACCACTGAACAAGGTAGAAATGAAGGATAAAGAACTAGGTCACAAATGCACAATGAAACATTTGTGACCTCTCTCTTTATCCTCCATTTCTACCCATTTCTAGCAATGGGGCACTTCAACTCTTTAGATATTTGTTGAAATCACACTGGTTTTTTAGCTAGATTCAAATAGGTAAATCAAAGTCTAGCCTTTGTAATTCTGACATTCAAGTTCATACGGTTTACCTATTTAGCAGCAATGTTAAGAGAGCTTTTTCTTTCTCTATATATCTGGCAGGATTGATGGAAGATGTGATTATTATCAGTTTACATTTGAATGCATCAACTCATACAGGAAGGAACAGTTTAATAATCCTGGTTTGATCTAAATCTCCCCAGAGAAGAGTACTTTAAAAATAAAAGGAAATGGGGTCCCTTCCCAACTTCTGCCCAATAGTCTACAACTTCCATTATAGCTGTAAAAAATACATCAAAGTGGGGTAAGGGGAGAGGAGAGAAAAGGGAGGGAGAAGAAAGAGGAGTGGGAATTGTGGGAGCATTGCATCTTCTCTGCCTGAAGCCATACCTTGCTGGCTAACATCAGTTCCTGAGGGCTTCAGAAGGCCACGCTCTGGTCAAGTGGTTATGACTGGCATCAGCCCCAAGAGAAGAACAAGGAAAAAGGTGAATTGCTTTATCATTTTGATAAACTGAATCTAAAGAGGAAATTTCTTTCTCAGGGAAAAACAAAGAATACACTTCACTGAAACAACACACTTGAAGGTCTAAGAGCTGAAGAGCCAAGATTCTCTGCATAGAATGGATATTAAGCAGGAAAAAAAAAATCATCCACTTACCTGCTATGATTCACCCCTACTGAAAAAGGTTTCCTTCCTGACGTTCCAAGCAGAAAATAAAACTGACACTCATTTTTAAAGATCACAATTCATTTCAGACCAAGAATCCATAAAAAGCCTGTGCCCTTGTATGAGGTCAATGTCCTTGCTTGCAGAAAGAAACATTCTGAATTCATTAAAAGTAAGTTGGAAAGACAGAATTTGTAGAAATGGCCATGTTTTGCCAAATACATGTCAGTTGTCAAGTTTACATGACATTGTCGTAAGGCACTCAGGCTTCTATAGACATGTGTGAATAGGCCAAAAATTTTATTTGTGATCCAACGTTGTAAAGTAAGCCAAGTCACCTTATACACACTGAAATCTGCAAAGCAAAAAATTCACAGCTGACTCCTGGCTCTAAACCCAGGAGAAGACTGGAGAACCTTTATTTTGTCACATATGGGGCTTACCAAGTCCAAAGTACCAAGCCAAATGAAGGTAACTGGTTTATTTGATTACCCTTATTACAAATACATTTTCTTAAACTGCAAGATGTAACAACACTGTCTTCAGTCATACATGGGTGCATAATCCACCAAACAGCAGTACATCTGCTAAACATTTAAAAATAACATCCCCAAATATCAATTCAAGTTCAAGAACAAGTAAGAAACTAAACTTTTTTTAAAAAAAAAGTATGCTTAAGACCTACAAGTAAAACCAAAAATGAAAAAATGACTCCAAATTAAATTTCAAGCCATTTAAAGGTATCATGCTTGTTGAAGTGAATCGAATGACAAATCTGACTCACATTTAAAATGTTCTACTGTGATTTTGAAATCCCTGACAGACCCTAGTTAACTAGTCTCATGTAAAGTTATAGCAAATGCTAAATGAATCTCTCTCCTACCTAACTTGGCTCATCTTTACCAGTTAACAAAACAGATGTGATTTCTAAGAGTTGTTAATGATCTTTGTAATGGCAGTGCCCAAGGCTGCTTTGGCTTAGTAAAGTGCTATTTGCTGGACTGAAATGTAGTTGTTTATGCATGTCAAAATGTTTCACAAAGCCAGTTGGGTTCATTTCAGCTCCGCTTACAAAATAAGTATTGGCCAATGAAACAGGCCAGGGCAGAAAGACAAAATTTCCCTGCTGTGCCATCCTCCCCCACCCCCTCCCCCAAATGTTTTCAAGCTTCTGAAAGACTGATACAAACCAAACTCTATAACTAGTCAAATTAATGTGAAAAGGTCAGACAAAATCAAAGGAAAGATAGGGGTTTAATCCCCAGGGTTAAAAGAGTTCTGAGTACTTGTTGCAATAGGAATATTTACAATGGTAGGAGCAGGAAAGTGTTAAGCATTAGAAATCCTGGAAAATACGCTGTTAAAAATTTTTGGCCCTGGAATAAATAAAATCCAGACTTAGTCTATTAAAAATATCAAAGTGATCCATTATGTGCCAACTCTATTTTATACTGTTATGTTTGTTATGCAGAAAACCCATTATTGAAGATAATACTGCACTGATTGAATTATCAAAAGATATTTCCCTCCCATAAACTGTTGTGCTGTGACGCTACGCATGTTTCCTTCTAACAACTACAATGCATGCACTCCTACGGTAGGATCACAGACCTTTAGAAATGGAAGAAACCTTAGAGGCTGTCCATTCCAATCTCCCTCCTAATGCAACGTTCTTCCTACATTATCCCTGGTAGATGGTCACCTGGTCGGATCTTGAACATTTCCTGTGGCAGGGAGTTCACTACTCCAAAGGGTGGGCAGTGTGGATAGCTCCAACTAGACAATTGTTAAGTTCCCTTCTACCTCTGAATCTGTGAAACTCTGAGAAAGCCCTTCCTTAGAGTAAGCTACCCTTCAACTTTCTCAGTTCTGTCCTCTTGAGTAAGGCAGAAAAAACTTCTCTTCCATGTGACAACCCTTTAAATATTTGAAGATGACTACCATAGTCACCCTCAGTCTTCTTTTCCCTAGACCAAGCAAGAAGCAGCTTTCAAATTGTCTTGTATTTTCACTACCATAAAGTGTTAAATTTCCCTCTTTTTTTTTTAACTGTTCCATATCGGTTGACTATTATCATGCTAAAAATACATTATTGCACTCAAAAATCAAAATACTGGCATTTTCACATTATACATTCCAGAAAAGAAAGGTTATTGCTTTCTCTAGGACTCAATGCTCAATTATCCTTTCTAATTAGAATGGAATTGACTAACAATGGATGCTAAGGGGGGGAAAATGGAACACCTAAAGCTTGCCAACAGTTGGGAGCCAGGGCAGGGTTAGCAGATAAAACTTTGGTAATGAAACACACATGTTCTCAGAATAGGACTGAACTTTATATTTAACAGTATTTAGAACTATTGAAGTTCCCAAGTCACAAGATTAATTAGGTCACGTTTCAGAGGGGAAGCCACAATCTGAATTTCTGGTGGAGTAACTCATTAAAATGAAATAATTTAATTGCTATGTGAAATTGTGGACGTCAGATTTTTTTTTCTCTACTCTTGATCAAATACAGTGAAGAAAACAGCAGACTGGCTGTATGTATATATGCCAGACTATATAGTCTTCCAGGTGTTATACGTTAGGCATCTTTAGAAGCTGTGATTCACAGGCGCAGAGTGACTTAGAACTGGGAAAATCTTGCTCAATTTAATCTTTGGTATGGCCCCAGTAACCACAGGACCTGAAGTCTAAACATTTCACTCCAGGACTTTGAGCAAGAAAACCAAGCCATAGGATAAACTAAAAAAAGAGACTGTTTTATTGTGACATTCATGACATTGAGCCCTTGTTGATAAGGATGATTATGGGTACTCTTGGCACATGTTACACAATATTAAGATGTCTGGTGGGCACTGAGGGTCATCTGATGGCTGAGAATGTTTACTGGCCCTTCCTGACCTCAGTGCAGTTTTGGGTAAGTCACAGACATTTCATCATTAGGTTGGTGTATAGTTAACAAGTAGTTGGTCTTAATAAGCACCATTATAAACCCTCACATTAAGGGTATTATTACTCTAGTTTACAAACGCTTCAATGATAAAAATAGCACGATTACAGTATACACACACTTAATTTACATGTACATGTATTATAGTTATAACTGAGATAAGCTACTGAGCTAACTTTGGTTGACTGAAATTAATGAAATATTTAAACTGAATAATTGCAATTTGGCTTCTAAGTTGTGTAAATATTACAGTGCATTTATAAATCTAGTTTGAAAATTTACTAGCACCAAATAGATATTATAAATGGCTGACCTAGTATGTTGTAGTTGGAAAAGCAAAATTTAAAAATTTTAAAAACTGAACTGTCCATCAATTGAAAGCACATTCATGTACCTCTGCTGAAAGGATGACATGTCTCAGCATCAATGGCCAACTTCCAATGGAATTATGTCCCGGTTTTCAAGATTCAACATATCATTATACATCATGCCAAGGCAGCTCAGCTACACTCATGAGAAGCCTGAGAAAGTGGTTGTTTTGAGCTAGGGTATTCATCCTGTACCTTGCTTATGTCACAATACAATAGTGCTCACGAATACAAACGTAGTCGTGAAAGATTGTACCTATGATATGGAGAATCTGACTGGGAGAAACATTCAGTTCTACCTATCTAGCTTTGTTTTTTTGTTTTTTGTTTTTTTGTTTTTGTTTTTTAATTATTTGGTCTTTGGCTGGTGAATTAATGAAGCAAAATCTGAATTTTCATCTTCAGGTTATCACCCAGTTCACCACTGAGGTAGTCTTTGTCATGTTTGTCTTCTAGCTGGTTAAGTTCCTTCTTTTTATAAAGAGGAATACTACTGATTTGTAATGAATAGGTTCCAGCCACTGGCTTCTTCTTTGAGAAGTGAAGATAGCTTATGCCTTCCTTTTGGTTGATTTTAAAGAGGCCATCTTCATTCCCAGATTCAATTAAGTATCGATTGTGATTTGTTAGAGTTGTAAGAGCTGGAAGGAGTTCCAGGATCCGAACTTTATTACTGATCGAGGAAACATTGAAAGCAAAGACAGCTGTCTTCTCAACGTCCCAACTTGCCAGACTCACTGGGGCTTCCATCTCAGGCTGATCCTGTGGAATAAGGGCACATTATAGTTAGTTTCTTCTGAGTCTGCTTTAAAAAAATAAACATTAAACTTTTAAAAAATTTTCTCATATGACAAGGAGATCTTTAACATCACAATAATATAACTTTGGATGCACAATAGGATCATAAGTTCATAGATTTGGAGCTGGAAAAGACCTTAGACACCATATTGTCCAGTCCCCTCATTTTACAGATGAGGAAACTAAGGCACAGAGAGGTTTAGTGACTTGCCCATAGTCACACCGTGTCAGAGAAAGGGTTTGAACCCAAGTCCTTTCTGATTCCAAAGCCAGTACTCTACCCACTATACCATTTGTCATGTTGGAAATGCATGGTAAGAAAACATTAAAACTATACCTAGAATAATAGAAGACCAAATCTGATCCCTTTATTTTACAGATGAAGAAACTGAGCCTTATAGAGACCAGGCGAGTTGCCCAAAGTCAGAAAAAGATTTATCAGTGGAGGCAGGGAGACTACAGTTCTTTCAACTGTTAAATTTAGCAGTTTCTATTCTTTTTTTTTCTTTGTTTTGTTTTTAAGGCAATTGGGGTTAAGTGACTTGCCCAGGGTCACACAGCTAGTAAGTATCAGGTGTTTGGTCTGAGGCCGGATTTGAACTCAGGTCCCCCTGACTTCAGGGCCAGTGCTCTATCAACTGTGCCACCTAGCTGCCCCAGCAGTTTCTATTCTTTCCATGTAGAGAGACAACAGAGGTAAAACTTTTTAATATTAAAATGATAACGTGACCAAGAGATAAACTAATGTGAAATCACCTATAGCTGGACCATATTTGGTAATTATTTTGTTTTTAATTTCAGAGGGCCACCTCATTCTCTGCTTATTGACACTGGGCTGCTGTGCAGACACCTTAGGACAGACCTATTTTAAAATTTTATTCATATTCGAAGCCATACACCCTAAATATGTACACACATAATGATGATCCTCCCATAGTCACTACTTCCAACTAAAATTCTTGCTCAGCTCTCTGTACTACGGGTGAACATATGTACTGGATTATGTGGCCCCAGGGCCAGATGTCTATGTGTCTGAGAGTCGACTCTAAGGCTGCAGCAGTCGTAAGGCGTAGGAAGCCAGGCTGCTAGAGCTCAGTGTTATTTTTGCCCTCCGTCCAACTTTCCCCACATACTCCACATGGCTCTTTTCAGCAGAGTGACCTCCTGCTTCCAGGACTTGGCGTCCTCATTTGGGGCACACGATGTCACTTCGCTACTCTGCCCACCTGCTGTCCTGGCTCTCAGGCCTTGCACTTTGGGCAGACTTTGGGTGGGTGTTTAACATTCTTGTTCGGCGAGACAGAGGAAATGAGCAAGTATGTGAAAATCTTCAGATGACCACTCCCTAATAGCAGCAAGCAACTTCAGAAAGCCCCACAGACACTTGTAAAATGCAGTCTAGATCCTAGGGAATGTTGAAATGTCTAATTAAGGGGTTGGGTTTTCCTCTGGCAATTCCTTCGCACTTCAGAGCATCTTTATGGGGGAAACCCAGGGCCCCAGAGACTTTTCCCCAATAAGAGAGATCAGACAGGAAAGAGGCTCTTTTCGCACTTACTTCTGCATTGAGGGCATCTGTTTCATTAACACTCCTCCGTCTCCTGCCTCGTTTTGGGTAGCCATTGATTTTACATTCATAGCAAGCTTCCGGTGAGAGGGAATTGTCATCTACTTCTCCACTGACGGGAGCCTCAGGACCTCGGCCCATTCCCATTCCAGAAACACAATGCCTGAAGAAGGAAGTCAGGCAAATAAATTCTTTACCAGGATCACAAAATAAAGGCTTAATCATGTGCTGAGTTTAAACAAAGCATGAGGCCCTAGACTGATAAGAGTTAACCTCAGACTGCACACGTGGATTTTTGACATTTAGATTATCTTCCTGCCCCAGGACCTACCAGTTAGAGGTTATTTTGCTTGCTCTATGGTCTCAGGGAAATTCCCTATCTCCCTGAAGCTTTTGTCACTTCCTTTCTACTGTCCTGTTTCATTTATTTCTCTGTTGAATTATTTCCTAAACTTAATATAGCAATCAGTTGGCAGTTAGCATTAAAAAAGAAGTGGGGGGAAAAAAAGGAAGTGAATGTGTGAAATACTGCAGATTGGTGAGTTTTTTCATGGATTTCAAAGTTCCCAGGAACCAGTCTTTCTCTTCCTTTTACATAAAAGTTTGCACTGCCTTGATGTATTGCGTTCCCTGACATTAGAGGCAAGGGGTGAATGAACACTTTGAGATGCTACACAAGTGATTCAGCTATTGAGCAAGGATATTAGACTAGATGAGCTCTAAGGTCTTAGAATTGCAGACTGAGAGCTAAAAAGGACCTTAAGGTCATCTGGTCCAACCTCCTTAACTTAAAATAAGGAAACTGAGGCCCAGAAAAGTTAACTTAATATTTCAATACTTGAAGGATATGTAATACACAAGCAGTAAGTATCAGAGCTGAGAGTCAAAGCCAAGTACTTCAACTCTAAATGCAGAACTTCATTCATTGCATTAGAATCTCGTGATTATCTGGAAATCAGACATTCCCAGAAATTTCATTGGGGGTCATTTGAAGAAAAAGCGCTGGAGAGATAGGAAAAAAAAATCTAAATTCACCATCTCTCTTTCTTAGGAATACTTTCTAGCTTTTGACACCTTTCCTTATTTGGCAACTAGGTGGCACAGTGATGAGTGTTGGGCCTGGAAGCAGGAAGACTCAACTTCCTGAGTTCAAATCTGGCCTTAGACACTTACTAGCTGTGGGACCCTGGGCAAGTCACCCTGTTTGCCTCAGTTTCCTCATCTGTAAAATAAGCTGGAGAAGAAAATAGCAAGCCATTCCAGGAACTTCGCCAAGGTAACCTCAAACGGGATCATGAAGGGTTGGACACAACTGAAATGACTGAACAACTTGTCTGCACCCCACATAGAATGTGAAACCTTTACAGTACTGTTGTCACATGGTTTATATAGAAGAATAAAGGAATCTGTAGCCTGTGGAACAGCAGGGAGAGTGTTGAAGAAATAGCAAAGTAAAATAGCTTATGTGATCTCTGTGTTAATTTTTTCAGATGTTGCAAAAGATGCCTTAAACATGTTTCATCTTTCAACAGCCAGTCTAGTCCCAGGACTCCACCTACGTCTGTTCTGACCATCAGAAAGGCTCAGGTATTGGATATGTGGCTCGCTGACCTCTTAATCCATACCAGACAACAGTCCAGAAAAAAAAGAACCCTCTTGCTTCTCAACATGGAGCGAGCTTCGGGGCAGAGCTGAACTGGGCTAAGGATGAGTACCTCAAACACATCAGGTACTGGACATTTGTCCTGTCACCGTGCCTGCTCCACCAATCTACTGCCTTCTTTATCTCCATTTCGAACTAACGTTGCTACTTGGAAGAGTGTGCCAACCTACTCTCCTGTGGTTCCTGTAGGCTGCAAAAAGTAAAGCTCCTTTCCTGGACTACCATTCCCTAGTTCTCTCATCTACCAATTTACTCCCATGTCTCTATCCCTCTCTTCCCTACTTTCCCACTGTGTTCTCTATTCTAGTGTTAACTGCTCTGTATATCATACCTGTTCCCCCAATGTTGTCTCCCTCCAACAGAATATGAACTCCATAACGGCAAAGACAAGTTTATTTTTTCTTTGTAATCCTATTGCCTAACATTGTGCCTAGCTTACAAAATGCTTAGTGAACAGAACAGAAATGAAGGGGAGGAAAGCCCTGAGTGGATTATCCAGTAATTTGTATTATTTGTACTAATGAGCCTCACAACTAACTGTAGGCATCATATGCTTTAAAGATACAACACACACACACACACATATATAATTAATTCATGGATATTAAAGTGTGCTCATTTTGACATTTACAAATGGCCACACAAATACTGCTTAAAGGAAGGAAACTAGTTAGGGTCATTCAAAGATGTGAAAAACATAAAACTCAGACTTGTGCCAAGCAGAATAATAAATCTGCATCTAAAAAAAAACTAGTTCAGCTACTTTTCAGAGTTCTAAAAGCATTTCACGATAACGAGCGCTATCATTTACATAATGCTTTTGAGGTTTGCAAAAGCACTTTAGAAATATCATCTTGTTTTATCCTTACAGTAACCCCAGGAGTTAGGTGCTCTTCTTATCCCCGTTTTACTGAAGAGGAAACTGAGGCAGACTGGATTTTTAGCGATTTTCCCTGTATCATACAGGTAGTTAAGTGACTGAAGCAGATTTGAATTCGAGTCTTCTTGATTCCAGGTCTCCATCCACTGTGTCAGTACTTAGCTAAATTCAGAAGCTATTTTAAATAGACATCACTACTATTTGATTTAATAACCTGAGTTGATTCTGAATAGCCCTAAAATAGATTTTTCTAAATTTGGGCAGGTTCTTTCCTGTATCTTACAGAAAAATGCAGCTATTTGCAAATGGGCAAGCTGCTGCACATGGGTTATAACATTTGTGTGTGTCTGTGTGTACATGCACATCCATGTATTACTTGTTTCCAAATTAAAGGAAAATCTACAGAGGAAAGAATATCTAGGAACAAAGATTGCAGAGAGGTCAAGGAGGATGAGGATTGTGAAAAGGCTATTAGATTTGGCAAATAGGAGATGACTGGTAACTATGGAAAGGTTAGTTTCAGGGGAAAGGAATAAATATTTGTATAGCACCTATATACTATGTGCCAGGCACTGTGCTATGCCCTTTTTACAAACATTATCTTGTTTGATCCTCATAGCAATCTTGCAAGGTAGGTGCAATTATTATTCTCATTTTACAGTTGAGGGAACTGAGGCAGACAAAGGTTAAGTGATTTGCCCAGAATCACACAGCTAGTAAGTGTCTGAGGGCACATTTGAACTCAGGTCTTTCCCATTAAAGTTCCAGTGCTCTACTCACCAGTGAAATTGCTTCCTTCAGTGAAATGATGAGCTTTGAAGCCAAAATACATTAGATTTTAAAATCCAGTGAGAAAAGGGGAAGTAGAAGCACAGATTGTAGATGGCTTTCTCAAGAAGTTTTGTCACTAAAGGGAGGAGAGATATAGGGAGATAGCCAGTTTTCCACAATTCATTCCCTCTCTTGGTACCGTAGAGTTCAAAGAGAGATGTCAGGAAAGAGATTTGTACTTTGCTATTTCTTCAACACTCTCCCTGCTGTTCCACAGGCTACAGATTCCTTTATTCTTCTATATAAACCATGTGACAACAATACTGTAAAGGTTTCACACTCTATGTGGGGGTGCAGACACATTTAATAGAGTTGCATGTTAAACTTAATAAAATCTGATTTAGTAACCTTGGCTTCCTTTCTCAGGACCCTGTTTCCAGTGTTTCCATGTCCCAGGAGCATCTCCTTCAAGAAGCATGGCTACCAAATCCACTGGCCAGTGGCCAAGTCAGAGAGCCTCAATTTCAGCTGGGAAAATGTTTCTGGCATCAAATTTATGCAAAATAGAAAGCTTCTGAAGACTGGACACAAACATCTGGGAATCTCTGTCTAGCACTGTCATTTTGTGGGATGCTCATCAAACAAAAAAAAATATTCTTTCACCTTCAATTCTATGAACCCACTTGATAACAGTGTGTCAAAAAACCAAAGACCACCCGGGTAAGAATAATCTGACGTTTTAAACAAAAATGTCAGAATGTTGCCAATTTAAAATAAGAACTCTGGGATCCTTCTTCCCCTCTCAAGGCCAGCTAAAGTACAAGGGAGGACTTTGTCTTTACATTGTTTAAGCCTCAGGTCTTCAGCTTTCAGCCAATGGATCCCTTTAGTAGGGAAAAGGGCCTCATGGAACAGTTTTTATTTCACCCTCCAGGCCACATGAAAATAAAAATAAAACACAAATTAGTGAAGAATAATCTCTTGGTTACCCACTGTAGCTATCATTTAAAAATATTCATTTTCATAATTTCTATGTAGATTCAAACCTGCAAATGGCAAGCAAAATTTAAAATCTGCTTACATTTTTTTATGTGATCATGGGATGATAAATCATAGACTTACAGTTGGAAGAAATCTTTAGGACAGCATCAAAACCCCTCATTTTATAGATTAAGCTGAGGCCCAGAGAGAGTAAATTATTTTCCCAGGGCCACACAGCTAAGTATCTGAAGCAGGATTCAAACCCAGATTTTTCTGACTCAGAGTCTAGTACTCTACCCATTATACCACACTACCTCAGGTGTGATTTTTTTTTTTTTGAATACCACTTCAAAAGATCCTCAAAAGCAGAATATTTCTTCACTTTAGACCAGCAGGGTATGTCATATCCAAACAATCTCAGCCCTGCGGAAGAAGTAAATCGGCAACTGTGTAGCATGAACCCAGATCTACTTTAGGCTAGTGGTCCATAATGATTTGAAAAATGGGGCACACTATTACCAAAATGAAGAAATGATGAAGATGAAAAAACTGGATCATGAGATAGTCCCTCAACAACAAATTCACAGAACTGGACTTCTATCTTTATAAGAATAAAAACATCTTAGGATTAGCATTTTAGAGCTAGAAGAAAATCTCATTAAGATGAGGAAACTGAGGCTAAGAAAGTTAAGTGAGTTGCCCAGGATTATATCACTATTAAGTGTCTGAGGCAGGAATTGAACTTAACTCTTTCTTACAGCATTAAGTCTAATGCTGTAAATACTATGTCACCTAGCTATACTTCCAAATTTAAGTGTAAAGTGATTTGGTAGTTATGCAGACCCCAGCTGTTCTCCATCAACATACATGTAATCAAGATCTGGGTTTCCTTAATCATGATGAGAGTGACAGGATCTCTAGGTCATTAAATGACAGACAAGTGAGTGCTTACCCTTGGCCGATCCTGAAGTAGCCTGGTGGACAGCCACACAAGTAGCCTCCTTCCGTATTAGAGCACCCGTAGCTGCATGGGGCCTGAGCTGAGCCACACTCATTGACGTCCTGGCATCCTCCACTAAACTGCTCATACTGGAATCCAGTGGGACACATGCACTTGTAGCTTCCCAGGGTATTGTGGCAGGAGGCTCCTCCACATATGTGTGCACTGAGGCATTCGTTTTCATCTAGAGGAAAAGCATCAGAGACACCGTGTTTTTACTGCATAGTCACATTTCTAACTTTTTTAAAATTAAATTCTCTTTATTTTTTCTAATGCCATATAACATCTGAAGGAGAGAGAAAGGGTGGTGAAGTGTGAATTCAAATAAATAGTGTATAGATTATAATTTATTACATTCATTTTTGTTTAAAGATTTTGGTTGCAACAAAACATTTGAACTATGAACCCACTGTACACTGCACTGCAGATAGAAACTTCCCTATGGACAGCCGCCAGATGGCGCAGGGGTTAATTTCACCAAAAGCCATTCCATTTCTCAATTCCGCTTCATGAAAAGGACCCATAGCATCGACAGATTACTGGCCCTGCTTCAATCCCAGCCCCCAACGTCATCATTCAGGGGAGCAATCCTTGCGGACAGATCTGGCAGCTGTCCCTGCAGGTGCTGCAGCCCCTGACTCCTCAGCAGCCACAGCTACCGAAAAACCAGAAAAGAAGGTTTTTACCCCAAAATTCCTTGGCACATAAAATAGTCCAATGGATACAATGTTATCAATGGAAATGATGCTAAAGAAGATGTATTATCATGTGCTTTGTAGCTATACCATATGAACCACTGGACCTTTCCATATGACTTGCAGTTGAAACCCCCTTTATGTGAGTTGTCTCCTCTTATAAGAATGTGAACTCAGTGATAAATGTCTTGATTTTCTATTTGTCTACCCAGTGCTTATCATTGTTAGCTTTGGAGATAGTACGTACTTAATAAATGCTCATTCATTTATTCCTTCCAAGAACAAATGTTATGCTTCCTTGAATGGTAGTTTCCATCAATTTGAAGTGAATATTATTGGTCTGGCTACAGCTAGAGGAAAGAACCTCTCTGGCTATAAAAAGATTAATTCTTTTTAAAAATTAAATATAAATTAATAATAAATAAATTTTATTTATAAATAAAATTATACATTATATACAGTATATATAACATATAAATAAAATTGTTTATAAATTTATAAATAAAAGTAAAATTAAAAATAATTTTTTTCTTGTTTTTATATCGTTTATTTCCATGGGAAAAAAACCACACATCAATGACTTTTAATTAGGTACCCACACAAGGCCTAAGAGCAAAATCTGTTTAGGCCTCTTGCTGCTGGTATATCAACTTCCACACTAACCCATTAGGAAGGTAAGCCTGGATGGAAGTAGTATGAGTGGGGCATGGCGAACAGTAAGTGATTGGTGGAGAGGCATGTATAGTTAATTTCCTCCTTCAGTCGAGTTCCAAATGCATTAGTTTTTGACAATAAGAATTTCTTTCTGAAGCATCTATAATGTCCTGCTCCACCTGAACATATCAGTTGTATAGTTTTCATCATATATTAACTCAATAATAGGAAATTTAAAAAAAAAGGAAAATAAAACCAAAAACAAACAAATGAATAAATAAAAAGAAAGTTTTGGTACTAAGATATATAACTGGGATGACAAAAACTTCACTTATTCTTCAAGTTCTCCACAACGAAAGAAAAGTTCACAACTAAACCAATAATATTCATGAAACCTGTTTTCTCCATATTCCTTTTCAAAATGTACCTCTCTGACAGATCTGCCCACATACACCTGCTAGTATCCTAACGAAAGTGCCTACTGTAATTTCTCTCAAAAATCCGCAAAACATTCTCCAGGCCCTCCTCTAAAAGCCAGGTGGAAGCTCTGGGGATGAGTCAGTGCCTTCTGGCATGTCTGCACCATCCCTGAAGAGGCCTCTCTGTGCCAAGATGTACCTCCTGCCAAGAGCATCTGCACTGTCTGCAAAGTTCAGTGTGGAGTGGAGAAGCTAAGGGCAAACTTCAGTATATGTACATGTATTCTGCTCTGGGGAAAACCCACAAGACAGGCAGATTCTGCAGGGGATACACCTATTAAGTCTGATGGTAACAAGCTTTTTTAAGCCAGCATGAAGGCTGAAGACTCTGGGTGTCCCATTCTTTTAGAATAATTCTTCCACCTTAAAATTTCAGGACTGGCAGAAAAGCATCAGTAGGCAACAAATGTGCCGCTAAGAGAGTTCTTAACATAAGTGTTCTGACATGTTGCTTACCTCCTGCCATGGAGAAGACAGACAAAAAGTGCAGATTGGAACATATTTTTTTTGGACATGGCTAATACAGCATTTTGTTTTGTTCAATTATATGTGTTTGTAACAGGGGCTCTGTTTTTCTTTCTTTGTCAATAGAGGTAGTGCAGAAGGAAGTGGGAGGGAGAGAAGGCAGATTTTCATTGATAAAAAAATAAAATTTAATTAGAAAAAATAAGTGTTTTGGCTCATTTTCAAGGGAATATACATTGGCAAATATGCAAAGGCACTGTAGTATAGAGGCAAGTCTACTAGACTTCTGGAAATATGGATTTTCTTTTGGGCTCTGAGAAACCCCAACTATCTGGCCCTGAGCAAATCACCTAATCCAGGAGTGGGGAACCTGTGGCCTCGAGGCCACATGTGGCCTTCTAGGTCCTTGGGTGCAGCCTTTTGACCGAGTCTGACTTTTACAGAACAAATCCTTTTATTAAGGGGATTTGTTCTATGAAGTCTGGATTCAGTCAAAGGGCTGCACTTGAGGACCTAGAGGACCACATGTGCCCTTGAGGCCAGCCCTGACCTAATCTCTCTGAGACTTCTTTTCCTTATTTGCACAATGGGCATGATGAACTACTGACCTCTAATGTGGTATATTGGAATGGGTGCTGGATTTAAATCCAAGTCCTTTGACTCCAAATTGAAGACTCCTTACACTGTATCATGCTGCCTCGTGCACAGGCTGAAGTACTCCTTTTTTGTCAGGTATGATCTAGGAGGGAGTCTTTTTCTATTCACAGATTTAGTTTGGACCAAATGGCCCTCTCAACTCTCAGATTCTGTTGTACTGCAAGGCCATAGTTAATTAAAAGATGTATCAGTGTCCACTTTGAATCAAATCTAAACTGTAAAGACTTAGGACTATACCTACAGAGCAAAAAGGGAACTCAGAGAGATCACTTCTGAGTTTCAGGTTTTTAAAAATCTGTACCACAGGGATAATAACATTTGTCTTGTGTGTTTCAAAAAGCTATTAGAACTGATTTGTGAACGGCTAAATCCTTTATAATTTGACAGGTTGATTAGACTGTTCAATCAGGGAAAAGTCATGGACATAGTATTTCACCAGAGCACTTGATAAAATCATAACACTATTGTGAACAAGATGGAGGGATCTCAGTGGATGATAGTATAATTTGGCATATCTGGATGTCACTAGATGGATGACTGAACTCAAACATTGAACATAATAAGGCCAAGGGCTTCTCCTTGTCTTATTTCTGTAGAAAACTTCATTCCAAGTTAACAGTGGATTGACTAATTAACTATTCTTCGAGTTCAGTCATAAGAGTCTAATAAGATGAAACTTAAGAAGGGTGAATTTAAGTTTCTACACATTTTCACAAAATCCACTTCACAAGTAACAAGATAGAGGAGGCCTGGTTAGAAAACAACTTACTTGGAAAAGATCTATGGGTTGTAATGGATTAACAGTCTTACAGAGGCTAACATCACAACACAGCCAAAAAGCTAGGATTATAGGCTTCATTAATAGAAATAATGTCCAAACAAGGAAGGTATCCATTTCTCAATGTACTCTGCCTTGGATAAACCACACCTGGAGGACTGTGGTTAACTTTGGTTGCCATGTTTAAAAGAAGCATAAGCTGGAGAATATATAGAAAATTGTGACTAGGATGTTGAGGGCACCGGAAACCATGCCATGCACTGAATGCATTGATGATACTCTGCCTGGATGAGGGAAGACTGAATGAGGACAATATAAGCTGTCTGTTAACAAGTATCTAAAGGGTTTTCATGGGGAAGAGAAAGATTAGATTTGGGGTTTTTTTTTTTTGGCTCCAGAGAACAGAATTAGTGTGGAAATTGCTAAGTCTGCTTTTTATCTTGATATAAAGGAAAAGCCCTAAACAATTACAACTGTCCAAAAGTGAAACAGCCTGCCTAGGAAGATGTTAAATTAACCTTTTTTGACAGTTACTAGTTGTCCCCTTGGGCAACTTTCCTTTTCCACCATGGTTATGAGACCAGATTACCAGAATAGGGGAAGGAATGTTGTAGACATACCATTTCAGCAAAGCATTTGACCAAGTTCTCTCATGTGTTTTAGTTACATATGCCTTCTATTTTTTCGACCACGGGAGCCTTCAAATAGAGCCTAGATGACCACTGGACTAGGACTTAGTTGGGGGTAGGGGAGAAAATTCTTTTTCAGGTATAGGTTGGACAGATATGGTCTGAGGTCCTGTCCTGTCCTGATCAGAAACTCTGTGAGTCTACATAAAGAAAAGTGGATCAGTCCTGTCCAAATGGCCATCAGAGACAGTGGTATTCAATAATTCAATAATTAAAACCAGAGCATTCACTCAAATTATACTTAATGATAATGAACAAAGGCATTTTTATAAAATGCTAAGAAAAAACAAAAATCCAAGCAAAGAATTGTTAAAGTTAAGTTTTAACCAGGACTGGTTATCTCAGCCATTACATTCTTCCACCACGTGAAATGAAGACTAAATCAGACAAAAGATTTATAAAAATCCTGACAAACAGAACATTATTGGCTGCCTCTTCACTCGGAGAATAGTAAATGAGATTTTGGAGAAGAAATTGTTACTTGTGAAATGGTGACTATCTGGGAAGTAAGGGATAATTTTAATAGTAGTGATCTTCTAAACCAGGAAAAGATTTTGAAGATTTTGAAGTAGCTCAATAAATGCTCATTAAATGAATGGATGACACGTTTGGGGGAGACAGTACAGCAGAAAGAATAGTAGACAGAGAATTAAAACAGCTAGCGTTTGCCCTACTAATTAATTAGCCTTGTTAATTTTGTGACTTTGGGCAGGCCATTTAACTCTTCTTCAAGCCTCAGTTACCCCATCTGCCAAATTAGGAGGTGGGACCAAATGCTCTCTGAGGTCCTTCAAGATCTAAAATGCTAACAGTATATATCTACATCAGAAGAAATCATTTTTATGACTTTGAGCCAGAAAATGACAAGTAACATAATATCAAATTTAAATGGGGAGTTTATGGATTTCCCTTAGTGGAAGATTTTAGTATTCCTGAAAACAATCTTTCTATGGCTATTGACTCTGTCCTCAAAGCTTCCCAGCCTTTAGAGATGGTGCTGAAGCCTAGTAGAAAGAACATTGTATCTGAACTCAGGGAAGCTATGTTCAAATACTGGCTTTGCTTCTTACTACCTGTACGATCTTGGGGTAAGTCACTAAGCTTTTCCAGGCCTCAGTTTCCTCATTTCTAAAATGAAAAAGCTAGTCTAGATGATCTCTAAGATCTCTTCCAACCCTAAATTCTATGATCTTAAGTCTCTAGGACTAGGAGTGCTCTGAAGGCAGTTATTGGCTGATACATTTGAATAAGAAACAGCATAGGACTGCCCACAAGGTGAATGAACCACTAAATCCGCTAAAAGAAGACCAAAAGGAGTGGACTAAAAAGAGACCTATACACCTTTTTTTTTCCAGTCTCTGAACTTAATTCAGGACTATTCCCAACAATCAACAGAATCAGAATGCAAAGAAATATTTGAAGATTTCAGGACAGGTTCCTAAAGTCCATTTTTTAACAAAAAAGCCCCATTTTTTTGTTTTGCTATTCTCCCAGTGGTTATGTTCATTTATGCTCATCTGTGGCTTTAACACCCAATTCAAGAGTATTCAACAAGGAAAAGGATCTTTTAACTCCCAAATGTCATATTCAATTTATCTTGCTAACAGAGGAAAAACTACTTGCCCACACACTGGTTCCACTGGTAATGCTGGAGATATCCTTGAGGGCAGCTACACCTGTATCCTCCGATGATGTTCTGGCAGCCATGCTGGCACCGGTGGTTCCCCTCACACTCATCCACATCTAGAAGAAGAAATCACAGATCCTTTAAAATATCAAGGTAGAGACTTTCAGCTAGACACACTGCCTTTCACACCCTTCAATCCATTGGCACATCAATATTCCCAAAACACTTTTCATCATGCTGATCCTTTATTCAAAAATTTCAGAGGTTCCTTACTGCTTATAAGATTAAGACCAGCCTTCTAAGCTTAGTTTTCCATTGCGTTATCTATTAGAAACAGAGAACTAGTTTCTGGAGTTAGAGGCCTTAGGTTTCGATTCTTCCTATGACACTACCTGTGTGACCTCACTTAACCTCTCTGGGCCTCAGTTACCTCAGCTGTAAAATGGAAGTTAAAAGACTAGATGACTCTGAGGTACCTCCCAATTCTAAATCTATGATCATTTGGGTCTTTGTAAATATAGTATGTTCCTTTTGCTTTCAATATGGAAAACAGGTGGTACTTTTTCATTTGGAAAATAGGAACCATCATCTAAAAAGAGCAGTGACTAGCAAAATCTGTTCAATTGTTTAGTGTCTCAAAGGGCACATTCCTTCAGGAATGGGAACTAGGACAAGGTTCACTGTGTACTCAGTTCAGAGAAGGTATATATTAGATTACACCACAGTCTGGTCTCATAGCTCTTATTCTTGTTTGCTCTGCACTGCAGAGTATGTTGAGGCTATACCATAAACCTTAATCAAGCCTTATGCACGCAATCTTATACATTCTTATGTGACTTTAGACAATTCATTTAACCTCTCTAGGCTTTACCTCTAAAGTCCCTTCCAGATCTAAACCTATGATTCCATGTATAAGTCTACAGGTTTTTGTACACACAAAATAACCCCTACTTTTATGGACATGAGCACCAGAATTTGGGGGGTAGGTGTAGGAGTGAAGGACCAGACTTGTGACTTCAGAGAATTCCTACTGAAGAAACCTCCTCTCTCAGCACAGTTCAACACTTGCTCTGTGTTTTACAGTCTTAGATGTCTTATGAGCTAAGAGGTTAAGTGGTTTGCCCAGGGTGAGAGAGCTAGGATGTATTACAGGCAGGAACCCAAGTTTTCCTGACTTTGAGGCTGGCTCTCTAGTGACTACATCATGCTGCTTCTCTGCTGGAAAACTACTGAGTCAAATTAGAGGTTCAGAGTATTTGGTTTTTCCTGAATGTGCGCTACTTTCCATTGGAAGAAACTTGTAAGGAATTGTCCTTTAATGGGAAAAAGTAGGACTTGATGCATCCTGGGGAAGAGCTAATTCAAAAAGAATAAAAAGATCTCTCACTTTCCACATGAAATTTCACTGTTTCACAATGCTCACAAGGCTGGCAAGTGTAGGATGTTTCATTAAATGTCAAACAACAAAGCATGATAATGACTGACAACGATAATGACATAAAGCTGTCAGATTGCAGTCTCTATGCTATCTCCTCCACTTCTGGGTAGACTGCCCCATCTCACATGCTCACACACAAGCGGTCTGTCAATCTCTCTGCTTACCTTCACAGCTGGCTCCACTCTGATCTAGTGAGAAGCCCCTCTGACATTCACAAGTGAAGCTTCCAGGAGTGTTCTGACAAATACCCTTAGCACCACAAAGGTTGACTTCAGAGGTACATTCATTATTATCTAAAAGAAACAAGAATGAAAGTGTGGGTTTTTCCAAATTTTTTCGACGTAGAGTTTCAAATGCAGTAAGAACTAAAAGTCACTTAACAAAGCTGAAATAAACCTGGTATTTGTCAAGAAACATATCCACACACCTGTTTTTCGAGTTTTAATTTGCCTTGTGTTCAGACCAGAGAATAGTAAAAAGAAATGGTAAGAAGAAAATCTTGAAATCACTCAAAAGTTCTTTCAATGCCACTTACCAATACAGGCTGTATGATGCTGGGTAAATCCAGGTGGACATTTGCATGTGAAGCCTCCAATGGTATTAACACAAAGGAACTGACAATTATGTTGTTTGGTTGCACACTCATCAAGATCTAGAAGACAACAAGAGAGGTCTTTGATTTCAGCTTACAACACACAAGCAAGAACACAGAGAGAACTATGGGGAACCATTTTGATTTGCAAATATCAAAACTCCACTGACCAGAATTCATCAGATTAGCAAGCGAAAACAAAACAAAAATCTAGGTTCTATGGTCCAGCGGCAGTAATATAATACACAGTCTCAATCTAGGCCAAAGACAAATTTTGGCATATGTGGTAAACTATGTCCTCTTTAATTAAGGGAGGCAGATATTATGTTGTGAGAGGTTTGGTTGGGTTTTTTTTTTTAGCGTAAAGTATAAACTGAAAAAAAGACAAATCTTAAGAATTTTGACAAATTTCCAGGACAACTGAATAATAAATTTTGTCAAAAGATAAAAAGAGCCCCCAGTATCATGAAATCAATCTTCTTGGTTCATTCCAGTTGACTATTTTTAATCTGTCCAAATGACATCATTTAAAAAGCTGGTTTCTCCTGTTAAGAATTCCCCCTCAGATGAAACAAAGTTGAGTAACCAGAAAGAAAGTTAAGAAAAGAAGAGACCTTTACTGGCAAGGAAAATATAACTGTTTTTTAATAATGTGATTTTCATGGGAGAATTTTTCATTCAATCTCATATTTCCCCATTCCAAATATTCTACACCAGCTAGGCAAGGCTCCTTACAGGTCCCTGACCATGCTGTGCTCATTCTTGACTCCAACTTTTTATGGAATTAATATTATCCACAAACACTTAATGTCCTTCAGTGCAATCTCACAAAGCAGAATTCTATGGACAGTCAGGCACCTTTGTTTCTCTGTACTATCCTTTTTTTTTTAATCTAAATTTATGAACACAATTGACATACACTCAGTTATAGCTCTGTCAACTTTTGATTCTATGTGATTTCTCAGCCAGCAACTCTTCTCCAAAGCTCTTATTTTTGATCATTAAAGTATAAATGTTCCATCTGTCTATTCATAAATTGGAAGAATATTCATTATTTTTCTCCCAGATTGGTTTCCCTTCTGTGTTTTAGTGGGAAGGCTAACTGCCTGATGTTAGCTTTCTGGATGGCTTCTTCTAATTACCTGATAAATTGGAACACAAGATTGCTTCTGTGTGTAACAAGAGCATATATTAGAAGGGGGAACCTGCATCTGATCCTTACTACTGCCCTTCTCCTCCCCTCTCTGATGTTTCCTCTCTAAGTCTTCACATCTTCTTCCCAAAACAGCAATACAACAAAGTTTGATTATCATCCTGGTACTCTGAAGCTGACAAAGACAGGATGGGTAACTCATTGGTTTCTTATAAACAACAGAGATATAGCACCATAATGTATCACTAATAATATTAATAAAGCTTTCTTTTATTTTTGCTGCTCCTATCGCCTAACCCTGTTCAAATCCTACCCATCCTTCAGGCCCAAGCTCAAGCTCTGCCTCCTTCCATGAAACTTCCCCCAACCATTTTGATTCACACTCATTTATCTCCCCAATCTGTGATTTCCCACAGCATTTACTTTCTTTCCAACTGATATTTTAACTAAACCATACAGTGCCTTACATCAACACAAAACTATTTCATGGGGGTAGGTGGTAGGGGATGCAGTGTATAGAGCTCTGAATCTAGAGTCAGGATGACCCGAGTTCAAATTCTACCTTGGCCACTTACTACCTGTGTGACCATGGACAAGTCACTTCACTTACCCTCTCTCAGCCTCAGTTTTCTTATATGCAAAATGAGAATAACAGTACCAGCTTCACAGGGTTGTCAATGATGATCAAATAAGATAACATGTAAAATGCTTCGCAAAACTCTAAAAATGCTGACTGTTTTACTACAACTAGACCATAAGCTCCTAAAGAGCAAGACCTATGTGTGTCATATACTTCTTTCCCCTCTGCCTAGTATGGTGCTATCTATGTGCATAGTAAGCACTAAAATCCATCTTGAATGAATGAATGAAACAGCTGACCGAGTGACAAAGTAGGGAGACCATCAGATGAGCCTGCTCCATCCACCCAAAGTCAGGAGATCTGGCCTTGGGCTGGTCCTGCCATGCTTCAGGAGACCCTAGAAGCAGACGTGGCAAATTTGGATGGGTGCTGCTGCTGCCACACTGGGACCTCCCTGTTCCTGGCCTCCCTCCACCAGCCACAGGAAGTGGGTAGTGGGGAGGTCCCAGTGTAGCACCAACCCCAGAGGAGCACCACTTGAATACAAGAAAATAGCATCAAGTCTCCTCTGCAGCCTGTGGGAATGGAGCCTGGGTGGCAGGTGAAAGAATAATTGAAACAAAGAAAAAAATGTCTTTTTACCTTTGCAGCTTCTCCCATCCTCCTGAAGGATGTATCCTTTTGGACATGAACACTGGTAACTCCCTTCTGTGTTTTTGCATATGAAATTGCATGGTTTAGGAGCCTGATTGCACTCATTTAGATCTATTGTGAAAAAGAAACAGTTTGATTTTTTTTACCTGATAAAGATTTCAACCAACTCTACAACTAGAATGCTATTTTATTACGGAAAAAAATAAGGGAAGAGAAGGGGAAGGGATAAAAGCATTTATACAGTATCTACTACGTGCCAGGCACTATGCTAAATTCTTTTTATAAACATTATTCCATTTGATCCTCACAACAACAATAGGTGCTATTATTCTCCCTTTTTACACATAAGGAAACCAAAGCAAAAGAAGTTAAATGAATGGCCAGGGTCACATAGCTCATAAGTGTCTGAGGCCAAATTTGAACTCAGGTCTTACTGACTCCAGGCCCAGCTTTGAAACTAAATACAACAAGCTTTGAAACTAAATACAACTTTTTCCTTTCTCATATTTTGCACTGGAATAACACAGGCTAAATTAAGGGTGGGGGGGAAGTTGGTTTTTTTTTTTTCAGGTTGCCAGTCTTTTTCTGCACTTGAACATACATGCAAATTCTCAGTAACAAAATCACCTACCTACACAGGTGGTGCCAGTGATATCTGGAGTATAGCCAGTATTACAGTTGCAATGGTATGATCCTCTCTCATTAACACATTCTCCATTCCGGCAAACGTCATGAATGACCTTGCATTCATCAATATCTATGATTCAACGAAATTTGATGAAATGAAGGAAGAAAACACAAATGGGACACTGTTGGTGGTTACTTGGCACCATACTGGAATTTTATACTAAAGAAACTGCACTGTATGTCTAAAAAGCAATGTTGAAAGGAAAGTATAAATTTAACACTTAACAATGAACAACTAGTTGAAAAGAAAGCAAATGGCTTTCTTACACAATAATGAATCTCAAATGAATAGGTTAAGAGAAGTACTTTTAAATAATGTCTTGCAAATTTAGATTGTGAAACATGAAAAATAAATTGATAATCAGTATTAAGGATCTTTGCTTCCCTACTTCCATTACATCCTGCTCCATCCCATTTGTCTCCTTGTGACCTTAAGTACCACTTCACAACAGGAAGGCTTGTAAGTAAGAATATGAATACCATTTTTTCTCAGCACTGCACATTCAGAAGATGAAAAAAATACTTTTTTTTTAATTTTCATATTATAATTGTTTAAAATAAGGGCTAAAATTTAGGGCTAAAAATTAAGGTGAAAACATCATCCAACCTATATAACATTGGGGAAAAGTGGAAGGCTTATGAGGCACTCTGCATACTGCTCAGTACTTTATGTAGATCACCCCACTTCATCCTGTGAGGCAGAACTATGAGGAAGGTGTTTTACAGGTGAGAAGAGTGAATTTTTGAGAAGTTAAATGACCTTCCTATGGTCATGTAGCTAAGTAAGTACCTGGAATGGGACTGGAGCCCAGGTCTCTGAGAATGGGGTACGGCAATAGTAGTGGGTAAGTTAGGGTTGTGATCCTGGCCAGAACCTGTCAAGTATGATAAACTGCAACGTGTGTATGTGACAAAGCATAAAAAGAGAGTAAATATCAATTGTCTGAGCGTATACCCATCACCACTTTCCTTGACTCCTAAATGATTTTCTGAGCTCACTGGGTTGGTATATAAATATAGGTATTCCCAGTGAGCACCACCTTACAAATATGGCAAAACCCTCTGTCCCTAGATGTAGGCATACAATTGTAGGCCTACATACTCTACCTGGTCACCTCACACAGCAACTAAACTATCCTAGGAAATATGTGTACCTTGGTAGGTGGTGAGGAAAATCCTATGACCAAAGAGATAACTTTTCTGTTCTTTTGTCCCAGGGAGATTTTGTACATGGCTTTCTTCCTTTCCTATCTTTTCCTACTCTTTTATCACTCACCAACCTGATCTGTTAATTCTAGCTCAGGCAACATCTTTCTCATGAATAGACATAGATTTCCTCTTTAGCCTCCTCTTCTCAATTCTACCTCTTACTTAGCTACCTTAAGACAATTTCTATCCTTCTCCTCTACTTTCATGCCATTCGTGAGACTTGCCATGGCCCAAATGGTTGCTGATTATCATAATACTAATGGTACAACGGATTTGAAAAAAAGGAAAATCATCAAGTTTGCAATGAAACAAGATACAATAAGAAATCAGAACCATCAACCTCTTAAAGTCCTTGAAAGGGCCCAGATATCTCCTTCTGAATGTCTATAAACCAGTTAGGTCTACCAACTTCCATTCAAGTTAAATTAAAAAAAAAAACTTATTCTTTGTTTAATGACTAGCATCACACTAGTATCATTTACTACCCTTTTTCCTTGCTGATGCACAACACAGCGCAGATACTTTAAGAAGGTTTTTTATGGATTATCCTGGAAAAGTAAGATCATAAGAAATAGCTAAGGTCATCTAGGCCAACTCTCTCATTTTATAGTTGAGGAAACAGACCTAGAGTTTAAACAACTTGCTTAGGGTTATATAAGTGGCAAATGGTAAAACCAAGTCCTTTCTACACTGTTTCAATGTGAAAATATATTCTAAGTTACAAGTGATTACCAAGCAAACGTTAGGAACACAACTTCTCTGAAAGTTGAGGGCTGCTTATATGCAAAAAAATAAAATAGATATTCATCAGCCATTTTAGCAAAGTGATCCTCAAATACCTAAATTAGTCATTGTCATGAAATTTTTTACTTTGGATTTACAACTAAGTCTATGTGTATGCTTTATTTTCCATTTTCTCATCTAGTTGTCTTTAAAAAAAAAAACATAAAAAAGACAAATATCCTGATAAACACTTTAGGAACTTGAATACCTGCTCCATTGGTCATGAATCCTCGGCCATGGGGGCAAAGTTTTTTAAAGGCCACAGTGCCCTGGAATGGGCAGATCTCACAGTGGGGGCCCCAGCCTCTTCCACCATCACAGCAACACTCAGACTTGGTGACCGGATTCCTGTTGCTTGATCCAATCTGACACATGCTTTGTAAAACTTCAGTGAAGCAGTATCCTTCTCGATTGTCTGTAAGATACACCATATTTTGGGGTGGGGGTAGGGAGTGGGGTTGAAGAAGCGAGGGGTGGGATTATTTTAGTGGTGGTGATCTCATGAGAGTCACAAGATATCAGGAATTTAGTCAGATATTAAAAACAACAACAACAAAAAGAAATGAAAAGGAAGCATACTTAACCCTGGGCCAGAAGAAATGAGAGTGAAAAGCTGGAAACAGCAGCAAGAGAGAAAAGATGACGTCTGAGGGAAAACAAATGAAACAAGAAATTCAGTAAGAGAGCAGGAAGGGGCAAATATCAGATTCAGCCTGGGAGGGATTACAGTTCTATTTGCACCTAGAAAAGAAGGAATATAACCATCATATCAAGCTACAATAGAGAGATGCAGAGTAGCACATAGAAACTGATACTGATCATGGAAGGCTAGACAGGCAGCTTAGGTAGAAATTCCAATCAAATGATACAATGACACAATTAGCAAAGGAAGAATTAAACAGCAGGGTGGTGCTAAGCTCAGCGTACATTTGCGAAGTCACTGAATTATCCACAAAATGTTCATGTTTTTGACCCGGCTATTACCAATAGCTTAGCTGCAGCCCATGTTTGCCTAAGGAGCCCAGACCTTTCCCTTAATAGTTTAGAGGCCTAATGAAAGCACTGCCCAGACACTTACCAAGGCACTCATCCTGGGCAGGGCTAGCTGTGAAGCCATCATTGCACTCGCATGTGTAGCTTCCTCTGGTATTGAGGCACCGTCCATTTTCACAGATTCCTGGCTTGGTCTGACACTCATTCTCGTCTATTTAATTGAATTAAAGGACCAAAAACAAAAGATGGGAGGGGGGAGTTGTTACTTTGTCAAAGAATAATTTTTAGGAGTGAAGCTAAGGAGGAGCTTTAAAGACGAACTTTTTTAAAAACATGGATATTCACTACTTTGTCAGAGTAACCATTCAGTGGTTAGTATTTAGCTGTTGATAGTTTAAACTAATCCAACCCTTCAGAGTTAAGCTGTTCTATGTATTACCTTTAATGTAGTAATAATGATAGCTAAATTATAGTGCTTACTATGTGTAAAGCTCTGTGCCAAGCACTTTACAATTATTTTCTCATTTGATCCTCACAACAACCCAGGGAGGTAGGTGCTATTATTATCTCCATTTTGCAGATGAGGAAACTGAGGCAGATAGAAGTTAAGTGACTTGCCTAGGGTCATGGAACTAGGAAATGCCTGAGGCTGGATGTGAGCTCGGTTCTACCTAACTCCAAGGCTGATGCTCTGTCCACTGTAGTACCTACTGTTCTCGAACATTAATCAAACCTAATTTTGTCTCTAAAGATTCAAAATTAAATATAGCTGGAGATGATTACTTAACGTTAGACTATACACAAATTTTTCCACTACGCTGAGCCCAACAGATAGACACATAAAAGGGTGAGAGAGGCAGACCGTATGGAGACAGCATCCAAGAAGACCAGGGTGGTGGCAGTGACTCCAGATATGTTCCTCTGCCCTTTTTTATTACACTTAAAGTTCCATGAGAGCAGGTACAATGTGTTACCTAAACTCTATATTTTAATTTATTTATGTTATATTTTCCTCAACACCTTTGTAGAATATTCTGCCCAGAGGAACGCATATTCAATTCTGGATGAATGAATGATGACTCTTACAGTCATAATCTTATATAACCAGGAAATGCTCACCTTCTTATGAAGGCAACTTTGAAGAAAAGTGATGTGAAAATTAGTCAAGGGAAAGTAAACTTAAATACAATTTCTGTTCCAGCAAATGTTCTATAGTTTTGCAATTACATTGTTTTAAAGTATATGTGTTTATAGTTATTGTATAACCAAATCCCATCATAAAGTCATGAAATCCCACTATAATGCCACACTACTATGATGTATGTTGTCTTCTCCTAGCAAGAATGCAAACTTCTTGAGGGTAGATACTATCTTGCTTTTTCTATTGTATCCCAAACCCTTAGCATAGCACCTGACACTTAGTAAGTGTTGAAAGAATACTTTTTTACTCATTCATCCATTCAGTTAGTCAGTGGTTCACTTACAACTTTAATCCTATGTAACTAATTTCTACCACAGAATCGTAGATTGATAGAACTTGAAGGGACCTTTGAGGCGATCTAATCCAACCTCCTAATTTTACAGATGAGGAACCAAAGACTCAAGGAGGTTGCGTCTTGCCCAAAGCCGCACAGATAGTAAGTGGCAAAGCCAGGATTCTGAATCCAGAACTATCTTATGTCACTCAGCATTGCTGAGTGAGATCAATGTGAGAATGGACTTTATTGGTCATCCTCTATTCCAAGCCATATGTGGAAAAATATTCTCTCTATAGGTGACCAATAAGTGGTCACCTATACCTCTCAATGCAGCCCCATTTCAAATTATTAGCAAATTTTTTCTTATATCAAGCCAAAATTTGCATCTTCATAATTTCCTTCCACTACTACTAAGTTCTGCCTTCTAGAGCCAAAGAGAACTTCTTATATATGAGGGAGGGTTATTCAAATCCTGGAAATTGGCAAACATATACTGCCCCTCCCAACCACCTTGTCCCATGTCCTCAAGTTTTTTCTTCTCCAAGCTAAACCCCAATTCCTTTAATCAATATGCATACACCATGGACTCAGGGCCATTCACCATAATGACTGCCCTCATCTTTACTTTCTCTAGCTTATCAATATCTTCCCTGGCTCCCGGAACTGATCTAACCATGGTAGAGTAGTTGTGGGGGAGGAGGGTGGGACAGCTGTCTGTGTATGGCAAGTAGTCAAAAGGGTTCACAGTAGGAGCAAAATACTTCTGTCCAAAAAAGACATGCCTACAAATTGAGATATGCTGCCTATGTTCAGAATGCTGAATCTGGTCTCTTTCACATTTCCCTGTTCATCTGAAGCACTTACTTTTTTCTCTAACTGATGGAGCTTGACTTACCTATGCAACCCTCTCCATCAGGTCTTCGTTGGTAGCCAGGGCCACAGATGCACATATATGTGCCAATTAGGTTCTTGCATTCCATTTGTTTTTCAGCACAATCGTGCTTTCCTTCTTCACACTCATTCTCATCTGCAACGGATTAGCAACTGTGAACTGCCATCATAAGTGCATCACTTGTTTTGTGAATATGGTGCCACTTTTATTTTTGTATTACTGAGATGATAATTTCTTTTGATTTCAGTGAAAAAAAAAACAGTAAGGAGCAAAGCATTTCTCATAAGCCTTTTTACTTTTCAGTTAAAACACATCAAATTATAAGTTCCTTCACATTATGCCAAGTGGATATTTATTAATAGCTATTGAATGAATGGACAAATTAATAAATGATAACATGATAACCAGATTTTCAACTAGATTACAAACTACTTCAGAGCAAGGATCATGATTTTTACTTTTCTCCACATGCCAAGCCAAAGTTCTACACAAAGAGCAAATGCTCATTATGGGCTCACTGAATTGAAACTTATTGTGTTATACAATGAAAGCTTTCCTAAACTAGACATATGGCTACAACATAGCCTTTCCCCTTGAAGTCCTAACTCCCCTCCTTCCTTTCCTTTGTCATCTCCCTCTTGGATTTTTCTGTCCTATTGTTTTTGTATTTTCCTTCCCTTCTCCTCCTGTTTCTTAATCTCCTAGTGCTCATTTTCCCTTCCAGCCCCAAATTACCCAATAGGGCTACCTATATGAAGTAGGGAAAAGCCCATGGGTAAGGCAGGTGGGGAGTGGAAAAGTCCATCATTTTGGACATTCCTCTGCCTTGTTCAAGGCCCTCCACCATGTTGCTGTGTCTCAGCGGTGGTAACACTATCTTTTGTTGTTAGCACCTCACTACATACAACCTTTGGAGATCCCTGCCTCTATGATCTCTAGTCAGTCTCTCACCTTTGCACATTCTCCTGTCTTCTCTAAGAATGTAACCAGTAGGACATTTGCATTCATACGACCCATAAGTATTTACACATCGGAAGGCACAGAGCAAAGGATTCTGAGCACACTCATTGATATCTGTAGGAGAAAGACAATATGATGGTACATAAAGATGAACAAAAAATTTACTTTCTTCATAAATGAACAGATTCACTAAAACAAATTCTTTTTTTCCTTGTAGAGGAAAATAATCTGGAATTATGCCCAGAGAGTTATAAAACTGTGTATACACCCTTTGACCCAGAAATATTACCATTAGGTCTCTTCCTCAAGGTGATAAGGGAAAAAGGAAAAGAACCTATGTGTTCTAAAATATTAATAGCAGCTCTCTTTGTGGTGACAAAGAACTGGAAATTGAAGGGATACCTATCAATTGGGGAATGTCTAAACAAGTTGTGGTAGGTAATTGTGATAGAACACTACTTGCTATAAGAAATGATGAGCAGGCTGATTTTAGAAAAACATAGAGAGACTCGCATGAAATAATGAAGAGTAACAGCAATATTGTTAAAAAAGTAATTGTGAATGACTAAATTATTCTGAGTATTATAAGTACTCATATCAACTACAAAGGGTTTTGCTGTTGATATGTTAAAATGCTGATGATTTATGTGTGTTTATTTTATATCCTGTTACTTTGCTAAAATTATTGTCTGAACTAGCTTTTTAGTTGAATCTTTAGGATTTTCCGAGTATATCATCATATCATCTGCAAAAAGAGATAAGTTTTATTACCTCATTGCCTATTCTAATTCCTTCAACTTCTTCTTATTTCTATGGCTAGCATTTCTAATATAATATTGAATAATACTGGTGATAATGGGCATCCTTGTTTCATTCCTGATCTTACTGAGGTTTCTAGCTTATCTCCATTACAAATAATGCTTGCTGATGGTTTTAGTAGATGCTTATCATTTTAAGGAAAAATTCATTTATACCAATGCTTTCAAGTGTTTTTTAATAGGAATGAATGCTGTATTTTGTTAAAAGCTTTTTCTGCATTTATTGACATAATCATATGATTTTTGTTACTGATATAATCCATTATGTTAATAGTTTTCCTTATGTTAAACCATCTCTGCATTCCTGGTATAACTCTCACTTGGTCACAATAACACAACCTTTGTGATAGCTACTATTTTATTTACACTAAAACAAATTCTGACCAAGCAGACTGCATTTCAGGGGGTCCACAAAAGACAAAGCTGTGTATTTTTAACCTGTTACTATTAGTATGCCTAATATATGCGCTGAACACACTGACACCAAACCCATTCACCTTCACTTTCTATTCTTTCCCTTTTCTTGCTACCTCTTCACCTGGCTGGGCTTACCCAACCTTCAGATTCTAACAGTTTCTAAGTTGAGTCTTCAGCATGAGAACCCCTAAGAAGAAAAGCAATGCCTCTAGGTAAGCAGATAGACACAAGGTCTAGGAGAGGATAGAAAAGAGAGGGAAAAGGAATGAAGGGAGGGAAGGGAAGAAAGGCAAGGAAGTTAAGAAAGGAAGAGGTAAGAAGAAAAGAGAGGTAAGAAGTGAGGGAGGGAGGAAAGAGGGAAAAAAGATGAGGGAGAAAGGAAGGGAAGTGAAAAAGGGAGAGGGGAAAAAGTAAGGGAAAGAGGAAGAAGGGAAAGAGAAGGGAAGAAAAGAGGGAGGGAAGAAGAAGAAAGGGAGGAAGGAATAAAGAGGAAAAGAAAGAAGGAAGTACATAGTAGGGAAATCCAGAAGTCATCAATGATTGTTCAGTCTAGGTCACATGGTGGCAGCAGCGTCATGTATCTCTATTCAAGAAATATCATATGGGCAGAGATCAGAGAGAAAAATGAGAGGCAAGACTGACATGAATGGTGGTAGGAACAATCAAGAAAAAATTCTTTTATGCTTATGTGGATTACCTCATATGATGAATGACACTTAATATTAAGATGAGTGAATGAGAGAGAGAGAGAGAGAGAGAGAGAGAGAGAGAGAGAGAGAGAGAGAGAGAGAGAGAGATACTCACCTTCACATGTCATCATTGGACCCGGCTCAAACCCTTCCTCACAGGTACATTCAAAACCTCCAATAACATTCTTACACGTTCCATTTCCACAAGGATTACCCACAGAACATTCATCAGTATCTGCAAGATATCAGGAACACATTCAAGAAATTATGAATTACAGTAAAAATAAATCCAACTTATATAATGCCTTTCATCTTACAAATCTAGTGATGCTAGACTGTATTTCATTACTAAGAGTTTTACTCTGACAGCAAATTAACAGTCACTGAATGCTTAAGTTGGAAGGGATTCCCCAAATTTTGAGGATCCTATGGCCCAATGAGGTAAAGCAACCTATGGGAAGTCACACAGAATTTATTTGTAGCTGACTTGGAGATGAGAATTTGGTTCTCCTAACAACCAGTTCAGTGGGTTTTTTCCCTCCTTTTACATACAGATGAACACTTTATAGTTCTACAATTTTAAAGATAGATAATGTATCCATTGGGAATTCTGAAATTGACAGGTTTAATTCACATAACATCTTAAGCTACACAGATGAAAAACCATAGGCTTTTCATATAGGCATTCTTTGATTTTGTAATTAGAGGGTTTAAAGATAAGATATTTATGTTGGGTACATAATCTTTTATACCTAAGTGAACTGAATTCTGAGTTATAATATTCTAAATCACGTGTGTGTATATATATTAATATGTATATATGCAGGAATGAAAATTTCAATATTAACAATCTTTTGAATTTTACAACAATGTTTCAATAAAATATCTTCCTCCTTCCTGTTTTCATATTAATAATGGCTAATAGTTTTATAGTGCTTTAAATATATATTACCAATTTTACCCTCACAACAACCTTGTCAAGTAGCTGCTATTATTATCTCCACTTTACAAATAAGGAAAATGAAGCACACAGAAATTAAGTGACTTGTATAGGGTCACATCTAGGAAGTGGCTCAAGCAGGTTTTGAACTCAGGTCTTCTTATACATTAGTTTAAAACTCTATACTCTATACCACAGTTGTCAAATTCAAGGGCTCAAAGCTCCCTACTGCAACAGAAACTAGATAAAAACATAACTGAGAAATATTTAACAAAATAAATAAAAGAAACAATACAACATATATAATGTTAATTTGTGACATTCTAAGTCAGTATGTAACCAGCAGGGATCTGTTTCTATTGGAGTTTGACATTGTTGCTCTGTACCAAGCTGCCCAAGCTTAACAAGTAACCTGGTTCAGGTGACTCACGTTAATTCTGGCTCTATGATTTTAGTTTTACATTGAGAAAACTGTCACAGAAGAAGCTAGCTCATTACCTACCTACACACTCAACTCCATGGAGGATATACCCAAAAGGACATTCGCAGCGGTAGGAACCATCTGTATTGATACACTGGCCATATTTGCAGATATCAGGCTCTTTGCATTCATCCATATCTTAAGCAAAGGAGAAAAAACACAAAAAATAGAATGGGGAGGGCAGTAAAGGGGAGATGTGTGTTACTGATTCCAGCATACATCTTATGCTTTAAATTTCCAAAGTCAATGGGAAAAGATACTTTTAATTGGCTTCATTGAAAAGGTAATAATGGCCCTAATTTTATATTAAGGAGTTTAATTTCCCAGCACTGATACACGGGTGTGTTGTAGCAAAATTCAAACAATTGTGAAAAAAGAACAGGAAGTGTAGCAACTGTTGGATATTATTTAAAAATCAATGACAAGTCAAATATGAGATATTTACCAATACGAGTGTCATCAGGTCCAACGATGATACCACTTCCATATGGGCAAATTTGACGAAATGCCTCTGTAAATGAGATAAGAACTTGTTTATTTATGTGTCAGCTACAGTTAATAACTGAGCTACTCTGCATATTTGAGAGTTATCTTTCTGACAGGCCTGAAGGGATTAAGCTGGTTTTTCCAATCAAACACTAGAAGTTCTTTTTACTATATCTTAATCATGTTAAAAAAACAGGGGATGGGTCTTAATAATCTTTGGATCTCTCCAAGGATCTAAAATGTACAATGGAATATGAGCTTTTTTTCCCCCTAAGCATCCTAACAAGAATTATACATGGATACATAAAGAGTCTGCAATGAAGAGCCTACCCAGTGTATGACTTAGTAGAAAAGTCTAGAGTTACCTGAGGCTATAGAGATTAAATGATTTGCCCAAGATAACACAGCTATATGTGTTAGCAGCCATGCTCTGAACTCAATTCTTCCTGATACTAGGAACTCTTTATGTACTATGCCACAATGACTCTTGACTTTAATGAGATATATAATCAAACTAAATAAGCTCATTTTCCCCAGGATAAACCACTTTTTCATTGTGATTAACTGTTTAGCCTACTTTCATGGCCAGTCTATATTGTGTACTGCACAAGGAATTAGACAGATATGAGGATATACCATCTGGCTCAGTAGGACACAGCTCACATGGGTCCCCCCAACCTTCTCCCTTCAAGGCACAGCAGCATTCTTGTTTGGAATGGTTTCTGGATTTAGGTGATGAACATTTGCCTCCTTCAAACTTTGCATAGCAGTAGCTCATTCTCAAGTCTGCAATAAAAATTCAAGTATCTTTCAGCATAATCATGCATATGCTTAAAACAAAATTTAAAAACAAAGCCACTATAGATTTGCTTAAACAATCAATAATGATATTACTTAGCTTATAGTACTATAATAATGCTCCTTATAGCTAATAGTCCCTTTAAAATTAATTAAGCATAATTACAGAAAGAAGCAGACTGAGACAGAGACTGGACCTGTGATTTCATTGGTGAATGGACTCCTAAATGATTACAACTCATAGTCTCAGAGTTACCCAAAGCACTGAGAGTCACACAGCCAGTACCTGCCAGAGACAGAACTTGAACCCAGCTCTTCCTGGTTCTGAGGCTGGCTCTCTATCCACTATACCATGCTGCCTCTTATTAAGTGTTGAAAGATATCATTAAAGATAACAAAAATTATGTGTGTACTGAAAGAATTTTGTAAGCTTTGAGGCCTAATTTTGTTATTTCTCTTTTTGACCAACCTCCAGCATTAGTATAATATAAAAATGAAATCTGGTAAGTCAATTTTCAAAAGTGACATCCTTCAATGTCTTTTATAGGGACTTGTTATCATATAAAGAGAGTCTTTCATGAGATATAGCACTTGACAGCTCAGACTATACTCACTTTGGATAACATTTAGCAAGACACATTGGGTGAAGACAGACATACTAGATTTGGGATACCATACTCTGTTGTTTACTCTGGGTGACCTAAGTACGGGATCCAAATTACGATCCCAGACCCAATGCACCCAGCAAGCAGACAACTGGCAACTTTGCAAAATGGCAGATACGTAGTACGAGAGTCAGCTATAAAAGCAGCCACTCATCAAATTTCCTGGGTGCAAGATTTCCTGGATGCTAGGTACCAGAAAGAATTTCAAAAAGCCCTAGGTAATTTGAAGTTCTAAACAGGAGCTTGTTTGCCTCAAATGACCAGAAAACAAACATACGAAATAATCTTTCCTTTTCAAAGAGCAAATTACTTTAATTTAATCATTACTTCTTAGAGAATACCAGAACTAATTCACATGAAACACCACAAAATTGTTGACACTCCACAATCACCTTCCACATCCTAACCCAGAACTAAACAGGGTTTCAACAATATCAGGTTTCCAGTAACCTGAGGACTCAACTCAATCTCTTCACTGCTGGAGAAGCATACATTTAAAAATGGGTTTCTAGGCTTCTGAAACTGTCTACTGGTTTCCATGACTTCTTTTGCAATCAAAAACGTGAGCCTGGCTTAGTTCCTTCTTAGTTTATGTTCTTACAGCGTGTGTGTCCACACTACACAGGAGCACGGATCACTTGACATCATCTTGACAAATGGGAGCAGTAGCTCCTGATGCCTTGGCTACAGTTCCTTTTGTGCTCTGTGTGAGTTTCATGTATTGCTTTGTGGTATTTCTTTTCTCTAAATTAATCCAAGATGACTTACTTGAGAGACAGCTTTGCTCCTCTACACAGTTAAACTGTCTATGAGGGCCTCACCAACCTCTGGAATTTTATCAGAATGAACAGAAGTCACTTTCCTTGTTTGCTTTCCTTCCTACTGGCTCTGTGTTCTGTAGCTAATCTCATGGAAGGGCTACTCACAGCTGGCTTTATTCTTTCTTCTGAGTTCACTTGCTCTGTGACAGTCCAGCACAAATTGAATTAATGGCTTAAAAGTTTCCCTTGGCCTGCCACACTGGCTAACTCACACCTGGCCTCTCATTGTTCCCTTTTCCAACCCAGGTCTTGCTAGTGCAGCACAAAGTGAAGGGGATGGGCTGGCATTTATCTGGTATATCTTAGGTCATATGGACAAAAAAAAAAACCTGGATGACAAGCCAAAAACATTTAGTTGGTGGTGGTAGGAATTAAAAGGACCTGCTGCTATTTCTTTTATTTACTCTTAGTCGGACTACACAGTGCCAACATCACTGAACATTCAATCAGATCAGTAACTTGGCACCACATAGACAAAAAATAACTTTTTTTTTTTACTGAATTATTTTTAACTGTTCAGTAAAACAGTATAGAAAACAAAACAAAAACTGGTTTGAATGTGTACCCATTTTCTGTACATTGTCTTGAAAAAGGCAGGTTCCTTTTTTTCTTGGAATCATTCAGTGGGTTAAGAAAGACGATCTTAAGACTCATAAGTGAACTTTTTTTAAAGCTAGAAATCCAGCGCAAGTGAGAAACTAAATGCCAAAAAAATCAGCATCTGTGTTAACAGAGGTGGAGAGGGCTTAACTCCCGGTGTTCCTAGGGTGCAAATCAACCCCAAATTTTGAGAAAGATGATTTTTATCCTTAGACTATCAAATGAACACTGGAATAGGTGATAATCAGTAGGTAACACTTGGTGAATGAAAAAATCTCTGCCTTTCTTACTGCAAAGGGCCAGAGCTTGGTTTACATTTCCCATAAAACCACAGTAAATCAGTACAGGCTAATGAAATGATAAGCCCTTTAAAGTCACTTACCCTGGCATCTTCTTCCAGTGGAGGACAACGAAAAACCTTCTGGACAAAGACATTTGAAGCTGCCTGGAGTGTTACTGCATGTGCCCAAGGCACAAATTTCTGGCTCTTCCACACACTCATCAATATCTAAAAGAGGGATACACATCAGATTATCTCTAAACATAATCAAAATATCACCAAATAGTCAACATGAAAAAGTACAAAAGAAACTCAACTTTGATAATATTCTGATAATAAAATTATGAGGATTCAAAGGCTTTTAGCGGCTTAGTTTTTAAAAGTCAGGCTTTCAATTCTGTGTACAAAAGTGAGCCTAACAAAATATTCTTATGAATGCAATGAGGTCTCTCTTCCATCTGTCATCACCATTCATCATATTAATAGAAATAATATCACACAATTGCAGAACCAAAAGGGACTTTAGAGATGCTATAATCCACACTCCTGCACTCACCCATAAAACTAAGTCCCAAATCACAGGTTAGTTACCAGTAGCTGAGAGTCCCAATCTAATATTCTTTGTACTGCTCCAAGATTAAGTATATATGAGCACATTCACGCAAATGAAAATAAATGATGAGGATGTTCAATGACCCCAGGGATGCATTTTATAGTTTGTTTTTGAACCTACCTTAGGATCATGAACAACAGTATGGTGCAGTGCAGGGGTGGGGAACCTGCAGCCTTGAGGCCACATGTGGCATTCTAGGTCCTTGGGTGCAGCCTAATTCCAAGCTTTACAGAACAAATCCTTTTATTAAGGGGATTTGTTCTGTGAAGTTGGGATTCAGTCAAAGGGCCGCACTTGAGGATGTAGAGACCCACACGTGGGCTCGAAGCTGCAGGTTCTCCATCCCTTGTGTAGCGTACAGAGATCTGGCCTTGGATTCAGGACATGGGTTCAGAGTCCCACCTCTGCCACATATTGGTTGTGGGACTTTGAATAAGTCACAATCTCTCAATGCTCTTGGCAGTTCTATAAGACTCTAAGTTACAGAAAAGGTGCCACCTGCATTGGTAGAAGGAACTTCCACATCCCAAAGAATTGTATATCATTCAAATCCTAAGTCCATTCTATATCCCTAGGATCATATGCTGTGGAGCTGGAAAATACCTTCAAGACAATCTAATCCAACCCTCTCATTTTATAAGTGAGGAAACTGAGATGTAGAGAAGATCTTCCTCTTTGGTACAGGCCATTCTGCTCAAAGTGTAACAACACAAAGGTATCTTATTTGTACATGGGCTGATTTTCCTTTCACCAGAAGGAAAGATATCAGATTGAGAAAAATGGCATTGCTAACGGTACAGTATAGTGGAAAGAGTTTGATTGTGAGTCACAAGACTTGGGTTTGAATCCTTTGCCACTTACTGCCATCACTTTCCTCCTTCGTGCTTCCATTTTCTCGTATGTGAATGAGGGGGTTGGACACAGTGACCTCTAAGGTCCCTTCCAGCTCTCCTTCTAGGATCCCACCAGCCCAGGGAAGGCACTCTCTAAACAAGGAGTGGGAAAGCGCAAAGACGGCTGGCTGTGGGGAGGCCTCTGAGCATTCAACCACTGGCTTTCCCCAGAGGCCTTTCTTGGAGGCCCATAAGAATGACCTCTGGCCCAGCTGAGTTGGATATCTTCAATGATCCTTTTGGAAGCTTTCTACCTTTTGTTCACTACTTTCACCTCTGATAGAGAACCAATAGCTCTGGATCTTCCAGGTCCTTGAATTTTTAGAATGACCTGTGCACCTCTTCTGAAGGCTTTAAAGCTAACCCACAAGAGGATCACAGGATCATCACCTCTGAGCTAGAACGCATGTCAGAGGCTAGCCAGTCCAACTCCCTCAATTACAAATGGGGAAATGGAGGTCCAAAGAGGTGATGCTACTTGCCTTGGCTCTGACTGGTGTAAGAGGCAAAGCAAAGATTCAGATTCAGCTCCTCTGACTAAAAACCTGGCCTGTTTCAGATGAGGACCTGGGGCTCACAGAGGTTGAGGAACTTACCCAAAGCCACACGGGTAATAAACAACAGAGACAGGATTTGAACTCAGTTCCCTTGACTCTAAAACCAGTGCTTTTCCTCTCCTTCATGCATACTGTCTCTCAGCACCAGGGGCATAATTTCGTTAGATGAAAACACCAAGGTTTCCCATGCATTGTGGCCCATCTTTTTCCCCATGATGAAATGAGGAGTCCTATGTACTCTCCACTGTGTGCTCAGCAGATACCTCCAGGTCACGTGGCAGAGCTAAGCAGCACCTCAGGGGTGCACGCTATTGCACTAACCCTGGAATAGCGCCCATACCCACATAGGTTTGAGGGTTATTGTAAAGTTTAAGCCAGTCACATGTATATTAGCCCTGAAGAAAGATCCCATTTTTGTTGGATGAAACACAAAGAATAGCTTTTTCTTGAAAAAATGAAATTTTGTAGCATCTTGGATGGCCTTGTGTGCACCACAGTACAATGATGATAGGTGACAAGGATGACAAAGAGCCTGGGCAGTATGCAGAGAGCACCAGATTTGGAGAAAGCATACCAGGCTTCAGTCCCAGCAAGTGCCAGTCACATGGCTTGGGGCAATTTACCTGGCTTTTCTGGGGCTTCAGTTTCCTCATTTTTAAAATGGAAGTTTGAATTAAATAAGCTGTATGGTCCTGTTTGGTTTTGATATTCTAAGATTCAAAAGTCAGTTCTAACTCAGTCTCTCATTTGTTGTGTGAACCTAGGCAAGTCTCTTCATCTTTCTGGAGCCTGTTTCCTTATTTGTAACATGAAAGTACCAGACCAGGAGATTCCCAAGGTCTTCTTCAGCCCTCTAAGTTAATAGATTTCATGATATGACTCATCATTCCATGATAGGACTCATCATTTCATCATGGGAAGAAAAATGGGCCACAATGCACAGTTGATGGCAATGATACTTGCTTTCATTCTACCATGAGTATCATTTAACTGAGTCATGGTATAGTAACATGAAACCTAAATATAAAGGGATTTGGCAATATTGTTTTGTGCAGGATCAGTAACAATTGGCCTCACTCACAGGGAAAAGTCTAACTTCTATAAAACGTTCCAAGTGGCATTTTTTGGCCCTAGTCTTTGGGTGGGTTGGATTTTGGGGTTCTATAGCCTGGAAGTGGAAAGAAGGGCTGAAGAACAGATACACTTAAGAGATATTCAATGAGATAATTTCTCTTTTTGTGTATTTCCACTCTATTCACTTACATCGGATCAATGGCCTCAATTAATGAGGCCAATCTTTAATGACCAAAGATCAATTAATGATCAACATTTCATGTTGCAGAAATGAAGAAATGTACCTGGAGTATTACTACCTAACAATTTATGTTAGATGGGAAGTAAAACTTCTGATACTGAACATGTAGAATGTCTTTCTTTGGAAGTTTTATAAAAGAATATATTCTCATATGTATCTGAGGTTAAAGGGATGGACTGGATGACTGAAGAGTCCTCCCAATCCTAATATAAGATTTTTTATAAACATGCCTTGCATATTAAGGATAAATCTCTTATTAACTGCAGTACTGCTGAACTGTTGCAATAGTATTATTCAATTCAATAATTAAATATCAATAAATGTTCACTCTTTTATAGATGAAAAAATTCCATCTTCAGCCACTTTCAATGAGCTTTAGCAACAGGGTACAGTGCAAAGGTACTGATTCCGTAAGTCAGAGGACCTGGGCTGGGCTATCACCCCCTTCCTTATTCCCTATGTGGTCCTTCTATTCTCTGAGCCTTAGGTTCCTCATCTGTAAAACAGGAGGCTAGATTAGATTATCTCTAAGGTTCTTTTTGTAGTTTTAAGTTACATTATCCATGATTTGGTTTTCTGTCTTTCAAGCATTAACAATATTTAAACTACTTTAATCAGTATGATATTTCTGAATGTAGCACCTTAAAAATCTAACATACACTAAAAATGGTATGTAGCCACCTTTTCCATGAGCTGCCTCAATGCACCCTGAGAGGTTGGCCAACATTCATTTAGTTGATGCCATGATGATACATGTACATAGAGCAGAGTGTTAGTAGGAAAGATTAGTGGGAAAACTTAGATGTTCTTGGTTTTCCATTTAAGAATGAGGATAAGACACAACACTCCATCTTGACTCTGTTTCCAATGCCTGTCCCCCATGCCTAGAATGCTCTCTCTCCTCCCCTCTACCTCCTGGCTTCTCTGGCTTCCTTTAAATCTCAGTAAAAATCCTACCTTTTGCAAGAAGCCTTTCCCAGGTCTCCTCAATTTTAGTGTCTTCCCTCTGAGACTATTCCCAATTTATCTGGTATGGATCTTATCTGTAAATAGTTTTTTGCATGTTGTCTCCTCCATTAGACTATGAGCTCCTTGAGAGCAGGGCATTCTTGTTTTATGCCTTTCTTTGTATCCTTAGTGCTTAGCACAGTTCCTGACACAGAGTAGGTACTTAATAAATACTTGCTGACTAATACCATCTGTCTGGACCTGCTTATGATTAAGTATTCCATAAACTATGATATTACTATAAGGACTAGAAACTGAGGATTAGAAATGGTGCTTTTGTTTTTGTCAGTTTATAATCCTTTGTACCTTCACAGTTGTCATTCTGCAGGCTGTATCCAGGAGGACAAATACATCTATAGGATCCGTCCAAATTCTGACATGTCCCTGGGGCACATTTTCCAGGATCAGCCAGACATTCATTTATGTCTGCAGGGAAAAATGAAGGCCATTAACTTCATCAGGTAGCTAGATTCAAATACATTAGAAACAAAATGAAGACAAGTTAAAGCCTATGAAACTTCTGCTACAAAATCCCACCTTAAACTAAAAACAGACGGCATAAAAAACACTCAACTCTCTAAAGAATGTTTTTTTTTTACCTAGAAGCTTAAAAAAAAGTTAATGGGTCTGAAAAGTTTTATAGGCTCTCTTATGTCCATAAAATAGTTCCAAAATAATATATTGGAGCTTATCTCAAAATTATTTTGAAGAAAACCTTTTTCTGACTATGGGTATGATTACTTATTTTTAAAGATGTCATCATCCTTGACTTTCTAATAAAGACAGTTTTGGGTTGTTTTTTTTTTTCCTGGTGGCAGGATCTTAGCTTTATTGTCTTTTCTTCCTCCTGGCTTTACCAAGGACAAGTCATAAAGGGGATTTTGCATTTATTTTGTCAATATGCCTAAAGGTTTAATTTGGTAAGCTTTTATATGGTTCTACTTACCAACACAACTTCTTCCATCTGCAGTCACCTCATAGCCCTCATTGCACTGACACTGGAAGGACCCAACTGTATTGAGGCACTGACCATTCCTGCAAAGATTCCCATTCCCAGTAGCACATTCATCAACATCTATAAGAAAAAAAAAATCATGTGACACAGTCCAAAGACAATGAATGTTACATAATAATGACAATAGTTAAAATCCCAAATGCCATAACATTGCGTTTCTCTAGTGTTTGTTGGCTCAACCAAATATACAAAGATTCAAAGAGGATCTCTTATTAACCGCAGCTCTAGCTTTAAGAAGTAAAATCTTACTCAACATAGTTTAGACAATCACCTTCATTAAAGAGTATGAGATTTTTGCATTAGAATTTTAAACCAGGCTCAGCTGGAGTTTCCTTTAAAAAAAAGAATTACTAATGAATTGATAGTACACATCACAACGGAATGTATAAAAAGTTCCTGCAATTAGTTGCAGGTGCAATTAGCCTCTGGCTCTCAAGATAAAGCACATTTGTTTAATTACACTTGCCAATGATTAATTGAAGGTATAATTAGTTACAAATGGAGGGAAAAGTGATTTCAAGCAAGTTCAACAATTTGTTTCTGTTAACAGAAAAATTCATAGCAGAACATCTGGCCAAGTCAGTCTACATTATTATTCCCAAATCATATGATTATTTATGAAACAGAGCAGACACTCTGAATAATTGTCTATAGACTTTTGTTCTGTCCACATAGACTGATAAACTGATTAACTGATTTTTTAAAACTGCATTTTCATCAGTGTAAGGAGGTCAGGCACTCTCTTATCTTACAGAATTGCCTAATTCATTGAATTTTTTAAAATGTGGGCTATTTATCACATGCAATACTTCTGGAAATTAAATGGGAATCCTTATTTTAAGTAATCAAGCTTTTTCCTTCCATAAAATGATGTTGAGAAAATACTGACCTATGCAGTCATTGTTGTGTGACAGAATGAACCCATGGTTGCATCGGCAGTTGAAAGATCCAACGGTGTTTCTACAAGTTCCATTTCCACAGGCATCCCTTTCACACTCATTTATATCTACAGAAATAAAGAACACAGAGGACTTACAGTTATTTACAAGCAAAGAATAAAAAGTTATAGGGATTTTAAAGACCATGAAAAGTTCTACATATGAGTTCAGAGAATTCTATATGTCCACGTTGTTTTCTATTTCAGTGGTAGCTCCTGACATGCAGAAAATATGGCTCCATTTATAAATATTAAGGGTAAACTATCTTCATAGTTGGCACATGTCATTTGTAGCAATATGGAAGATAATGCCATAGGAACTACCACAGAACTATTGTAATTATTTTAAAAAACTATTTACTTGCATAATTCTTTCTACCTCATGATTTTGCTTAAAACCAGAGAATTTGGTGAACTCATGGTCCACTGCAACCCCTGGTATTAATCTCTGAAATTTCTATTCCTATTTACCAGGAAAATAGTGACTCTCCCAAAGGTAAAGAACAAGAAATAACAAACTAACTGGCGTCTAGTTCACCTAATATGTCTCCTTCTATTGTTCTAGTCCACATTTTAAAGTGCCTAGTCACCCCAGGTCATGCTGGTTTCCTCTCTCTTGTAAATTCCTATAAGACCCACAACCTAAATTTCCCTCGCTGATGTATTATCTCACACCTTTAAAATTTAATACCCTGACTCCACAGATTATCTTAACAAAGTCTTCTTCCTCGATCTCTAAGCCTTAACTCTTTTAAGTACTTGACAATGCCCCTATTTCCTTTGTTGTTTCTGAAGCAAATCAAACTTATTTATGTAGAGCTTCATATTGTTGTCCTCAGTGGGGAAGCAGAAGGCTATGTTCTTAATAAGATTCTAAGCTCCTTGAAGGATGAATCCCCATCTTACATTAATACTCCTCTAGTGCCTGGCACTGTGCCTTATACACACAGTAGGTAGTAATTATATTTTTGTTGATTTAAAACATTTAAATAAAGTTTTAGAATTAAAAATACACACAAATGTATTTGTTAAGATAATGAGAAGGTGATGGAATGAGAGAGAACTTGCAAAGCTAAACTTCCTTTTATTTTAAGTTTCAAGCTTAGGGCTTAAAGCACTTTTGATCCAGGTCAATCCAGATCTAGAAGCTTCTGGTTTCCTTGCAATCATTACAAGATCTCTTGAATTTGGAACTTTAAGAATATAACCAAAAGGGCTCCACTAGCAGCTCAGTAGTCATGACCACACCTCACTGTCAGCCAAGTGGTAGTACCATGTTCTCTAGCAAACCAGGGGGAAAGTGAAGGATAAGATATCAGGAGAAAAAAGAGTTAAGAAAGACATCTGAGCCAGGGATGTAGAATGAATGTTGGTTAGTCAGTGACAGAAGAACTATGGAAGGTCTTTTAATTGAAAATATTTGCCCGACCCAGAAAAGGACAAAATACATTTTGAAGGATTCCAGCTATATCCAAAAGATTATGCTTTAGTTTTATTGCTGTACAATAGCATTTCCCAAACAACATTTTAGGGAACTCCAGAGTGCAGTGTGATACGAATAGGGGTGCTGTGAGAAAATTTCAATGCTAGATATATTTTCCCCTTAAAATATTAAATACGAAATTGTGTATAAAATGCTTATTTTTGTGCAGGAATTTTTTGGTGTAAAAATAGGCTTAATTTCCTCTATTTTGCTCTAAAATTTCCCTGGCCTACCCTTTATTCTGGTGATATTCCATACCCCTAAGGCACTAAGACCAGCATTTATGGGTTCTGTAAATATGCGTTAAGCCCCAAAGTGCTCTGTGGCCAATGCTGCTGTAGAGCATACTCTGCCTATGGCTATGAAGGTGGTTCAGAAGTCCAAAAGATATTCTTTCAAAATGGAAAAAATTGGGGGCGAAGGAAATGAGTATGTAAATATGTTGTTTTAATCTAAAATATTGTCCTGATTTAGCACTGAAAGCAGGACAGTGCTTTAAAAATGCTTTCAGATCTCATTCCTGCAGGGCAACTGTAACACTCTGTAATCTAGAAGGTAAGCTTGAAATGGTTTATATTCCATGAGTTGTACTCATTTCATAAGAAGTAACAAAAGCCCATTATCCTTTCTTCAATCTCTCAGAGTGAAGATTTTTTTACATCTGACAAAAAAGTAAATACTTGGGAAGATAATAAAGAATACTAAGGAAGATGTCTGCAGAGATAACTATGAACTTTTTTTTAAGTGTAACACATCTACTTCTCTTCTTTTGCAAAGAAGAAAGTAACTCCTGAGTGACTTAGTAATTTCCTAGCACTTAGCACAGTGCCTAGCACATAACAGGCATTTAATAAATATTTTTCAGTTGACTGAAATGTATGCAAAGGAGAATGGATTTTTTCAAAAGGATGTGTAGCTAATGAGACATATGTCAGATACTTACCCACACACATGTTTTGTTCAGCATTTGTTTTAAATCCAGTGTGACAAAGGCAATAGAAACTTCCAACTGTGTCAATGCACTGACCGTGGCTACAGATATTGGGAATTTCTTGGCATTCATTCCTATCTGTAAATAACAGGCACAAGTTCAGAGCATTTATCACAAAGTTAAAAGACCAATACTCATCAAACAAACTCTAATTAAACAACCTTGCTCAAAAAATGGGGTAGGAAGTGGAAAATTTTACAGACATTCAGAACATCTGCATCCAGCAGGTCAAAAATCAGACCCAGTTAACATCAAATAATAGGAAGGTAGTGCAGTCAACCAAAAGGTCTGAAAGAGAAGATAACTTGGGGGTGGTATGAGAAGACGGAAAATCCAACCTAAAATATAAGTTTATTTTGTTTGGTTACATGCCAAGGGAAGAATTAAAGTCTATATGATACACTCAAATATTTTGTCTAGTCTAGTTTTTGGTGACTCAGCTGATGAGGATTCCATGACTTCCTTTGGGAAATCATATCATCATCACATCCACTATGCCACTATGATGTGTTTTCCTGAAAGACAACCTAAATTCCTCCTTGATGAAGTTTTGCCTATTTTGACTTACTTCTCTCACCCTCCGGACTCTCTTAATGAAGCCATTTCCCTTCGATTCTTGTCCTGCCAATCCCTAAAATGTGATAATTTTTTTGAACCTTCCCATACCTATTGAGAGCTATTGATCTAAAGGTGCCCCAGAAAAAGGGAAGCCACAGCTTGTGTTTCCAAGACAGAGACGGACACCTCTTGCATCTTTCTATACACAGGGTCACAAAACTGAATGGCCATTTTTTTGGAACTGCCATATCTGATTATATATCTACTTATGTTTAAGATACTTAAGCAAAAAGAAGTTGTTTCCCATGGCTATGTATTTATACCAAATGTAACACAAAGAGTACTGCAGAGCCCTGATTTCCCCTGTTGACACAGGACAGCAAAAATTAAAAATGTGATCTGGAAGAGCAGGGGTTCTTAACCTAAGGTCTGTAAACTTGTTTTTATATCTTTTGATAACTCTTTTAATATAACTGATTTCCCTTGTAATCCTACTATGCATTTTACAAATTTAAAAGCATTATTCTGAGAAGGGATCCATACGCTTCGTCAGACTGCCAAACGAGTCCATCACACAAAACAGGTTAAGAACCCCTGTGGCCGAGCAAAGCTATGAGTACAGGACACTTCATATACTACAGGATACAGCTTACCTGGCCTATTTGTTATGTCTGCAATAGTTTCTGCAAAATTTTAACTCCATTAAGAGCAATTAGACTATCCTAATGAATTAAAGCTTGTACAAGGCAATGTGTTAAGTTTTGGGGGTATAAACAGCCCTGCCCTACTTCTTGTCTACATAGAGAGTGGTATGAAATGATATATTCTATATTATCAGCATTTCTTATTTGTACTGGGACTATTTCACCTATTTTCAAAGAAATATAAAACAAGAGCAAAATGCAGGGAAACTGTTATCACTGCCAAATTATACGTGAGCATTGTAACTCATATCAGAGGCTTTCCCACTTTTTCCTGTCCTGTTATTTTAATAAATGGGTAACAACAACAGTTCTGTTGACAATATGCTAAATACTTGCACATGTTATACTAAACTCAACAAAACAGGCTTGGTTCTCAAACTGATTTTCTGTTCAGCTACTACACCCTTTTCCCATCAAGGTCCCATAAAACAATGCAAAATGTACTACAGGCAACAGTGTACTTCCTAACACTTAATCACTTATGGATAAGAAAATCCAAGGAAAACTTGACCAAGTTCCTTTGTGTTGTTTCATTCAGAAATGTATAAGATATCCAGGCAACCTCTATCAAAAGGTCCACAACTCTTGAAATAAGCAAGATAAAATATTTCATATTGACCTTGACAATAACCTTCACTAAAAATACATACAGTATTTAATACTCACAGGTACATTTCATAGAATATGATAACTGGAAGGGACCTTAAAGATGCAGTCTACTTTCCTCATTTTAGAGATGGAAAAACTAAGGCCCAGAAAGTTTATTTTCTCACTCAAGGTCACATAGCTAGTTTTGTGGCAGACCTGTATCCACAGCCCATCCATGTCTTCTGAATGAATATTAAAATAATTTAACTGTGTTTTAAAGAACTTAAATTTTTTTAAAGAACTGGACCTGAAGTGAGAAAAATATGGGATTTCAAACAAGTCAATTTTTTAAATCCAGCCAGTAAGATCTCCTCTAGCTCTAAATTCTATGATACTAATTCTGATTCTATAGTTACATTTCAGAGTTCAACTAGTCTAATTCCTTTCTTACATAGATGAGAAAATTGAGGTCCAAAGATGGGACTGAAGATTCAGAAAGACCCAACCTTTATAAAATTCACCACTTTTAAAATGCTCAAACCTAACACAGTTTGGTCAAATTAAAATCCTATTTACTTTCTGTGATAGAATAGAAGTTTTTAAAATACTTACTAAGTAGAAATACATGGCTGTGAGCATAAAAATACATACAGAGAGAGACAGAGAGAAACAGAGAAAGAGAGACAGAGACTGAGAGCACAGCTAGGTAGTGAAGTGGATAGAGTGTCAGGCTTGGAGTCAGGAAGACTCCTTTTCACGAGTTCAAATTTGGCCTCAGACACTTATCAGCTTTGTGACCCTGGGTAAGTCTATTTAACCCTGTTTGCTTCAGTTTTTTCATCTGTAAAATGAGCTGGAGAAGGAAATGGCAAACTACTCTAGTATCTTTGCCAAGAAAAGCCCAAATGGGGTCATGAAGAATCAGACACAACTGAAATGACTGAATAACAACAACAAAGTGTGTGCGCACGCACGCACACACACACACACTCATGTGCGTTTATATATGTCATAATGAAAATATAATTAAAGAATGTGAAATTTCTGCTTTGCTTAATTCTCTAGGCACAGAATTCTCTTAAGATTAATGCAAACATTTGATTTAGAGACCCTCCTATGGTTGTATCATACATATCTGAATGATTTCTATCTTAATGAACATATATTGTGTCACTGAAATGTCAGTAAAGAGACTTATATGCTGGCAGTAGTTCAACACGAATTCAGTGATTCAAAACTTCACCTGGCCATCAAAAGTGCCCATCTGAAAGGCTGGTAACACTTCGATATGCTTTAGTAACCTCGCTAAGCTGTTCTTACTGGGTCTCTAGCATTTCAAAACTTCTACTGGTAGCAAACCATAGGCCACTGGGAGAGACACTACGAATTTTTTCTGTATTAATCTTTTCCAATTTCAACAATGGCTACTTGGAATTCTTCCTCACCTATTATTTATCTATATTTATTCTGTATATACTTATATATGTACTTTTCTTTCTTCTTCATTAAAATGTAAACTCTTTGCAAGAAGGAATTGTTTTATCCATTCCATTTGTACCCTCAGTGCCTAAGATACTGCGTTGTACTCAGTCAGTACATGCTTGTTGGGTGAGGGAAGAGGAAGATAAGTTAGCAAACAAATATAACATTTACTTTACAAGTCATATACCAGATTTATTTATTACATTAAAAATGTATCAACTGCCCATAAAAACAGGCTATATAGAGTAGATAGAGTGCTGGGCCTGAAGTCAGGAAGATCATCTTCCTGAGGTTAAATTTCACTTCAGACACTTACTAGCTATGTGGCCCTGGGCAAGTCACTTAACCTTCTTTGCTTCAGTTTTCTCATCAATAAAATGAACTGGAAAAGGAAACGACAAACCAATCCAGTATCTTTGCCAAAAAAATCCAAATGGGGTCAGGAAGTGTTGGATATGACCTGAACAACAACTAGGTGTGATATAGTTGCTAGAGTGCCTGACCAAAAGTTAAGAATCCAGAATTTGAATCCTGCCACAGAAATTTATTAGATGCATGACCCCAGGCAAGTCACTTAACCTCTTACTTTCTCAATTTCCTCATCTGTAAAATGAGGATAAATAGTACTTCCTTCAAAGAGTACCTCTGAGGATCAAGTGAGATAATGTATGTAAACTGCTTTGTAAACTTTGTAAATGTTATCTTTTATTTTTATACTATTTTACATGTCACAAAACAGCTTCCTTCATTCTCACAGAGGGAAGAAAAAGAAGGCCTCCCTTTCCCTCACTTTTAATCAACCAGCTTGGCTGAGAGATGGTAGTATTCTAAGCCTTGATTCTCAGAGGTAATTAAGTTTTCTAAAATATAATTTAAATATGATTTTATTTAAAGGACATGACAAGCCAGCTTTGAAATACATACCATTGCACTGTCCTGTTGAGGTGAACCTGTATCCTGGCTTACAGTCACAGCGGAAGCTGCCTGCTGTGTTGATACATTCTGCATTGCGCTGACATACTGGACCATTCTGACATTCATCGATATCTATAGGGTAAACAGAAGTTGACATGAAGAGAACAGAAGATCCTTAGGTCAAGAGAAATGAAATCTCTAATATTAAATAAATATATACTTACTTCTTTTAATGTCTAAGTATACTGAAAATATGATAAAGTATTTTCCAAACCTCTGTTTTCCTGAAAACTTTATTCACATAATACTTCTAAATTAATACCAGTGTTTGACTTATAGGCATACATGGAATCCAATGATATTGATATTTAACAGCAACATAAAATTCCTATAGAAGCTAGATAGAGTAGAGATCTAATTTCTTCTGGATTTTATGGTCCAATAAGATTCTAGTAATATAATCTTAAGATTATCTTAAAGTTTGTGAAAGGTATGGCATTAATGACTTCCACAAAGTAATCAGATCAAGATAATCTATGTAAGGGAGATGGCACATAAAATTACTAGAAAAAAAGAATTTCAAAAGAAAAACATTTGCATTTTGTGCAATTGAATTCCAAAAGGTTTGACTGCTCTATCGATGACTTTCCTAACAAAAAAAATGAACATATTCTCTTTCATATTATAATATATTCTAACAGATCTTATAACACAGATAAAATCACATTCCTCCAAAGTAATAATCACCTTCATAAAGGTCCTATAGAAAGTGATTAGCCTTCATACAATGCAATAATGTGTCCCTTTAACCCCCTTGTGATTGATAAAGGGCTTTTCATGCATAGAATCTGGCTCAGTAACAGAAAGACCCACAAGGGGGCAGCAAACACACCAAGTGACCAAAGTGTACCCAAGGCTTCTGTGGGCTCCCCCCAAAGTCTTCCCCATCCACTCAAAGGTAGGTGAACATAGTGAACACCTACAGGATATATGACACAGAACAGCTCTTTTTGTGTAGCTGTGTAGCTACAGAGGCAGGCTGACTTCACAGCCTAACATTCAACTGCAAATGGCTTCAACAGCGACCTTCACTTAACATGGGGAGAAGGGTGGCACCTGGAAGGTGTTAGATAGCCACCAATGGGATCTTTGACAAACACATCTTGTATGTTATTTATGAGACTACATCATCTGGGTTAACTGAAGGGAGCAAGGGCACAAATATTCCAAAATCTCTTTTCGGTATATATGATTTATTTAGCAACAAAATAATCTTTCTACTTACAGATCACATGAATTCATATTGAAATTAGTTTGAATTCTCTCAGCCTGTCAATTAGGAAGTTATCAAGAGCCATGGGAAAAAGTGACCTGAGATTAAAGATTATCTTTGGGAAACAGGCAGAATAGATAATCTGGTACCTGGAGAATCAAGAACTGATTATCACAGAGCCCTTGGTGACTTTACAATCCAAGCAGTGACCTTTGATTTCTATATGTGTCATTTAAAATAACGGTCTCTAAACTGCTGATCGTGCATCCTGAGCAGCAGAAGTTCTTTGAGTATGCATCCCAACATGTATATATTTACTTATTTTTAGATATATACATGTATTACTATACTAATGATTATGGATATTATAAAACACAAAAATAGAAATTTAGTAAGGATGACATAAAATGAAACAACATTTCATCCTAGAGTCCACAGGGACTCTTGAATTATTGAGTAGGGAGTGACATGGCCAGAGCCGTGTTTAGGAAAATCACTCTGGTAGCCATATATATGGAGGATGGACTGGAGAAGGGAAAGACTAGAGGCAGGGAGACATATTTGGAGATTACTGAAATAGTCTAGATGAGAGGCGATGAGCTCTTGAATTATATGAGTAGAGAGAAAGGATAGAAACGAGATATGTGGAGTCAGAACTGACAAGGTTTGGCAACTGATTGTTTTATGTAGGGTGAGGGGATATAAGAAATTGAAGATGCCACTGAGATTGTGAACATGAGTCACTAGAAGGATGGTGGTTCCTTCAACAGCAATAGGAAAGTTTTAAAGAGGGGTGGGTTTAGAAGGAAAGATAATGTAATGATATCTATGATGCAGATCACAATCTTATCATACCTGCTGATACTGTGTGATTCACTCTGTCCCACCTCAAATGGGCAACAGAATGAGTAAATAATTTTCCCAGTGGCACTTATACAGTTATTGCTATGGATACCCAAGTAGTAGTTAGTTTAAAACTGCCCTGAGAGGCCAATGTCTGGCTTAGAAGGGAAGAGGTTAGAGGTTAAGGGCTTGTACATCAGAGTGAAGGGTAACAGTGTGGGAGTGCTGGGGAATAAGGCTATGTGTGGTCATTTGAGACAAGCCCCACAGTTGGCTATCACAGGGAATGTAGTATTTGACTCATCTTCTCACTGTTTTAATTAGTTGGATACATACTCCTTACGATCAGGCCATGACTCCCATTTTGGAGATCGATGATCTAGAATACTTGTACAACTCTAAGCAGATGTGGCATCATAAATTAATCTGTTGTTTAGAAACTCTAGTTAAGTACAAATGAGATTTCCCCAGCCAGCTCTTTAAGCAAATATTAATGGGTGGAGACAAGACCACCTCTGCTGGTACTACTGCTTTCCTCTCCAAGGTTATCTTGTATCTATTCTACCTGTATCTTTTATATACCTATATATTTATACATTCCCCATTAAAAGGTAAATTCCTTGAGGAGAGCAATTGTGTCACAATGCCTGGCACACAGCAAATGCTTGATACACAATCACTGATTGACAGAAAGAGGGAGGAGCTGTGAGAATGTCTAAATATGTACTTATCTCCTCTCTCAACTTCCTACTTGAATTTAAACTCTATGAGATTCAGAATCACATCATATAAAATATATATATATATATATATACACACACACACAAATTATATATTTCATATGTATATCATAGTTACACAATATATAATGCAATACATATTGATATATAACTATATAATTACATATTATATTGTATATTATATGTATTACATATTATAGCTATATATTATATCAATATAGTTACATGTAATATACACAATATATAATAGAAATAATACAATATATATCACACATGCACACACAAACTATATATCCCCCAATGTCTAGTACTGTGCTCTGTACACAGTGTTTACTGAATGTTTGCTGAACTGAATTGAGTCATAGTATATTCCAGATGTCCTACTACATGAAGCATATTTAATAGCCAGCAACCTCTCACTCATAAAAATGCAAATATGTGCTACCAGTGTCTGATGTGAACAAAGGGCTAAGTAATTAAGTAACAGTATGCCTTTACTAATGGTGAAAAGGTAATTTGAAAATGAGAAAGTACTATGTCTAAGCCAAGTATTCATCATATAAAATAAAAATTTGTGGTCTCTGGCATTTGGAAATCTCTCAGGACTTTAGAATATTTACATTAAAGCTTGTTATAATTTGAAAGAGCCATAGTTTCATGTTGCAAGGGAATATAGTTCTTGGGAGTCAACAGAGAAAGACCTCCCACCACTTGTACTCACTTTCAAATAATGAAAAAAAGTAAATCTATTCGCCACTCCCAATTACTCATGATTTTATAACAGCTAGAAAATCTAGTATGTTCACTAAAAAACCATACATGTACTAGTAGTTCCACTGAGATTCAGTGGATATTCTGCATGAAATAAAATAGTATTCACTAAATCTGACCTTCATAGTTCCTAGCACTTGGGGTATTTCTGATGTCTGAGTTATGCAAAACATTATAAGAATGGGTGTTTTACTAGGTTATCGTTTGGATTCATTTCTGGGTATGATAACCACAGAGACACTCACCTTCACAAATCAATAACTTGTCATTATAAAAGAACCCCACTGGGCATTCACATCTGAAGCTACCAACCATATTGATACAAACTCCATTTTCACAGACTCCAGGGATCTCTCGGCATTCATCAATATCTAGAAAAAAGAAAGACAACCTTACGTGGCTGACAATACCGCATTTGGGAATTATACAATGTAAATCTGAACTGTAAACCAACAGGTTTTAGTCTATATATGGACAAGAGAGCTCTACTGGACAGGGAAGAAATCTAATCACATCTCAGAACTCCACTTTTTTGAAGAGATCTAAAAGAGATGGCTCCAGTAGAGAGACAGTCTGTTCCGCTTACTTTGTTGGTGCGAAGCAAGAATTTTCAGATGTGCCCTCATTAGTATCCCAAAGGTGGTACTGTTGTTTAAATTCTGAACTTATTTTAACAGCCGAAGCTGCTGGTCCTTAGAATTTTGTGGTCAGCATTTACTTCTCACCAATCAGGGATAAAATGGGGTGCAGTGCAAAGAGTGCTAGAAGTAAGTAGTTCCTAACTTGGTCACTTTTTGTGTGTCACTGGCAAAATTTCTTAACTGCTCTGGGCCTCAGTTTCCTCACTTGCAAAATACGGGGTTAGGTTGGATGAATCGCCATTCAGCTCCACATCTGGGATCCCATTGCCTATCTGTCTTTTATTCTTTGACAAGATGATTTCTTGCCAGACAGGCACTACTGTGCTACCAGCTATAGCACAGTTTATTAATAGAGAAGTACAATGAATATTATTATTAGTAGGAAGTGCTTTTAACAAAAATTCTTCAGTTGGTACTCACTGCTACAATGGAAAAGAAAGGAAGGTGAACATGGTAGAGAACAGTGGGGCTGGTCTACTCTAACTCTAGTCATTACTATGCTCCCTAAAAGTAGTTTTGGTGAGGAAGTGGCAGTGAGCATAGCAAGGCTGGAGAGAGAAGATGGAACAAGCATATCAGCCAGTTAGTCAATAGTGGTGAGTAAAGTCAGGAAGAAGGCTGAAGATGATGTCACATGGGTACTGAAAATAAGGCCTAGTAGACATGGAGCTAAAGGTAGAATGTAAGCTCCTTGAGGGCAGGGACTGGATAATTTTAAGCATTTACTTTCCCAGTGCTTTACATGTAGTAGGTGCATTTCAGAGGGAAAAGAAGGAACAATGTAGGAGTGAGCCTGGAATAGCTGAATACTGTTAGGCACTGAGCAAGGTGGATATATTCGATTTCACACCCCTCAACACTAAGTCTGGCAAAAAATAGAGGACCTAATAATGAGAAGGAAAGCAAAACCTTTTTCTTAACTCATCATTTTTCTTATTTGCATATCCTAATCAGATTCTATCAGTCATTCAGTTTATCTGAGAATGGTAGGAATGACTAACCAACTTGGAGAATTCAAAAGAACCAGTTGTTATTAGACTGGAATCTTGCTCCAAACCAGGGAGGTTCTTATCTTGGGGTCCATGAACTGACTTTTAAGAAGTACTTTGATAACTGTGCTTCTACATAATTTATTTCCTTTGTAATTTTATGTATTTTATTTTGTACATTTAAAAACATTCTGAAGTGAAAAAATTTGTTCTGAAGCCATAGACTTTACTAGAGTGCCACAAAGGTCCACAACACACAAAAACAAGTTTAAAGTTTTTGGTCTAAACATTTATTTGCTAAGATATAGAATTACACACATTTCTGTCTATTTAGTTGGTTTGTCTTCAACCCCTACCACCATACTTCTAAAGGACAAAGTTTAACTTTCTCACTTAAGAAAAAAAGGAAAGAGCCCCGAAGGGATGAAATGAGTTGGTCACAGAAACAGCTATTATATAGCATAGTGAGGACTTAAACCCAGACTTTTTTGAATCAAGTCTAGCACTTTTCACTCTCTGTTATTTTCCTATCTATGATGTGATTTAATAGTTTGAACCTTATGGGTAATATTAAATCAAAGCTCACAGTACTGGGATTATTGAAATTATTAGTATATTTCTTACATATTATTGATTCATGTTACATTTTATAAGTTTTATAGTTATTAAAAATAGTATCATCATAATTGTATTGAATAATAAAATGGTTTTTTTATATTATGGTATTTCTTTAGCATAGGGAAAATATTGAATTCATACTGGTTTTTGTTTGAAGTAAAAATGATACAGCATTGTACAGTTCAATCTACCATATTTTTCTTGTATTAATGAAAATGTGTTATATTCTTTATCAGCCTTTGGCACAAAAAAGAAAATGGATATTTATATAATTTTTTTTTCTTTTCCTGCCTTTATGCCAGGGAAAGATCAACAAAAGTACTTCAGGTCAAATCCTACATTCCAGAACAAGAAGTCAGTTACCTTAAGTACTTTTCAAGTACTGATGGTGGGACATCAGTTTTGAATGAAACAAATAAACCTAAATAAAACAGTAAAATATTCTGTCACAGTGGAACTAGGTTTTATGCTAAATAGCTTGCCACAGGTCCACAGAAGGGGGAGGAGCATAAAAGGAATAAGTATTTCTTATGCACCCATTTTCCCTGAGAACTAACAAATGACAAAAAATATGAACTCCAGAGGGACTCAGTGACAGAATGAATGGCACAACAGAAAGCACTGGACTAGAAAGCCCTAGCTCAGGACATTCTGGGCAACTTTCTTAGATTCTTTGGCTTTCTGTTTCTAGTCTATAAAATGAGCAGGACACACTATAGTGTAAAAGTGTGGTTTCTTTTCCTGCTGATGTCATAGGATCACATATTTAGAATTAGAAAGGCTTGTAGAGGTCATCTACTGATAGATTTACTGCTGAAGGGTCTTTAGATGCCATCAAATCCAGCTCCCTCATTTTACAGATGAAGAAACTGAGGCCCAGAGAGGTTAAATGACTTGTCCAGAGTCACACTGCACATAAGTATTTCAGGGTGATTCGAATGTAGGACCTCCTGACTCCAAGTCCAGTGTCCTATCTGCAGTTGAGGAAACAGGCCCAGAGAAGATGACTTACTTGTCCAAAGCCATTCAGGTAGTAAGTGGCAGGTTTGGGAGGGCCACAGTCCTACCAAGGTCCTGGGAAGTTCTGGAAGGGGTTGTTTTATTTTTATTTTTTTTTAAAATATGCTGAATTTATTAAAAAAGAAAAGCAAGCTATATATTATACCAATTTGAAGCTTCAGGTACAATCTTCTTTTTCTGTTCTATTTTGTATTTGGAAATGTTTATCTTATTTTGCGTTTCAGTTCAGAAGACTTTTTTCTCCTCCCCACTCCCCAAAAAAGCTTTCCTACCCTAATCTCAGAGTTCTTGGTGTCTAAGTGAACTCACTGGGCACTTGACGTTCTCTTTTCATGTGCAGATCATATTCTCAACAAACTAGGACTGCATCTCATTCTTCTTGTATCCCCTCAACTATACGGTTTGGCATCCTATACCCTCCTATGAGGTATACTCTTCTATCCTTCCCCCTCCTACCAGATCCCAGTCCTGGACCTTCTCATCAGGGCTGTTCAACTGCTCACAGGGCTTGGAGCAAGATGGAAGATACCAATTTAATCCTTTCTAGTGACACGGAAGGCCATTAGTCCTTACCACCTGTCTTTCAATAGCCTCCTAAGCTCCTCTAGGCCCCGTCATCTAGCATATGGATTTAACTTAAGGACCCTTGGCCCTTATGGTTGTTTGTTTTACTATTTTATTTTGGTGAGTAGTTTGAGAGTTGAAAGGTAACTGGACCATCTATAGAGAGGAATAATAATAATAATAATGATAATGACACTAATAATAAGCATTATTATTATAGCTAGTATTTATATCATGCTTTAAGGTTTGTAAAGCACTTTACAGATATCTCATTTTATTCTAACTACATTTTTATCATTCTCTTACAGATAAATAAACTGAGGCAGACAGCAGTTAAGTGATTTGCCTAGGGATACAGAGGCCAAATTTAAACTCAGGTCTTGACTCTAGATTTAGCACTCTATCCACTGAACTGATAAGAAAATCAGATGCTGACTGGTTAAAGGACAAAAGAAATGAGAAGAACAAGTTCTCCCTTTATTGTGTAATATTAGTTACTTTTGTTATAAAGATGAATTGTTACATGAAGAAGGGCCAGAATAGGGAATATGATGCTTCACTCTATATAGATGCATAAGCACTATCTGCTAGGATGTAGAAATAGTTTTAAGTTGAATTCTCCATGCCTTGTGCTATAACTAGATTTACCTGCGGTTTGTGAAGCAATATTTTTAAAAGAATGTGATTTTAAAAGGAGCCATTCTTGAAGTGCATGCAAAGCTCATACTATTTCACTACTTGATGCTCTGGCACCAGAGTTACCACTAATGCAGTACAACACACCATGGGGCTTTAGAACATTTTAAAGTGAATACTTGAGTCCTCTTAAAGTTCTCATGTCACAGATCATATGTTTTTGGTCTAAGATTCCTAAAACCTTAATTTCTAAGAGATTCCATTACAGTTCATTCAGGGACACACTTCAAAATTGCCCTGCTTTTAGCAAACACCTCCTCAGAGCCCTTACTTCAAAGCATTTGCTTGCTGGCAACACTAGAGGGCAGCCAACCTCAGGTAAACAAACACGGGAATACACTGACTTACATTCCCCAGGGACCACCCTGATTACAATAGGCCACTTGTCACAGACCGGAGATTCTAAAGAGATTAAAAGATCTGTCTAGGAATGGGAAAAACAAAGTAGAAAGGGCTAGGTGTTTTATGCCAATGTCATTTAGTATTTTTTCCTTCCAAACCATGAAAGTTCTTTGGATGCTGCCTGGCCAATGTAGCCATATGAATTTGGCACTCAGGGAGCCAAGACGATTGTTGGATCAGGATCTTGATTTTTTATACAAGGTCATTGGAAAGGCTGTTGCTGATTCAAGCTCACTGATTAAGAAGAATGGAAACTAAAGAAAGCTGTGGTGCCCACTAATAAAAGTAGTTGCTCAGTTTTGAGGGGTATAAGACTGAACGTAAATCCAGTAGGGAAAAATTAAACAAGCAGAAATCTCTGTTTCATTTCTCTGCCTTATTTGTTTTAAAACCAAAAAAGACAACAACTACACTGGCTGAATGGTGTATGGTATCCTTAAACGTTATTATATGAGTTCTTCCACTAATACTGCTTGCCATAATGGTCAATGCTAATTATGGCAGCAGTACTTGAGATATAAAAGATCTCCACAACGCTCATGGCATACTGCAAGGACAGGTTCTATTCAAGATATCAATTAAACAGAAAAGTGGTCTCATGTCAATGACATACACACAGGGACTCATGTGAAAAGTCAGATTAAACTGATGTTTTAGTCAGAAGGAAGGACTCTGGCCCTACTCCCAGAACTTTCTGTTTGTTGGTTCCTAGGGTTGGTTTAACTAGGCTTGATTGTAATTTAGTGAGAAGCTTTCCAATTCTCTTAATCATGAGCAGTAAGCATTGTTGCCAGCTAGGTGGAGTTAAACAGTATGTTTGCAGAATTTCTTTCAAACCAAGGGTTGGTATTTGAATAAAGGTTACGTGGTATAGTTTAGTCTTTTTTTTCAGGGGGGAAAAAGTGAGAAAACAAAGGGATCTACACTTCCTCCCTTTACCTAGCATATAGACAAAAGTCAGAATCTCTGAAAAAGCTGTGATTGCTATTTCAACTCACCAACTGGTAAGCCAGTATAAATGTCAATGACAAAGCCAGGCCTCTGACTACCACAGAGTGTAGCAAATTCATCTGCAAGGACAAAAACATAAAGCAATGAATGGTCTACAGAAGTCAACCATATTATTAAAACACTTGAAAGGTTCATTCCCCCCTAGTCTTTGCAGTCAAACATTTAAGAGTGAATTTTAGTCCATTTGAGCATATCTACAAGGCTTTGTAAATTCAACCATAAAGACAAGCACTGAGGCAAAAGTAGTCACATATTACCCTGTTAAGGGAAAGGGAGACTGAGGCTTTAACATATATTACTTCTTGTTCTGAGAACAGCAGGGCTAAAAGGAAAGCACACATAACTTTCATTTCACATTTTTACTCTGTGTGTGTGTGTATACACACACACACCAATGGTTATGGATCAACAACTCTGCAATTCATGAGTAGACTGGTTCTCTTCACCTCGCATTAGGGCACATAAGAATCATCTGAATGTCCCTAAAAACACCCTGTTTTCCCTGAAGATTGGAGAGAAAAATGTTACTTCAATACAAAAATAATTTAGGGTAAATAACTGTGACCATTTATTGGACTTCTGTGTGTATGTGTATACCAAATTTAATTAGATAAAATTGTGTATCTACTCCAACAGGTGTTTTAAGTGTAAACTTCAAATAAACATCATCTCACTGGTAGAAGAGTCACAGAAAATTATAGATAAAAATTGTGAGGGTAAGAATTTGAACAAAAAATGTAAAATCTGATCAACTCATAATATTTCACAAGCTTTTCATTGCCATCAAGTAGACTGATGACAACAAAAAGCTAGACATTTGGGGGGTTATAAAAAGGTATGCAGGTTGATAGATTGGTGGTGGTGTTTTCTGGAGCCTTTTTTCACAGCAGATGGAAATACAGGCTGTGTTAATTTTGTAAAAGTTGTATAAATCTTATATATAATTATAGTAGTATCTTTACTCTTAAAATATCAAGTTTTTGAATCTCACATGCAATGGGCATTTTTGAAAGCAGGAGAGTCTAAGAGAGAAGAGTAAAGAAAGGAAATTAAAACATGACAGCAACTCAAGGCTATAATTAATCTTTGTCTCTTTACTTCAAAGCTGAGGCATCTGGCTGAAGAAATGATCTTCTTGGGGTAACAATTCACACAAATTAAGAGCTACCCTACTAGATGTGAGGACAATGTTTTCCTATTTCATGGAATGTTGACTGGGTGGCAGAGACAGCTGAATACCCTATTCAGTGCTAAGCACGTTCCATTCACTTAAGCTACGCTGAAGGAGTGGAACGATTGTAATAATGACTCATTTATTTGTCATATACATCTGATTGATTTGCCCAGTCTTTTTCTTAGACTGTGAACACTGTAGAAGTAAGAACTGCTTTCAGAGCTCTGCAACATATAGTGGCTGCAAGTTCTGGTGACTAAATAAACACTGAATACTAACACTGTGTGCCAATTTTCAACAGGGCATGCTGGATCAAAGTGAATTTGGGTGTGCCTTGGGTGTGTAAGTTGTTCTTACCAATGCACCTTCCTTATCCAGAGACAAAAATGATTTTCCTATCAATAGAGGGACAGATGCGTGTATTGACAATGCACTGTTTAAGGAAAAAGAGAAGCGAACACACACCAGTGCTGGGAATGGGACACTGTTCACAGGGCTTATTCCAGGCACGGCCGATGTTATAGGAGCAGCAACACATTTTCTTGGTCATATTGAACAGGAGTTCTCCATCGCAGGTCTGGTTGTCAGCATAATAATTTCGATAGCACAAGCTCCTTCTCATATCTAGGAGGGGGGAAAAAGAAGGCAGAGGAAAGGATCAGTGGGCAGGGAAACTGCAACAAGTTTCTGATGAGTATAAGCTTCCTAAAGAATGCATTCAAATTTGGGGATCTGCTACCAATTAACTTGTCTGTCATTTTATTTTCCTTCCTTTCTTCAAAGGCATGAAAAATTCATTCACCCTCTTGAGCAATATTCTACACTTAAAAGTGTGATACTGTGAGAAAAAGGCCTTTAAAAATTCTCTCCCTCATACTTTGTACCACAGAACTAAGTCATTATGGAACTGTAGCATCAATAAACTTTACGTGATTCTTTGCCCAGTCTCCTAGGAACAATGCTCCACTCTATTTGCCATTAAATTTCTCATTTCCGACATACGATGTTATAATACCACAGGTCAGTGCTGTAAATATAATTGTGTAAAGATACACCCAAAAGTCAAACAAAAGAAGTGTTATTAAACAGTTGTCTTGGATTTTCCAACATTACATTAAAAAAAAAAGAAAAAAAAACCTTCTACCCACCCACACTAAGCTACCAACATGCCAAACTTCTGGTGCACCAAGAAAAGGATGAGGAGTATAAAGAGGTGGCATCAGTCTGGATAAGTGGCCCAGCCCTAAGCTATATTTGATGTTCCCTCTTTGATGCTTTGCAAATAATGAACAAAGACTGTATTTTTTTTTGGTTGGGCAATGGGGATTAAGTGACTTGCCCAGGGTCACAAAGCTAGTAAGTTATGTGTCTGAGGCCGGATTTGAACTCAGGTCCTCCTGAATTCAGGGCCAGTGCTCTGTCCACCGTACCACCTAGCTGCCCCGACAAAGACTATATTTTCAAGAAGGACTCAGACTTACCCATGCAGTTATTTCCACCATTAACTTGCATGTAGTCTGGAGGACAAATACAAGTGTAGTTCCCAACTGTGTTATAACATGTTCCAGGTCCGCAGATACCAGGAGTTTCACATTCATTTACATCTGTAACCCAAAGAGAAGTGAGTCATTTATCCCATGGAACTGCCCAGTTCTCACTATCACTGTCCCTTCAAATACTGGAAGAAGAAACTTTCTCAGCACTTGCTAAATTCAATACTTAGAAATAGGGTCTTTTGCTCATTGATCTCTCACTTTATGCTTTTCAGGGGGAGGCAGGAGAATAAAACTTCAGGCTATACTACTTTTCCCCCCATGACCCTCACCTCCCCATCTCCTAGTTTTATTTAGTGATAGCAATATATTAAAACCCTCAATAAACAGATCTGTCACTTTACCATGGGGTTTGGGGAGACTGTAATGTGATAGTTTCCTAATCTTTAACTATCCTTCACTGAAAGCAACAGTGTAGACCTCAACAACTGGCTTCCATGTTATTTCTGTGAGAAGGTATTTTATCTTCCTTTTTAAGGCTGAAAGAAGTCTAATCTAATTTCTATAAATCCTATAGCTTCTAAGGTAGTCCCCTGTGGGTACTCAAGTGATTTCTGATGAGAATGACATATTACTAATAATTCATGAACTGAATTTGGATTCTTTTTGTAGCAAGTCTGATACTAAACAGGACGGTTTACTGAAGTTAGTTAAAAGTTCTCTGGGTCAAGGAAATTTCCAGTGATTCATAAACTAAAGATCTCACAAAGTTTTCAATGTTCTTTGGCATATACTTGAAACTACATAGCCTAGGAACCCATTTATACAATGCGTTATCTTCTGAGAAAACCCATTTCAAATAAGTTGAGTAGGTAAAAAGGATAAGGGAGAGAAAGAAGAGGTACCATAAGACAATTAGAAAAAGAGAATTACTGAAAAATGGGATGGGAGAAGGAGGACTACAAGACAATGCAGTAAGAAAAAATTTTTCTTCAATATATACGACTACCACAATGTAAATGGAAAGATTAAAAAAAAAACCAACTAAATCAAATGCTCTGTAATTATAGGGATCAATCAGCCACCTCAAAGAAGAGATATCAGAATACATCTCACTCCCTCATCTGCAGAGATTAGGGACAACAGGTGTGGAACACTGCACATACTGCTGGACTCAGTTAACGTGTTGATTAGTTTTGCTTTTTTCATCTTTTTTGTTCTTTGTCAAAAGGCAGAGCTCTGAGAGGGAGAGCATGGAGAGATATACTGGGAAATGGAGGTGTTATGAACAAAAAATATAGCAATAACATTTTTATAAAGACCCAAAAAATATTTTTCCTTAGAATATGAGAAATTGCCTAGCTTCCTTTCACAAAGGACTACAAATATCCTTTATCTTCATTAGAAACAAAGGTTGCTAAAACTTGCCAGAAAGGATACCATGTTAGATAGTTTAGAATAAGCTGATACATGCACTACTGTACTGTCCTACTTGGTTATACACACACTTTTAAAGACTACAGCAACTATGCCCCAAAAACTACACCCTGGTTTCTGAGATCCCCTCCTCATGTTACACATAGCCTGTGAATCACGTACCATCACACACTCGGGTTTCTTCATTCAAGTAGTAACCAGTTGGGCAGCGGCACTGGAAGCTGCCAAATGTATTGATACATTTCCCTCCTTGGCAAAGTCCGGGCAATTCTTGGCACTCATCGATATCTATCCAAATGAAAACAATTGCATCATTTTTAGTTTCATGAAAGAAATTAAGAAAAACTAAAACACATTCATCTTGAGGGGGAAAAAGCCAGAATTACCTTCCAATATAACGGTGATAGGGTTTGGTCGAAAGCCTTCTCCTCCAGGGCAAAGAATTTTATATTCAGCTAGCAAAACAAAAATCAAAATGAATCTTTTAATCTCTAAACTCTTTATGCTATGTTATTATAAAAATTTTAAATTAACATATCCAAAAAGATTTAATTTCTTTAGGGACCTTTACTAAGTATCACCACCTTCCCAAAACCTTAGTATTTATGAGTAATTTTCACATCAAAGTTATTTTGCATAAATGCAGGGCAGGGTGGCACATTCTCTTTGGTCTCTGAAACCAAATACTTATTCTCTTGAGTTGCTTCCTATATTCTTTGACTCTCTGACTCCTTCATAACTACTTAATTTCTTAAATTCTCCCTTCTGTCTTGAACCAAATTCATCTCCAACTGACTTTTCACTATTAAAAAAATCTTTTGAAGGGGGGTGGTTCTAACCTGAGATTTTATCACCACAGGGAGCTTCAGTTAACAAAATTCCCTCTACCAGTAGACTGGCAACTGTTTTGCAATTTATAGTCTGAGTGAGCTGCTTAAAAGCACTGAGAGGTTAAAAAACTTGCTCAGGGTCACACTCTGTATGCTTCAAAGGCAAGACCATTCTTACACTGGGTTTAGCCTTTAATTCCCAGGAATTATAGACTACTTTTACTATGCAGATTGTCTTTTCTTTCAGATCCATTACAAACAGAGGTTTGGTGAAACTATTCTCTTTTATATCTCATTGTTCTTTTGGTATTATCATTGAGTTCCTGTTTTTATTTATCATTCATTGACTGATTTGAAGTTTGAGTACTTTGTATTTTCCACTACAGTAACTTCCATTTTCTACTATAGTAACTTCCAGGACTCATTTGGGGACCTTCACTCCCAAAGTCCAAAATATCATATCACCTGTAAATGATTATAAGTTCTATTTGAAAGGTCAAATCTACGTTAGAAACTTTCACTCTTATTTATCCAGCTCTGTACCTCTAGTTGCTTTATTAAAATTAAGAAAGAAAAAAAAACCCTGACAGTTGTTTAACAAAGACCTTTTCCTTCTTTCCTTACTCTAATTCCTGTTTCTGCTAATAACATCATCTCCCATTTTCCACATAGACAATTCCATAAACTCCATCAACCAGTCTACTTCTCTAGCTTTTCTAGTCTGTCTAGAATCAATCTTTTCATGGTCAAGCCTACTGCAAAATGTCACATACATTTCCTAAACTACTGAAAATTCTTCACTAATTCTCTCAACTCCAAATTTTCTTCTTGGATCTGAGGACCTGTACCAGAACTTTTGATAATGACCTTTATTACCCACAGCTCAAATGAGATAATATATGTAAAAGTATCTTGAAGAAGATATTACATAAATGTTACTACCATAATTTTTAGATGTGAATCTCTCATACTACCTAAAAACCATTCTCCCTCCTATTCTTCTCTATTCCTTTGGTGCATACTGCTATACTTGAAGTAAGGAAACACCTGAGTTCAAATTCTGTTTCTAAATCTACTGTCTCTATAAACTATGACCAAGTCACTTATTTCTAAGCCTCAATTTCCTCACCTGTAAAATGAGGACACTCCCTACCTACCTCAAAGCATGCTCAGGTGAGAACATATGTAAAGTGCTTTGGAAATTTTCAAGTACTACATAGATAACAATTATTGTCCTGCCCTTTATCCCATTCTCCAATCCCTCTTTTTTTTGGCATTTTCCACTCTTAATGAACTAACTAACCTGTTCTCAGTTCTTGTCACTTCTCTCACCTACTCATATTACACAAACCTTTCATCAATCACACCATAAATCTAATATGATTCCCCAGTTCACAACTGTTAAACCAACTGCTTTTCTATCTAAATATCTAAGTCTCCTCGATGTGTCAAAGGTCTGATCAACAGATTAAAATAAAAAGAAATAAAATGAATCAATGAATCTTTCAGATGTAAGCAATAGTGTACAAATAATCTAGGCTCAAAGAGTTTACTTTTCAAAATTACTTTTTACATCAATCCATATGTTACCCTTGGAACATGTTCACTTGGAACACAGGGCCTCTACCTTTTTTATGATATGTAAAGTGCCTGGCCCACTGTGAATTTAAATAAAGGCTAAATGGAGTCCTATTTTTGATATGCAAGTTAAAGGCTGAGAGATGATAAACCCACATGGGGAAGCCCTCCAAGGAATTATGCAGTGCTAGGAGAATTTACCTCCCACCCCTGCTTTTACTGTTGCAGAATTCTTCCCCTTACATGGCTTCACTGTTGCACCCTGCAGAGCTGGAATAAAAAAAACTGGATTAAATTATAATAATAATAAAAAGCAGGTAGATGCCAACTTACATGTGTTCACAGCAGGGCAGAGTTCACAAGGAGTGCCCCAAGCTTTACCCAGGGAACAGCAGCAGGAAGCCTTAGAAACACCAACTCCAATTTCATTGCTGCATGATGTATCTCCATTGTCTCCTCGAGGCCGAATATCCAAATAGCAATTGCCAGATCGTGTATCTATTCAAAATGTACAGACACCAAAGTAATGGTCACTAAGCAAGAAAGCAGAAATTCTCCCTGAACATTTAGGGATCCAAATTCCTTAAAAAAAAAAACTCCAATGGGAGAAACAACACCATCAATTACATTCTTTTACAGAAGGTTATTATCCTAAGAAAGGAAATTCAAATCCATGTCAAAGAATGGCTAAAAATTACCTGGTTTACCATTACAGTATTACTCTTACAGTACAAAGATGAAATGTACATCGGGAATACTGAAGTTAAAAAGGGCTTCTGAAAATGCAAATCAATTCTGGTGAATCTCTAAACTTTGACATTACTGAGTTTTAGAGAAGAAATTAAAATGAAAATGAATTTCTTAGTGCTTAAAAAACAAACAAAAAAGACATGTAATTCTTTGAAAAATATAATGACATCTTACCAACACAGCCAACTCTGGTGGGGTTCAGCTCAAAATCAGGTGGACAATCACAAGTGTAACTGCCTGGGGTATTGACACAATTCCCACTAATACAAGTTGTAGGGTCCAGACACTCATTAACATCTATGACAAAATAACAAGTACAGAATTAATGCTTTATCCAACCCTTGTCACATTAGAGGAAATTTTGCACTCTTGCCACAGAAAAGTAGGATGGAATATGAAGTCTCAGCTTTAGGAATTATATCAAAGGAGGTAAATTCACCATGAATTTTGGGCCATCCCTTAGGATGGACCCAGGACCATTACAATCCTTTCCCCTAGGACATACTGAACATTTAAATCTGTTTAGTATAAAATGTAATCTTGAAAACTGGAAAAATATTTTAGCCAAGGTATAAAAAGTAAAACACTGCTATATGACTAATTCATCAGCAAACATAAATTACAATAAAAAATACACATACACATATATATGTACATATGTATAAATATTTGTACACATACTTAACATGTATGAACAATTGTCATTTAAAGTAGGAGATACTGTCCTAAAGAAATTTGTTAGTTGCAAAATATGCCTCCCCCCACAAACTGGCCCTGCCTCAGTCTGGCAAAGAACAAATACACAACTGCAAAAGCCAATTAATGTCTTATTATCCATGCTAAAAGGATATATATCCCATCACTGATGCTATGCTAAATGTTTCCTGTTCAGTTCCTATCCAAAACTACGCACAGCATTTCAGATATTTGAGACAAAGGTTTTTGGCATGTTTCATCTCTATTGAGTCCTTTTCTTCTATTCCAAACATTCACAAGGATGCTCAAGTACAGAAACAAACTACTCACAAGAAGGGAGGGATGAAACATTACTCCCACATATACCTTCTTTTTTGCTCCTCCCTTTTTAAACTGATGATCCTGGTGTGGGTTCTATGTCAAAACCACCTCCCCTAAAAGTCATATCTGGGAGTGTATGGCTAGGGCCAGATTAATTTAAGGGATACTTAATTTAATATAAGTAATGTCGACACTTAGGAGGAACAGGCCTAAAAATATATGACTGAGGGGCAGCTAGGTGGCGCAGTGAATAGAGCTCCCAGCCTTGGAGTCAGGAGGACCTGAGTTCAAATCCACCTCAGACACGACACTTACTAGCTGTGTGACCTTGGGTAAGTCATTTAACCCCGATTGCCTCCCTAAAAAAAAAAATGTGTGACTGAGAAACGTAGTTCCCTGAAGAAGTCATGAGGCAAAGCTGTCACTTGGGGTAGGTAGCTGCCAAGGGTACAACGCAACTCAGAACACAATTAGTATGGTAAAGTGAATGACTTTCAAATCTGAATCGGAAGAACTGGAGTGCAAGTCCTTGCTCTACTATTAACTACCTGTGTGACACCATGCCTAGGTTTATTTATATTCACCTCTCTGGGCATCAGTTTCCCATCTGTAGAATGATAGGATTGGAATAGATGATCTCTAAAGTCCCTTTCAGTTTCAAATCTAAGATCCTATTACTCTTTTCAATACCACATTATAACTGCATATGTTTATTACCAAAAATCTCTCCCTCACTGACACACAGTTACTCATTTTGTGATTAATAAAGCTGTATGTATTACAATGAAGGAATGTATGTATTACACTGTCGGACAGTGAACACAAGGAATAACATTTTCAAATACAGAGGAGCAGAATTTTCAGTCTTTAAGGAATGTTAATATTTTGTGGCATTTCTAGTGGTTTAGAACACTGGTGTCAAACTCATATAGAAATGAGGACCACTAAACTATTCATAAGGATCCCTGCAGGCAGCACATTGACTTAGAAAACCACATATTATCATCATTTTCTACTGTACTTTTAATTATTTTGTTAAATATTCCCAATTACATTTTAATCTGGTTGAAAAGTATTTGGGAGTGTTGCCAGTGTGTTTTGGACAATTCTGCTTTAGATGATTATATGCCCAGAGAAGAGCCTAGGTCAGAATAATACTATGGGCAGAATCCAGGCAATCCACCAAGTCAGACTTTAGGTAGCTAAAAAGAAGGTAGTTTTGAAACAGCCTGAAATTGAGGGCCAAACAGAAATAAAGGATTTATTTTTTTCTAAAGATCCTGAATTAGATTCTTAACTTTTTTTTTGTATGACAGACTCCTTTGGCAGTTTGATGAAGTCCACGGAGCCTATTTTTTTCATAATAATATTTTTAAATGCATAAAATAAAATATGTAGGGATAAGGAAACCAATTATATTGAAATATAGTTGTCAAAAACAAAAGAAATACATTGTTCATAAAGCCTTGGTTAAGGATACCTGGTAGAGGCTGGAAATAAAGTTGTACCCAGAAGGGTAACTAAAAATGACTTTAAAAGGCTGAACTGTAGGTGAAGTTAAGGTCACATGAAATGAGTAACTAGAGACCATGTACCTCTAAGTTAACATGTAATCATTTTTATAAGATTTCTTCTCATTTAAGTGAAACATTTAGTATAATTTAATACTACTAATAATAATTCAACTAATTTGGGCTATGCTAGAGTGAACATGGCAGAGGAAGAACACTGACAGGCAGGTAAGAGAAAGGACAATAATCCCAGCACAGTGTCACTGGAAGAGAATTCTCTGATTTCCTGCCTAATAGTAATGGAAAGGTGGTAATGAAGGCTGTGAGAAAGTCTTCTGTTTTGGATATGCCTTGAGCTCCATTTCACCACAGGTTCATAAATGACAAGACAGTTAAACCACACAGAGAGCCTCTACTTATCCATAATAGAAAGCACGAAATCATTCTGGACTTCCAGATTCAAAATCTTGGAGTTAGCTTTCATTCTTCCTTCTCATATAATTAATTTTTCTCTCCAAAGACTCTTCCTATGTAATCTCTCATACTAGAATCTTTTCTCTGTATTTCCAGTCAATCCCCTACTCCTCAATACCTGGAGTAATGGGGAAACAACAGAGCAAATATCAATCCAAACCCAGAAACGCCTTACCTGTGCAGTTCCCTCCAGTTCTGTCCAGTTCATAGCCAGTCTCACACTCACAGCGGAAAAGACCAGGAAGGTTGTGACAAGTCCCAAAGACACAGATATTAGGAAGAGAACACTCATCAATATCTATAAGTTGGAGAGAGAAAAAAAGAACTGCTGGTTAAAGGCAAAGATGAGAATATCTTTTTCTTTATAAGATGCTTTAAATTTTTAGCATTTAATGCATTATATCAGCTCTTTAGGAATTAAGACATTTGCAGCGCTCAGTCAAGCGTACTGATGTCTTCTCTGAGGTTTACAGCACCTCTATCAAGTTAAGAAGTTTCACCTATTTAAATTCATTTACTCACTCTATTTACGAGTGTACGAGTCTATAACTCTGTATCCTCAGAGCCTAGCACAGCGCCCCACACAAAGTTGTTGTTGTTTGGTTGTTTTAGTCATATCTGACTCTTCGTGACCCCATTTGGGGCTTTTTTGGCAAAGATACTTGAATGGTTTGGCATTGCCTTCTCCAGTTCATTTTACAGATGAGGAAATTGAGGCAAACAGGGTTAAGTGATTCACCCAGGGTCACATAGTTAGTATGTGTCTGAGGGCAAATTTGAACTCAGGTCTTCTTGACTCCACTTTATCCACTACACCACTAGCTGCCTTCCACACAAAGTAGGTACCTTCTAACTCTGCTTTTAATAATCATGATAATGATGATCATCTGGCTTAGTGCAGACATGTGATTGGTTTTAGCCCTCCTGAAGCTCAGATCTCCTGAGCCCTCCTGAAGCTCAGATCTCCTGAGCACATGTGATCCACACTAGCCTCTGCCTCCCCAGTAGTAGGGATTATAGGTATGCAACATCATGCCCAGTTGAAGGAAAGCATTTTCAAAGAGGGGAAACCTGCAAGAATGTGAGCTTTACATTAGAATTGAAAATTTTCTTTTTGGTAATTGTCAGCTTCTAGTGATGGACTTATACTAGAGTTGACTAGGTTGAGGAAAAAAAGAAAACCAAAAAACTTTTAGTCATCTAATTAAGAATGGCTTTCTATAGCACATTTCCATTAAAAGTTTTCTTAAAATGTATTTATGTTCCATGAAACATAACTCTCATTTCTAAGCTAGATACAAATTAACTTCAGCTAAAGAGTGCATTCAGCATAGTGTCTGTAAACATGAAATAGCTGTAATTATAATAGGAACTTTAGAAAATTACACTGCAGTATGCAATATGTATTTAATTCTGAGTTTCATTGTTCCTAAATACCTCAAACATAAGCGTATGTAGGCTTCATCCATTTCTTGGACCTAAACATTACTCAAATGAACTACAGGACAAACTCACTTTGCAACTTTGAAAATCACTACTCAGAATTCTTTTTAAAAAGGTGTTTAAAGGCAAAAGGATGTTGTGTTCAGACATAAAGATGATCCTTCCAATTCACCAACAGTAGGAAATATACTGGGAGTTCTTATTTCAGTAGTGGGGATGAGTTGGCATTAAGTCAACCACACTTACTTGTCTGATCTCCCTTATGACTACTGACATGAATTTGTAAGAGAGCTGGCTAAGATTCAGCCTGCAGTTTATTGCAGCAGAGCAGAGTTTTTCTCTTCATGAAAAGAAATGGCCCATATGGGAATTCAACTCATAATTAACTGAGCTCCAACCTGAAGCCAGAACATAGTAGAGTAACAAGTATGGTGGGTGCATCATATTTTAAAATAATAAAGCATCAACACTGCCTATTAAGTCACTGTGGATTCTGAGCTCCCATATTTGTTACCTTCACAAGCTTTTCCATCAGCACTCGGCACAAATCCCATATCACATTCACAACGATATCCTCCTGGGGCATTGAGGCACTGCCCATTTCCACAAAGGTTCAGATTTTCTGAGCATTCATCAAGATCTAAATTTAAAAAAAATTAATTTCAGTTTGTAGTTATAATAATTACTAGTAATTGCCAGCCTGAAGGCTAGTGAGTACTTCTATTTCACGTCAAGTTAATTCATTAAACATATATGTGCCAAGTTCTGTGTAAGGGTGCTAGGAAAGCAAAGACAAAAACAAAATTATCTCTGCCCTCAAAGTGCTTACATCCTATTGGGGAAAAGAGATAAGCAAATACTAAATATATATCAAGTAATTTCCAGGAGCAAGAGAAGAATGGCACTAGCAATCAGGGGATCAGGATATTCCTCATAGATAAAATGGCACTTGAGTTGAGCTTTGAAGAAAGTTAAGACATTTTTGGAGATGGAAATGAGGAGGGAAGGTATTTCCTGGACAGTCTTGTTTTCCCTTCAAGACTAGCCCCATTTTGGGATCTCTAGTTATATTCAGTTTTACAAAGACTGGTCCATAATAACTCAGAAAGCATAAGGAACTTGTTGGGTGATTTTAACTAAGTCTATTTAAGTTGATTTGACCACATAAGGTAATACGTATTTTATTAAGAGTGTGTCTCAGAATTAAGTTTCTATCTTAGCTGAGCCCTTTGAGAACTGGAAAAGAGTTATATAGCAGATAAGAACTCATGTGGGTGAGCAATTTAAGGAAAGCACATAAAAAATTCAGAACTAGGTAAAAAAAGAGTTAATGTGCTATAATCATATGCTGATTATAGAATAGAAAATTTAAGAGAATTGAGTGATTCTCTATTCTACTCAATACTTACGCATTACTAAGAAATGACTCAAAAAACTAAATTAACTCTTTCAACTCACAAGAGCAGCAATGTTCCTGAGGGCTGGAAAGAAACAATGGAATGGCCCTCCCTAAATTACTTAATACCTGAGATTACAGATATGTAAAAAGTACAAATACATCTGCATATATGTGTAAATATAGATATACCTGTGAGAAAAGAACATAATATATAATTATATGGCTATACAATGTTTAAATATATGAGTGTATAGAAACAGAAACAAACTTCAGGATATACTAGCTCTATTTGGGTTAACTTGGTCTGAGAATACTGCTGAAAGTAATGAAGTTTAGGAGACCAGTGAAACAATACCATAAAGCATAGGTTTGACTACAATAAAATATGCATATAATAATTACTATGGGAGTAATACAGAAAGTCTATAAATACTGAAACAGTTTCTGAGCTTTCCGTAAACACTGAAAAATTATTCTGACAACAGATCAATAGATTGGGTCAATATGGAAACGAACAAGTAATCTAAGAAACATGTAAAATAATTTAAATGGATTAGAAACATAACAGAAAAGATGTCGAATGATGACAAACTAAACTTATTCATCAGCCAAATGGCACTTCCCAGAAACTACACAGATTTATAGACTGAGGAAGAGGGAATGTGGTATATAAAGGATAAAGGGATGGGCCTTGGAGTTAGAAAGCTTCTCAAGTCCTGCTTTTGAATGCTAGCTGAGTGATCATAAGCAAATCACTTAAACTCTCAGTGCCCCAGGAAATTAAGAGAAGACCAGAAGCAGATGAGTTGTTGATCAGCTTCAGTAGAAGCAATTTCCACATCAGGAATACTCTATACAGATGAGACTGCAGGTTTGGACCAAAAAATATATTGAGCATCTTTCAAGACAACACAAAGTTGGTTACTTCCTGGAAGCAGTCCCAAACTCTTGTTTTCTATGATCAAATTTTTAAATACCTAATATTGCCTTATAGAAGTAGATGGTGATTGACCTATCCTTCTGCAATGCATTGGAGAACTGCAATATATATGGACAACTTGTCTTTTCCATAGGTTTTCACAATATTACCGTGACATAAGCATCTTCTCCCCCATTTCAGATACGAACTTACCTATACAAGTGAATCCATCTCCAGTGTACCCTTCCTTGCATAAACAGCGGTAAGATCCCATCGTATTTTTACAGTCAGCGTGTTGGTTACACATATGTGTCCCATTAGAGCATTCATCTAAATCTAAAAGGAAAGGGAAGAAAGGACTTCTATAATAATAATAATAATAATAATAATAATAATAATAATAATAATAATAATAATAATAAGACACTGCAATCTTCAAAATGCTTCATCACCAAATATGTTTAAATTTCCCTTACAAGTTTTAATAAGAAACCTACACAGCTTACAACCAGCTCAGATTTTGAAGACTTACAAACTCACCTGTGCACTTAATGCCATTGCCAATCCATCCTGGGCTGCAGCTGCATTTGAAGCTCCCTGCTGTGTTGGTGCAGACAGCATGCCTGTCACAATTATGTGCTCCAATTTCACATTCATTGATGTCTGGAAAAATAAAGAATGGTTCTTAGTGTTCAGAGTTAATTCTTTTTTTACTTCCAAAATGGCATGAATTTTCAGCCACTGAATTGTTTTTCTTGCTTCAAACAGGATAAATTAGTTTAGCACCAATGTTTATGACACATATGCCCAAGAGGTTCAAATGGCAATTCATAAAGGAATAAAGCATGATGAATTGCTATTTATTGTGACTATCATTAATTACCATTTTTGAATATGAAGTCAATATAAGGAAGAAAAAGTGATCTCTTTAAAGGTGTAAGATAATATTATTAAACTACAGTGTTTTTTGTGTTTATGTGCAAGTTCATTTTTTCTGTGAGGATGTTACTGGATCCAAACTTCTGACCTCTGGCTCTGAAAACCAAGCTCATAATACTAAGAAAGAAAACTCTTTGAATTTCTAGGGTATGAAGGGACTTGACATGTTTCCATTTCTTACTCACTGTGAGGCAAGGACAAGTCTCCACACGCCCTGACCCCTTCCTTAAATTTTAGAAAGTACACCTGGCATTTAGAGAATTATGCCTTGTTGCTTTGATGCATTTAGAGAACTATGGAGATAGTCCCTAAATGGATCCTAAGTAATTTTCCTGATTCCTTGGAAATGGCCAAAGAAAGCACAGTAGCCAATAAAAACAAGAGGTATTATTATTCCATAGGATCAATCAGAGAAAAAAAAATGCTTCAAATTTCTCAAAGGAAGTCTGAAGTGAAATATACTATTTATCTATTATTTTTATTGGCTTGATCATGTTTTATAACCTTATACATGACCTTTATGTTCTGTAATGTGAATACAAAGAAGTAGATGGAATTTTCAATTTCTTATTAACATTTTACTGTATTCATTACTGGAGTATACTGCTATGTTATATAAAACTAAAGTTTCCACAAGAGTCAAGGACATCTGTCAAATAAGGTAAATGGCAATTTGGGAAGAATATGAGTTATTTAAATGGGGTAACTGTCATGAAAACCCCCCAGAGAAGGATTAGATTCCCCTTCACAAGATGTAGTATTTTTTATAAAGGACATACCCTGGGTTAACACATTACTACATAGCAATGGAGGCTTAATTCTCCAGTCACATTTTCTTTAACCAGAAGCAGGAATTTGTAAGATGATAATATCATCCTGAACAGGAAACCAATGTCTGTTACAGATCTTACTGGAGGTCAAGGAAGCTAATTTTGGCATGAAGTAGAGGAAAAGGCTAACAAGAATTTCTAGAGGTCACTTGAATAATGACACGAAACAGAAACACAAGTGACTTGTGTTTACTCTTTTGATTACTTAAGCAAAATTAAAAGTTTTGAAACTGCTTTGGAAATGCTTGATGAGATACTCTGTGTTCAAATGGAAGCTTTAAAATAGTCCCATGATCACATACACCCTTATAACTTTCAGAGAACACGTAAGACAATCTTAAAAAAAAAAAAAGCTTGCCAGATTGCCCTGCCAAAAATCTTTTAAGTCACTAATAAACATTAAATAGAAATGTTCATGGAAAAGTTCTTTTATAATTAAGTCATACAGTTGCTTCATTTTTGTAACATAATCTTGGGAATATAATGCAGACATATTAAATGCTAACCTTTGCAAAAGAGAACATACACTTATCAGTTTCAGGCTTATCATGACTTGTATTTCTTCTGAAAGCCAATTAATTCCTTAGTGGTTGGAAACTACCTTCAGCTGTCTGACTGACTGACAGAGCAGGATGCCTGTCACAGAAAGGGAAAGGACAATGCAAAAGATACCATGCCAACCAATGGAACCTGAAGAATAAGTGATTTTTTTCCCTATAACTGGCTTTTCTAACTCATGAGCAAACAATTTTCATCAAATGTTTACAAGCAGGACACAGCACTACCTTTTCCCTTGAGGGAACCACTACATTAGCATTAGATCTCCATGATTCTCTTCTGATGTCGACATAATTCTCCTACTTTAAGCTCTCAATATCACTAAGGAAGGACAGGCTGAAACAATAAAACTAAAGTCATGGAAATACTGTATGACCTAAAGCATTTAGAAAATCAGGGAATCTAGAAACTGAATGCAAACTCAGAGATCACCTAGACTAGTCCCTTTGTTTTACAAATGAGAAAACCAAGGCTCAAAGGAGTTAAGTAACTGGCCTAAGTTAAATTCAATTTATTAATTACACTTATTGGGTATCTACTATATAACACCATGCGCAAAAGGCAGAGTAGGTACTAGACCCCAGGTTTCCTGAATTAGTCCAGGGTGCTTTGCAGTGTATCACAATCCTCCAAGCTCACTTTTCTTCTGGACACTCAGGTCACTTATTTTCTTTCCAGCTCCTCAGAATGAAATAAGTAAGGTGAGATTTAGTTGCTTAAATCTAATTACCTTGAGGTCTTTATTTACTAGTTATCAAAGTTTAAACATTTCCTAGTAAATGGTTCCCTTCAAGCATCTTTGGGTAAGTAAAAGTCTCCATATTCAGTTTCTTTATACATACATTCAGCTTTGAAAATCTCTTAGTAGAAAAACTGTCACAGGGTTCTACTCTAGCTTTAAGTGCTACCCTGCATCAGCTTGGAAGTTCTTCCAATGAAATCACAGGTCCAGTCTTGATTCCTATCCTAGATTATAGAATAGTCTGTAGCATATCCTATAACAAAAACATGGACCAAAAGAACGTAAGCTCCTTTGGGAGCAGAGATTCTCATTTTTGTCTGCATCCAGCAACTCTCACAGAATCTGCCTATCACACAACTGGCTGAGATAAATGCTTGCTTGCTCACTTGATTCTATGAAATAATTCATACACGTGTATATCTTTGGGTAAGCCATCATTTCCATGCTCTTCACGTGTAATGCAGTGCAAGGTATTTATTAACTATTTTCATAGAAAAGAGAGTTGGACCCAAAACTATCTCAAATAAAACAGAGGAGGAAACTGAGCCATAAGAGGAGGGGGAAAATACTACATTCAAACACACATATCTTTAATAAAACGAAGGGAAACATATGCAAAAAAACAAAAAACAACTTGCCAAGTACATCTTTTTCTGTACAAATGTTCCCTCCCCCACTACTGCCAAGTTTGCTCCAGTGCAAAAGAAACAAGCCAACAGAAACAAAGACATTCAAATACAAGGCTGACACTCCATCCTTCCTTGGTGCCTCGCCTACCTCATTCTGTCATACAAACAACCTTAAAGAGTGCTCAGTGGACATCTCCCAGGCAGACAAAGGGAGCGCTTTGCGTAAAAACCACGAAGTTTCTAAGGACAGCCTCTTCCTATGCCTGACATTACAGCAAACCCAGAAGCTTGTGGACTGTGTTAATAACTTAACGTGGAGTGAAAAATGCAAACAGCTCCTCACCAAGTAACATCAAGAATTGTGCATAGGTATAAGGTAAAATCTGCAAGGGTAAATTATGGCTTCTCCTTGATTACACATTAGGAGAGGCTGTTCTATACTAATGGAGTTAGGAAAAGAAGTGAAGACTGACTTTAAGATTGCTTGGATCTGCAAAATTTGAACAGAGAATGGAGCCAAAACTATCTAACTGAACACCCATGGAGTTTTTGCAGGCTGATAACCATGGGGCTAAGTTATTAGTGATAAGAAATTAGAGAGAAATAAGCAAACTATTTTGCTGACTGGTGATTACTTTGATGTGTACTGTTATTTATTGTGGGCTAAAACTTTCTATTGACATGCTCTATGTACAAATATCACAGAGAGACCTGGGATTGAATCAGCATAGACAATCTCCAGTGTGGAAAATTCCTCCTCTAATACAGATTCTAACTTGTCTGTGACTTTGTATATAAGTCCTAAGGAATTGTTTAAGGTGTACAGAAGTTGAGTGACTTCCCCAGGGTTACACAGTTAGTAAATGGCAGAAATAGGATTTGAATACAGGTGTGCCTGACACTCTCAGCCAGATACTCTATCCACCCTGCCTCTATTTATTTATGATGAATGTATCCAACTAAATTCATTTACTTAGGAAAAACAATTGCCTAGTTTAAGAAAAGGAATTGCCCAGGAATTTCAGAATTTACAAATGAAAGTGATTCACACTGACAGCTCCTGGCAGGTACAACTAGACTTGTGTAGCCATATCACTGCATCAACTGTCTTCACAAAGAGGCTCTGGTACTATCAGTGCCTTCCATTCAAGATTTCCCTTCTGTTTTGCCTTCCAAAAAGGTAAAGTATCATGCTCTGATTGGTTTTCTAATTGCAAATAGGCACAATGAACAAAGACGCTATATCCTGGGTCACAAATTAATTTCAGTTTTCTTAAGCCAGTGTCAGGCAAGATTGTTTTTCTAGGTGAAGACCAAGTGCCTAAAATTTGGTACATTAAAGGTTTCAAGAAAATGTATGCCTACCCTGTAAAATAGAATATTCTCCTCAACAAAACCCACATTTTTAGAACCCTGAAGAGGAAAAACAGAAATCCTTAACATCTGTGTGGGCTGGGAATGTAAGTCAGTGGGTGGATTTTGAAAACTGCATGATTGGGGGGAAAATATGTTTATTTGTTAAAATGGAAACAATCATTAAAGACAAGGGTTTAAAAATATTTAAACCAAAATATAATGGAACCCAGAAGATGTTTCACAATTTTAATGAAACAGTTTTTCCACTCTGAAATATCATAAATTGACATACTTTTTAAAGGTACATATATCTATACATATACATATAAATATATTTAAACTGGTGGATAGATCTCTGTTGCCTGTCATCAAAACACAATTTAAACCCTGCTCTTTGATGTTATTTTATACATAGCTGGTTTATTATTCCCAATTAGGAGTGACCACTATCAGTATTTATACTTGTTGCCTAGAAAATTATAAACACTTGTCTTTAACGTGGCCTTCACTAAGAAAATTTGACCATATTATAAGCTGTGAATTACCCTACTTTTAATTTAACAAGCAGGAGCACAGCCAAAAGAAACCTAGATCTCCTAATTTTTTTTAACTACCCCATTTCAAAAAATCATTTTAAATTCTATTTAATGCTTTTCCAATTCTGGCTTTTAGATCAAATACTCCTTTAGTTAAACAGGGGTTCTTAAGTTAAAGTCTGTGAACTTGGATTTTAAAAATATTTTGATAACTATTTCAATATAATTGGTTTCCTTCGTAATCCTATATATTTTATTTTATACATTTAAAAACACTATTCTGAGAAGGGGTCCATAGGTATCACCAGACCAGCAAAGGAGTACATAGCACAGAAAATGTTCCGAACCTCCAGACCACTAAATATTTGTCAGCAGTGGAATTAACAGAGCTCCCCTATTCTAAAAAACCAAACACTTTTCACATGAACTTATATATCCTAAAAAAAAAAATCACGGTGAGGAACATCTAAAAATCACTTCCACAAGTTTACAATTAGGAAAACTGAGGTACAGAACACCTTGGTTATTTGTAGAAGGTTATGAGCCAACTAGAAATAAAACCTAAGTCTAACCTGGTTTAACCATTAGACCAGAGTGTCTCATAGCATGGAAAGCTAAGCAGTCACTGTGTTACGGAGTCTGCTAAAGGGCTGTCTGAATTCTATCAAACTGAAACTTAATCATAGGCTGCGCTTTTAGAGGGAAAAAGAGAAATAATGAAATGCTGGTCCTTAGGGAAGGATAAAGAATGTCCTGGATTTAGATCTATTCACATGTCTCTGTACACATCAGTAAAAAGCAGCTGTTACTAATGTACAACTGGTAAGGCTTCATCCAACACACAATGTAAAACTCCATCCAGCCTTTACATTCTTAGCATCTATGTAAACTAAATTTATGTAAAACATACATTTCAAGAACCTAGTGGATAGAGGCCTGGACTTGCAGTCAAACAGACCTGGGTTCAAATCCTGCCTCAGACAGATACTGGCTATGCGATGATGGACAAGTTAACCTCTAGGAACCTCTTTAAGAAACTAAGTTTCAGCTGAATTGTCAAACTGCATAGTGGAAATTTGCATTGGTAGAGGGAATTCCCACACGGCAAGTTGCCTATACTGCTGAAATCTTAGATCTGGATGCCACACTTAACAGGGGCCTTTTTATATACCATAAAATCTAACTTCATTGTATATTCTTCCAAGTTATCCCAGCACATGCTGGCATTAAATTTATCCCAGTTTAAATATTCTACCTTCCGTGGAATAATGCAAATACTATCATATGTGACTAATACGTCTACTGATTTTGCTGAACCTTTTTTTTCCTTCTTTATTTTTTAATCATTGCTATAAGGACTGGCTTACTGGGAAAAGGAACAAAAGGTATCAATAATATTTAAGCTAAAAAATTTGCATGCTTATTTTTAAATGGCTTGAATGCTGACACCAGTCAAATGCATCATTTTCATTAAAAAATTTATCAATAGAAACCCTATTAAAATTCCTCAAAAAATCAGCTTTAGCTTTTTACCTTATAGGCTGAGGAAATTTTAAAAATCAACCCAGATATATGCATGGGCAAGAATTGGAAGCACAGATTTCCAAAGATCCCACTGCTTAAAGACTTCCTCACCATACTCTCCAGTTTTTTCTTCTATCTATAAACATCAATATCCTCTAACTTGGGCTAAATTTCAGTCAGCTCACTTGATCCAAGTCCTTAAACTGGCCAGGCACTGAGTAAAGTAAAACACTGTTATGACCCACTTTTCTCAATTCATTACTGCCAGACCACCAACTCCTTTCCCAATAGCCTGTATTTATACTGGAAGATACAAAATAAAATCCGAACAACCAAAACATATAAAGAGGACTGTATGTACCTGTTTTGTTGGTTAGAAGGAAAGAATCTACATACTTTCTGAACAGCGTCTGGCACATCTCAAAAAATTTAAATCAGTCAGTCAAAAAAGATGCAGAACTAAATGTCACTGAATAAAACTGAGTGAGTGTCAAAGAGACTTCATCTTTCTGCCTAAGTTCGTCATTTGGCCAGGATCTGTGGTTCTTAATACAATATATTATTAATGTCATTATCCTGTGCATCTACAAGCTTGAACCTTAGCATTCTTGGCCAGTTTGAAATAACAATGTAAATTTGGGCTGTGCTGAAATATTTTGATATAATTAAGTTAGGTATCTGTACATTCACCACTTTGCCAAGCTGCAAATATTTTAGAGTTCGTTTCAAGCCATGAGAGCTTGCCAAACTAGCTTTTGGAATAGATGTATGTTATTTGAAAATAAAGTATACAGTTACCTAATTCAAACCCAGCATGGGCTCCATTATGCTTTAAAATTATGTTATGTTACATGTTTTTTTCTATTATATTAAAATATAGGTAACTACAGTAAAATTTTATTATTTTATCTCAATTTAATATTTCTCCATGCTTAAAAGTATTAGCCAAAGGTCCATAAAATATCACCATTTAAAAATAGTGCTTTCCCATTAATAAATGTATATGTGTGTCATACATACACACACACACACACACACACACACACACACACACACACACACACACACGGAGAGAGAAAGCCCTTAATAAGCATTTTAAATAATTTTTTATGCATGTTATTAGGTGATGGCATAAAACAAATACAACTCTAGAGTCTGAAACCAGCTTATTCATAAGATTATTTAGGTTCAATGAACACTGGATGAATTAGGCTAAAGCAAGTTAATGCAGTAAAACCTCATTAATTCAAACAATTTGGGAGAGAAACTGGTCTAAAGAGGTGAAAAGCATTTTGGTGTTTTTTGAAAATAACTTTTTGTTACTTTTCAGTTACATAACAAACTAAGCTAAACAGCTGCTGAAAATAGGGGCCTTCAGGAATCTGCTTTAATGAAAGGTGGCATGGAATATAGAAAGACTCTTAGACACAGACCCATATATATTCCAATTCATATACTTAACTATTTGCATGACTTCCAGCAAGCCACTTTCCCCTTCGTGAGCCTCAGTTTTCTCATCCACTATAAAATAGGTATAACCATACTTCACAACCTACCTCCCAGGACTGTGAGGAATGACTTCAGTGAACATAAAAGTATCATATAATGTGAGCTATTGTTATTATGAAGAGGTAAAGGAACTGATAGTTTGCAAACACAGCAAAAGTCTGCAAATAAATGATTCCAAATAGCTTTTAACATACATTACTGCCAGACAGCTGAACAACAAATCTTCTGCAATGCAGCCTCATTTCTGCCTTTCATTTGTCTCACATACCTTTTTGAAATAGCTAAGTCAGAAAACTTTTAGCTCTAAATTCTATCCAAATGGATCACAAATTCTGAACTCACGGAGGCTGCATTAAGGTTTATAGTAATTCAGGATGTTCTAATTTATATTTTAATAGATGTTAAAGTAGAATGTAACCCCCATGAGTCCAAGGATAGCTTCATTTTTGTAATTTTTTTCCCCAGCACCTAACAGAGCTCTTTAAACAAGGCAGACACTTAATAAATGTTTACTGAATGGAATTTAAATTCAGGATGAATCACAAACACACTAACAAAAGTTGCTATCTCAGCCACTTAATAGTTTATTATTCACATTTTATAACATACCTGTACAGCCCGTTGTTCCTTTTTTGCCTGAATATCCCATGTCACAGTGGCAGATGAATGAGCCTTTCGTGTTCTCACAGGTGCCACTCAGACAAATGTTTGGATTAAGGTCACATTCATTAACATCTGGAAAACATTTTAACAGTGATATTCATAAAGAATTTTTCACATGATATTGTTAGAGTTACCCCCTGAGACAAAGTCACTGTGATAAACATATACCTTAAACCAAAAATATTTAAGTATTTTTCACAACAATTTGAATATTATTAAGTTTTAAGATACTAATTCATATTTACTTAGCAGCTTCCTATCTATCATTCATAAGAATATGTACAGAAATTTGATGAGTTGTCTGTCAGGCAACAAAAGGATATAAAAATGACATAACATTCTTGACTATAGGCCCACTATAGTATAGAATACTAGCCCTGGACAACTAGCTATCTGGAAGATCATTTTAAGCTTTCTTGACTCTTCCTAAGGTCACTTGACTGATGAAATAGTGAAAAATTCAAGTTGTCACTTGTTTTTATTTATACAACACAAAATAGGCAGTTTTCAATGATATTTATTCACTGAAAGACTGCACTCTGCCTATCTAGCTCAGTTATGGCATCTACCTCTTATTGACTCTATCTCTTTCCCATACTGATAAATTATTTTTACATTTTCCTTATTATTATTTTTTAATCTGTAGGATTTTTGTTAAGAAATCAACTATTCTGTTAAGAGGGTAAGACGATTGTTTTTTAAATAATTTAAAACAGCTATTTAAAAAAAAATAACAACTGTTCTGTTAAGAGAATTTAAAAAATGGCATATTCATCAACCAGTTCCCATTATCCTTCTCCCAGAAAAACAACTTAGTTGTGCTTAACAAAAGCTCTCATTTAAGCCACAATGCAAAGGGTTAAGGTGACAAAAATAACTTATAAAGGGCATTTCACAGCACTAGGTCAAACTATATTTCCATCAAGTTCAGAATTCTGGGTCTGACAAGAATGTGAAGAAAACAGTACTTGCCCATCATGACATCAATTTCAAAAATAAAGAATATACCCTAAATATCCTTTACTTTCCTCTTGATAACTTGTTATAAAAATGGTATTACCCACTTTCTTTGCTTAGCTGACTAAACTTGTGAGTGACTAGACTGATTAAAACATTGGTCCTTTTGACTTACCTACACAGGTCTTCATGTCCTCGGATGCCATGAACCCATCAAAGCACAGGCACCTATACTCTCCAGGTATGTTTGTGCACTGACCTCCATCACAAATATTAGGGTTATCTTCACACTCGTCAATGTCTACAAAGGAAGTAAAAACACAAAACTGAAATTGTGTATGTTTCATTATGAAGTAGATAAAATCATAACAAATCCAAGACCATTGTCTTACATCACAGAAATCAATCCTAGAATTTCAGACTTAGAAAAGACTTCAATAGCTATCTAGTACAAAACTATAACTGAAAAAGAATCTTTTGAACAATATATATGGCAAACTTTCATCCAGACTTTGCTTGAATACCTACTGTGAGTGTGAATTCACTCCCTGACAATGTAACACATTCTGTTGTTTTTCCTCACATCAAATTTAGATTTTCCTTTTTTACAATTTCTAGACATTTCTCCTAATTCTGTCCTCTGAGGCAAGCAGAATAAGACTAATTCATCTTGCCTGTGCTTGACCTTCAATACTTTAAGATAGGCTATTATTCCTTCCCTCTGCCCCATCCCAAGTATTCCCTTCTTCAGGCTAAATATCCTCAGTTCCTTCAACCAACTGTCATGAAACTCATGACATTTCACTATCCTAGTTAACCTTCCCTGGATACTTTCCAGCTTATCAACATCCTTCTTAAAATATGGTGCTCAAAACTGAACATAATAGTTTAGCTGTAGTCTGAACACGGCACAGTACAGCAGAACTGTGCCCTACGTATTTCTGGAACCTGTGCCTCTCAATGCAGACCAAAGTCATATTAGCTTTTTTTCCCCTTTTCTTTCTTCCTTTTTTCCTTTTTTTGGGGGGTGGGTTGGGGGCTGCAGTTGACTCCTAATGAGCTTGCAGTCCATTGAAATCTTTCAGGTGCAAATGAAGTTTTATCTAAAATCCAAAGCAGATTAAAGGTTCTGGACAAAAAAACGAAGGAATTTTTATCATGTCATTAGCATTAATATCAGCTGTGACACTAGACAGCTCTTGCACTCCGTTAAAATTTTGTTATATTACTATTAGCAAAATTATCTCCTATCTGCATTTATCCCTTTAAAAAGTTCTAAGAACCATTTCCCTTTACTCTACTAAGATGCTTCATTATGGTGGGAAGGTAACCCTGAATTTCTCTAAGGCAATGCCAGTGGAGTACAAATTCTGCAAGTTCCTATACCGCTCTGATGATGCTTTTAGTGGAAGCTGGATAATAGACCATATTTATTCTCACAGGACCAGTCAAGCTAAGTTTTTCACATGCTCAAATGTTTGTTCAACAAGTGATAAATTTTTTGGCTACAAGAAAGGCTGAGGATGGAATATATATCAATGAACTTTCTTGTAGTTGCAAACATCAAAACTGTATACTAATTATCTTCTATATATTGATTATATTTTCAAGATACATACTCTAATAGACCTACAATGCCAAATGATTCCGAATCCTCTTTAAGAATAGCTGAGACTTACTCTATCTCACATTAGTGTTCTCATAATGAAACCAATAGTTTGAGTGTAATAGTTTAAGAGTCTAATAACTTTTAACTCCAAATTTTATTCTAGCCATTCTGTTTCTTACTGAGGTTATAAAGACTAAACCATGGCCATGAGATTAGGAAATATTACATTAAGGTTTTGTAAAGTTATCTTTGTTCTGATGCAAAACCCACCTCAGATAAAAAATGTCTAAGCCCATTTTTCATTTTTAAGTTTTTGTTCTACACATCTGTAATCAGTGATTTTCACCAAACAAATGTAATTTTAGTTTGTGATATGGAAGCAAATATTCTTTGATCAGTCAATGGAGCTATCAGCTTTTCTATGCTATTGAGCTTAAGAATCCTTAACCTTAAATGAAGTGCATTTCCCCCCCAAAACAACTTTCCCATTAAGGTAAGGTTTAAGAATTACAACAAATCACAAATCTGAAAATATTTTGAGGACAAATTAAGAATCATAGCTCACTGCAGATTTCTCTAAATGGCCATTTACTTGTTCAATCTATATGATAATTATATATAGTTTGATGTTTGTTTTACCTCGATGCTTTCTTCTTTGCATCTCAACTATTACAGGAAAATTCCAAGTATACTACTATTACTATGTTAAATATAAGCTGCAGGCATTTGAGGCTCCAAAGAAGCTTTATTTGACTCTGCATTAGCATTAGCATTCCCAACTTGTACTTTGCATATTTTTAAATATGCAAAAAAGTATAAATGATTAAGTAATGATAATGAACACCTGGCTACTCTTGGAATACTCAAAAGGTTAGCATGCCTAAAAGCTAAAGATAAAATGAAGACTTACAGATTTTATAATATCTAAACATATTTCATCTTGTTTAGATGTATTTATATAAATACCTCAAATGACCCATGATTTAATTCTGCCAACACAGATCATAATTCTTCTACACATCCTTAGACAGCTTAGTGAGTTGCTACGGCCAAAAACAATTCATAACCCATTGGCCAAGATTCTGGTGATGAGCCTCTCTAAACATAGCTAAACCGGTCCTCACAGGACAGACAGGTGGCCAGTAAGTGGGCCTGTACTCAGTCTCTTCAGCTTGATAAGAACTGCCAGAGCTGACAAAGCTTTTGAGAGCCTTTATATCAAAATATGGCACAGTGGGGATTTAGGGAAGGTTTTGATGTAGGAACTGGTTATTTTTGTACAACACAGATGTCTGGGAAAAGCAAAAATTTTAATTCCTCTTCTACAACTGGGTATTTCAAATTAGGCAAAACACACAGAGGAAAAACAGCCCAACATTGTAGAAAAAGCAACATGCAAAACTTAGTGAATATTTTCATTTTTCAGCTAGATGCTTGGTAGCATGTAGATATGGATATTTGTACTAAATCATCATAGGATATACTTTGGTTGTCTGTTCTTTAAAATCTCATGGTTGGAGCATTCTTTGGTGCTCTGAAGAGCACTTATCCTAGTCTTGAAAAGGGATTTTGAACTTTAGTGTGCTTAGACTCGCCAAAACATATAAATGATATCTCTCCAACTTGTCATATGCATATTTTCAGCTTATTTTGTGAAATATGGTGCCTTTGATCCTGAGGCCAACTGTATGGGTCATTTAAGAGGAGTCCCATTTAATTCAACATGGATTTACCACAATCCTTTCTGAAATAATGTAACAGTAAATGATGGACATATTGTAGAAAAGAAAGTAAATCTTTTCTACAATAATTATCTGTTCAGCTGAAATATTTATTAGGTTTGGATCATAAGAAGACCTCATCAATTTGAAAGTAGGTCAAGGAATCATAGATTTAGAGCTGGAGGGAACCCTAGAGGCTCCCTAATCCAGCACCTTCACTTTACTGTTAAGGACACTGAGGTGCAAAGAGGGTAAGTGATTTGCCCAAATTTTAATCCACATTTAGCTCCAAAAGCTTTATCTGACTCTGCATTAACATTTCCAAACTCCCTACTGCCTCTAAAGATAGCCACTCCTACATCCTATACTTCATTTAAAGGAGCTAGCCAAATAGTACATAACACTCTTAACATTGATGTTCTTCCCATTTCTTAGATGCAGCTGACAGGAGCCTGAAACAAGATTAACTTTAATTAATAAATCTGTTTTCTCTATCCATTTTAATCCCAATATCATGTTAGAAGGAATTTTACCAGTGCAAGATCTCTGGTCTGGCATAAGTGCGAATCCCTGTCGACAGCTGCATTCATAACTGCCTTCAGAGTTGGTGCAGAAGGTGTCACAACCCCCATTCATTATGCTACACTCATCAATATCTGGAAAAAAAGAAAAAAGGATAATTTTACATTTTTCTTTACTTAACCATTATGGGCCATGTTTAAGGTTTGCAAAGATGGACAACATACACCAACTAGGGATAAAATTTAGGACCATTGGAAGTAATTCTCAATTACAGCAATGGACAGTTGGATAAAATGATCCTTGATACAGATTCAGCTACAAACCTGAAATTCAGTCCAGATCCATGGAGGGGTTGGCTGAGGTCTACAAACCTTTACAAGAACCTGGGCTGAGTTCTTAGTTGGCCTGGGCCATGTTTCAGAAGAATTTGGGCTGAATTATGGTTTCGGGTGGAAACCATGTGAGACTTGGCAGTTCCGCATGGTTTCCAACCCAAACCAGGCGAAAGTTGGCAGTAACCTCTGAGGTTCACTTTGATTTTGGGGTTCATTTGTTAAAACAATGGTGCTGTCTTTATAAGTCTTCCCAGGACCACTTAATTCAAAGAGGAGTTCTCAAAGAAACTGTCATGACTAGAGCTCAAATTGGTACTAGTCCTAGCATGTATTTCCATACTCAAAATCAGCATACCCTAGCAATAATAATAGAAAGCACTATAACACTTTTCCACCATATATTAGTCTACCTGATCCTTAAACAACTCTCTGAGGTTGGCAGGGAAATTACTGTTATTTTACACACGAGGAAACTGAGGTTCATAAAGGCGAAGTTACTTACACATAGTTTCATAACAAATAAGTATTAGAATAGAGTAAGGTTTGCTAAGCCCTAACAAAATGCTTCAATGTTTTACCTAGATATTTAACTAAAAAAGACTCTCAAGGCAAGTGGTTTTCCAATATCCTGGTTTCAGGACCCCTTTGAAATTATTGAGGACTACCCAAAGAACTTTTGTTTATATAGGTCATACTTTCTGATATTTGCCATATTAGAAATTAAAATATTTATTTTTATGAAAATAGTTTTGACCCTGTAGAACACACTTGGAGAATTGCTGCTCTAGGCTATAAGCTCTAAGGAGGCAAAGACTACATTTTATGCTTCTTTTTTACTGCTGTGGCATCTTGTACAGTGCTGGGGACAGAGCAGATGTTAAGAAATTGCTTGCTGTTTTGACCTGACATGTGTGCATAAAGTAATGTATAAACTACCATACACTATTCAAACTTGTATGACCCAAATGGTCCTTACTAGAGCTTGAAACAGTCTATAAATTTCACCTTTTTTTTTTTTAAATCAAGCTTGACCAAATTGATGGCAAGAATTCTGCGAGGAACTTCCCCTACTAATGCAGAACAACATATTTTCTGCAACTTTTAAATTCAGAATTGGCAGAGGCAATGAGAGGTTAAGTGACTTGCCTAGGGTCACACTTAGTATCTGCCAGAGACAGCACTTGAACCCAGGTCTTCCTGATTCCAAGGTCAGCTTTCTATCCACTATACCAGGCTCCCTTTTCACCCTAATGATTCTTTGAAAAGATACAGGTAATGGAAATATCAGAGGATCACGGGTTCATGGGTCAAAGAACCAGAGAATTTAGAGCTGGAAGAGGTCTAAAACATTTGACCTCATTTTATACGTGAGGAAACTAAAGACTAGTGAGGTATAAAGGGATTTATAAATAACTTTTCATAAGTTTAAGACAAATGAGTTGGCTTAGGGAACAGAATTCTGCCTATTTCCATAGTGCTGGGGAAAGCGAGAACTTCTTGGGCAGGTTTTAGAGCTTACCAACACAAAACAACTTATCAGGTGTGGAATGATAGCCTGGATTGCAGGCACACTGGTACTTCCCAATCAGGTTCACACAGCGGCCATTTCGGCAGAGGTTAACGCTTAGATCACACTCATTGATGTCTGTTGAAAATAAGAAGAAAAGAGAATAAAAACAATCATGCTTCTGGGTTCTGAGAGATAGGTAGACCAAACTCAGCAGGGGAAACTGTTGCCCTTACCTATACAGGCTGAGATATTGGGAGCCATTTGATGGCCAGGAGGGCACTCACATCGATAACTTCCTTCTGTATTCAGGCATGTACCACCTCGACAAAGAAGAGGGTCTCTCTGACATTCATCAATATCTGTAAAATGTGAAAATAAAAAACCCATGGAGCCAGTCATTTCTTCTCATTTCCCTAATTGTTTTTCCTTCCCTTCTGCAGTGCTTAGATTTTTGCTGGGTTGTTTATCTCATTCTCCAAACACCTAGAACTGTCCTCTCAGCTTCCTTACCCCTCAAATGCCTTGGTATTATCACCTTCATCAACCACACAGCCACATAAGCTCAATTCCTTGGCTATTCTTTTTCTATTTGTTTCCCCATGCCCCAGTGGGCACAACTGGCTAAGTCATCTTCTGTTGATAGATCCTGACTTCAGCAACTGTGCTAAGAACAAACAGGAGAGAAACAGGGTGGGTTTAGAGCAAATGTCAGGGGTCAAAGTGTTTTGTGGAAAATGGCCATGAACATACCCATGCAGTTCTTCATCATCATAAATCCACTTTCATATCCATCAAAGCACTCGCATTTAAAGTCCCCTGGGATGTTCACACAGATGCCTTGACCACACAGATCAGGAGATATCCGGCATTCATCAATATCTGTGCAAATGCAAATGGCATCAATTAAACATCAGGGCAAATTCAATTACTTGGAGAACTTTAAACAGACAAAAAATGTTTTAAAAGACATCCCTCCTAGTTAAACTTCAATTTACTAACCTGTGCAGTTCCTTTCTTCAGAATCAAGGGCAAAGCCATTGTCACACCTACATTTAAAGCTGCCGATGGTATTTCTGCACTTGCCATGGGTACACAAACTTGGAATCATCTTGCATTCATTTATATCTTTAGGAAAAAATTAACATGGAAAAATATTTCAGTAACCCATGAGGAGTTCAAAGTGCGCATCATTTCAAGCCCAAAGAATTTTTGTAACACCACAATACCTGACCCTTAGAGGTAGAAGGTACCTCAGGGGCTATTTAGCCTAGACAGGACCCAAACAAGAATTCCCTTTATAAGAACCACCTTCAGCCACCAGTCATATTCTTTTTTTTTTTTAGAAGACTTCTGATGAGAGACAGTCCATTTCCTCCTGAGGCAGTCCTTTGCAGCTTTGGATACCTCTGTATGATAGGAAACTTTTCTTTGAATTAAGCCAAAATCTGTCTCTGTAAACTTCCATGCTTTGATTCCAATTCTACCCTCTGTAGTCAAGCAGAATAAATATAATCCTTCTTCCCAGTGGCAGCTCTTCACACACTTGGAGATAGTTAATATATCCCTCCTAAGCCTTCTCCAAACTAAAACATAACCAGTTCCTGCTACCAATTCTCATATAACATGTTTTCAATGTTCTCCACTGTCTTGGCTGCTGTCTGGAATGCTCTCAATCTTATCATTGTCCTTCCTAAAGTGCAAGATCCAGAATGCAATAAAATATTTTATGTACTCAGGCCCTTTTTAATACAGCCTAAAGGAGCCTATTAGCTTTTTTGACTGCCACATCACTCTATTAACTAATATTAAACTTATAGTTCACTATACCCCCAAAATCTTTTATCAGATGAACTGCTATCTAATCATACTTCTACATCTTGTACTTGTGAGGTTAATTTTTTGAACAATTGTAGAAGGGCACCTATTTCTATTACATTTCATTTTATTAGATTTGAACAAATGCTCTCTTTACTTATAAGACTGTTTTACAACATTTAACATGAACATTAAAGACTGGACAATAATAATTTTGAACAGTGTTTAGTGGTCCATGAGGAGCATGACTCATATTCATGTCTAGCCCATTTCAACTTAGCATTTTAGAAAATTCCTCTATTTAAAAAAAGAAAATGCAATAGAACATCTAAATGAACCTTCTAAGCTGCTGCCTCATATAGTCCAAAGTATGCAGATTATAATCTAGACATATGACAACCAATTGGGTACATGGATAAAGTGCCATTTTAATGCTGTTTTCATGGCAATTTTATATGCTTTTAAAAAAAGGAAGCTTTCCAAATAAGGTGCCATACAAAAATGTCAATAACTAACATAAAATGTACAAGACTGATAATTCTACTTTTTAAAATATCTGATTCTATCGAGGTTCCATTAATCTCTTAGATGGCATCCAGGCACCTATGTGGTGCAGTGAATAGAGTGCTGGGCCTGGAGTCAGGAGGACCTCAGTTCAAATCCCGCTTCAGACATTTACTAGCTGTGTGACCCTGGGCAAGTCACATAATCTCTGCCTACCTCAGTTCCTCAACTATAAAATAGGAATAAAAGCACCTACCTAGCAGGGTGGTTGTGAGAATCAAATGAATATTTGCAAAACACTTAGCACAGTGCCTGGCACATAGCAGGTGTTATATAAATGCTTGTTCCATTCCATACTCTTCCCTTCTCCACGTCTCCCAGACTCAACCAAGTAGCACAAGTGAGAAAAAGAAAAAATGTATGCTCTACATGCTACCTAGATTTTTCTGGCAGTATCACACTCCCAAGGGAGGCACTGCTAAAAGAAGCACCTGGCGTCCAAGATATACATCTAAGTTCTGACTGTTACTTTATAACCAGTTATATTGGCAGGGATGGGGAAGGACATGGCAGGTGGTGAAGAGTCAGATTAAATCTCAAGAGCATCTTGTTCCCTGGAGACAATGACTTATCTTAGTCCTTTAAAGGGGGACAATTTAAGTTCCTTTGAATTTACTTAAAAGACATTTAGGAGAGTCATTAAGAAAATAATGAACAAGACTAACAATTTTAATGAGAGTAATGTCCCTTCTTGTCCCAAACTAGTTCTTAGCCTTAAACAAAACAATACATAAATTTTTGTAAATTGAACAAATGAGGTGGCATTTGTATATTTCTGTGTTTCAGTGAAGTTATTAGATACAATGAAGAACAGTTCCTCTTTAAAAGTCAAACATTAAAGATATTCTGGATAAAAATGAATAGCCAATACAAAACCATGTGCTGAGAATATAGCAAGGATACTCTGGGTAATGTTAAGTTGGATAAACAATTATCTCCTTTCCACTGGATAAGGCAAATTAGTTCTGGATTACTACAGCTGTTGAGTTAAATCAACCTTTATGAATACTATACCTTTGAAGAAAGGTTTTCCATTTATAATCTCTCCTCTTGTGGCAAATCCAGGCCCTCTAGGGCAAAGAGCATCATACTCAGGTGTATTCCTCACTGGACACTCCTCACATTCTACACTGCCCCAGGCTGCCCCAACAGAACAGCAGCATGCATCCATCCGGTGGCGGCCAGCAACAGGCAAAGAACATTCCTCATCCTCATGTTTCAGGTAGCAAGTTTCTAGGCGGATATCTGTCAAGTGAATGAAAGTAAGTTCAAAATACCACATTATTTATTTATTTATTTATTTGTTTATCTATTTATTTTTAGGCAATTGGGGTTAAGTGACTTGCCCAGGGTCACACAGCTAGTAGGTGTCAAATGTTTGGTCTGAGGCTGAATTTGAACTCAGCTCCTCCTGACTTCAGCAGTGCTCTATCCACTGCGCCACCTAGCTGCCCCTCGCATTATTTTCAAAGCTAAAAACCACTGCCACTTAGGTAAGCACAGCGCTCTGCACATAGTTAAGTGCTTAATAAATTCATATGGGCTTGAATTGAAACTTCTCCTTCCAGTAAGAGGTCAGGTTTGTTAATGGAGGTCTTTAGTACATGAAGGTTCCTTTGCTTTCCTGATCCAAAATTACCACTTTTGTATTTGTCAAACAAGAGAGAAAGCTCTTCTGTCCTCTGTCTACTCAGTGGACTTTATGCTGTCCTCACAAAATTCATTTCAGTGCTTCTCATTCCTACAGATGTGTATACTGTTGATTCCCACAAACAGATGTTTATCTACTCACTTGCCTGAAAATAACTTACGCATGCTAGGACAGTCTCAAGCTATCGCTAACACCTTCTACTCACTGGAGGCACATGTATTTTGAGAATGAGAAGGATAAAGAAAGGAAAATTTCTCTGAAGGCTGGGAAGGGGTGGAAAATGGGAAAGGGAGAGGTCATAAATTATAGGGGACCACAGATTTAGAGGTGAAAGGGGTGTTACAGGTTATTAATTTTAATCCCCTCATTTTACAGATGAGAAAACCTCAGTTCAGACAGATTAAGTGACTTGCCCAGGGTCACCCACTAGTCAATTCCGAGGCAGGATTAGAGCCAAGAGCTTCCAAACTACAGGACCAGGGCTCTGCCCACTACAACAGGACCCTCTCAGGGAACTTGCAAGCAAAGTCTGAGATGGACCTAGAGATAAATGGTGCTTCAGTTCCATGTGGGCCATCCCTGGGAAAGAAGGGATGAGAAGCCAAACCAAATTCACGTTTTCCCCTCCTACACATATCACTTTCCACAAACCCTTACACTGACACACACATTCCTGTGGACAATCAATCAGCACCTTCTCCATATGAGGCACTGTGGGAAGCAATGGGGATGCAAAGACAAAAAAGTGACATCATCCCTGTCCTCAAGGAGCTTCCCTTCTAATGAAGGAGACAAGACAGAATACACACAAAATTAATAAATGATAACTGTGTGAATGAGTGCACTAGCAGCAGAAGAGATCAAGAGAGACTTCTAGAGAGGTGGCATTTGAGCCGACTTGTGAGGACAACCAGAGACAGACATCAGGAGGACTGAATTCTAGGCAGGCAGATCATCCAGTGTGTCTGGATCTCAGAAGGTATATAAGGAAATCATGTGTAAGGAGATGGGAAAGGTTGTGCATATCTTTAAATACAAACAAGAAACATTATTTATTTATAAAACCAAATTCACGGGGAGCTGTGGTCCAGGAGGCTGAGATCTGGACTCTAGTTCATCTTCCACAACTCAACAACTGAGCAACCATAGGAAAGACACTGAATTTATGAGCTGCAGTTTCTTCCTCTGGAAGAAACAAGAATAGTAATACCTGTCCTGCTCATCTTACAAGGTCAAGGTGAAGACGAAATGAATTCATTTATTTTAAAGATATACAAATAAAAGTATCACAATGATGTTCCCTTTCTTTTCCAGGCAGCCTCTACTAGTATCCAACATTCATCTAAATATCTGAATTCTAGCTAATATAAATAGGGCTTTCTAAAGCCCCAGCCCCCTGGGCAATTCTTTACTTAGGTTTTTACCACTAAAAAGGAGAATTTAAAAATAAATCGCAAAATACACATCAGAGCCCCTTCCACTTAAGGCCTTTAGGCTCATTATAGATTAAGAAACTGGGGTTTGGAATGGGATTAACTGACCTTCCTCAGCAATGAATGGAACCTCAGGCTTTTGATTCCAACTATCGAAATTCCATCCTCTAGACCACACTGTGCTTTTTACGTGATCCAAATCCTTTAATTAAATACAGCAGAATCCCCATATGATTCTGTTCATTATAATATGGTTTCAGATATGTTATAGATCTGGACACAGCTCCTATGTCACAGAGGACCAGTGACTCGGGCAACGGTGATAATTTCTCTAAAACTGTTCTTGTTAGGGCCCTGGAAATGCTGGGGTGGGGGGGCATTCAGAGTTCAGAGGATCACTACTACTGGTATTGATAACGATTTCCTGCCCAATCTTTTGTCACTGTTACTAGTAACAGTCTGTCTTTAGCAGCTAGCCACAAATCACACTGCACCCCATGTAGGTTAGGTGATGTTCATAGGATCCTCTGCCGCTTATGCTTAAAGTTGGTTTAAAGGGTTTGTACAGATTCAGATGACCTATGGTTTCCTATAAAGTAGCACTGCACAAGCAAAAGGACTAACCTCTCTACTAATTCATAGGATATCTTCTCTGATTGCAAAGAATGAAGTTTGAGACCAAATCTCATATGCCCAGACTATCAGGAGGTGACTATGAATTAAAATTCTTGGGGTTTTCTCAGATTTATCTGTACTTTGAACCAATGAAATTTCGCAATCTGTAAAAAGAGGTATGAAGTGTGAAGTGATGAAACAAATACATACCAAGACAAATTCTTCCAGTGAGATCCAATGTCATCCCACTGGGGCACTGGCAAACAAATGATCCCAAAGTGTTGACACAATGGCCATTTTTGCACACTCCGGGGAATACAACACATTCATTTATATCTGAAGGTGAAAATAAAAAACCAGAACATAATCAGGAAAACATATTTGCACAAAAATATCATTGTATTTCATTCTATTTAAAAAAGGTACCCCTTTCCAGCACTGGCATACTAGGTTACCCTCGAACTCCATTCCCCAGTGGCTTTCTCTTCTAAGCTGCACACAAATTAATCTGCCAAAAAGACTACTCCTTTGGAATCACTATGGTGTTGAATCAGGAACTGCTCCTAATATTGTCATAAAATGAAGCAATTAAGTAATTCTCAATTTAGGGATGAGGGAACTAACAACAATTCTCAAGGATAGCTCTTAGAGCCTTGCAGGCCTTCTTAAATAAGAATGTGTTACATGCTGCCTGACATCAGAAAGTACTAAACATGCCAGAATTGTAAGTTTTTTGTAGAGGGCTTTATAGCTTACAAAATGCTTAAATGTACATAGTTACCTCTGAACTCCACAATAATACTAAGAGTTACTTTGAACTCTAAGCGCCTTGAGGGAAGGGACTGTGGATTATTTTATAGTTATATTTCCCATACTACCTTGCTTAATGCAGTATTCATATTAAGTGCTTAAAAATTAATGAACTAGTATAGGCAGACAGGGCAGAATTATGATCTCTAATTTAAAGATGAAAAAACTAAGGTTTATAGAAATTAAATTACTTGCCTAGGTCGTAATAAGAACCTAGGTCTCTTAACTTCTAATCCAGTGTTCTTTCCAACAACTCGTGAGAAGATATGAAGGAGAAAAGGGAATTATTCTGTATAAACCATGTGGAAATAAGAAGAGTAGCCAGTGTTTTTAATATATTCTTAAAAGACAACATGCAATAATGATATCAGGAAGCAATATTGTAGTTCAAAATAATATGTCCTAAATTTGAATATTCTCAATGAGATGAAAAAGATTCTCAAGGTATTTATTTCATTCTGAGGATCTAGATGAGAAGTATGAAAGGTGAGTGGGAGATGTCAGTTAATTAAACGGTCAGGAAAGAAACAAAACACTTCCCAGGAACCATTATCTGAACTTAATTCTTGGACTAACTACAGTTGTGGCACTTTATGGAGAAATCACTGAGAACAAAGAAAATGAAAAATACCCCAAAACATCAAAGTAAATTTGCTTTAATGTACTTACAGTTTAGGGAGTAAGGAAAACAAAGAAAATTTACTTATGGTGAAATTTGATTAGCTGAAGCTAAAGATTTTCCTCTTCTATCTAATTCTATACCTTCTCCAGTCACAGTCTTATTCCTTCAGGACAGACATATCAGATAGTGAGACTCCTTAGAGTAATGCTGGAAAACCACTGGAAAAGGTGTAACTGCCTACTAATTAGAAAATGGGATCACTATTTCTGATGACTTTAGCGACTCCAGGTAGGAAAGGGAAATGGAAATCAACAAGTGTTTGTGTTCATTTATTTTATCCCAAATACACTATTATTCCCTTTTTTGGTAGAATTATCTGTAATCTCTTTGGGGAAGACATGCACCTTGGTTGAAAAAAGAACACTTTTTGAAAGACACTGACCTGTGACCACATGGGGTCCTTGTCAATGTTATCGAGTTAAATACTGATCAAAGAAATGATGAAGACCTGATGTCTTGGAAAAATAATTTCCCCACAGAAGAATGTTGAAAAATGTCCTATGCTTTTCCTTGTGAACAGGAATAGGTAGAGAGTCACCTTCTCTTTTTCTCTGGTCACTTACATGCACTGAAATGTTCTGTTGAGGTCATTTAAGTTATGTACAGTGGGTCTGGATTAGGGAAGTGCCAAAGGATTCAGTCATCACTTGGAAGGCAAGATCTCGGGAGGGGGTTGTGGCGTTCCTCTTTATTTTAACAAAAAAACCCTTCTTTTCGTCCCACATATGGGACTAATTGTTGTTTTTAAAATATTTCAGCTGCTGTGTCATGTCAGGTTGTGTTAGTCATGATGACCTATGGCTATCTGGGATTTTGTGTGAGTGGAACAGAAGACCGAAGAAGCCCACCTAGACTTATAGGGAGGATGAAAAGAATAATGTTGTTTGGTTTTATGTGTACTTTTGCGTGTGACCACACAACACAATAACAGCAAAAAATGTTCTCCACCCCTCTTTTAAAAACTACTTTTTGTTCCCATCTTCAGACACAGTGTTTTGAAATCTGTAGTTACTGTAAACTAAGGTTGGGGCTAACGCATTTTGAGGTTTCCTTATTCTCTGGCTGCTATGTTCTGACACTGGCAAAAGTGTCTGCAGGCTGAATGAATGAAGGCTTGTGAAATCAACATCTGTCCTTTTATTGTTCTTTTCTTTCACTGCATATTTTGCACTATACAGTTACATGGCAACCTTAGCCAATTCAGTCAACACAAACATTCTTCCCATGGAGAGTAATGTACAGTTTACAAATAGCAATAAATACCTTCACACTGTGTTCCTTTAATTCTTGAGTACCCCTTAGCACATATTGGGTCTGTAAAAAAATAAATATACAAATTTGGAATATTGAACTCCAGACTCTGTGGTTATGACATAGTGTACAAAACATGAAAGAGCAACTGGAACACGAACTGAATTTTGTTCCTATGAATAAGTCTGAGATCACTTAAAAGCATTTTCTGAGATTGTATAGGGGTGGAAGATTAATAATGAAATGAGTCTCTTTGCCTCCCACTCAATTCCCCGAGGTACCTTTAATACAGCATGATAAACTGAAGTCTAAGCAAATAAATGGCTGCAGATTTCTCAATGGCAACCAATCTAAAAACATGAACTATACTATAGGATTACTCTAAATATATCATGGAAAATTTGGTAAATGCTGATGAACACAGAGACTATACAATCTTCAGAATTCACACAGCAAGAACTTTAATAAACCAAAAAACTTAAATTATGAACAAGTTTATCAAAGAATTTCAGCTAACATTAAACATTTTCCTGTAGTGCAGTTACAGCCACTTAATTCTATTTCTTCCCAAACTCTAGGATTTTTTAAAACCTATCTATAGTTTCTTCAGGGGGCCTCAAAACAATTCATATGCTTCTTTCTCAACTGTGTACCAAAGCCAAAATTAACGACATGACAGCATTATGAGAATAGATTAGGTAAACTTTTCCATTGGTAATGGGATCAATAATCTATAGCTATAAAGTATAGATTAGAACTTGAAATAATGTCACCATACTAGGCTTTGGCTCCTAATCAAACTATTTGTTATTTTTAAGCTCTTAGGACCATTTATCTTTCCCATGTGCTCAAGCTGTCTGATGCAGACACATCTGGTCTACAGTTCAGGTCCACTTGCCTGTCTGAATGGGACAGAAAAAATGAGAAAATCAACTTCTTCAAAAGGAGTTTAGCCTTTTGGCCACTGAACAAAGGTGATAAAAGAGAATGGGGCCAAGGAGTAAATAAAGTCATCTTTCTTACCTATTTGACAAGGTGTGCATGGGCTTCCCCAGGCAGCACCCAGTGAAGAACAGCACTGTGACTTCAGTGTGGCTCCATTGATATTGATTTCACATCTTCCATCAACAATACTCTGCCAACAAGTGCCTTTAATTGTTTCTGGATGGGAAAGGGGAAGGATTCAAACACTTTAAAACATACTACTTAGTTAGGTTCATGTATCAAAAATGTAATTGAACATGGTACCTTTATTTACATAAAATTCCCACCATATAAAAAATAGTTTGACATACAGCTGGCATTATCATAATGATCATAACATCTCAGTTTCTACATAATTAATGACACCTTTTGGTGTTAAATTGGCATTAAAATGCATTTAATACATGATTAAAAATAAATATAATATTTAAATAAATACATACCTATGCATATAGTTTTTGTTGTATCTAAAGTACTTTCAGAAGAACATTCACAAACAAAGGAACCCAGGGTGTTTTTGCATACTCCATTAACACAAGGGCTTGATTCACATTCATCAATATCTGAAACAAAAATATATCTATATTGTGGGTAAAGCTAATTTCAGGGATGAACGAATGACTTCATTTGCCATCTTATGTTCTCAATAAAGGAGGCTCAAATGATTCTTTTCCTAGGTCAGCTGAAATGTCCAAAGCACTGCGTTTGTACATATCTAACCCAGGTTCCTAAACTTCATTTCAATCCTTGAGGCCAGAACAAAATCTTCAGTTCTTTCATTGAGAAGTAGCATAGTATAGTGAATAAAGACCTGGCTTTGTCACAAGGAACATCAGGGTGCAAGTCCTTCCCCTACTGGTCATGTGACCCTAAGCAAATCATTTAACTTCTGAGTGCTACATACAGCTCTCTCACACTACAAACAGAAGAAAGGTGACCACCTGCATTGGTAGACAGTTTCCTCATTCTAATCTGAGTTCCCTATAACAATGAAACTGCAGACCCCAATCCATCTTTAATTATTAAATGCTGCTAAATGATTTAAGAATATCAAGGTCAATGTAATGATACATTTTGAAGAACAGACAGCCAAACTGAGGGGAAAAGGGTTTATAGCTGTCAGTAATGGTGAAGTAGCACCTCCTCCCACTGTCCTAGGATATCAAGTAGTAATTGGAGGCTCACTTAATTTTGTAGTTAAGTGAAAAGTTACGTCAACCAAAATGTTTGGTTTGAGTGGCTGCGTGGAAGTAGAGAAAGGGATTAGCTGTGACCTTGTAGAAGGGGGAAATGTTAACAAAGCAAGAATGACTCAAAGGGGGATGTTCATGAGTGAATCCTAGGGCAGTCTAAGCTGTATTTGGGGACTCCAGTTGTGAAAGGAAATTCTATTCAAAGTAGGTGAAAGAGGACTGAATTGTGTGGACTGAAGGGAGGCAAGTCCCCCTAGCCTGGCTAGATGACTAGAGAGGCTGTGTGGATCTGGGTCCTAGTGCTGATCTTCATAAAACACTAACAACATTCCAAACAATTCATATACTTCTTTCCCCATGATGCACAAAAACTAAAATTTATGATATAATGGTAACTGAAAGAGTAAATTATGTAAACTACAAGACTAAAGTCATTGTTATTTCTTTTTCCTTTAGGCATAAATTAAATTAGTGCTATCAAAAGCCTATCTGTTAAGGTTTGTTTAAAAAAAAATTAATGTATATTTTGTGCTGGTGGTAGGACCAGTAATCTCAGTATTTAAATTTTAGCTCAAAACTGGACTGAAACAGACTGGCAGATGTGAGATATCTGACCGGCACATACATGAAACCCCCAGCAGTCTCAGCAGGCCAAGAGTGCCAGAGAGGAAGCAGCCTGAATAAATGATGACTGTGTGTCTAAGTGAATCGATGTTTCAATCAGGTTAAGTGATTTGCTCAGTCACATAGTTTAATAAGTGTTAGTTCCAGGATTTGAAACAAGTTTTTCTGATTTCAAACGCAATTTTCTTGCCACTAAGTCAGATTGTTCTTCCCACAGACCTAGAATTCGGCAAAGCTAGGCTAAAGGACCAAGCTTGCCATGCATAAGCTTCTTGACTTTAAGTAAACTGCTTAATTTTTCCGGACCTCAGTTTTCTCATGAAAGAACCAACAGGTTGGACAAGATGTTTCTATGTTTCCTCTCAACTCTAAATTCTAAGAAGAGAATCTTGATGAAACATTTAACTAGATTCAAATGACTAGAAAAGATCTGCAGAAACTAAACAAATCAACTTAAACACATTTATCTAACTTATTATTATCATTTTTTACTCTTAAGAGTCAGCTATACAAACAACATAAAAGCATTTACCTTCACAAGTTTTTAGATCAGGTTTGTATACAAAACCCTTGGGACAGGTACAGGTGAAACTTCCAGGAGTATTTCTGCATTGTCCATTGTCACAGAGCAAGGTGTTTAATGCACATTCATTAATATCTGTAATGGAAATGGAGTCAGAATTAGAAAGTCCAATTTCACACACTTCCTTTAAACATTTTAAGTTTTCAATTCTATGGATAAAGCAAATTTTTAAAAACACAATTTTCCCTTGAATTACTTAATTTTATAAATGTGGATACATGTGGGTACAATGTCCCAGACCATCAGATAGACAACGATCTACCCCCTGCTTCCCTTGTCTATGGGGACCCCTGGACTTTACGGAAATAACCAACCTTTACTTTAGATAGTTGCTGAGTTTTTGCCAGAAAGTAAAGGAGGCTTTCTACTAACTTCATTTTTTGTTGCTTCTCCCCCATCCCCCTTCCCCAAATGGGAAAGCTGCGTCCTTGATATTATATTATACCCTCAGGATAATTTGAAGGCTCTTAGTTCAGGGTTATATATCACAAAGGATTAGGAGAACTGTTAATTATGTAGGACCGTTTAGATAGATAATTCAAATCATTTTAGGTCAAAAACACTGCTTTATGTTCAATTGTCTACAAACTTGTACATTAGTTATGAAAGTTTTCATCCCAGGTATCATTAAACCTACTCGCACCACTACTGTACCAAATGTTGCCTAATATACTCAAAATGCCATATATATATTTGAAGTAAATTATTTGTTCACTTAGAAATTCTGGTCAGCTGATTAGCTGACATTTTAAAAAGTCAATTCTCTTATAAAATAAAAGACCTGCATATTTAGCTCTGTGGTACCTCATGGGTAGAGGGTGCTATAAACACCCCTGGACCAACTCTCTGATCTTCTTTACTATAGTTTTATGTCATACAACCCCATGGACCTGAGCTTATAAAGCCTTTAAAATATCAGAAAGTCAATACAAAGTCTTAGGGTATGAGAAGATCACATATAGAAAATCCTAACAAAATGACTTGAGATGTGTAAGTGCAATCTGAAAGGGTCAAAACTGCAGTTCTTAACTCTCACTGACGTCAGAGGCATTTGGCAACTTGAATAGCGGAATTTGCTGTTAAGATAAAAACTAGCTAGTCACTGGAAGCCATGTGTGGGAAATGACTGGAGTAGGCCTTTGGTTCACAACTTCTTTCCCTTTTACCACAATCAGGCCCTGACCTGATAATAATGGATCCAATTTTGTAGTGTTTACTAAAGCAAAACTCTCATTGAAGTAAGAATTCCCACTGGCTCCCAGACTCCCTCTTCAGCTTTCCAAGGGGTGATTTTTGGATGAAGCTGAAACATCACTGTGTCTTTGTGCACTGCCCAAATAAATAATGATTTTTGGTGTCTGCCAACCAAGAGAGGCCCTTCTAGAAAGATGAAATAGTAAAACATGTTTTCAGTTGAGTCTACTTTGAAAATACCACATGTATTCAAATTATGGCTGCCCCAGGATAAAGGCTGAACCCTAAAAAGCTGTTCTAAAGTTCAGAATGAGGGGGAGGGTATAGAAGTTTTATTCTTGAAAGTAAATACAGTGCACAAAGAAGAGGAAATAAAAGACCAGAACTTAGAGTAGCAGCAAGAGGTAAAGAGAAAAATACGTAGCAGAAGAGTAGGAGTATGCTAATTCTGTAGCTCACCAGTTCTTTTTAGCCTCTTTTTCCTTTAGCCGCCAAGTAATTAATCCTAAATTCCAAGCAAAAATTAGACTCGGACTTACATGACAATTTGGAAGGGGTGAGAAGGGATGGATTTTTTGATCACCTGTGATGAGTATGCATATATATAAATTAATTCTATAAATAAGGAAGAAGGGCAAAAAAAAATCTACTTCTCACCTAAATAAACATCCTGTCTTCTTCCCTATATTTCAGTTTTCATCTTTCAAACTACATAAAGCACCAGCTCACTTATCCAAACAGTGTTGCATAACTACTGTGAATGTAAGTGAGAATTTCTACTGAATTTACCTCTTAAAGCAAAGAATTAACAGGTTGAACTAAAGAGTCTTTAAGGTAAACGTGAGAAGAAAAGTGGCATAGGCAATTGTCAAAGAAAAAAATCACAGGTATTGGTTTTAAATGTCTTGTGCCTCATCCTGAAGTTTTCATCTTCATATAATTTCCCAAATTTAACCCGTTCTTCCATTTTAGCAGCCATAGACTTGAACAAGGCATTGGTAGATATCACCTGGATGACCAGAACTCACTTTTTTGTTACAGGAAGAGTCAAGAGATACATAAATGCTTGAAGAAAGTGGCCATGATAGATCATGGAAGTGGGTGAATAGATAAATAGATGGATTTGAAATAGCATCTAGGCAAATTGCAGGACAAGGAAGGAGAACACGAGAGAGAAAAAAGGAATCATACAGGGTATAGAGGGGCCCACAGAAGTTTGAGAAATAGTTGTAAATAGTGGGAAAAGCCAAAGGAGCTTTTGGGAAACCAAGAAATACACAGAATGCTAAGAAGGCCAGAGGCAGCACTTTTAGATGTTTAATACATCTCAAATAACAATAACAGAAGCAACAAAAGAAAACTAAAGAGATTTGGAAGAGGTAAAATTAATGACAGAGAGAAGAAAGAAACGAATGAGAAAGGAAAAGAAAGACAGGAGACAGAGGGGAAAATAGAAAGGAGGAAAGATGAGAAGGAAAGGAGAGGGCAGAAAGGCAAACCGAGGAAATGTGCAAGATCTTTAAAGAGAATGTTGTTCAATTCAAGATAGTTTGAAGATTTAACCCAGGGCCCATAAAAAGCATTAATGTGGTAAAATAGAGTACAATAACAATAGTAATGAAGAATATGGTTGATAATTTTAGGGCAAGGAAATATTACCAAATAAGATTCTAAATTATTTGAGCTTTTATCTTGAAATTAAATTTTATTTGTATGTAATTTAGACCTATATAAACCAAAACAAGTGAACACAAAGTCAAGTTCACAATAGCAACTGCAATTATTAATTACATGTATAATATTATAAACGGTGTATGTGTCTGTATATATGGTTATATACACATGGATACATATATGTATATGTTGTCTAGAAATCACATTCTAATATTTAAATGTAATTAATGGTACAAAACTATATGGAGCAACTAATGCACAGCAGGCATAATTCCCAGAGTAGGAGAATAAAAAAAAACAATTGAAGGAGTTAAACTAATAGTATAGCTTTTACTGATGATTTTACAGCATATTTATTCCTATATATGATCTTATTTTTTGGCTTTTATTCCCATGGTCTAGCACGATGTCTGCTAGATAATAGAAGTTTAATAAGTGCTCATTTAATAAATCATTTAATAAATGATCATCCTCCCAAAACGTCAGCTCCATTAAAGGTCATGTATTATTTATCTGCATAGCTCTCTTATCACCTAAATACTGATAGTGCTTTGCACAGAGTAGGTGCTTAATAAAGGGTTACTGCATATATAAATAATTCCGTTTTCAGTTGTGATTAGTATATGTGAATTTTATATGCAATGGTATCAAATGTAATTTAAAATCACAATACATTTTTTGAATACTAAGTTTTTGGGAAAGGCAAGAGATGGAATCTCCTTTTACACAGACAGGTAACATAACCTACCCTTATCCTTATCCTTATCATCATCATCATCATCTTCATCATCATCATCACCATCATCTCAATGACTATTCTTCATTTTTCTTTTTGGCTAGGCAATGGGGTTAAGTGACTTGCCCAGGGTCACACTGCTAGTAAGTGTTATGTGTCTGAGGCTGGATTTGAACTCAGGTCCTCCTGACTCAGGCCAGTGCTCTATCCACTGCACCACCTAGCTGCCCCCTATTCTTCATTTTTAAAAAGCAATTCTAACATGTACTGGGTAAGTTACCCAAACTGTATTTGACTGCTATAACTCTTTCCCATGATCCTTGGCAATATCTGCAGTTCCTTCCTAGTCTTTCTGTTACTATTTCAAACTCTCTTCAGTTTTCTCTAGTGATCATCATTCTCTGAGATTTACTAAGCAGCAACAGAAAAGACAAAGGCTTCCCTTTTTTACTTTCTATCTTCTTCGTGACAGAGGGGGGATAAGAGATCACATGCACAGGTATATTAGCATACAAAAGCCCTTCTTATTTTTATTACTTCCAACTCCTGGCCAAGGGCTTTTACCTTTCTCCTCTATCGCCAGCTCTTGCTTGACTGGGAGAATAATCACGGGAAGAAAGAACACAGAATCTAAGAGTCACTATTATAATGACCTTGAATCTATTGCCAGACTTTGAATATTTTGATTTACAGTATTTAATCTTTCACATGACAGATATCCTTCACTTTATCAAACAGATAAGCCTCAGAAGTTTTACATCAATCAAATTTCCTGTAATGAATCTTATTTTTAATGACCTCTATTATAAAAATGGAATAATGTTTTGAGCATCGAAAATATTTTGGATATTATTTATGTTTCTGATAAAATATTAATACCCAAAATATTTAAATCACAAATAAAAATACTAAAAGTAAATTACCATAAACTGACAACATGACTGTGTCACCACGTCTTACTGTTCTATGTACAGAATAGCAATTGTTAAGGTATAGCAATGTAACTAGCTTCTTTAATTTCTGTAACATTCAAAAAATTTATCATTAATTTTAAAATTATTTAAAATTTGTCATTCTTTAAAAATTATCATTCTAATTTTTGTCCCTGAAATTACTGACATCTTTTTAAATATCACTGTCTACTAATAGTTACATTGCTTATTTTCGCTACTTTCCCCCCATTAACCTCAGCAATAGCCTAAAATGCCAAGAACTGACAACAAAATCTTCTTTTGGAATCCCAATACTCCCAGAAAAAAGATATCCATCAACCAAAGAATGAACAACAAGGCTCAGTAAACTACAAATGTGCAATTTTTCACCTAAATTAATGACTAACCATTGGTGTCTGGTGCCACTATTACAGGATGTTTTCAAACCAAAAAGGTGTCACTTAGCCTGGCAGAGTGCTGATTGTTAAAATAGATAAACCAGTGGCCTGAGTTTTACTGTATCATCCTGAGTAGTAAGTATAGTAAGGTAGGTATAGTAAAATGACAATATAGGATCTTCATATTTAGTTTATTTCATTAAAGTTCTTTTCTGTGGATGTAATTTTTAAATTAATAATTTACAAATTCCTTGAATTTAGACTTCAATTGTATGAATCTGTTTTAACTGAGTGATTTTATACCTATTACAACAATGTCAGTTTTGTTTGTCACACAACATTTTGATTAAATATGGATTAAAAAGAAGCTTAAATAGTATAACTTTCAAGCACCTCTTGGGAAAAATGGTATATTACTTACCAACACAGTTTTTCCCACTTGCATCCACTTCATATCCTGAATTACATATACACTTGTATGTGCCACGTAGATTCTCACAAATTCCATTTGGGCAAATATCAGGATCCAGGGCACATTCATTTATATCTACAACATATTCAAGTTTGACATCAATATCATGCTTCAGTGAACTTTAAATCAACTAACTCTGCCACCCTCTCTCTCTGGACGTCAGCTTCACTCTAAAACAGGGAGACTGGATGATTTCTTGGCCACCTCTCCCCAATATGTATTGTCTACTCACTTTAACAGAAGCCCCTTGGGGTTAAGGAAGGGTTTGCTTTTGTATTTGTTTCCTCTGTACTCAGTACTGTGCTTGGCACACAGTTAGCATTTAATAAATGCCTTCTCATTCATTTATTCATCGTTAAAAGTTCTTTACAGTTTTAATGCCTATATTACATCAATAAATATCAATTTACTCACCTTGGGACAACTTCAAAAACATTAAAAAGTAATTTTGACTGAACTTAGAGTTAATCAAATTTGCTGCTTATTTCTAGTCCTATTAAATTTTCAAACTCTCCTTCGTCTCTTTCAGGTCATAAATATGCATTGAGATTAACTGAGCACAATTATTAGTAGACCTTCAGGACTCTTTCGATTGCTTCAGTTGTCCTAGTCTGGCAGGAAGGTTAGCTGAGTATTGTCAAGACAAGAGTCTTTTTCCTTTGTCTGTCTCTCTGTCTCGTTTGCTTGTTATCTTTATCTCTCTTTTATCCTTCTATTTAGAACTTATTGTGGCATCTCTAACTCCAACAAATGAATTCAAGTGGCCAGTTCCTCTTCTAGCAGTTAAATAATGCCTTACCACTGACTACACAATAGATGCTGGCTCAGCTCAGCAAGTTACTCTACCATAACAAGATGACTGACAACTTCACAAGTGAGAAATCCTCCAAGGATACAGTTATCACATGGCCACACAATAAAGCCATCAACTCAGACACAGACTTGGGCTTCAACAATAGAAAAGTGACAGGCACTTGACATATGACCTACCTCTTCTCAAATTGGGTCCAATTCCTTTAAGATAGCTCCCCCCCCAAGCACCTAAGCAGCCCCAAGGAATGTTGCATTCTCCCTGCAGAAGCATCTGAGGTTTCCAGGAGTACCCTGAGGAGTTTTCTGATGTCTCAGGAAAGTCTTGAGCAATAGGAGTAGCAATAGATCTGCTAGGGTGGCAATGGCTCCACAGAGGTGCCCCTGAAAACCAAGTAGCATCTCTGCTACTGCTACCATATAAACTCATGAATTATAAGCTTAATGAATTTTAAACTGATTACTCACCACTGCCTCCTGAAGTCATTCCTGGGCCACTGCTGCAAAGTGCTTGATATTCCGCTGAAATAAATGAAAGGATAGTCCATGATTCTTTTGTTTCCATGACAAGGAAATTTTAACCCTGGCTTCACATATGTTATTTCCTCCAAAGTAAGATGAAGTGAATTAAAGAGGAAGCTAAAAATGAGACATTTCCCAGGGGTGGGTGTTCTATACCTATGATATCAGTGTAAGGAATTACCAGTGAGAAAATTCTGACAAAGCAGATCTATAAATGCTCTATAGTTATTTTTAAGAGAGGGCCACTGAGAGGCTACATTTGCTCAGAATCAAAAAGCTAGTCCGTGTCAGATCTAGCATTTTTCAATAGTTTTCAGTTGTGTCTGACTCTCTGTCACCCCATTTGGGACGTTCCTGGCAGAGATACTGGAGTGATTTGCCCTTTCAGTCTCCAGCTGAATTTACAGAGGAAACAGAGGCAAACAGCGTTAAATGACTTGCCCAGGGTCACAGAGTTAGTAAGTGTATGAGGCCAGATTTGAACTAAAGATAAGTCTTCCAGACTCCTGGCCCAGCACTCTAACCACAGCACTACTTAGATGCAACCCAGAGCTAGTACTTGACCCCTGGGTTTTCCTGGTTCTAAGAATAGCTCTTTATCCATTATACCATCCTGCCTTCTGTCCAGAGCATAATATCTACTTTTTCTGTCATGCTTCAGAAATACAATGCCACCACTGAGCAAGAATTGCTATATTTTCAAGTCTCTCTTTTGACTACTTTATTTCTTTTCTTTTTAAAAAATGGTTTATTGCATTAGTAGATCAGGAAAATATTGTAGACAGCATACATTCAATATGTTCTTTAAATTTTATCTTTTGAAAATCTGCTTCCTTGAGAGTCTTTTGGCTTTTTAGCATGTTTAGGAAACTCCAACATTTCCAAGCAAAATAATATTTAGATGAGGGAACCATTCAGTTGGGTACAACTGAATATTTACTCTTTTGGGATTTTTTTAAAAGTCAAGAAAGATTTCAGGATAAAAAATCTCAGTGAGTTTGAAACAAGAATCCTAGGGAAAGCAATCACCAGTATTGAAATGATGAAGTCATCTTGAAGAGCTGTGTCTCTGAGTTACACTGAATATAGTCATTCTAAATGAGTCTGTGATTTGTAATTGAAGAATTGTTCCTGAAAACAGATCTGCTGTGATAATGGGAGGTCAAAAACTTGAAAACTGAAATACGCTGTTATAAGCACTAGTTTCTGTGAAGTAGCAGGAACATTTCCAGGTATTTGACGTGCCTAGGGAATCTTTTGCTTATTTCCATGTGGGAGGCTCACAAGTGCCTCAACATGCATACTTTGGCAAGAATTTTCAGTGATCCAAGTATTTCAATCAGTGGAGAACCTACATGCCTTCCAAATGATCTGTCTAGTAACTAACTGTATACTTTTTTTCCCACAAGTATTCCTGTGCAGCCATGTGCTTACCTCACTGTTAAACTTCTAGAGCTAGTTTTTTTTTTAAATCAACATTCAAGTAGCATTGTTGAGAAGCAATAAATATACTCTCCAATCTCTAGTACTCCTTCTATGTTTTTTCTTTGACTGTGAACATAATGCAACTCGGCTATTGGCCTGGATCAGCCACTAATTTTCTATTGTGACTTGCCCAAAGTCAATCACCATCTATAAAATTAAGAGGTTGGACCATTTGAACGTTAAGATTCCTTTCAGCTGTAATGAATGACTCTACTTACTGTCATTAACTCTGAAGGGTTTTTCCATTAGTATTTATTGATGTTCTGATCTATCAGCCTCCACAAATGCAGGCAAATGAGCAAAGGTATAGATAATGCAAAATTGTAGATAATTCATAAATTACTTCATTTCGTCTTTGGAGTCTGTGAGGTTTTTCTTTTTTTGCTTTTATTTTATTAGAATTGTATCTAATATGCCAGAAAATAATTTCAAACAAAATAAAGAAGCCACACCATGAAAACCTAGCTTAAGCTAGAAAGACTTAATAGCTGTCAGCTAACTGACTAAGCATTAGCCCAGCTTAAATAGAAATAACTTCAATGAAGCAGACATGTTGAGTGTTTTGGTTTCAAAGGCCCTCTTAATATACGCAAAAAGTAAACTTGAAGAGTATGAAATGTCCACAAAGCCAGTAATTCAGTAATGAGATACTTTAAATATAATTGATTAAAACAACAATTTAGGGGAAAACTTGTTACTATCAAGAAATCTGAAAGCAATCTTTGCTGCATGTTAACCACAATGTGGATTCTTGAGAATTTACAGTAATAAATTTTTCTATGTGAAAAGGGAACCCAAATGTCATGCAGTGGTCCACAATGTCAAGCAGAATCACATAATTTAGTCAGGTGGAAAGCATCTGCCTCACCAACTGGAAAGAGAGAGGCTTTCTCCACAGAGAAAACAGACTCCGTATTTTCTAAAAGTTCAAACTTTAATACTCCAGTGTGCTAGTAAATTACACTCCTGATAATGGAAATAAAGGGCTTATATAGACGAAAACAAAACAAACAACAACAAAACACACACACTCCTACCTCTGCATTCCAAAAAGATTAAAGAAAAGCAGATGACTTCCTGAATTTTGAAATATCTTAAAAAATGTGATCAGGTGCCAAATGAGAAAGGTAGCAGCAATAGTACTAATAAAAGACAGGGAACTGGAGTTAAGAGAAATATTTCTCCCCCATCCTCTCACATCAGCATCAGATTAAAATATTTGTGGAATAGCGTAGGCAATAAAACAGGAAACACACTCAACCTTGTAGCTCTGGGAAAAATGCACTTTTGCTCTCTGCTTCCTAACTTAGCTTATTCTTAGTGTAAAGGCAAGCAAGTGAGTGACACAGTTGTTTTCCATATGGGCCAGAGCTGGTATTAGATTATCTGGAATTAGGTCATACTCCTATTCTGTGTACAGAATGATGCATGCTCCTGAAGCACTGGTATGGGATAGCAATGGGAAAATGCCACAGAATTACATATGGATGGCCCTTAACAGTCATTAGAACCCAGGGAGCAACAAGGAGATCAGCTAATGCAATGAACAACTAAAGCAGTCTGCCTGCAGACTAGGGAGCTCAGAAGCCTTTCCAAATAAGTTTAGGTTGTTGAGTAGAAATGTCTTCATTTACAGTTTGCACGTGTCTCATTTCTGGAGAGGAAAGATGCATTTTTAGCTCAGATGGTTAGCTTCAAACCAGATCAAATGATAGAAAGTAAGGGGAAAAAACTCTTCCCTTCTGGATATATTCAGTTCCCACAGCAATGTATCTCCTTTTGAGAAATTCTTTTCTCCCCTGAAATGAAAGATGTCCTACATTTTACCCTTCATGAATTGGCATTTTCAACAACCAAATAGGTGGGCAGACCAGCCTAGATGAAACAGTTTCCACATGTGTAACTCTTCTGTTTAAATTCATTCAAATATAAAACAGAAGTCAGTGGCACTGGGCCCTAAATTTAGAAAACATTTTAACTCTATAATGCAGTGAGTCATGAAATATTCTGCTCAAGGAACAGCCTGCTATAATTTCTCTTAAATTCCTGTACTAACAGTTTTTCAGAGAAGCAGCACAATGTAGTAAAAAAAAAAAAAGCACAGTACTGAGAGTCAGGAGGAACAGGTCCTAGTACTCCTTCTGTCACTAATTTGCAATATGATCAATACTCAACCTTTCCGTGCTTCAGTTTCCTCATTTGTAAATTGAGAATATAATATTTACTTTACCTATCTCACAGGGTCATCGTAAAGATAAAATGACACAGTAAATCTGAGAGCAACTTGTATCATCACTCAAGGCAAAAAACAAATGTAAGATGTTGCATAACGTCATTGACTACAGTAAAGCTATCTTTCTGTGGTTGTTTATTCTTACTTTTAAAAAAATCCATCCACTAGACCCTATAGATTAACTTCAAAACATCTAATAGGTGTATATAGCTTTATAATAGCAAGAAAAATCTTTTTCAATATGACAAGGCTTTGGAAATCTAAAAGTAACTCCATTTTTTTTCTACGCCAGAAAACTACATGGGCATAACTAAGACAAGATAAAATACACACACATACACACACACACACACACACACACTTTTTGAGGATAAGGACTAATATTATTTTAATATTTATGACTAAACTACCTTTCCAATGTTGAAAATCTGTTGTTTCCCTTAGTCTTGCAAACAAAAACATATTATGTTTGAGTTGAAAAGGCCTGTATATGTCATTCAGTACAATCTCTCTGTAAATGAGGAAATTGTAACCTCTGTTTTAGATAAGAATTTAATCTTGTAAATAGTTTCAATTTGTTTTCAGAAGGAAGGGTAAAATTCCCATAGAAATTTAAAAAAACCCCTAAAGTCCAAAATTAAGTGGTTGGACCAGGACTAGAACCCAAGTCTCATTATTTACAGTTCCTTGTTATTTCTATACCATGATACCTCCTACAATACTATGCCTATCCTATGCCATGTTACCTCCAACATGAGAAGGATTTTTAACCAAGTTTGAATAAATAGTATGGGACAAAATTCTTGATCATATAAAATATGATGAAATGGGCATTTTAAAATTTTAGAAACATTTCAGGTAATTTTAAAATCATTTCCTTTTATATTATACAAAATCCTGGTTTCATCAGAGGTCAGGTAGACTAATCTTGCAAATTAGAAATGCTGAATTTGAATTAGAAAACCAGGCTGCTTAAAGATGCAATATCCTGTGAAGAACATGAGTACTATTGATATGGGGTGTGAAGGGTATTCTGTAAGAAAGGTACAAAAATTTCAAATAAATCTGAAATGCACATAAAGAAAAGCCTTGGCTGGGTGAGTAAAATTTGAGAACTTCTTCCAAGCTCCTCAAAATGCAAGTGTGCCACTAGACAGTGCCATCCTTTCCTCTTTTACCCTAAAAACAACTACTTAACATTCCATACCTGAATTCTGTGCAGGACAAGGCTGGCAAGGCTCCCCAAAGGCATACTCGGTGCTGGCACAGCAGCATTCAGACTTAGTAACTGCTCCAAATAGGGGTTTGACACACTGACCCCTCTTGTATCCACCATAGCATGTGCTCCGCATGTGTGTATCTACAATGGGAAAAAAAATTCTATTATCTTATTAATCTTTAAGCTGTGGAGACACCCTTGTTGAGGGCTGAAGCATATTCAATAGCTTCAAAGCTGGTCCTAGAGTCTGCCTATTTCCCCTGTGTTCTGATTCACAACACTTCTATCATAAGGGCTTTCAGGTCAATTAAAAAAAAATCTCACTTCCAAATAGTTGAAACCTAAACATCAGTATAGATGCTGTCAATCTTCCAGGGCTACTATAGCTGAGAAATTATTTCCATAATAGCCAAGCTCATGGAATGATGATGAAGCACTTTAGAAAGCTATTTGATTCTCCAAATAAACCTGAGAGCTGGGGAATGTTTGGGTTAGGACGACCTTTCAAAGAGGAGGAAGTTTATTTTGGATCTAATGACCTCTCTCTTTGACCTTCCCAAGCACCATCCCATTGCAGAAACAGAAGAGTGGCCCAGAAGAAAGGGGGAAAGAAAGTGGGTTCCTGCTCAGTCTGAACCTTTCCCAAATCACAGGGCATTCTAATGAACATCCAATGAAAAGAGCAAAATAAACTCAAAATAGCACACAAAGTTTTTCTTTAAGAAAAGCCACATAATATAGCCAGGAGACTTTAACACTCATTTCTCAATATTTTCTTCTTTAAGCTCTTTCCAGTAAGGAAAATTGAAAAACTTTTGTTCAATTAACTTCTTACCATACCCACAACAGTACTTTCTGAACAAGATAGTGCTAGCTTGACCCATTTTAAATAGGTACCACTTAAAAGTTTTGTCCCATTAAATGGGTCCTTTTCTAAATTAGCTATTCTGCAAAAAGATATCAGCATTTACATACTCTAGAGTGAGAACAAAAAGTTCATTACTTTAATAATCACAGAAAGAAGACCAGTAAGGTCAGTTAATTAATTAGCATCAATACTATTTTAGGTAAAGAGAAGAGTAAGGAATAAGAGGTTTTTCTTTTGTAATCAATAAAGAATGCTCTCTTTTTATGCTTAAACTTAGAAGTGATTCATCATGTTACACTCAAACCTCTTCATTAAAGGTATGGCAGTATATAATTTAAAAAGCAAGCTGTTTTTCTTCTCATCAATAAAATGCTTCACTGTCATCAGGAAAAGAGACTGAAACAGGCATTTTACTTTTTCATGTTTCAAAGGCCTTAATGAACACCTCCCCTTCAAACAGATCAATAACTTTCACTTCTCAAATTTCCATGTCTCTGGAAATGTTCATACAGCTACACAAAACTCCAGATTAGGATTGAATTATATTAACTAGTTTTTTGATTCTCCATATTCCTTGCCTTCCACATACTCCTCTTTGGCTACTCAGATGTTCATTAAAACACTCACCAAAAGTGAAGGAAAAGAGAGGTGACAGGCCAGTTTTAAGAAGTAAACAAGGAGAATGGTGGAGGTTGAAACTAATGATTAAAATAATATATTGTAGATTCCCTGTAATGATCATTTATCCTAGCTGTGCTTCTCCATTAATTAATCTAACACCATACTTTTATTTCTGTAGGAAAAAAATGTGCCCCTGAAGATTTGTTGCTCCTCATTCATCAAAGTTCCCATACACTAGAACATGCTATGCATCTGTCATTTTGTTTTATTTCTTGACATGGAGCTGGTTCAGTACTGTCATTCTTACAACAAGTTTGTCTTACCAACACACACTCGTCCATCCAGCCCCACTGCCAGTCCAGGGAAGCATTCACATCGGTAGGATCCATCTGTGTTCACACAGCGTCCATTCATGCAGATTCCAGGTGTTTCACATTCATTAATATCTGGGAGGAAGGGTAGAAATCACATTTAACATTTACTAGACATTAAAATATGTTTTAGTTCACTGCTAGAGTACAAGTTTTTAGAGACATGGTTTAACTTTTGGGGAAAGGGAAAGAAGAAAGAAAAAGGGAGAGAAAGAAAGGAACATCACCTGTTAAAAAAAATAGTACAGTTTCATTTTCTTTTCAGGACAAAAAATTAGGCAGAGAGGAGTCAATTGTCTTAGCTTTTTTTGTCTTTTTTCACAAAAAGTTACCTAAAAATGCTCTCAGGAGATATGTTAACCCAAAATAAAGATCACAGAGGCAAATACATAATTAAAGAAAGGAGGAAAGTGACTGCTTGGACAAAGGCCCCTGTGTAATGGTTCACAAGGCAATTCCTACAACATTGCTACTCATTTTGTAATGTAAGAAGTCAGGCTCAATAGCAAATTACATCTTTGACCTGGTCAGGAAACTTCCTCTTCTGGCAATCAATTCCTGGGATGATGCCCATCCCAATACCACCCACACTTCATGACTCTGAGGCAATTTGCATGACACTTCTGGTTTTATAATGCTTGTTTTCAAAGTGCATCCCATTAATGTTTTACTGGAAAACTGAAGAACTGGCTCAGAAAAATAAATATGGATAAATTAGATGACCATTCTTGGCCAACCACAGCACTAAGTACTATAGGCACCCAGCAGAGAAGGACATTTCTTAAGCATTGAAAGCATTTTAGAGTACACTATGTGTGTATTCAGGGCCAGTAAAATACTTTATAGGACACATCCTAATAGGAACAGGCATTTATGATTGACAAGGGGAACATACTTTTTCTCCCTTCGGAAGGCAAATTTAAAGCAATGGTTTCCAAAGTGTGTTCACAGCACACATAATACTTACAAGCAAATCACTTTATAACAACTCTTATTAGTGCATACAACAGCTAGTTCGTATGACGATTTCCTCCTTTCTGACCTTAAAAAGGCAAAGTGAGTGAAACACCTCTCTGTTTTACTTAGTTTATGTTGTTTGGCACAAAATACTTTCAAATGGTCCAAGATTTCGTGTTCAAATTGTGTTTTAAAACAGCAGCTATATTTAAGTGTATGAACTCAGTTTGGTTTTGTTCTCCCTGCCATTTTTTGTTCAATATAAGATGTACTATAAAACAGCAGCAACAAAGATCTAACAGAAAGTATCTGCATGTTTTTTAAATAGGTACGAGGTTAGGATGTAGACCCAGTGACTCTTAGGAGGCTGACTTCCTTGTATAACTGGTTAATTGCAGGAATGACATTCATTTTCCTTATACAACTCTACATACCCCAGTTTTGTGGGCACAAAGCTAAAATTCTCAGAGCACTGTTTGAAAACTTAGCCCAAAGTCTTGAAGAGGAAATTTAGTGAGCCTGGGAATAAGTAAAGATAAGGACACTCTTGTGGGTAAGTCTTCATTAGTGCTATTTCCATCGTGCCTTTTGTGGTCCATATGCTCAAGAAAGATGACAGAGGTAATAATAGGGACCAAATTGCCTCAGGTCACCAAACTAACATCTAGGAAAGGTATTACTAAACTTCTGAAGTGCTACATTTGTTTGATAAGTGAGGAGGAAAAATTTTATTTACTTATAGAAGATGTCATTACTAATGTCCACACTAATGTCCTTGCACAGGGTTTGGCAAGACCTAGATTTCTTGAATTGTTTCCTCAATACCATCTGAAGTCCCAGAACACTGGCACTCTTTAGGTGTTAAAAGTTGTAGGCCAGTATAGTATGAAAGAATATAATAGCATACAAAACCAAAGGGGCTTATCATTTATGATATTAACATCCTTGTTGCTATCATTTTGTTTGGAATTCTTCCCTGATTATTACAGCCACTGTTAATCTCCTACTCCTCTGTAAGCACTTGTATGCAATCTGCATTACACAATTCAGTACTTTCTTAAATATTGTTTTGTATTATATACCTTTTCATTTTCTCAGTTAAACTCCTTGAGAACAAGGACTATGTTTACTACTTCCTTTATGTCTACCACAATACTCAAGAGTGGTGCTGAGCTAGGGATAAAGTTGCTCCTAAATATTTTTAACTGATTGAATAATTGCAAATACACAGGAAAAGCAGAACTGAAATGAAACACTCATTTTCCCTTTTCTTTTTATAAATTTCCACCATTATAAGAAATTGGTGTTAGGATCATAGAGGATGTAGGTAACTCAACCAAGGGCTTGAAGTTCTTTTAGGTACAGGAAAAGGCACTTACTAAAGTGCTTTACACTTTAAAATGCTTACTAAAGACTTTACACATATGAGAAAACATCTTTCTTCATAATACCTTAACCAAAGCTGTCCTAAAGCACTCAGAGAATAGATATCATGTGACTTTATCCTGCTTTCTCAATCTTGGAGAGCTCAGATATTCTACACCTCTCTGTCTGAGACTGCAAGCCAAAAGGTTTTGAATATAGCACTTTAACAGATCTGCTGGACCTGTTCTAGGTACGAACTCCCATGCCAGGTCTGGTTCCAGCCCAGACCTTGGACCTGGGTCCAGCAATCCACTCATCCATGGCTACAGAATACAAGAGACTTTAAGCAAAAAAATTCTGACTCCAGTGATTCTTTTCAAGATCTTAAAACCCAAATCATTTTTACTACTTTTCAGACACAAAACTGAAGTCTGATCAAACACTAAGCTTTCTTATTTTCAAGAGTACAAATTTTTAAAAATCTCATTGTTGCCTCAATCCCTAGAGCAATGAGGTTACTTTAAAAGTTAACAAACTCAACAAATATGGCATCTGGGCTTGTAGTTTGTTTATTTCTTCTGTTGAATGTTATTTTCTTTGACTGCTATGGACCCTGAAAAAATTCTCTATTCCTTATGGGACATGAACGAAATTATGAAAACTTCACCACTACAAACAAAATTTTGTGTCATTCTCTCCAGGTAGCAAACAAGAAGTGCCAAATAAAATGCAACAGTAGCTCAACTGCAATTATCTTCCAAATGTGAAGATAAAGCACAGCTCTATACGTTCAGGAAGACGTTCAAGTCTCCACTGACAAAATGGCAACCAACATCCCATAAATATTCTGACTCATTTCTTAAGGAATTTTCAGGAGATCCTCTGGGAAGACCACCCCCAAGAGCCATCTTTGAAAGGATGAAATCCTTCTGACAAAAAAGGCGGTTTCTCTTGGTGGCTAGGTTCTGGATACAAACCTAGCTAATCTTACTAAGCAAGAGAAAATGGTATCAAATATTTGGAGAAAACAAAGGGAAGAGAGGGGAAAGGTCAGTCAGTCAACAAGCATTCATTAAGCACTTTCTATATGCCAAGCACTAGGGATACAAAGGAAGAAAAAAACAGACCCTGTCCCAGAGAAAGACTCTTTTTAATGGAGGAGACAATATATAAATAGGTAGGTACATTCAAGATGTATACAGGATAGACAGAAGGTACTCACAGAGGAGAAGGCACTAGGAAGGGTCTCATGCTAAATGGGATTTGAGCTGAACCTTGAAGAAAGCAAGGGAAACTAAAAAGTGAAGGTAGGGTGGGAGAGTATTTCGGTGTAAGGCATAAAAATGGAAAGAGGAGTGTCATACAAAGAATGGCAAGAAGGCCAGTATCAGTGCTGTACATAAAGAGAAATAAAGTTAAAGAAGGACGAAAAGGTAGAAGAGCTCAGGTTGTGAAGTTACAAAGGCTATTCCTCTAAACAACATAAGAAGATTTTTTTCCACCAAAAGAGAAAGAAAAAATTTGGTTAGAATATATACAATCTAAATAGTGCAGAAAAACCTTTGCAGTAACGGCCATCTGATGCCAACTGGAAACCAGGTTTACAAATGCACTTAAAACTGCCATCTTCATTGATGCACATTCCATTGAGGCACATGTTCCTTATGCTGCATTCATCCATATCTGGGGGGAAAGCAAATGAGTCATGTATCAACCAACAACATTAGGTGTTTCCTATGTGCTAGGCACTAGAGATATAACACAAATACAAAGAATTAAGCAATCCCTACTCGTAAGATGCTTAAACTCTATCAGGAAAGACAACATGTACATCTATAACTACAGGATAAATAAGAAATTGTTGAATACAATGTAGTTCAGCACGGAAGCATTAGCAGTTGGGGGATCAAGAAAGGCTTAATGAAAAAAATGTCGTTTGAGTTGCAACTTAAAGAAAGAAATTCTATAAGGTAGATATGAGGAATGAGCTCATTCCTGGCATGGGGCACAGCCATTACAAAGACATGGAGATGGGAGGTGAAGTATTGTGGATGAGGAACAGAGGGAAGAAAGATAGTCTGGCTGAACTGCAAAGTGTAGGAAGATAAATAATGCCCAATGAGTCTTGAAAGACAAGTTGGGGCCAGAACGTGAAGGACTTTAAGGAGTTGCTGTAGTTGACTGAATACAGAGGAGAGACAAAGTTTAGTCTTAACTTAAGGAATACCACTTCAGTAGTAGTGTATAAGATGGACCAAAGTAAGGAGAGACTTGGGGCAAGGAGACTAATCAGGCTATTGAAATTGTCCAGGCAAAAGATGATGAATAGAGAGTCTTATTCTACTGGGTGTGTAAAGAGAAGGGTTATAATGTGAGAAATATTATGGTTTATTTTTATCCACATATATGGATACATATATATCCATATATATATAATATGGATGTTATGTATGCGTGCGTGTGTGTGTGTGTATATATACACACATACACACACACACATATATTTCACATGACCAGAAGAATCGACACTTTAAAAAACCCCACTGAGAATAACAACATTGTTCTTTTTACTATGGCAGGTGAAGGTTAATTTAAATGAAACCTATATCTCATGCATGGTGTGTGCCCAAACACCATTAGGCTGGGCTAATTTTGTATAACATATAATGAAAAATTTGACTAAAAAACATATTGACACATTTTGGGAAAACTGCTTGATGAAAACTAAAAAGTATTTCTCTAGCCTGCCATGTACACTGATTTCACAGGTTCATATTACTGTTAATACATGAAACTGAGTGAAAAAAAGGGGGAATAATTAGCACTAAGACTAATGGAATTCCAAATATATCTAGACTACATCTTGGTTCTAAAATGACTGTAAATCAAAAAGCAGCTTGTAGTTTGAGGTAATACCAAAAAGGAGTAGGAAAGAATGGATTTCCAAAATGCCTGCCTCTGGACCAAGAATTAAAACAAGTGCCAGCTAACCCCTAGGATCCCCAGATCATTGTGACATGTCCTTAAATGCATAAATATGTTATTTCATTTAATATTGCAGCTGTCTTGGATGGCATTTGCACTCTAGACATGTGTGTTTTCTTTTCACTTACAGCCTAAATCAGACAAAAATAATTTATGATTTTCAAAGAAGAAGGAAAAAAAAAAACCATGAATCTATCCCAACTGGGAATTTTGGCATTAAGTCTTTGAGCTGAATCACTGAGATAATTTTCTGCCAAAAATGTTTCTAAGAACAGTCTTGAAATTCTTTTAATGTATGAATAGATTCTTGGGATCTTTCCCAAAGACCTTGGGAAACATGATAAAGAACATTCTTCATTTTTTGCTAAAGGCCTGTGAGGTAGGAACTCATCAATTATGTTCACATTTTCTAGTCAGACAAAAATGGGAAAATACAATAGCTAGTCAGGCTACATGAAGGAAGAGGCAAAATTCACAATAAGAACACTAGTTCAGTAGACCAGTAGTATTAAAAACAAATAGAAACAAGGGCCACTAAACCATAAATAAGGATCCCTGCAAGCCATGCATAACTTAGTTTTCAAATGTAATATTATCTATGTTTTATTGTATTTTTATTGATTTTGTCAAATATTTTCCAATTATATTCTAATCTGGTTCAAGCTGCACCCAGAAGTATTATGGGCTATATGTGGCCCATAGCTTGCATGCCTGACACCCCTAGACTAGAAAACATGAAATGTGTGACTTAAAATTTATTACTGCCTATAAAACAAGTTTTTAATTATGAGGTGATAATTATTAAAAGATCCCATTTATATACTACTTAACAAATTACAAAATATTTTCTTAGAAGTAGACAGCACAAATATTATTATAACTATTCTTATTTTTCAGATGAAGAAACTGAGGCGTTGAGAGGTTAAATAAGTTCCTCAGTCATATAACTAGTTAGTATTAGAACTAGGACTTGAACCTCAGTGACTTAAGTTTAGTGTTTCTCCTACAACCCTTTGCCACCTCTGTTTTTCCTCCTGGACAGACAACCCAAATCAAGGTATTATAAATAACTGAACTGTATATGGTTATAGGTATGCTTGATTTAAGAAGTGCAACATTGAAATTTCTGAATGTATAAAAAGATAAATTGAGAAGTATTTATTTGCATGACAAAAGGATTTCCCCACAGAGTTCCTTAGTGCATTTAAATTATTTGTGTTATGTAAATTTGAATTATATACAACTCATAAAGAAAACATCCCACAGTATAAAATGAGACTGTCTCCTAGATTAAGATAAATAAAAGGTCTTTTTAGTATTTTGGCTTTTAACAGAATATTCTACTTGTTTTCATTAAACTGAAAAATATCTTGAAGTGGAAGCTGTATTGAAAAAAAAAGGGAATGACTTCAAAAAATTTGTACCTTCACAATTTTTCCCATCACTTGCCACATGGAAACCGGCATTACACACACAATGGAAACTGCCGTCTGTGTTTATACAACGTCCGTTATTGCAGATCCGGCCATTCTGTAAACATTCATCAATATCTAAAAGCAAAGGAAAAAATAACAAAATGAAGATAGAAAAGGTTTGGATTTTTCTAAAAAAGACTATTTTTTTTTCATTCCTTCTCTAATTATCCTCACCTTACTTTTTGATCTCATCTCAAGAGTTAATCCCCTTCCTCTTCTATATACTTTAGTGGTACACTGAATCTCAGATAATTTAATATTTAATGGAATTTTTAAAATTAAGAAAATTATTTGCCTCCTTTCAATTAAAAAAACAAAATGGGTTTTAAAATTATTCTTCAAAAACAGTTTTTTTAGAGGACTATGTATATTATTAGGTTTCTGAATCTTGGTTAGTTATCTGTCATTATATTATTTAAAGAGCAAGTCCTATAGTTGGACATATTATCAATCACAATAAAACAAATTATACTGAGAATGATCATGCTAGCTTTTATTCTTCATTTAATGCAAATGAATTATTCTGTGTGAAAATAAATCACAATTTCAAAAATGATCTTCATGTAGTTGTATTGCTTTCATATTCTTAGGGGTTTTTTTTCCATCACTTTGTAAATGTTCTACTTACCAAATGAAATACTAATGCTAAGGCAGCATTTTCTCATCTTTTCTTTTTGTCTGTTGCTATAGCAAATTAAACTGTAGTGTCTGGGGTGGAATTGCTTCAAGTGACCACAACTTGACTACAGTAAATTCTTATTTTGATTTAAAAGTTCCTGATCAACTAAATGAAGGCAGCATGACATACTTGGTACATTCACACTTCCTTAGCTTTTCAGACTACAGTTCTAGAAGCTATGAAACCACATGAGTACTAGATGGAAAGAGCCAAAATCCACTGTCAATCTGTTACATAATCTTTTCCAAGGCCCATCTGCTACAGGATAAAGTTTTCCCAAAAGATGTGGACCAGAACATGGTGTAGGAGGTAAGTAGAAAAGATAATCTGTGTGTGTGTGTGCTCCAAATATTGATGTATGTATACATATGTATTTGCATACACACATATATGTATAGATATATACATGTATATATGTGTTATGTATCTATTATATATGTATGTATATATATAATATTTGAAGCAGTGAGAAGATATATATATGTATAGATATATACATGTATATATGTGTTATGTATCTATTATATATGTATGTATATATATGTATATATATATATGTATATATATATATATATATATAATATTTGAAGCAGTGAGAAGATAAGGATGAATACCCTAAATAAGGCCCACAAAAATGATCTCTCTTCTCAAGGTTTTTCTATTTCTAGTTATTGATTCAGTTTTTATTTTTAGGACTAGTTAAAGACTATCAGTTTCCTAAGAGATCTCCTCGTCTTTAGTTGTCTTCCTCAAATACCACTCAATTATCTTTCTGATACTAGCATAATCTTAATGTATATCACTACCCTGCCCAAAACGGCTCTCTTTTGCCTACTGATGAATAAGGACTGGGCATACACTATATATCTTCTAGCCCATACTGCAGTCAAACTGATCTATTTGCTGTTCCCCAAGCAGTCTTATACCACTCCACCCCATGTCTTTACTCATGTCATCCTCTGGAGTTACTCTCCTTTACATCTCTACCAGATGAACTTCTTTCATCTCTCAAGACCCGCTCCAATACCATATCCTCCACATAGCTTGTTCTGTTCCCCTTAAACTAATGTGATCCCTCCTTCCTATGAACTTTCATACACATCTAACATCCTGTCTGAAATTTCCAGTTTGCTCTGTACTATGCACTATATCCACGTACCTGTCTTATGTTTCTACAAGACAATTCCTCAAAGGCAGAGATTGTTTTATTCATCATTATATCACTCTTAGCACCCAGGAAAGTGACTTGTTGAAGTTAATTGTAGCTGATCCTCAGAAGTTTTCCTTCTGTGCAGATTAAGCAACAGGTCCCACATTCCTTCTTGATGACTCAGAGTATGAGTGGATGCTATCTGGTCTCTTTACTTTTAATTTATGATCCTTTTCTCGGTAGCTCTTTTCTTTTTTTAATTGTTAAGTAACCTAAAAAGTAGTACTGGCTCCAAATGGTGAGCCACCCTTTCTTCACGGTTCTCTATTCTCCAAATTTTCTTACTCTGAAAGAAGATGGTGGTGGCGGCATTCTCCTTCTCAACTAGTTTCTTGTTTTCTTCTAATCCCTTCCTCCAATTCTTTTTTTTTAAATTTGCTCTGAAATTATCTTCTTTATACCTTTGGCTTATTCTTTCTTGTTCAGACCTTCTTCAGTGCCTTTTCTTCTATTCTCTCATTGTTTGTTTCCATTCCTCATTCAGAACGAGCTCTTCACTTTTTTTCTTTTGCATCTTTAACTAATTTTTTTTTGGCAAAGCAATCGGGTTTAAGTGACTTGCCCAGGGTCACACAACTAGTGAGTATCATGTGTTGAGGCTGGATTTGAACTCAGGTCCTCCTGATTCCAGCGCCAGTGCTCTATCTACTATGCAACCTAGCTGTCCGCATCTTTATTTATACAAAACAGTGGCAACCAGATATACAGCATGGCAATCACCATTCTTTTGTAATATGAAAAAACTTGATTCAAGCATAGGTACTTCAATTGATAAGTAGTATAAGAAACATTCATCTCCTTTATGTTGAAGAACTATTTTATCTTCTGTCTCCTAGTCTTTAGTCTTAAAGTATATACCAGTTTCCTTATACTTAAAAGAAAAAGCATCCACAGCCTACATTTCCCATCATAATGATTACTTTTCCCCTTCAACTCTAAACAGGCTATTTTCAATTAGCTACCATTACTTCATTTTTATAGCCCACTTCTAATAGTTCATAAAATCTTCTGCTTCTTTGATCACACTTGGGTGAAATAAGTTTAAATCTCTTCCTTTCCACTAATAAAACTTCCAATACATTCACTGTGGATATTTCCATTTATTGAATTTGTTCATTTTTCTCCATCCTAATAATAGCAAAATGCTAAACTCATAATTATTTTGCCATCATCAAATATTCAAAACCCTCCCTGGACCCCTACTGATTAATGATTCTGAAATTTAATTTGCCCTTCTAAGTTCCATACTCCTATATTTCTACATCTTTTCTGTCCTCTCCTTTTCACTCCTTCAGACTTCCTCTGTAGCTAAGCACAGAAGCTTTAGATTTCCCTTGTCTACTTCTCCCATCCAAATATCTAAGTGTTCACGCTACTCCTCAGACCAGGACAATTCTTACACCATCTATTGAGGAGGGTATCACTCCCTAGAGCCTTCTAAGAATTACTAGAAAGGAGTAATGAGAACAACCTCCTACTTTGCTGCTACTGGTCATTCTCTGGACTGAAAATGTTCTCATCCTCTCTTCTTTTACACTTTATTAACTTAAATATAAAAGACAGGTTTGCATAGATAATATCTTATGCTCTGCTATAACACAAAGCCTAGAGCCCCAATGATGCTCACAGTGTTCATTCTTAACAGAACATTAAAAAAAGTTCTAAGCTTAGTAAAACAAACGTCCCATCTATTCCAGTAAATCCTTTCTAATTAGTTAAGGTTATTTGTTAGACTGTTAACCACCGTGTCTGTCAGAATGTGGGTAAGAAGAGTTTATTCTCAGCTTCTAGAATCATAGTTGGTTGATGTATTTGTCAGAGTTCTTCATTCTATCTAAGTGGGAATTTGTTTTCCTTAACAATCTTTACCACAAAAATAGCAGTTAGGTTGGGCATTCAAGGATGGATAGAATTTTGCTAGTCAGAATTAGACAGATAAAGAAGGAAGGACATTCCAGGCAGACAAGCCAAGTTACAGAGGCAGGAAAGCACAAGGTGTGTGTGGAAGACAAAGAATGGTCTCTTTTAGCTGGATCATATAACAATACTTGTAAGAAATCAGTGGAAGGTCAGGCTGGACAGGTATTTTGGGGCCTGATTATGGAAGACCTGGAATGTCAGACCAAGGAATTTGGATTTAATTCAGAAGACAACAGGGAGACTTGGAAGATTTTTGAATAAAGAAGTGATGAGATAAGAGCTGTGCTTTAGTAAGATTAATTTGACAGCAAAGTTGAGGATGAAATAGCATGGGGAGAGACTGGAGGCAGGGAGAACACAAGTAGGCTACTGCAGTAATCCAAGTAAAAACTATTAAGAACCTGAAATAGGACAATAGCCATAGGGAAGTGATGTGAGTGACATTTCAGATGTTTTTCAAGCAAAAACAAAAACTGTTCTCCCTTTTTATTAGGTGAAGATTGTAAAAATGCAAATCTCTTTTCCTCTTTTTTTATTTTCATCAAAATGATTATGTTCTTTTTCATTTGGATTTTGCCTTTCTAGGTGCATGGCATGATAGCTTTCTGTTATCTTGGCAGAAAACTGCAATAGAGACAAATATGGAGAGGAACAAAGTCTCTTTGGGAATTTAATCAGGAATGGTTCATTTCAACATCAATTATTTACTTTAAGGCATTTTTTTAATGACAGCTCAGTAAAATCTGTATCCTTATTGAATTTCCCAGTTTAGGAAGGTCTAATTGGCTTCTTCCATACCCAAATCTCTAGTTCAGAAATTGATTATAGGCAATAGTAGCTTAGGATCAATAGTGAGGAATATAAGATTTTCCCTTATAAGAAGAAATTTATGTTAAATGTATGTTAATGCTAAAAGGGGGAGGTTGGAAAACAATTTAAATTTGTTAAGGAGGAGTGTTTTCACTCCATGCTGTCTTAACTTCTAGCTATGAAACATTAAACTTTACCTCGACATTCAGTCCTTGTCAATGTGCTCTGATATCCAACTCGACATTGGCATATGTAGGATCCTTGAGTATTGACACATTCTCCACCTATGCAAGGATTTTTCTCACACTCATCAACATCTGTAAAACATAAACAGTAAATTGTTAGTGGGAAATTAGATGACAACAATGCAGCTGCAAGAATTGCTTTGTTTTATTTTATTTTTTGAGTTTGAATCTCCCTATCTTGCCAAGGCTGGAAGTATACGATCACTCACAGGCCTAATTCCAATACTGATCAGGACACCATGCTTCATTTTTCCATCCTGGACTGGTTTGCCCTGCCTGAGGTAGCTAGTGGCTCTCCATTCCCAGGAGCTCACAACTTAGTATGGACAGCCACACAGCTTTAACCCTACTGCAGTTCAAAACTATGAACTAAGCAACCCATCAGCCTCAGTCTCCTCAGGATCAGGCATTACAGGTGTGCACCACTACATCTGGAAGCAAGAATTTTAATAGTTGGGGTTTTTTTTCCCTCCATGTGTAAAGTGTCTTGCTTCAATACTTCAACAATCTGTTATTTGATTGGTATGGAATTCCCTTAAGCAATATAGATCGTAACTCTTTTATCATCAATCAGTGAATAAGCATTTGTTAAGCCCCTAATAAGTACCAGGCACTGTGCAAGGGATAGGGATTAGACCTATGACTTCACTGATATAAGGAACTCCTAAATGGGGGAACTCCCTCTAAGCAATGCATATTTGCAGCTTCTTTATAATTTATGCTCCTGTAGAGGTTAAGAAAACTGTCTGGGATCACAAAGCCAGTATATGGCTTTGAAAAGCCTTGAATATAAGTCTTGATGACACTGATATCAGATCTCTATCCACTTGGGCCTTTCACTTCCACCTACTATGGTAATTCTAGAGGCAATGGGGATACAACTGCAAAAATATAGGAGGTCTTCAGGAGTCTCAATGGCTCAACACTTCAATTTCTTGGGGAATATCTTGTGAGAAACATCTGAAAATCTTACAAGGCCATTACAGACATATAGTCCAACATGGTGAAGATTATCTTCTAAGTGAGGCTTTGAAATAATTGGGGTAATTGCTATTCGATGATGATGCATCTTTTTGCTTATATCTGTATCCCCAGAATTTAGCACAGAGACTGGCACATATTAAGGGCTTAAGAAATATCTATTGACTTTACTTGACATAAGGCATCAGAGCAGGATTTTATTAGAGGTGCAAAAGACCACATTTTTAAAAAATAAAAGACTATAAAACATCTATCATGTTTTAAGAATGGCGTTTTCAGGAAAAGGACCTATATGCACAAAAATGTTTATAGCAGCTCTTTTCTAGGGGCAAAGAACTGGAAATTGAGAGGATGCCCACCAATAGGAAAATGGCTGAACAAATTGTGGTACGTGATTATGATATTGTGCTATAGGAATACTATTGTGCTGTAGGAAATAATGAGCAGGATGCTCTCAGAAAAACCTGGAAAGACTTACATAAGCTGATGCAAAGTGAAGTGTACCATGCACAAATTAACAGTAATACTGTAAGATGATCAGCTGTGAGTGACTTAGCTATTCTCAGCAATGCAATGATTGAAGGTGACTCTGAAGAACTTATAATGAAAAATGCTATCCATCCCCAGAGAAAGAATGGATACTGTCTGAATACAGATTGAAGCATATTTTTTAACTTTCTTTTTCTTGAGGTTTTCCCCCTCTTTGGTCTATGTTTTCTTTCACAACATGACTATTATGGAAATGTTTTGCATGACTACACACGTATAACCTATATCAAATTAATTGCTTTCTCAATGAGAGGGGGTGAGGAGGGAGAAAAGGAGAGAATTTGGAAGTCAAAGTTTTAAAAACAAATGTTAAAAATTGTTTTTACTGTAACTGGGGGAAAATAAAATACTAAATTAAAAAAGAATTGGAAAAAAAGAGACGCAGCTTAGGCACCATGAGGACTGTCTTGATCCCCTGCCTCTCCTTAACTGCTAGTATCCTTCCTATAAAACTACCTTGTATATTCATAAACATGGATAATTATGTAAAAAAAATGGCTTTTTCTGTCTTGTTTTGAATATGACTGGCACCCTACCCAATTGAACAGATTTATTTGTGCAAATAAGGGAGGACTCTCTTACTGCAATTTTTTCAGAGAATATACTTAAACATGTGGTAGCACAATCATCAGGGCAAATAAACAGTTTTCCTATGTTGGATTTAGACTATATGCTGACCTGCACAAGCTGAATATGACTATTTTCTGACATTCTTTAAGTACTCAGGGAGTTAGGATATTAGTTATCCCTTCTGAATCTAGGAAATGGAAATATAGCTACTTTGGGATTTTCCACCTTGAGTTCTATAAACAACATTAGCAAGGCTATAGAGGTCATTTTTAAAGGGAAGAATTTATCTACAGTATAGTTTACACTCCCAATAAACACCTACCACAAATCTCGGTATCCCATTAACCTTATATTCTCCTAAAATTTAGCCCTATACCAGAATGTTAGAGTTAGATAAAATAAAATACATTTAAAGCCCTTTGCAAATCTAAAAGCACCATATAAATGCTATTTTTACTGCCGTTAACCCTCAAAGTCTAAATTCTCTCATTTTACAAATGACTAAATTGAGGCCTCGATAAGTTAAGATATTTGCCCAAAGGTTCCATTGCTAGTTATTGATTGAATTAGAATTAGAACTCAGGTTCTTCTTGCTCCCTGTCCAACACTCTTTTTGCCACAGCTGAAGGAAATGGACACCTCACCAAGAAACTTAGCAGAACCAGAAACCAGGAAGTATTGTTTTTCTGCTTTTTTCCTACCTAAATCACTGATACAGAATAGAGTAGACAAAACTGCCTGGAATAAGGAAAGTTTTTAGGCATCAAAGTGGTTCAGAACAACAACAACAAAAAACCACTCACCCTTTAAGTCAGAAAGATCCAAGTTCAAAACCTGCTTTAGATACCTAATAGCTATGCAACCCTAGGTAAGTCATTTAGTCAATTAGCCTTAGTTTACTCATTTGTAAAGTGGAGATAATAATAACACCTAGTTCACAGAATTATTATGAAGCTCAAATGAAATGTCATCTGTAAAGCACTTTGCAAACTTTAGAGCTACATAAGTTAGCTATTCTTATCATCATCATCATCATCATCATTGGATGCTTCTTGGGAATTTTCATCTAATCAGTAATTAAAGTGGGTCTACTAATGGTATTTACTTTTGTGTTACCGACTTTAATAAATTAAGTATATGGCAACTGAAATAGTTTTTGCTTCAGTTTCAATCACTAACCAAGCTAGAGAGATTCTCTCTCTCTCTAAAGGCTATTTATCAAAGACTTGGAAAACAGGTAGTAGGAAAGAAATAAGCCATGTTTGGGTAAAGTGTTCTAAACTGGAATCATGAATAAAACTAAGCCTTAATTCTGACAAAAAAAAAAACTGAGTTCTACACTTTCACTGGTGAAGAGTACATGTAGTGAACAAGTGATTTACAGACCCACAAAATCTCAGGGCTAAAAGGAACCTTGGCATCCATCTAGTGTAATCCATAGCCCCTCAAAAGAAATTCCCTGTCATAACACATCAGACAAGTGGTCATCCAGCCTCTGCTTGAAAACTTCTAGTAACGGTTACAACCTCGAGGCAGCTCTCTTTTGGAGAGCTGTAATTGTTATTAATAGCTGCATTTATTTAATGTTTTAATGTTTACAAAGTACTTTATATGTGTGTAATATCTCATTTAATGCTTAAAACAATCCTAACAGTTATTATAATCAATCCCCATTTTTAGATGAGGAAACTAAAGCAAACACAGGTTAGGTGACTTGCCCAGAGTCCCACAACTACTAAGCATCTGAGACTGCATTTAAATTCCGATCTTCTTGACTTTCCATCCTAGGTTGTATCCACTGCACCACACATTTTCCTTATTAGAAAAGTTTTCCTTACACTACGCTTGTTTCAAACAGGAGTATGTCTTTCAGGTGTACAGTAGTAAGGAGAGCCTGAAAGCAGTTTCTTAGAGCCTCAGTGAGTCCTGTTTACTTGACAGCCCAAGGTTATCAATCACAGCCACAGCTCCTATGAAGGCCACTACAATCTTACGGCCCACAAATGAGCACAAGTCTTCTGAATCAAATAAGAAGGTCTCAGTCCTCCCCTACACACCAAGGAAGGAACAACACACTTGTCTAGCCTGGAAAATCAGGAGGCCTTGTTCTCCTCCTTGCTCTGCCACTAACCAATAACCTTAGGCAAATTACTTTTCCTCTCTGGGCCTCTGGGATAGGAAGGTTGACTGCACAACCAATCAGGTTTTTCCTGATCAAATATCTTGGGATATTTTTAAGGATCTCCCTCTCATAGCCTCTAACTGATCTGGCCTCATATGTATAAACCTCTTGAAAGCAGGGGATTTTTGTTTTGTTTTTTTGTCTTTGTGTCCACAGGGCCTAGTACAGTGCCTTGAACATAGTAAGGGACAGTGACAGGAAATGAACATGTGATTTTTTTGGTACAGGGAACCTCTAGGTGAGGAAAATTCTACCAGTCCAAGTCACTACCTTCTCTGCAACTTATAGTGATAGAAAATTGCCCACAGCACTAAGAGGATATGCAATTTGCCCAGTGTTACACAGCCAGGATGTGTCAGACACAGGGCTTGAACCCAGGTGTTCTAACTCTAAGGCCAGCTCTTTATCCACGTCATCACCCTGCCCCTCAGTGGTTTAAAAATGTCTATGTGTGCTTAATAAATGCTTGTTTAATTGGATTTATTTGAATTATATTCAACTCAATGGAAGAATTATTTTTGTACACCTGTCAAATATAATGCCTCAGTATTAAGGATGCCTGGAGGCCTTTTGCTAAAAGGGACCCCAGGAGTCAGGGGTGAGGGAGGAAGGGTAATAAAAGATGATTCAGACAAAAGAATGATAAGAGGGAAAGACTGGCTGAATCAAATTAAAATAAGCTAATAGGCTAGGTGTGAGACAGAAAAAAAGATAAGCACTAGAAACAAATAAATATTCCCCATGGGGAAAAAAAATCAGTGCAAAGAGGTTTTTGGAAAAGAAAAAAGAACCTGTAACAAAGAATCCTAAGGTGTCTATTGCAATCTGATAAACTAAGTGGACCAGATGTCCTGGAACATGTGGGACAGTCCCTACTTTGGACTATCCATTCTGTAGGACAACCCAGAATATAGTCCATTGGGACATCTGGCCATTTTATCCTTCTCTGCCTTTATCAGCGTAGCTAGTACATAACCAGCTCTTTTTAGAATGTTTGGTGCTTTAAAATAAGACGAAAATGTTGTAGCAGGGACCCGAGACTGTCATTAAACTTAAAATATTACCAAGTTAATTCCACCCATGTCCCTTACCCCCACCATGTCTACAAATCTGGCTATATGATTCAGCAGAGGTGTCAAACAGGTGGCCTACAGGTTGCATGTGGCCTACAACACTTGAGTGTGGCCTAAACCAGATTAAAATGTAATTGGGAAATAGTAAAAAAATAAATAAAAGACTAAAACACATTGATAATATTACATTTTAAAACTAAGTCAATATGCAGCCCTCAGGAATCCTTATTTATGGATCAGTGACCCCCATTTCTACTTGAGTTTGACACTGCTAACTCAGAGCACTTTTGGATCAAACAACAAGGGCAGTTCTGTGCTGTGCTGATTACCATCTCCCTGAAAAAGTCAATGGTAGACAGAGAATAGAGCTCACTATTCCTACAACACTTATGGAAACTCCGCCCCCAATCACATACCAATGCACTCTCCACGAATGTCCAGCTGAAATCCTTTGTTGCATTCACAGCGGTAGCTCCCAGGGGTGGGAATACAGTGCCCATTGAGGCAGAGACCTCGATATAGCTGGCAGTAATCAGTGATATTGACTGGCAACACCCCTATAAAACATTTTTTGATGGAGGTCAGTGTTTGGCAAAACAACACTAAACACAAACATTACTTACTGTATGTATGTATGCTAAACAGAAAGAAATATGTAAGTCGTTACATCCAAAAAAGTTACTATTTCCTGTATGTTGGTCACGCCAGCAGATCAGACCTGTTGAGAACACAAATGACTAAGTAGAAGACACTTCATGTTTCTACACCAGCCTTCCAAAATCATTTCTGCCCAGTGGGGCACATACAGGAAGTGAAGCATGCTGCTCCACTCTTTAGGCTGCCATACCAAAACTGGTAACATATTATCACCACTTTCAAGCAACAGGGTCAGCAGGTGGATGGCATGAACCACATCAAACTTGCCTGGCATAACATGTTACAAAGACTGATTTTACACCTCTAACATGTTCTCTATATAAAATGTGCACCCTATAAATATCTTAACTCTCCATTTAATGGGTAAGTTGTCAAGATGATGATTTCAAGTTCACTTGCTAAACTTGAATATAAACAAAGCAAAAATTAAGTAGCATGAATAGGCATTTAAGAACCCAGTACAACAAGAGGAAAATAATCAAACGCTAATTCAATTCTTACTGGATGGTTCCCGAGATGGATAAGGCTCTGGGAGTTGTGGTCTAGGAATTGGTGGATAGATGCCAGGCGGCACAGGGACACCAGGAGGAACTGGGCCACTGGGAGGGAAGACACCCGGAGGCAAAGGAATATCAGGTCTTCCAGGAACTAATCCAGGTAGTGTGCAAAGCCTGTGGAACTCCTCTGGAAAAAAAAAAATACCAGGGCTAAACTCAAGCTGTGAGGGAAAATAAACAATATTATATGTTAATTATTTGCAGATTTTAAAAAGCTATTTCTTTCAATTTTATGAAAAGAAAATTTTGCTGCATGTCTATAATATATAAGAAATGCTAGTCACAAAAAGAATACAAACCAGAGTAAGGAAGGTGTTATTGTCTTCAAGAAGTTTATAGTTCAGTATGAAAGATAAGACACATACATATACAAAACTATCCCATAAGTGCAGGCATTATGAGAGTGCAATGGAGGGAAATATCACTTCCATGTGGGAAGAGAATCAGGAACAGCTTCATTTTTACGGTGACATTTAAGGTGGACCTTAAAGAAGAGGCAGTAGAGGGGGGGAAATCTAGGTAGAGGGAATGACATAAGAGAAATCATGGATTACAATTGGGTTCAAGGGAGCAGTAAGTAGTCAGTCAAGCTTTACTGAAGCACAAGATACATGAAGGGGAATAGCATGAGATAAGACAGAAGATTGGGGAGAGCCTTGAATGCCAAGCTAAAGACTTAATTTGTAGGCAACAAGAAACTTTCTTATCAGAAGGGACATAGTAAGGGCTCTGTGTTGGGAAAATGAATTTCTTGAGACTATAGGTCAAAAAGAAGGAAGGTGAGGTAGGAAATAGTCTCATCTTTCAAAAGGCTATTACTATCATAAAAGGCTTCCAAAGGCTGTAAAATTCCAAATAAGCAATAAATAATTAGGGCCTGGACTATGGTAATGGCAGCTAGAATGGAAGAGAATGGCTAAATATGAGAGATATTGTAGAGGCAGAATTCATGGGACTTGGGGGCCTACTGAATAGGAGGAAAAGCATGACAGTAGAAAAAAGAAAAAATGTCTCTGAAGCCTAGGTGACTGGAAAAATAGTAGTGTCATCAACAGAAATAGGGAAGTCATAAGGAGTTGGTTTAAAGAATGGAAGAAAGATCTTGAATTTAATTTTAGAGGCATATTGATGTACCAGCAATACATTCAGATGGAGGCCTGTTCAGGAGGCTGCTAGAAATGCATACTAATACACTGTGAGAGAGGTCAGAGCTAATAATACAGATTTGAAAGTAGTCCTATTAAGAGAAATGTTGAAGCCTAGATAATAAATTGCCAAAGGAGCACACAGAGATAGATGAGAGCAAAAGCAGTTGAGACTTGGAACACAACTATATGTAGGAGGTAGGAAAAGAAAGAGAAACTGGGGAAAGAGACAGAGAAGAAGAGAGGAAAATGACTAGGAAACTAATGTCCCCAAAGGTAAGGAAAGAGAGAATTCCAAAAAGGAAAAGGTGGAAAATAATACCATATGCTTAAAAGAAGTTAAGTGATATAAAGCCTTAGGAAAGGTTAGCACAGGTGTGGGGAACCTGTGACCCTCTAGGTCCTCAGCTGCAGCCCTTTAACTGAATCTAAACTTCACAGAACAAATCCCCTTTATAAAGGATTTGTTCTGTAAAACTTGGGACTCTGTCAAAAGGCTGTACCCAAGGACCCAGAAGGCCATATGTGGCCTCAAGGCCACAGGTTCCCCACTCCTGGGCTAGCATATTCGGTTATTTAGGGGTAACTGATCTTTGAAAAGTCAATTTTAGTCAAGAGAAGGGTTCAGAAGCTAAAGGGTACAAGAATGAATAAGAGATAAGGTAGTGGAGAAAGCAAATGAAAACTTCTCTTTCTAGATATTTCCTGAGAAAATAAACAAAAACTACCTTCAAATGGAAAGCAGGATGAAGAAACAGTTTGTTCTAAGAGAGATAAGAGGACTTATTTAGGGGCAGCTAGGTGGCACAGTGGATAGAGCACCAGCCCTGAAGTCAGGAGGACCCGAGTTCAAATCAACATTTGACACTTACTAGCTGTGTGACCCTGGGCAAGTCACTTAACCCCAATTGCCTAAAAAATAAAAAATTAAAATTAAAATTAAAAAAAAGAGGATTTATTTGTAGGAAAAGAAGAAGCAGCTGTACAAGGGGAGACTGAAGATGCAAGAAGGAAATAGGATAACTAATGGACCAAGGACCTGAAAGAGGGCAGAAGAGAATGGGATCACAATCAAAGAAGAAAAGAAAAATTTCTTCTTCAAAGTAGAAAGGAAGAGGAAATGGGCGAAGATACAAAAATTCTAAGGTACTGGAGGTAAATTAAGGGCAATTATATCAAATGGCTATTGTAGTAACATAAGACACACGTCATCTTATTAGAGCGAAAGAATTGTGACAGGATGGTGCTGTGGACTTCGGTATTTTTAGAATTATAACTGACAAGTAAAAGCAAATTTCCAAGACTGTATATAGAAATAGATTATTTCCATAATCACATCCTAAAATATATAGACCCGTTGCTATACACATCCTGATTAAAATCCATTATAAGAATATTTAGGAATATCAGGGAAAACAGAGAAAGTCAAAAAGCAAGATAAATACTTTCTTTACACCACCAAGCAATTACTAACTTATCATTCTGCCACAATGTACCAGCCCTAATTTACTACTAAATTTCATGTTATTTGCTTAGAGGTGGCAAGGCATAGTGGATAGAAAGCTGGGTTCAAGTCTTGCCTCTGACATACACTGACTTTGTGACCCTGAGCAAATCACTTAACCTCTCAGTGCTCTGGGCAATTCTCTAAGATTATACTTTGCTGAATAGCTGTCTTTTTCATTGTTAGGGTTTCTTCATCAGGAGATGTATATACAAAAGAAATCAAAGGGCCAGTTGTGGGGAGAGGGGAATTAGTCCAATACTCTAGCCCAGGAGTCAGCTGGCCAGAGAGCTAAGAATGGATTTTACATTTTAAAATAAAATATTACTGTATTTTTAAATGTTAAAGCCATTCTCAGCTTGTGTGATGTTAAAAAAAAACACAACAAAACAAAGAGATATATATCCATTTGGATCTTGTTGTACTTTTACCTAGCCTAGAAGATGGTGCAGAAGGAAAAGGGACTTCTCTGTACACTGTGAGAGAGGCTGAGACCTTTTCCAAATCTACGACAGGTGTTTCCAGAGTGAGATATCCTCCCCTTCTTAAAGATAGGATCCTAATGAGACAATACTCAGCAACAGAGGCTAATCATGATAAGGTTCCACATTTTGGACCACAGTTTCATATTTTTACCTTTGAGTTTCCACAAAACTCTTATGATGATAACTAATACTTGTGATTATCTTACATTTAGTTTATAAATTACTAGTTCTAGTACATGTTGAGGGTTTAGGATCATAAAATCATTACAGTATCAATAAAATCAAAAGGGATCTTAGAGTTCCAATATCCTTCATTTTATAGATGAAGAAACTGAGACCCAGAGAATTTAAATAACTTTCTGAGGGTCACACAGGCAGTCAATCAATGGCATAGTGTAGACTTGAATCCAGCTCCTTTAACTTCAAATCCAACTTTTTTCCCACTATACCACACTGTTTATCTCTCACATAGGTTACTGTTACATATAGTGTCCAAAGAACTCAGAACTAGTGGATTCAAAAGACAACTTGGGAGTGGACACCCTCCTAACATTTTCCCCAGTAAAGGGTTGTAACAAAGGAGGCAGAGAGTCTCTGCTATCTCTGTCATCTCTGGGTAGATCTTTTGCATCATGACGATCAAGCAGCCTCACTAATTTTCCAGCTTACATCCTGCCTTTGAGGACTTTAAAGACCATTTCATTACGAGTTTTGCAGTCCTTTGCAGGTCTTTTTTGGCACATCTAGTTTCTTGTTTGCACCTGACTTACCCCACAAGCGTACCTATTCTATTAAATCAGGCAGTCTACAAATTAGCTATGCAGGGTTTTCCTTGGAGCACCTGGCCTTTTGTATCTCTGGCACATGTTTTTATCGGGCTTCCAAAAGGTGTTTTTAAATAGTTTCCAGGCTCCCTGTGGGTTATTCACTTTGGGTGTTTAAAAAAAAAAAAGACAAAACTATTCCTTCCCATTTTCCCCCTAAATAATGCCCACATTTTGTCATAGTTCCCTCTCTTATAACTGAGGAACCATGTGGTGGATTTCTGTTGGTTTTTCCTCTCTTGCCAGGATTTTGTACTTAATCACACTATAATCACTACCACATAGTGGTTCACCCACAGATACTTCCTACACCAGTTCCTGTCCACTACTCAGAAACAAACCCAAGCTATTTCCTTTCCTTGTGGACTCTAATTTGACTTCTTCTAAGAAGCAGTCATTTGTCTTATCCAAAAACCTTCCCTGTTACATCCCCATAGGGAATCCTGCCAGTTTATGGGCAGATAATTATGATGTTCCTATGTTGTCCCCCATTATTACTACCTGGCCTAATTTGGCGGCTTTTCCAATCTTATTTAACATTCCCAGGGCAGTTTTATTATCCAGGTCAGGTGGCCTGTAGCATGAAGCCCTATTACCACAGTTTTATTTTATATCTGGAATTTCTTCCCATGAGGATTCTGTAGCACTTTGTGCTGCCTGGTTAAGAAAATAGTAACCCACATTTATATGGCAATTTAAGGTCTGCAAAAGCTTCTTTTTCAATGAGGCACAGTGGAAAGTGTTGGATCTGGAGCACAAGGACCTAGATTTGAACTCTAGCTCTGCCACTAGGTGATCTTGAAAAGTCACTTAAATTTTCTAGTCCCAAGTTTCCTCATATGTTGAATGAGAGGACTGGACTAAATGACCTTTAAAGTTTCTTTCAGTTCTAAATCTATAGTACTACCAACCCTGTGGGGTATTATAATCCCTGTTTTATAGATTAGGAAACAAATTCAGTGACATGACTTGCCCATGATTACACAGGCTAGAAAATACTGGAGCAAGGATTTGAATTAGAGTTGAATGACCATTACATCACAGCGCTGTTCATACTGTGCTTGCATTTAATTATAACACTCTCCTAACTATATAATCTATGACCTGGCAGCACCCTGTCCTACCAGTTATCCTCTTTCCCACAAGCTTCTGAAATAATAATTTTATCACTTGATACTATTCTTCCTTTTTAAAAAATACATCTGTCACTTCTAAAAAAAAATACTTAAGAGTAAACATGCTTTTTTGTTATTTCCCTCTACTGTCTGTCTGAGTTAATGACAAGAGTACTTCATTATCAAGTTATTTGGGGCGCATTATCAAATTCTACCCAATTATTCTAGCTGGACTTGTGTCAATCTGAATCTCTGCTTCTCCCATTCACCAACCTAGAGGCACACTGTTGTCTCACAACAATACAAAACATCTTTTTCAAGTAAAAACTACAACCTTTTAAATGTTTGTTATGAGCAGCCTTGTGCCATTTTTGTTGAGGTGAAACACATCATTTCTGGAGAGCTTCCAACTACCCTCAAAGTTTTCCTAGATCCTGATCTATTGAAATCTTCTCCCTCCTTCATCATTATATCTAGAAATTCTAAAGTTCTGAGGAGTGTGGTACTGACAGAGTTTCAGTGGACCCAAAGCTATCTGCTCCTCATGTTGCCTGATTTTCCAGAATATTGCATTGATTTTCTCCTCTTTAGCTACAGACTGCTTAAGCTCTAAGCACAGCCTCAACATTTATAATTTCTAAGCTAATTTTTGCAGTATTATAAAACAGTGACTAAGCCATGTCCCAGCAGTGTAAGCCTGGAACTTCTAAAGCAGTGATTTACCAAAGCAGAAACTCACTAAAGTTTTTTTTTCTTAAAAAAGCACTTTAGTGTACTGAAGGACTTAATGTAGTTTCTATATGTAACTAATTTACTCTCGGGCAATACTATCAGGCACAAAAAGAATCTGGCAACACATATGACATGCTAGATGTTGAAATATAGTAAATGTTTTTGTGACTCCTTTAATTTCCATATATAATTCTCAGCAATAAACAGAAATTTTATTTTTACATCTATGTACCGGCGTGCAACCTTCAATAAAGAATTACAATTCTGTAAGCAGTACAGTCAATGACCACAAATAAAAATTTTTATTCTGAATCATATACATGGCACTGTTACAAAGAGAGATCCTTCTAACCTCATATTCACATGGAACCTTTAAATTCCTTGGTCTGGATCCATTTTACAGGACACAAACTCCATGAGGGTAAACTAAGTACCATCTTCAACTCTAGAATCATAAGGGTAGAAGAGACTTGGAGAGACCAGCATTAGTTCAACAAATATCAACTGAGCACCTATTATGTTCCAGGTACTGCGCTAGGAACCAAAGGGGAATTAAAAAATAAAAAGAGGTGCATCTTGTCTCCTAGAAAGTTGTCATCTATCAGGAGATACAATGGTTCAATATCAACTTGGAAAGAGGTCTCCAATGGAGGTTTATTATCAATGATTTGAATAAAAGCTGAGATGTTATGAATACCTAATTTGCTACAAGGGACAGCTCCCACAGATGACAGAATCAGGATTCAAAGGAATCCTGACTTGTTAGAACATCAAGTCAAAGCAAAAGAGATGAAATTCAATAGAAACAAATGTAAAGTAGATTACAAGCTCGATACAGATCAGCAATATTATATAGAAGACCAAAAAAAAGCTAATGTAATCCTAAGTTAGATTAAGAGTCCAGGCCTAGAGAGGAACCGCTTAGAAGCTTATTCTATGATGAGTAGACCATATCTGGAGTATTATGCTTAGGTCTAGGCACCTCTTTTAGGAAGGCTATTTATAAACTAGAGAGCATCCAGAAGAGTACAACTAGGAAAGTGAAAAGCCTCAAGATCATGGGCATGTGAAGAACTGTTGAAGGAACTGAAGATGTTTAGCCTGAAGAGAAAATTTGGGGGGAATGTGATAAATGTATTCAAGTATTTGAAGAGAATATAGTAGAAGAGAATAGGTTTATTCTATCTGATGTCAGAGGGCAGAACTAGGAACAGTGAGTGGAAAATGCAAAGGCACATGCAGGCTAGACTGAAGGAAAACTGCCCAAGAACTGAACAATCAAAACAAAAATAGGCTGCTTCAGAAGATAGCTGGTTTCTCTACTAGGGTGGGGAACTTGCAGCCTCAAGGCCACCTCTAAGTCCTCAAGTGTGGCCCTTTAACTGAATCCAAACTTCACAGAACAAATCCCCTTAATTAAAGGATTTGTTCTGTAAAACTTTGACTCAATCAAAAGGCTGCACCCAACGACCCAGAAGGCCACACGTGGCCTCAAGGCTGCAGGTCCCCCCCCCTCCCCAATTTCCCTGGGGTTATACAAAGGCCTATGAATCCCTTCCAACTCTCAACATTCTGGCTCTAGAAGAGGCAGCCTTGTTCTGTGACAAGGTAGCAAGAGACAAATGCTACAAGAGTGGTACAAAGAACTTTAGAAATTCAGAAGACAACATTTCTAGTTTCAGTAATCAGGACATACTTCATGAATGACGTGACTTCTGAACTAAAGCTTAAAGGATGAGTTGGATTCCAATAGCTGGACAGCATGCCAGGCAGAAAGAAAAGCATATGAAAAGAGGAGCAGAAACCATGAGAAAATGTAAGCTCTTAAGTTAGGATCGTTTCATTCTTTGTATTTGCATCTCCAGAGCACAGCTCACTGTCTAGCACATAATAAGCACTTAATAAGTGCTCGTTGGTTGACTGATTTATAAGTCTACAAAGATAGATTAATGCCAGGTTAAGGAGGACCTTGAATGTCAGGCCAAGGAGCTGGATCTCTATTAAAGGATTTCAAACAAAGGGAAATTGTGATCACAGCTGTACTTTAGGAATATGAACCTGACAGCAGGGTGTAGATCAGATTTGAGGAGGAAAAGACAGAAAGATAGGGAGACCAAGTAGAAGGTAGTTATAATCTAGACAAGAGGTAACAGGTCCTGTACTAGGGTGGAAGGGGAAAAGAAAGGAGAGGATGAATGTAAGTGATACTGCAGAAATAGGAATAAAAGGGATTTGATTTGATGGACTGGGGACAAAAGAAGGAAGTTTTAAGGACGACTGACATTTCAAGTCTGGATTACTAAGAAAATGATAGCAGCATCATTAAAAACATAGGTGTCAAGATAAAAGCCTGGTTTAGGCGGAAAGATCTTGACTTTGGTTTTGGAAACACATTGACCTCCAGGTCAAACCTCCAGGTGAGGAGGTCTTACAGGACTTTGGAATTGCAAGCATGGAACCTCAGAACGAAGCCAGAGCTAGAGATGTAGATTTGGGAATTGCACAAATACAGATGGTAGCTTAAACTATGAGAGTACATGGAATGGAATAAGAGAAGAATGGGGACAGAATCTGGAGTATATCTACATTTAAGGTATGAGACAAAGAAGAGAAGCCAAGGAAAGAGACAAAGATTGAATGGACAAAAAGGCAGGAAGAAAAACAGAATACAGTGTCATAGATATTAACATGAGATCATGTAACAAGACGAGGATCATAAATAGAGCCAAATATTTCAGATAAATAATTATGTAGAAAAGACCGTTGGTATTATATATTTAAAGGGAATAGTAAGTTGCACATAATAGATTTACAGTTTCATGTACAATCCTCTTTCTATTCTACTATGTTATGGAAATGCTTGTTACATTTCTTAAGTTCAGAATAAAATAAAATTTTTAAAAAGATTTTTTGTTTATGAGGTCATGGGTGTTCTCTGAAAAAGCCATTTCAGGGGCAGCTAGGTGGCGCAATGGATAGAGCACCGGCCCTGGATTCAGGAGGACCTGAGTTCATATCTGCCCTCAGACACATAACACTTACTAGCTGTGTGACCCTGGGCAAGTCACTTAACCCCATTGCCTAGCAAAAAAAAAAAAAAAAGCCGTTTCAGTGGTGTGCTGGTAAGGAAACTGGACTTTGATTGGGTGAGGAAATAGAGAAACTGCAAACTACTTTACGGCAGTGCAAGAAAAGATAAAGTGGATAGTGTGGTGGCTCAGTGCTGAGGATCAGCAAGGTTGGGAGACTAAAAGAATTAAGGGGGATTGGGATTCCATGACAGTAGCAAAAGCAATTCTGAAGTTGACCATGGAATCCCAGTTGGCTAGGGAGGTAACTATATCTAGATAATGACTGATAAATTTTAATAACAGGAAAGGTTCACAATGACTACAAAGAGTAGATTGAATGAGTCTGAGGGGAAAGAAATGGAAGGTAAGATCCAAGATCTTTGAGGTAAAGTAATTTCAAAGCTCAACTAAATCTAAGGTTATGCCAATGAGTGACTAAAATGGAGTGGAGATGAGGTTTGAGATACTACCAGGGGGACATTTAGATAGTGACAAAAATTGAAGTAGAAGAGACATGAGCCCAGGAAGTTAGAAAATCAACTCGGGTGGGAAAGTCACTGAAGAGAAAAATGTTAACTAGATGCTGAAGTCATTGAGGAAGGTAAGGGAATATCCTGGAGCCAGATAACAACAGTGACACAAAGATGTGGCTAAGATGGCATGGCCTTCAAAAGGAGAGGCTGCTGGGTGATAGAAGAATAATGATAGACCAGAAGTGATACTGGGGGCAATGGAATAGCTAGGCTAACCCCTTTTTTCCTGTCTGTGAATCAGATGAGCAGAAGGGGGAGTGTCCATAACTGGAGGAAACTGAGAGGAATGGTTTCAGTTAGAAAAAGCTAAATCTCAATCAAGTCTAGGAGATGGAAAGTGTTGTCATTTTTAAAAAAAAGTGTGACATGAGAGAATTCAGTTGTTAGGAAAGGCAGAGTTAGACTGGATGTTGGGAGAGGGGTTACAGGTGATGAATGGAATATTTTCATCAGAGAAGTTGAACCTGCATTGCAGCCAGAACGTTTGGAAGGGCAGAACGTTGCTCAGATGGCACATATACATCCCCCTTGCCTTCAGGCAGGCTGATCCTTAAACCAACCACTGGCACGTGACAAAATTATCCTGTTTTTAAAGATCTACAGAAATGAAGTTTTAATGGTCTCCCTTAGTAACTTGTTTTCACACACAGCAATTCTGTCCTTCAACAAACCCTTTTGTCAAACTTGGGTTCAATTTGATGAGCTCTTTTCTCACCAGAAATAAGGAATGACTAATAGTCCCCCTCTATAAGATACTCATTCATAATCTTTGAGATCAATATTACAGTACCCTTTCCTATTTAAGGTTAAATCTTTATAAATCAAACCTTTATTCATTGCTCTTATTCACAAACGATCACCTTTCAGAATGGTCTCTGAATTCTTTCCATTTTCTTGATCTCCCTCAGAGACCCAAATTGAACTCTACTAAAAAGACCTGCCCAGTACTGAATAAAAGGGGAAAGGATACCTCCCATTCTCTATTACCCCAAATGTTCCTAAGAGAAGAGGTTCCACCATACTGACTTTTTGAAAACTTGTGGGAAAAAGTAAAGCCAACAAAAATCGATAAAAATGAAAGACAGCTTGGACCTCCTCAAAAGGAAGGCTCTCAGGGTCCTGTACATAGATTAATTACCTAAAAAGTAATTAACAACGACGTCCACTCTCTTTAGGGCTGTAGTCCTTTCCCCTGGATTTCAGCCAAAGTGGGAATAGATATTTTATTTTCTTGCCACGCTAGACCTTTCTTTCTATTTTTTTAAGGGGTTGGAGCGGCCAGCCAGAAGAAAGCCTACCTGTGGCCCGGATGGGGCACATCTCGGGGGCCGTTGCAGGCCCCGGGGCCCAGCAGCGCCCCACGTCGCAGCAGCACTGCGTCTTGGTGAGCTGCTGGGGAAGCTGGTTGTTGCAGCGTCCATTGGCCAGGGACGTGTAACAGAATCCTTGGCGAACATCTGTGGGGGCAGAGAAGTGCATGTAGATCACTCACGTGAAACACACAAAAAGGCCGCCCTCGAAGGGGACACAGTTCCCGAGGTCGACCCTGGCAACTCCAGCGGAAAAGGCGCGACCTCGGCCTGTGCATGTGCGTATTGCTCCTCCTCCTCCCTCGGCTCCCCCTGAGCATGTGCAAAACACTCCCTCCCGCCGCCCCCAACTCGGCTCACACTGAGCATGTGCAACGCGCAAGTAACAAACTCCTCCCCTTCCCTCTCTTCCTGCCCGGAAGTCCTGAGGCAAGTGAGGGGTGAGACTAGCATGAAGAGTGAACCCAGGAAGTATTCCCACTATTCCAAGTTACAATTGTCCAGTGGAAATATGCAGCAGCAATTCAAATAATGCAACTACTTCATGGATGTGTTATTTGAACTAGTTGTAGGAAAGAACAATCAGAAAGAGGACAAGGGAATAATAACAAAATCACTCCCTATGATATCATATATTCATATGTATTGATTTTGTGTTATGTTAATATATAATCACAGTAAATTTTTCGCAACTGCTAAAATATGTATCTTTGTAATTATTTTGACGTGTTGAGTTCAAATATCAATTAAATACAACTTAAGTGTTTAACACTTATTGAATTGAATTAAATAATGTACTCTCCCTGGAATCAAACTATTTAATTCTAGTAACTTTACACAATTAGTTTATATAAGATCTATTTTTAAAATAACCTGCAATGATAAGACATTTTGTCCTTTTTGCTTTTTTTGCCCTCAGGCTAACAATTGAGTCAGACTTAAGGGTAAGCAGGGGCTGGGGGAGAAATTTGATTTAAAAAAAAATATCCACACCTACATTACATATTTATTTACCAATATTTCTTAAGACCTATTTCAAAACAACCTGAAATGGTTAGACATTTTGTCTTTTTTATTTTCCTGAAGCTAACATTAAGTCAGACTTAAGACAAGCAGAAGATGGGACAGAAGATGTTTATTTATCATTATTTCTGTTTGTCCTAATAACTTACCACTAGGAGAGTTTTAAAAGGAACTAATTAAAATTCACAGATTAAACTATTCATGATTTCAAATACTCCTGATATGGCATTTCTTGGAGGAATTGTTTTTGGCAAGAAAGTTATCTTTTCAAAGCAACACATCAAGACACATTTCTAGATATTACTTTTATTGGGTTACATTCTTGTCATGATAACATGTGGTACACCCCAATACAAGTCGTTGCTATCAGAAAAATAGCACGTGACAAAGCAGAAATGTGCTGTTTTAATAGGTTTCAAGTGAGATATTGCTACAATAAATTTGAGATAGATAACCCACTACCTACTATCTCTATCCACCTGCCAGATGTCTACACAGATACTTAACTGGAAGCAAAGTACACTTTCCATGAGTTGAGGATAAATCCAATTTTCATAACCTGAATAGTTTTAAACATTATTATGTGATCTTATTAGCTAAAAGAATCTAGGGTAAATTATTTCATCAAGTAAAGATTACTTCAGAGTTAATAATTTATCCCCGTCTTTATTTTTTGTTTTTCAAAATCAAAAAACATGGAAGTTGCTTTAAAAGGGTAACATCTATATTTATTTTGGCCTATGTCACTACAAACACATATAAATGTCGAGTTTTTCAAAAAAAGAATTAATATCTAGTAAATCAACAGAGAGTTTTCTTTTTTTGCAGGTGTTAATAGTCACTGCATGGAGGGAAGGTTAATAGAATTTATGGGAAACATGTCCAAGGCTTAGAGGAGCTATGACTTGCCAGACAAAATTTTTTTAAAAATACTGAAGTTTCCTAATTATTAGGAAAATTAAGAAGTGAAAGGAAAGTGAAGCTTTCACATGTCCTCAAACCAAAGAAGTTTAAAAAAAATTTTCTTCTTGTACATGATTCAACGAGATAAAGACATTGTGATCCGTACTTTGAAATTGGGAAATTATTAAAGAAATAAAAAGGCAATGATTGGAATTTTAGTTCTTGTGCATATATGTGGAAAAACTTTATAAATGTTTTTCCTAATGAGGAAGTCAACAAAGGATGTAGTGAATGATCTACCGCAACCAACATGGCTAAAACCTGACCAGAAACTATTTATACTACATCATCCCCTAATTCAGCTAAGTAGAAACAAAACTAATTTAGAGATACTTAAATCACTAACATCAAGAAGTCTAAAAAACATAAACAAATCATAAAACAAAGTTATGGGCTAGTTTTTGAAAGGAAAAAAAATTATTTCTAAAAAATGTTTTTAAACCACTGGCAGGAATTAAATTGCTTTCTAAATTTTTTTCTGCGATTGAAGTTTCTGTACCGCTGGTCAGACTGAACTCATGACTAAGGGGCAGAGGAAGTTTAATGAAGAAAGTTCCAGGATGAATGGATTCAATGGAACTAGAAACAGTGTTAGCTTTGTGAAGCTGAGGAGAGGAGCTCCCCATAAAGAAGATTAAGAAACAGTATCTGTAGAACCTTTCAAGATGTGATAAATTTGCAACTACTTAAAAACCATATAATGCTTGATGTTCAGTATTCAAAGAAATGTCTTGGGTTCAAACCAAAGGCTACTGTGAGTGGAGACGCACATTCAAACCTAGTGTGATGTCCCAGGTGCAAATAAGTTTGGTGGTCACAACCTAATGTAAACACGACTATACTATGAAATATGTACATATAATTTACAGTGTGGTCTACTTTCAGGTTACAAATAGAATTTCAGGCTATGGCTGCAACACTCAATGCAAAATTCAGTCAACTAGCTAATATCCACTTATGTTTAGAAAACTGGAAATTGTGACTGTGTTGACATGTCTGTTTTTAGCCTGATGGCTCACTTACTAGATTTAGAGCTCAGGACCTTGGATCAAAATTTTGCAACTGAAGGTTGGCAGAGCAATAAACCATGTTTGTGTATATAAGCAGTCCCAGACTTAAAACATCTGACTTATAAATGACCAACACTTAAAAACAACAATGCTAGCTTATAGCCATGAACAGTTGTAGAATTTGCAGGAAAAAGTCAGAATTTCGAGAGACTCTGTGGTTTAATAAGTGGGAGAAGGTATAATAACCAGACATAGATTAAGGATGCTGAGCAAAGTGGAAGATTTCCAGGCCGTACTGACTTTCCTAGATAATCTTGACACACTCAAAAATATTTTCTTCCCTTGCAACCTTAGATTTTTTTTAGTTCATTTTGTTACATTACCCCAAATTCCATTAATTAGAGATATATTTAGGTGAACAAAAGCATAATATATCATTGGCTTACAAGAAGACCTTAAAACATTCAAAAAAATAAAATAGACATTAAAATTAATTTTAATAGAAGACATTTTAAGATATGGTACAGACGGTGTGATAAATGAGTGGTATGGATTAGCAGCACTACATGGGTTCAAGAGTGGAAAAGCTCAGCTGCCAGTGGGATGAATGGGGAAGGGTTCATAGAGAGAAAAAAAAAGGAAGGGGGAGTGTAATCTGTGGTTTGGAGAATATTGGTACTGAGGAGTATTCCAAATGGAGAGTGAGAATATGCTATATTCTAGGGATGGTAAGTAGACCTTCTTGGCTCGAACAAAAGGTCCCTCTTAGGGACCTTAGAAAAGTCAGATTGTTGAAATCCTTAAGATCAAGTGCATAGATAGATGGGAGAACTGATTCATATCCTCAAAATATTCCTGGAGGCATTTCTATAACCAGTTAGAATCCATTACTCTGACCTATTTGAGCTATGCTTAATTCAGCATTGAACTACTAAGTTATGTATTGGGTTGTAGACTCATTAAAGAAGGTACTCACATACCAACCTTTGCATAAGGTTAAGGTTCTGCCCTAATTAGAAAGGATATAGTACCATTAGGTGTTTTACTGAGCAAACTTGCTCAGAAAACTGCTCAGTATGGAAGCAAATATCATCTACTTGGCAAATTTTCATAACAGAGCTCCATCAACAGTGTACTGCATTTTCATTTCACCTACCAATACATCTGGTTCCATCAGGAGAGGTATAAAATCCCGGGGGGCATTTGCAAAAATAACTGCTGACAGTGTTTGAACATTCACCCCCATCGCAGACTCCAGGAATAGTGGCACACTCATCAATATCTGTAATGTAGCAAACATCAGAAGCCTGTTAGATAAATGGCTTATTTTTATGTGGGTTTAGATACATTGCCAGTCAGATCAGGTCCCCTGAAACAATGCAAATACAAACAATAAAAGCCAATTATAATGTGTCCTGCCCATAATATGTTAGTTTATTCTTTCCCTCAAGAAAGAACCTTAGAGCCTTATAAAGGTAGTCCAGTGAACCAAAAACATCTGACCAACATCTTGCACTATATACCAATATAATAAGTTCAAAATGGATATATGATTTGGACATAAAGGTGGTATCATAAGCAAATTAGTGGCGCATGGAAGAAATTACCTGTCAGATCTTTGGATAGGAGAAGATTTCATAACCAAACAAGAGACGGAGAATCACAGGAGATAAGATGGATGATTTTGATTAAATAAAATCAAAGATTTTGCAAAACGAAACCAAGGCAGATAAAATTAGAAGAAAAGCAGGAAATACAGGGAAATACTCACAGCTTAATAAAAAATTAAAGCTTTTCAGTATTCTACTCGTGATTTTTCCTACTCTAAGTAATTCTTTTCTTTTATCAATTATAGTCTCTAAGAAGCTACATAGTTTCCCTGAACATTTTAGTCTTTTTCTTTTCCAGGAATCATTCCTCTTGGTGTATTTAGGCACTTAGAAGACTATAATTTTTTAAAATAAGCTTAAATTTTTATTAACTAACAAAAATCTACTTTGTCCCACCCCATCCCCATTGGGAAAATAAAAACAAAATTATTGTAATAAATAGGCACATAAATTATTATTACAATTATAAGATAGATAAGAAAAATTGGAGTTGTCATTCTCTTTTTCTTTTAACAGAGTACAAGTTATACAAATTATAGTAGGTTTTAGAGTTACCACTATTAACTCGTCCTTTTAATTTTGTATAGTTCTTACCCCAATCTCATTACCACTCTTATTGACCCGGTTCTTTCATTCTTCTTGATTATTTTATCATCTTCAATATTTTATCTCACTTTTCCAAAACTGTACTTTTCAAGTTCTAAATCACCATAATATTCCTAAGACACAGGTCCCATCATGTCATTCCATTGATTAAAACTTTCAGTGCCTTGCTCCCTTTTTGTCTTTTGGAGAAAAGATTAACTCCTAAGCCTGACATTTAAGGACCTTCACATTCTGACTAAAAGCTCTCTTTACAGCTTTAGTTCACATTGCTCCCCTTCATGAAGTCTATATTCTAGCTAGAATGTACTGCTAATATTCCCTGATATTTCTACATTCCATCTCTCATCTCCCTGCATTCACTTCAGCTATTCTGTATGTCTAAAATGCACTCCCTTCTAATCTCTACCTTTCAGAATACTTATCTGCCTTCAAAGTTCAGTTCATGTGCCACAACCTCTTATGCAAAGCTTTCCTGCTTCATGTCTACCTACCCACCTCCACCTTCTTAGAGCTTTCTCCTTCCTCAAATTGCCCACTTACTTATTTGCATATATATTGTATGCTTCCAATAGAACATAATTTCTTTGAGGAGAATTGTAACATTTTTGTCTTTGTACTCCACTACCATGGACAGCTCCTTGTGTATATAGTAGGCACTTTATTTTTATTGAATTGAATTTTGGCTGTAGCATAGAGTGCATGGAAGGAAAGAGAAAGAAATAAGTTTAGAAAGGGAGGCTTATGCCAGATTTTAAAGGCATTAAATTTCATGTTAAAGAGCATACATTTTATCTTATAAGAAACAAAGAGGTCATTAAAGGTTTTGAGCAGAAGAATGACACTTGGTAGTAAATAGTTTTATAAGAAGGCTTTTTATTAATATAAAAATTATGAAGACTCAGTATATTTATACATATACAGGACAGAACTAATCAAATAGGAAAAGAAAGAAGGATAAGAAAGAGGAGATGGATATCTAGAGCAAGGCCCTTTTAATGAGATAAGTGGGATCAGTGTCCCAGGTAGAAGGATTGGCTTAGCAAGGAATAAGGCAATCACTTCTTATGTGATAACAGCCAAGAGAAAAGAGTGACAACGCTAGGGTGTTTAAAGAGGCACAGAAAAGGAGATGAGAGATATTCTATTGGATAATCTTAATCACTTATTCAATCAATAAGAACTTAGGTTTTCCAGGTGCCAGCCATCTTCTAAGTGTTAGGTGCTGGGAGTACAAAGACAAAAGTGAAATAAATAGTACCTGCCCTCAAGGAGCTTATATTCTATCAGAGAATATAACCTATACATATATACATATATGCAAAATAAATACAAGGTAATTTGAGGTAGAAAGGCACTAGTGGTTGGGGGAAGCATGATCAGGAAGGGCCTCATAGAGATGGTGCACTTGGCTTGAGTTCTTGAAGGATACTACAGATTCCAAGAAATGAAATGTGAGGGAAAGTATTTCAGACATGAGAGATGACCATTGCTAAGGCACAGAGATAAGAAATGGAAAGTCGTGTGTGATGAAGAGGCCAGTTTGGCAGGATCACAGAGTACTTAAAGGGGAATGCAACAGCGTATTGGCTAGAGAGTAAGTTTCAGTCAGGCTTCCAGTTAAGTAGCTGGCCAAACACTCTGACTTGAGTAGAAGTTTTAGGGATGCAATTGGGGACTTGAAAATAGAGGGGAAAGTTTAAAATCATCATAATAGGGAAATGAGATCAGATATCAGTAAGAGTAGGATTGTTGGATAGGAGTAAGGGCTCAGGTGAGGTCATGTACCATAAACTTCTCATTAATAAAATCATCCCAGTTTTTTGACTGAGAAGCAATAGCAGCTGTAGAAAATCCATTTCGTCAAACATAGTAGCAATAAAATTTTTAAAAGTATACCATAACTGGATTAAGTATGAGCAAAATACTATCACTGTGTGACTAACTACTGTATATGTTAACACAGGATTTCAATGCAACTCTAGAGATACACATAGGAAAAAGTGAAATAATCATTTCTACTACTTTCTACAAAAGTTGTGTGTGAAGACATCTTCCATCTTCATGCTAACTAGGTTATTTTAAGGGAAGGTATATGGTATGATTGAAATATGGTATGACTGCAGGAATACACTGTTGGCAACCTTCTTTTCCCTGTTCTTCATGGCCTATAGATTCATTATAGACAAGACAAGTACACTGTTACACATTTAATCTGTTACTGTTTTCCACGTCTAGAATTCATTTTGTCAAGTGTTAGTTTTGGATAACCTTTCATCTAAACATTTCCACTAAGAGAGGAAGGGAGGGGACCCTAACTGAAAATCTTAATGGATGGAATTAATTTTTAAAATATAATAGAGTAATCTAAGATAGAAAAATTTTAAAAGCTTATTTTCACATTTCAGAAATAAAATATTTTAATATATTATCTTTATAAACATTGAATAAGCAAGAAAAACCAGAGTGTATATATTAGAAATAGAGTATTTGGAAAACTAGTCCAAACATGTACTTATAAACAGAAAATGAATCTGTTCTGAAATAAACTCTTTCAGAGTTAAATCTAGTTTAAGAGAATGCTTACAAAAAGTGACCAACAACATTCATTAACATAATATTAGAAATTCTGATCACTTCTCATCAAGTCTTTATAAAGGCATCAGGGTATAGTGTAGAAGGACACAGGACTAAGAGCCAGAAGACAAGTGTTCACATTCTTCTTCTAACCCTGGGCAAGTCACTTAAGTCCTCTGACTCTCAGTTCCTTATATGCAAAATGAGGAAAATAAACCAGATAGGGTGATAGTTAGCATGAAATAAGGTTATACACATAAAGCACCTTGTATTTTAAAGCATTATATAAAAATAATAGCTTGCATTTATGTAATCTTTAAAGTTTGCAAAGCATTTACAAATGTTATCTCATTTTAGCCTCCCAATAACCCTGGGAGGTAGGTGCTATTTTTATCCCCATTCTACAGATGAGGAAACTGAGGCAGATAAAAGTTAACTTATTTTCCCACAGTCACATAATTAATGTGTCCAAAGCTGGATTTCAATTCAGCTTGTCCTGACTCCAGGCCCAGTGTTCTACCCACTGTACCACCTAGCTACCTCTAACACTTATAAGCTTTGTGACCTTGGGAGAAAGTAACAGCTTCTCTGTGTGATGTTTTTCTCATTTGTTAAATGAGAATGAGAATGCTTGCATCACCTTCCTCACTGGGTTATTTTGAAGATCAAACATGATAATGGACATGAAATCACTTTGTAGCTATAAAATACTTTGATTCTGAGTTAAAATTCAGTCTTTGCTACTTATTGTGCATCCTTGGGCAAGTCACTTAAGCTCTGCAAGCCTGTTTTCTCATCTGGAAAATATGGGGAATGGATTCAAAGACTTTTGAAATTCCCTTCCAGCTCTAAATCATGAGTTTATGTCTAATGTAAGTTAGACATCACTTTGAGGAAACCCAACTTATGAAAATATGAGTTTTTAAAAATAGATAAGTTAAAAAAATAGATACATTAATGTGATAAATAGATAAATAAATAAGTGATTACTCACTTTACAAAACAATTTACCAAAAATTTCTTCAAATGGTAATCATTTTCTAAAACATCTCAATTCACCAAAGTTTAATTTACACACAAATCTTCAGAGATTTGTTCATTATATAAAGTTAGGCACTCCCCACAACTCTTGGGCTTCGTCAGAAAATTCTCATTTGAGTATATCAGTACATTACCATGAGCCTGCTGAGGGGTTACTGCAAAGTGAGTGGTGACCAATACACAGCCAACTTCTGTGTTACAGCACAAGAGATATATCACTTTATTGATGCAGAAGAACCCTGACAACTATAACTGCCCCATTCAATGGCAATCACATTATTCTTATTTCAACTCTATTTATTTCTGATGACTTAGGACAGTTCTTCATAAGTCCTCCCCAGGCTCTCTAAGAGAAAACTCAGGGGGCAGCTATAATATTAGTAGTGTGGGCTACCTTCCCTTCCATGTATGGGCATGCTAGGAACACAGGGCTTTCTATCTTGAACTGTTGAGTGTTTACTGAAGCTTCTGCTCCAAACCACTGAGAAGTAGAGGACACTGAGCAAAACTGAAGTTTTCAGGCCTGAGCAGAGTCCTTAATTAACAAAGAAAAATTCAGATATAAGTGGACTAGATTCGAGTGTCTTCTGACTCAAGTTCTCCATGTTTGTTTTAAAAGCAACATTTTGACCTTTTTAAAAGCAAAATCACCATTTTTCTATTCTAGGATTGGGGCTAAACCAAACAATATTTTACTGCTTATATTAGAGCTTATGTTAACATAAACAGTATTGTCATTGTGAAGTTTCATAAAGGTAAGTGGGTCTATTCCAACTTGATGGATGTAAATTGAACTAAAGTCTTTAATACATACTAGGGAGAAAGATGGAGCCAAGGGGTTGACCTGAAAGAAGCAAAACTGGCATGACACCTCAAACTTACCAAGGGAGTGGGGTGGGAGAATGGAGAGGAGAGAAGCAGATTCATATTTAGAGTGTTACTGCTGTTGCTAAGACACAAATGCCCAAATGATTATTTAGTTTAATAATATTCTTTTGGGATGAATAAAAGGAAGGTCTTTCAAAATAATACAGATCTTATGAAGAAGGTACTTAACGTAATTTCCACAAGCATTTATCATTGGTAATACACAAAGCTCTACAACCAAGACAATGCTTCCAAAGAGTTAACAGTCTTTTAGGGATTGGGGTGGTGGTGGTGCAGAGGAGGGTATACGTGTGCATGAATAGCTATGATAAGGAGATAATATGATTAAGTCAAAGTGAAAGAACTGGGGCAATGTGTCCATGAATTATCACTTATTGTTGTTCCTTGATAAGTCTATTATCTTTTTCTGATCACATATCTTTCAAGTGGTTTGCTTTCTGTCAATTTTTGTGTGCAATTTTACATGGCACTATGCTTATTTAGGGCTATATTATATTAGCTTTTAGGTGACTCATAATTTTGATTCATAAGCAATTGTGTTTATCTATATAATTCACAGTCATATAGCATCCCTGAGGACAAGAGAATTGTCTCCCTGTAGTGAATGGATGTAATGTGAAAAAGGGATTCAACTTATCCTACTTGGCTCCAGAGGGCAGAAACAGGAAGTCTGGGTGCACATTGCAAAGAGACAAATTTAGGCTTAATCCGCAGGAAAAGTTCCTAATAATTAGAACTATCCAAAGTCATAATAGGAAGTCACAGCATTGGATGTCTTCAAACAAAGGCTAGGTGAACACTTGTCAGATATGTAGCATAGGAGGTTCTTTTTTTTTTCTTTCTTTCAGGTCTGGGTTGGACGTTAAAAGGCCTTTGAAGATCCTTCCAAATCTGAAATTCTGTGGGCTTCTGTGTGACACTAGTTGCCTCCACTTCTCTCCAGCTCTAATTCATTAAAGATTCATTTTTCCACCTGTAGGATTATATTTAGTTTTGCTGGGCAAGTTGTTTCTGGGTGTAAATCTCTATCATTTGCTTTATGAAATATCATATTCTGAGCTGTACTCTCATTAATACTGGTGGCTGCTAAATTATGTGTTATCTTGACTCAGTACTTGAATTATTTCTTTCTGGTTGCTTGCAGTATTTTTTTTCTTTGACCTCAAAGCTCTGGATATTGGTTATAACATTCCAAGAGTATCCATTTGGGGGTTGTTTCAAAAAGTAATTAATGGATTCATTCTATTCCACTTTGCCCTCTGATTCTAAGAGATGTGGGCAGTTTTCTTTTAAGATTTCTTTTTAAATGATGTCTCTGTTTTCTTTTGGGACGTAGCACTGATGTAGTCCAATGATTCTTAATTTTTTTCTCCTTAATGTGTTTTCCAAGTCAGCTGTTTTTGCTATGAGATACTTTAAATTTTCTTCTGTTTTCCAGTTTTTTGACTTTGTTTTAATATCTCCTATTATCTCATGGAGTGATTGGTTTCTATTTGGTCCATTCTAATTTTTACAGAATTTTTTGCTTGGGCAAAGTTTTGTACCTCTTGTGCCAAGCTCTTAATTCCCTTTCTGATTTTTTTTCTTCCATAGCTTTCATTTCTTTTCCAAATTTTTCCATTTCATTTATTTAAAAAAAATTAAATTCTTAAAAAAAATCTCGCTTTATCTCTTTCAGGAATTCTAGCTGAATTTGTGACTAAGCTATTTTTCTTTGAGGCTTTGCTTGTGGATGTTTTAGAGTCATTCTCTTTTTCTGGGTTTATGTCTTTCTGTCACCATAATAGCTCTTTACAGTAGGAATCATTTTCTGTTCACTCATTCTTTCAGTCTACTTCCTGATGTCAGACTTGATATTGGAGCCAGCCTCTGAACGCTTCCAGGGAGAAAATTTGGGATGGTCTTGCTGCTACTTTCTTATGGTATTGAATGCTGTGTTATTTTAGACTCTCAAGGACAGCTCAGGATGAGGACCTGTAAACTTTCAATGCATCCAAAGTGGTCTGATCTAGGGAAATTTCTGTTTGCTGTCCCCCTGGTCTGAGCTCTGTGAGTTTCTTTCCTGGCTTTGGAACTTAGTAACAGTAGACTGTTGGGCTCATACACTATCAGCCGGTGGGAAGCTCTGCTGGTTCATCATGACAGAACAGCTTGCTCTCCCCCAGTTGGGATTCTTGCTCCTGACCATTCCTTTGCAGGCTTCAGTCTAGGATAGATGCTAGAACTGAGACCCTGCTCTCTTCTTGGGATCTGAGCCACACTGCTGTTCCTTGCTTCAGAACTTGTTCCTCTCTGGATATAATAGCAACTGCAGCCATTCCCTAATCCAGAATGCTACCCCTGGGCACAGGTCCCTTTTTCAGTCCACCCTGAATCTGTTACCTAGCACTGGGCAGTTTGTGACAAAGCTGCCAAGGGGTACCCGTTCTCCTTTCAGTGCCCTAGTATAGGTCTCCTCTTGCCCTGGTGTACAGTGTTTCCCTGCATTAAAATGCTCTGCACATCTGCTCCTGGTAAGCCTATCCCCAGTGTGTGCAGACTTCTGTACCTCCCTATGCCCATTTAGGCTAGAAAAGTGACTCATCACCATCAAGATTTAGTCTGGTATGTTTTCTAGATCTAAGAGTTTGGGGTGGGGGGGATGAGCAGTTCACTATGCTGCTTCCTGCCACCTTACCATTTTGGGTCCCTCTCTAAATCCTGTAAAATCTTTACATATGCATGAGAGAGTCCATGATGTAATAGAGGTTTAAAAGGTACATTTTGAACTACTGAGTCAAATGCCTTTTTATTATAGCTGAAAAAATAAACACAACATGGTCTTATATTTTCTCTACTCTGAGTTGTGACTACAAATACATAGGTTGCTGTGAGAACTGCCTACAAAAGATTGCCTGTTCCTTTCTCATATTTTTATTGACCTTACCTTTTATTTCACATGTAGATCATTCTCATAAAGATTTTATAAAGATGAGAAAGCAGACATGGACCAGTAGCTAATGATGTTCTCTTAGATGCTTTTGGGGACTATTAATATCATTTGTGAGCTTTTCCCTCCATTCTTTTGGTGTCTTCTCTCTGAGATATCTTAGGAAATGATCTTTTAATGTTTTCAAGACATTTCAGTATGGATTCCTTCATTTTGTATTTGGTCTGATCTAGCTATACATCCCTACTTTATCTTCATGCATGCCATTTCTACTTCTTTATATAGTGCACTGGGGACTGAGGTATAATCCAAATGTAGTGATTCCTCTTTCACCAATGATAGAAAATAGATCATGAAAGAAATGTTTACATATTTGTTCCATGTTATATCCATTTGTCATTCTCTGGCCAGTTTCTTCCAGAAAGAAAGCTTTGTGCAATGACCTGTTGATTATTAGCATCAAAGAGACACATTTCAACAAAAGTCTTCATAAAATCATAGCCAGGGGGATGTCTTACACTGGGTTCAAATGAAAAGGAAGTCTCTATAGATGTTCAAGTCCTCCAGATGCTCCTGTTTACAGATATTATGCTGCTTGCATTAAGTCCTAGAATATTAAACAGTCCCCTCCATGAGATCCATAATTATATAAAAAAGATCAATCTAGTAATCCAAACAGGAAAGAATCAAATAGATGCATAATGCCTACTGCCCAGAAATACTTGCAGTTGGATGGCCAGTCCAGTGACTTTTTCCATCAGTACTTGTATTCAGGAAAGGAAATACAGATGGACAATGAGTTGGGCCAAAAATCAAGTAGGAAGAAAAGAGTGGGCTGGTTTGCACTGGGGAAACTTCACAATGTTTTTAATGAAACCAAGCTTTTCCCTCAGTGCAAAAACCTATCTTTTTGATGCAAATGTTCTCCTAGCAATGTTGTAAAGTTCTAAACCCTGGCACAGCATAAGCCTCAAGGAATTAAAACCACAGGTAATTGGATAGACAAGGGAGAGATATATGTATGGTGGGTGCAAGCCAGCTACTACATATATCTGATGATGACCTCCACTCAAGAAGTAGTATAGGAGATATCATCAAGGAAAAATATGTTAGGCAAAGGAGGTAAGAGGAAGGCTCTCAGCATATTCAATAGATCTTTTAAAAGGATCTACAGGAAAAAATGGAACAGAATCACACAAGAAGGCATATATAAGATTCAAACTGCATCAATGAAGGGATAATCATATTAATGAGAATACAGATTCATTAAAATTGAAGATATTCTCCAACAGATGGGCATGAGTGATAAGGTATATGGTACTCTAGTGACCCAAAAGCCTGATTTTTGAACAGAATCCTGCCAGAATCAGAACCTGAAATTTTAAGGTATTTTGACAATATAATCCTAAAATGAAAATTATTCATCTATCCTTCAACTTGGGGGCTTCACTTTAGATTTCTTTCCTAACAATTAACAACAATAGCAACAAAAGAGTAAGTATCAAAATGCGGGCAAATGACTCAGAATGAATGTCTTATCCCTCATGAAAGTTATTAAATCTTGTAATAACAATTTTCAACAGACAGACTATTCAATTAAGTGGAAATTTCAAGACACATCAGGTAGTTTATGTGGACTGAATCTGATAGAAGGATTTTTCTATTAAGCACTTAATATACAATTCAACACTAAAGTACTAAGAATTTGATTCAATTCAAATGTTTGTCAAATTTGAATGATAGTGGTGTTGGACACTGCCAGAATTGACAATTAGAGGCCCATATTTTAATAAAGAAAGGATAATTCAGATTTATTCATTTCTTTATTTCTTGAAAATTTTGGTCCCAAGAAGAGATGAGATCATAGAGCTAAGGTGAAGGAGATCCCAGTAACCATAGTATAAGCCCTCACTTTACAGATGAGGAAGCTAAGGCCCACAGTGGTTAATTACCTGGTCAAGGCCACACAGGTAGCAAGTGTCAGAGACAGGATCTGAGTCCAGACGTAATACTCTTTTCACTGTAGCTACAATCATTTATGTTTCTTTATGCTACCTGGAAGTCAAGTCCATTTCCGGCAAACAGTAGTCAATATGAACTGTATACTTTCTATAAACTAAAGTCACTTTCTATAATCCAAATGCAAATCAGAATAGAAAATATTATTCAAAATTGGTTTTTCAAGGTTTAATGAACTTTGCAACTTATTTTTTCTCATGAATACATATATGTCAGACACCTAAAGTAGAATTAGATGTATAATAGATCTCACCAATCAAATAACCAAATCTCTTCTTTCTATTAAAAAATCATAAAATAGAAAAAAACCAGTTAAGATATACTACCTTAAATGATATCCAACAGTTGAATTCAAATTCACGTATATAAAGCTATGCAAAAATGTCTGAAACATTTTAAACCAACTGTTGGTTTAAAATATTTCATGTTTCAATATTTGCTTGACTCAGCTGTACCTCTTATTATAAATCTATAAAAGTGGACAAGTCTGTAGCTTCATTTTGGATCAGCAGCAAAAGGGTATATTATTCCTGGTAACCAAATTCTACTTGACTATTCATGGGGACAATTTAAAAAAGTAAGATAAAAGAATCATAGATAAACAAGCTGGACATTAAACAGGAGTTTCCTCAAATTTCCTCAGCCTTCATTTACCCCCAAGACATACGGCATAAAAGGTCTTACCTTCACATTTTTGTGTTACTTCATTAAATTTGTGTCCAGCAGGGCACTTGCACTCAAATGATCCAACAGTGTTAATGCAATTTCCTCCTTGACAGAGCCCAGGGATGGCTTGGCATTCATCCACATCTGTCATGAAAAAGAGAGAGAGAGAGAGAGAGAGAGAGAGAGAGAGAGAGAGAGAGAGAGAGAGAGAGAGAGAGAGGGAGAGAATTACTCCCATTCAATTTATCTTTAAGAAAGTAAATTTGACAACCTGCCCACAGTGATACTAAATAAATTTACCTTGATGTATTATTTCTCAGCTATATTATGGTCCTGGACTATGAAAAGGCAAACTTTTTTTTTTAAAAAAAATTACATTGTAACATAATGATTCATTTAATAAAATTGCCCGTCTTCTGAAAGAAGGCACAAGCTTTCTTGTTTTTCCTATAGTTCAATTTCAGTCTCCATCATTACAAACTTTTGTGTTTTTTGGATTTTTGCTATGCTCAGAGCAAAGCACAAAGATACAATAATTAATGACTTAGATATAAATTTGTCAACAATATGATCAAAAGTCAAAATGTTTAAAAGCATGCATATATTATTCTCCTCTTCATGTTACAAAAAACCATAAAAACCTAATCTGTAACTAGAATCCCAAGGAAGATGTTTTTAAACTGCTTTACTTGACTTTGAGTAATTTTTTTTATAAAAAGACTTTAAAAACCAATGTACAGTCTGGCTTTTTGTCCTACTATATGAAGAGAAAGAATTTACCATTTGCAAATTCTCTAATCATATGTTAGCAAAATGTATTCTTCAAACAAAATTGAGGTGAAAAGGGACACTAAAATTCAAAATACTTATTTTGTCATAAAATGTCACATATTTTTTATAACTTCGTGTATTCAAGAAATATTTTAAAAACATAGTGTTCTGCTCCACAAATAAAAATTACATATGAAAATAGATCTAGGATCTTATTTGATTTGCTTACTTCACTTTTGTCCCAGTCTAGAACTTTCCATTAACCTGATATGAGCATTTTTATAAAAATTATCCAAATATAAGATGTTACTTTTTAGTTTACTGAGAACTTATTTATAAACCAAATTCCCCACTTCTTTCATCATCTAGCATCCTATTTATCATGATTATTGGATAACTAGGAATTAATATTTAGCTTGATTCCCTTCTGAGCATACATCTCCTGGAGCACAGCATAGAGGGCAGAATGACTTCTTCTCTTTTATTCTTTTCCAAACCAGAATCAAATTAAGATTCAAAAAAGAGAACGGCTGTCCTGCAAGCAGATTCTTGCTGGATGCTTTCATGGCTACTTTTAAAACTATTTTCTTTAATGTCAGGGAAGTTTCTGGCTATAAAGCTGGTTTTGTAAATAGAAATGTTTTAGTAGACACTCAAATGCCAGAGTGGTAAATAGGGGAAACATATTCCCTCACAAAGTGTAACCCCATGGTCATGGTCCTTCTCTGGGAAATCAGCACCTGCCAATGACAGGGCAGGTTGGAGTAAGCAAGCCAGCTCAGGGAATAAGTACTTGTCCATATGTCCATGTGAGCGATGTAAGGCAATACATAGCAGGAAACATACCCATACATTCATTGCACATAAGCATGCTTGTCCCCTGCTAGATATAAAGTCTGGTAACATGAGTAGAATTTCTCCATTCACCCAAGGCAATTTCTCAACCTGGTATAAATTTAACGAAGTGGCCACTCCTCTCCCCAATCACTTACGTCAACTAATTAATCACCACATATTTATTAAGTGCCTCCTATGTGATGGGTACTAGGTTAGGCATTGGATGTACAAACATAAAAGTGAAAACAGTCTCTTCTCCTAAGGAATTTACAGTCTAGCTGAGGTAGGCAACAGGTACCTAAGCCTGTGTTCTAACCTTTAGGTTGGAGAATTGAGCTCACCATCAACTAACTATAAAGTGGCAAACTCCTCAGCTCAGCTCCTTTTTATGGAATTTTATTTGTTTCCATTTTCTGAGGACCCCAGAGTAATAGGAGAGTGGTGCCCAGGGCACCTGCAAATTAGGTCGCAGGATTTGTATATCCCAGGAAGGGAGAGTTGGCTCAAATCTGAAGAAATGATCACATCTGCCCTTAAAAAGAGAGAGAGAATGGCAGAATCACTGAAATATGTAAACACTTAATAAATGCTTGTTGATTGATTAACCAGGTTCTCCATCTGGCAAAGCAGATACAGAGAATGATCACCCAGTCCCTAGAGTCTTGTATTACTTTTAAGCAGAAACATAACTCTCTCAATTCCACAGCCTTTTTTCATTCCTCATAAACTGATTTTCATCCTAGACAATCAAGAGTGGAGGCAGAGTATATGTTTCTGAGAGGAAGTGGAAGAAGCCAACAGGTGGCAAAGGCTGGTAGAGGAAACAGTAGGAGGTCGGAAATGAATAGCAAAATTCCTCAATATTAGCCCCTTCTTCCCTTTTTCATCTTCCACATTCTCAATTTGTTAAGATGGGCCTCACTCTAACCTCTAGAGATTGCTCTCTACTGAGCAGATTAGCAATGAAAAAACCATTTTACTGACACTTGTCAAGTTATAAGTACTTTTAAAAGTCCTACAATGATCACTTCAAAAGCTGCAGGAGACTGAGAGGCCTCACAACTGCTCTTGACCTCTCTAAATATATGCCTCTGCACATTGGGGTACAAAGAAACGAGTCATTCCACAGTGTAACAGATGCTAGCCAAGAGCAGACAGAGCACATGGGTGTGCACCAGGAATACTATTTGGCCCATGAAACAGGGACACCCACGGAAATATGTGTTTAAGGCCAAGTGCTATTTTGTTGCATACTATCTAAAAAAAAGATTGAAGCTGAGCATAAAAAATTACTACCCAAAGCGCATAAAATATTCACCTCGTGTGGGCATGGTCTAAATTTACCAAAAATACAGCAACTTGCTTGAGTACGGTGAAGATATCTAAAGAAACTGGCTCCCCCTAACCCCCACCTTATAAAGATAGAATCCTGGGAGTTTTTAGTCTCCACTGGTTTAGTACATAGTTGCCCCTGTTAACTTTCTCCTGTTTCCTGCCAGACATCCAGACAATAAAAGAATCTGTACAGCTGGAAGACCTGGAATAAAAGCCAAAAGCAGTTGCAAGGGCTTCGATGGAGAAGCACGCTCAGAAGAAAGCAACATCTGGGGAGATTTAATATTCTGTAACAAATACACATTTATTTCTAACTTGTATAAAATGTATTAACAGGACATTTTAAGTAGCATTGAGTCTAATTTTCTTCAGGTCAGATAAGTATAACTAAAGAGACAAGGGGACACCTACAAATTTAACCAACTTAAAAAAAAAGGGCAAGAAAAACAAATAACATGTTCACAGATCTTGCTTTGTGTTGATACCAAGCATTCCTCTAAATATAAAGTCACACTGTCCCTGGAGTCAGAGGTATACTTGAAGCACCTCTGTCAGATCAAAAGAAGGAGCTGCTAGTAGGGAAAAATTCATTAAGATTTTGGCTGCTCTGACATGACCCCACTTACCAATGCATTTACTTTGAACGTCATGCACTCAGCAAAATCGTGAAGCATTAATACAACCAACATTTTCCTCCATCCTTTATACATATATAAGAAAGCGGCTACCCAAAGCAAGAGAACTCAATAAGATTAATCCATTAATTAATTAATTAATAATTAATCCATTAATAATATTAAGGAGAAACTAGCCCTGGACTTACCTTGACAAGCTCCCGTTCGGATGTTTGGGATGAAGCCTCGGCGGCAAGGGTGAGGCTGGGCGGGGCACATCTCACAAGGGTGGCCCCAAGCTCTTCCTACTGTGGCACAGCAGAGAGTTTTTGTACAGACAATCCCACTGAGCTGTCCCTGGCACATCTGGTTGGTGATCAGTGTGAAACATGGGCCTGTTCTGTAATCTGAAAAGAGAAAAGGGGAAACTCCTTGAGGGTCAAAAAAGCCAAATACCTTTATGAACAGGAACAAAGTCAACAGAAGAGAGCAACTATAGGGACAGCAGTGACCAGCTGTTCATCTCCAGAGACTACAGAATAAGGAAATTAATGTAAATACAGCAGGAAGGATTTAGGCTAACTAAACCAAACAATTTCCTGACACTAATACGCAGTCGGTCATGGCTCTTCTTTCCTGGGAAACCTCTGAACTAAGGAACCGTCACAGCAAGTTTGCTGTATGATGAGGTCAGGAATTTCTAGAAATAATACCTCACACTGTACCCTCCCACAAAAGATATTACATATTTATTATGAATGCCAAGAACGAAGAGCTGAAATCATGCTGGCCTGTGAGCAACAGAACAATCCCATAAGTTTAAGAGAAAGAGGGCTGGCCTGGCAGTCCTGGAAATTAGCTAAAGCAAATCCTCCCCCAACGAAAAAACTAATAGCATCTTCAACTGCAGTGAGAAGTTCCTATTCTAAGACTAAGGAAGTGAGAATTTTGCCGTTCTCTCTTCTAGTCAGGCTACATCTGGTGTATTATGTTCAGTTCTTGGGCACCACAGTTTAGGAAAGATGGAGTCAGACAAGCTGGAGAATGTCCAGAGGAGGGTAACCATGAAAGGAGAGCGCCCTCAGTTTATAGCTATCTTCAAGTATCTGAAGAGTGTAGAACAGCGACTAGTTTTGTTCCATTTGACTCCAAAGGGCAGAATGAGGAACAAGAGGTGAAAGCTGAAAATTTAAATTTGATGTCAGAAAAAAAAAACATTTTAATAATTAGTGTTATGCGAAAGTGGAATGTCGGGTCTCAAGAGGAGAACCTCCTTGGAGGTTTTCAAAATCATGTTGGATGACCAATTATTGGTTCTTTGGTAATGGGTATTCTTCTTTGAGATTTGAAGTTCCAGATTTCCCCATTTCTGACAAAGGCATCGCCACTCTTTCCATCTCTGAGGTTCGTAACCTTGGTGTGGTCTTTGACTCCTTACTCTTCCTCATCCTACAAATCCAAGCAACTGACAAATCTTACCGTTTCTACCTTCACCACATTTCTGGCATCTGATTTCTTCTGTTTCCTCACAGAGCAACTAACTACTTTAACCGAGGCCCTTTTCATATCTCACCAAAATTATTGCAAGAACCTTCTTACCTTATGTCTCTTACTACATCATTCTATCCTACACACTTCTGCTAAAGTGATTTCCCTACCTTTCTCCACCCCACCTTGGCTAATGATGAGGATAATGGGTTCAAGGTACAGTAGATCTTGAGAGCATGAATGCTTGGCAGGCTAGTCTGAAGAACTATTACCAGGCTAATCAGAGAATTATCCAGCAGCCCACAAAAGATTAAAAAAAACAAAAACCAGACACTGACAACCCCATGTCATTTTAGTAACCAACTCTTCCCTAGAGAATATAACAGCTTTTAATCCTCATTGTAAGCCTCTTCCCCATCAGCCCACTCAGTTCCAGAACGATTAGTACATTCCAGTCAGGGGGAAAAGCTGTGTCAGCTAGGGTAGTTCAAATCTCCAGAATAATATTTGTAAACAAATCACTATTATCACTACTAACATAATCAACTCTATTGAACAACGTCAATTTACTTGAATGAGTGTTCATATATTAATAAAATTTAATAATATTTTTTCATCTTTTAGCAAGAATTTGCAGACAATTACAGTCTGTAACCTCTTTTTTATGTTAAAAATAGTCTTCGTGTTTTAAAAAATGACAAGAAAATATAATTTGTAACCTGCACCTACACATGCTAGACTTTTGAAATATGATTGCTCCTAAAGTCAAACTATATACCATAAGAGATGTTTGACACCAGTCCCCCTTAGGATTATAATCTAGTTATTTCTCTTTAAGGGTCTTATTAGATAGATAGACAGACAGATAGATATATGTACACATACATACATACATATATACATATACGTACCATCATCTGAGTCTTTACTTTGACAGGTTTTTTTATGAGTAATCTTAAACTTAGCTTATCTTAATATGAATAATTCTTGATTATCAGAGACATTCACCTGGGGAAAAATCAATTGTGTAGTATGGGTAGGGAGGGTATGGTACACAAGGGACCATCTGACCCAGTTGGGTATAGCTGCACTGACCAAACCCCTGGAGTAGGTTGTATGGGGAAGTCAGCCAAAAGGACATGGAGGTAGGGGTGGGAGAGGGGCAGTAGGATAAAGATCTGCTTGCTAGTACTGTATATCTCAAGCTATGTGACCTTCTGAATTCCTCAATTCTTTCCTGGCTTAGCCTCTGCTTATGCCTTCTTACGTTGTTAACTTCCTGGCTCCCAGATCTCTTCCTCACACTTAACAAGGTAAACTCTTTCCTTGACCCCTACTCTTTAATCTTCTAGCTCCCAGGTCTTTGGCCTGTGAGTTAGTATGTGATCATTCATTTTACAAAATAATTGGCCAGAAGATTCTCTGGTACAATTAAAATATTTTTATTTACAAATAATTTTCCATGAACATATCTCTTACATAAAGATATAGTTACATAGACTTTAAACTGAAAAAAAAAATAACTGATAAAATAAGGAATTAGCAACTAAAATTCAAATTTAAAGGTATTTAATAAATTTTAGCTATTATTTGTATCATTAATAAGTTTATGTTTGGGGCAGCTAGGTGGCATAGTGGATAAAGCACCAGCCCTGAAGTCAGGAGGACCTGAGTTCAAATCTGGCCTTAGACACATAACACTTATTAGCTGTGTGACCCTGGGCAAGTCACTTAACCCCATTGCCTAGCAAAAAAAAAAATAAGTTTATGTTTGTTGACAAACTGAAAACTTACGGAAGTTCAAATAATAGGTACACATAGAGAGTAGGCCGAGTGCTTTCCTCCTCAAATTACCTCTATTTATACTACATAGACAAGGTGTCCCAAAAGTCTCAGTGAAGTTTTATTCTGTGGGATACCTTGTATATCATGTGGATGTAGTTATTTGCATGCTGTCTCTGCCATTAATATGTGAGTTCCCAGAGGCAAGGGACTATGTTTTTTGCCTTTCTTTGTACCACCAGAATTTAGCACAGTTCTAAGGACTATAACGTGAGGAGGTAGGTGGCATAGTGAACACAGTGCCAGGGCTGGAGTCAAAAAGACCCAAGTTCAAATCTGGCCTCAGATACTTACTAGCTGTGTGACCCTGGACAAGTCACTTACCCCTCTTTGCCTCAGTTTCCTCATCGGTAAAATGAGCTGGAGAAGAAGTGGCAAACCACTCCAGTATCTTTGCCAAGAAAACCCCAAATGGGGTCACCAAGAGTCAGACATGACCGAAACTTCTAAACAACAAACAAAGGGCATGTAGTAATTGCTTGTTGCTTGCTGACTAACTGAATGAACGTTCTCTAGTGACTCTAGTCACAGCATGACTTGGCAGACCAGATCTATAAAATATTATAAATACTGAGACAAAAAGAAAAGGAGGAAACATAATACTGAAAGTTGTAAATTTATAGTCCCAATACTGACAGACTCTTCATGTTCTCTTCATAAGAGAACTCTTCAGTTCAGAGTGTAGATGTATGGCTGTTGATGAAAGGTGATCTAAGGGTTGGAAAAGTGCAGAATGATGTGCCACACTGGAGCAGAGCAATCGTTATGCCAAAAGTGCCAGGATTCCATAGTGATAGCTACTGTATCACTCCCTTTCCCCCAACAAGACTAAACTGCATTAGATTAAACTCAAAACCATTGCCTAGAACAGGGATCAGGAAACTACATGCCCATGGACCAATCCTGGGCAGCTTTTGGTATGGCCCATGAGCTAAGAATGTTTTTACATTTCAGGCCATACAGTAACAGGCAGCAAATTGAATCTGGCCATTGAGTCATAGTTTACTAGCTTAGAACATTGCTCTGCACACAGTAAGTACTTAATAAAATGTTTGTTAAATTAAATTCCTAACAAAAAGGTCTTCAAGTCAGCATACCAAGAGAATTTTGTTCCTTTGTTTGTTTGTTTGTTTTGGAAGTGACATAGGACTGCTTTTATGATGGAGATAAATAAGAATGGGAGTGAATAGGACCTTAATAGTTTTTTCACAGTTTTGCTGGAATGTATCTATTCCACAAAACAAGGTCCCTGAATAATGACAATCATTTACTGAAATGTATTACTGATGACTGGACTTGATAAATCTCTAATACTAAGTATTTACTGACCAATAGGAATATTTTTCTCTAGATTCCACTTATCCTTTCCATTTTATTACCACTATAAAACATCAGATGTTGTAATAGCTACCAGATTTCTACAATGTTACCCATAATTCTGTGAGTTGTAGGCCTCAATGGATGGTTTTTATTTAGTGTAAATACTACCCTATTTTGTTGGATATGGCATAGGAATGGCTATTTTTTCTTGAGACATTTATATAACCTCCATAACAAAAAAAAAGTCATTAGACTATAACACAAATTGTACTACTTGCAAGATTTTATTGGTCATCATTTTGCTTCAAGTTGACAGGCTAAAAACCCTAAGATCTAGTTCATGGTATATCTTGATTTTCTTTAGTAGGGTACCAAATTTGTTCAGATTCAGTCAACCAACTTCTCTGGTAGGCATTAAAGAATAAACCAAAACTATAAAAGAAATAATTGCTAAGTAATCAAGTATGATAAAGTTAAAATATGGGCTTTGTTGGGTACAATCAATAAAGAAATCCTATCACTGTGCAATCACGTCATGTAATAGTTCCCCTAAAATACTAACATTACCCTTCTGAATACATTGTAAAATGCACCATGTGTTTCTTTGGTTCAGTTCTTTGGAATATTAAGTACAGGCCTCAACAAAATTCTACCCCCAAATCTAGTTGGTGATTGGGAGTGACCTGGATTCTTAAAAGCTATGCCAAGCTATGATGTGTTTCACCAAGTTGAAAAGGATTCAAGTACAGGCCTAGCCACTGACCACCAAGTGATGAATTCTGGGAAGCATATCAACTCATAAAACCATCATAAAAAGGTATGGAGGGAGTTGCAATCTGTATGCATGGAGGAAGTATATCCTCATGGATGTAATTACATATTTTGAAATATAAAAATATTAACTACAGGCACTTAATATAGGCCTTTTGATGGATGGCTGAAAGATAGGTAGATCAAGATGGGATCAGAAATGCTAGGTAATGTGAATCAGACAATAAGACCTAGCTAGAGATGCTTCAATATCTAAAAGCCATTTTGTCCATCAGGAAGAAAACATTATCTGACTACTCTTCCTCAGATCTCAATACCCATGAAAAGCAGAATCACCAAAATATCCTCACTTTTTAAAAACTTCATATAAAGTAAAAAGGAAAGGATTTGGAACTTCTCCCCTTTCAGGTGTCATGTTTTAACAAAACAGATTTATATCTACTTTGTCTGTTCCGTAAAATTGTATAAGTAGGACTTTACAATCTTCTCTTTGATACTTTCTGCATTCGTTTTCTCCTTACATTGCTAGTACAGAATGACCCTGATATGTGAAGGTAGAAAAATATTGATGTTTACATGTTAAAAATGCTAGGATTTTCACAACTGAGATATATCAACATTATTATGCCTATTCATGCTGAGGATGCCACTGAAAAATCTGTCCATTGATCACTCGGGCTTTTCGAAGACTGCCTTGAAATGTCAGATAATCAAAGGAAATACGTGTGCTCTTTCATTTCCTTTCCGTGCTTGGATCTTGACCTGCCAGAGCTCTTCCTCCACTATTCCCCCATGGGCATGCTCTCCCTCCTCCCCTCCTGTTTTTCAGATTCTTTTTATGTGTTTTCTTTTCCCTCCCCCACCTTAGAATGTAAGTTCCTCGAGGGTAGAGACTGTCTTCCAGTACTTAGTGCAGTTATGTAGCACTTAGTAAATGCTTAGTAAATGCTTTTTGACAACATTCTATTTGTACTATGCTTTCCTCCCAGACAGAAATCATTTCAGTGATACACACACCAACTTCAAAGAATCCTTTGACCTACCAAGGTCAAATCCTGATAATCCCCAAGCCCAGGTAATCTTCCAACCTGTCTTTCTCCCCTCCAAGCCTTGGTTTGCCCGCCTATTACCACTGAGAAGAAGCACACAATTACACTGCTATCCATTATAATCCATCATAAATTCCTACCGCAGGACAGTTGGACCCTTATTGCTGATCATCTCAACTACAGGGAAAATGTGGGTCCCTTAGGTGGGGTAAAGAATATATATCTGGATCTTAAAACAAAACTTCTCGGAAGGACTTTATTACTGTAGATTTCACCTCTCAATCAAATTTGGATACGTGTAGTTTATGACCCACTTTATTTAGGCAGCTTGAGTCGTGCCATTTAATTTAGCTCTGCAACCACAGAAGAATTTACCCACATTTCAAATTCCTTACTAATAAGTCTAATTATTCACAAGCATTCATTCCCATAACTCTTAAATAGCACTGAATTATATTTACATAGTATTTTTCCAGATTGTCACTGCTAGATAAAGACTGTGTCTAATTCAATGCTGGTTTAGAATCAAATAACATTTATATACAGCTTTAAGGTTGTCAAAGCCCTTCACATAACAAATTCTCCCATTTAGTCCTCCAAACAATTTAGTAAGGTAGGTGCTAATCGTTTTCTCAATTGTGCAGATAAGGAAACTGAAAGGTGTAAGTGGTTTGCCCAGGATCCCATAGCTAAGAAATAATAAAGATGAGATTTAAGCTCTGAGAGATTTCCTCCCCCCTATTCTCCCCCCTTTACCCCCAACTCCAGAACTCTTTGTATTTCACCTTGCTACCTTTAATACTTGGCCTCAGTATCAATCATTATTACCAGGACAACTATGAAAGAGCCTTAACAATACTTTTGCAAATTATTCTAAATTTTAAAACACAACCACAATATCCCTAAGAGCCTGGGCAAAAGACCTAAATTCCTTCAAATTTCACAGCCTTTGCTAAAAACATGCTTAAATGTTTATGCTCTGTGCTTGATCTGTGAGAAATTCTGCACCTTCAGCTTCCCAACTAAAGACAAATGTTCTAGACTCTTGGTGGCTAAGCTCACCTACCATGCACCAGTCTTATTAAATTTGCCCTCAAGGCTTCAGATCCAACCAATGTGCTTGCACAGCCTCTGGTTCCCAGCTGAGTATGTGACCTCCCAATGTAGAGCAGCACCGTGGCCTCCAGTATTACTCCCCTTTCATTTCTAATTAGCCCTTGCCCTGAGGCAATTGTGCTGCTTACAGAGGAAGGAGAGCATGTGGTACACGAAGTCTTGTCACTGTTACCCATTTCCTGAAGTCAAAGAACCACAAAACTGCAGGGAAGACACAAGGTTATAATTTGGGGCACTAGTCTCCAATTATTTTAAATCCTTCTTTTCACAAAAATTACAAGCAAAAGAATAAGATATCAATTTATCCATGACAGAGAAGATCACTAAACATCTTTTTTTACAGACTAGTTGGTTTGTCAGACATTATTAATGTGTGCTTTTTTTTTCCCCCTGGTAAAAGCTGCCTGGCAAAGTACATCCGGGTGCTGGATCTGGAGACAGAAAAATCTGGGTTTGACTCCTACCCCTCTGGGACTCAGTTGCTTCATCTATAAAATAAAGGTAATAATACCTTATAGGCCTACCTCATAGGATTGTGATCCTTATGAGGAAAAAAGGAGACGATTTCTTTTTCTTTCTTTCTTTCTTTTTTTTTTTTTTACTGAATAATGCTGTCACAACAACCATCTTTATTGCACTGGCTACCTTCTTAAGGTCTTCTCCACTTCCCTTGGACATGCATAAGAAGTATTGGAGTTGGGGCAAGAGAAAAGAATACAGAGAATTCAAAAGGAAATAACTTCTGTAAAGTGCTTTGCAAACTTTAAAGCCCTGTAGAGATGTCAGCTGCTTATTATCGCTTTTATTATTATTATTGTTGTTGTTGTTGTTCTTATTATATTCCCTTTCAAGAGAGGAATTCTGTGTACTTTTCCAAATAGCAAACTTGAAGCAAAGGGATTCCATGACTTCTACACATTTACAAATGCTGTTTCTAATCTCTTAATTCTAATCTCTTAATTAACCCTTTCTGGTCAAGTTCTGTTCCTTGCCTTACAAGAAGCCTGGTAATCTATAACAAAGGTTTTGGAAAAACATAAGGTGGAGAGAGAGCAGATGGACCAGAAGCTGTCATATCACCAGCATTTGAATTATGGAGATCAAGAAGTATCTTGTAAATACAATGGGGTATTGGCAATAGCTTCTAGGCAAGGTAACTTCCTTGCATCTCATCTTAATGTACCAGTCCTTAAGGAAAGGTCTATACTAGGTTATTAATTCATTTATAAGACCCTATCGTGACTTGTTTATTTGTCCTGCCCAATTCTCCTTTATCTAATATTCTATTATCAGAATTTTCCATTAATTAGTACTTCTATATATTTATAGTATGGCAGTATAGTAAGGAGATACATACATACATACATACATATATACACACACACACACACACACACACACACACACACACACACACACACACACATATATATATAATAGCATAGTAAGGATATACATCATTAATAATGAATTATAAGGGGCAGCTAGACGACACAGTGGATAGAGCACTGGCCCTGGACTCAAGAGGACCTGAGTTCAAATCTGGCCTCAGACACACAACACTTACTAGCTCTGTGACCCTGGGCAAGTCACTTAACCCTATGGCCTAGCCAAAAATAATAATAATGATGAATTATCTGATATAGATTATTTTCAGATAATTCACCTGTCTACTCAAAGAAATATGAGAATATTTATATTAAGTCAAATGAAGTAAAATAAGAAGAACCAAAAGAGTATACATGTTACCAAGAATTATCTAATTAAAGGTAATACATTTTTTCTCCCTTGGGAATAGAAGGACAGATGTATGATATCACTGGTGTAGAGAGCTTTGGAAAGGACTCTCCCTCTACCAATGAAATTCTACAACTTCAAAGTCTTAGAGAATTTCTCAAGGGCAGTGAAAGATTCTGTAACTTGCCCAGGGTCACATCGGCAACGTGTCTAAGGGGTTTGAATGGTGGTCCAGTAGAGAAGCTTAGAAAGGATGAGAAAAGGGGCAGCTAGGTGGTGCAGTGGATAGAGCACTGACCCTGTATTCAGGAGGACCTGAGTTCAAATCTGGCCTCTGACACATAACACTTACTGGCTGTGTGACCTTGGGTAAGTCACTTAACCCTATTGCCTAACCTCCCCCCCCCACAAAAAAGGATGAGGAAAACAAAACATGGGATCTTCTTTATTAAAGTCATTACATTTTGTATTAAATTGAAAAGGTTTAATAGAAACAAAAATCAATGTAGCTAGAGTAATAAGAGAAATCAGCAATTACAAAAAAGACCCTATCAAATATCTCTGATAAATGTCTGATACACAGGATATATAGGGAATTAACATAAATATATAAGACCAAGAGCCATTCTCCAGTTGATAAATGGCTAAAGGACATAAACAGTACTCAAAAGAATTACAAATTATTGACAATCATATGAAATAAGAAATCAACAGTAAGAGAAATATAAATGTAAAAAAACCCTGAGGTTTCTCCTCACACCCAACAACCTGGCAAAGATTACAAAAGAGGGAAATGGTTAATTTTGGAGGGGCTGTTGACAGAGCTATAAATCCGTCCAAACATTCTGGAAAGCAATTTAGAATTACTTTTAAAAAATGTCCATACTCTCTTACCTAGAAACCCCATTGTAAGGTACAAATACCCTAAGGAGTTCAAAGACAGGGAGAAGAGTTCATAGAAGAATAGATTCAATAGAAGAAATATTCATAGAAGCATTTCCTCTGGTAGCAAAAAACTGGAAATAAAGTATGTTACCATCAACTGGGTTATGGCCAAAAAATTTTTTTGCAGTAGACATACATAACAGGCCATATTTCTGGCCTGCAAATGACAATTATGGTAAAATCAGAGAGGCATGGGAAGATTAATATGAACTCATGAAGAGTGAAATATGCAGAATCAAGTGAAGAGATAAGCAATGTAAATGGAAAAAAACAAAAACCCAAATTGAATGATGAATAATTTAAAAGTAAACAATTTAGACACCAAAGAAGAGTTGAGAAAATATGCCTTCTTGGCAGAAGTGGGAGACTATGGATTTGTAATAATGCATATACTGTCAGGCATAGTTAATATGCTCATTAATATTTCTAAACAGCTTTTCTCCCTCTTTTAAAAAAAATCTTTGTTACAAGGAGTAACTTACTAGGTAGATGAAGGGAAAAGGATACATTCAGAAATGAAGGTAATATAAAAAATGAATAAAAATAAGTCAACACATACATCTTTCTGAGATAGAGTATACAAGAAATTACAGACAAGAAGACACCCAATCCACTTTAATCTTAGTGCTTTCTTGAGATGCCCTCCCAATTTATCCAGTATAAATCATAGTCACATTTTGTCTCTCCCGTTAGACTGTGAGCTCCTCAAGAGCATGGATTATTTTTTGCCTTTCTTTGTAGCCCTGGAGATTAGCACAGTATCTGGGACATTCAGTAACAGGTGCTTAATAAATGCCAGTTGACTAACTACAAAGACATATATAATTATTTACTATCTTTTGTTCTGTTTAATTGTTGATTTCAGCTTACACATTCATTTGTTCTTGCTGGTATATTTGCTGGTCAAAATAAAGTCTATGCACATTTTAAAAATCTACCATCTCTTTCCTGTTGCTACTACTGATAATGAATGGAATTCATCAAAGAATAAATAATGTAAATGGGAATAGAAAAAAACACTTTTCTTCTTGAAATATTGTGGAAGTAGAAAAAGGAGAAAGCGAAAACATACATGATTGAAAAAACTTAAGAAGACATAGTAATTCATAATTAAGAAATTTTATTAACATCAAATATTTTAAGTCCTGTATCCCATTTAAGTTTTAATTAACTTGTAAGTCACCTGCTGATTTTCCTTCATTTCCTTTTAAAATCATTTGATCTTTCTTATGTTTTTAAATCAGAATGGAAGCTTCTTGAGGGCAGGAACTATCTTCACTTTTGCATTTGCATTCCCAGCACTTAGGACAATGCTTAAGAAGTAGTAAGTATTTAATAACTGATTTTTCATTCATTCATTCATTCCAGAACCTTTGTTTGAACTGTAGTTACACTGTCTTGTTGCCTGGCACAAAGTGTGTTAAATTTATGTTCAATTCTATACATTTCTTTAAAGTTTCCCTCTCTGTATCATAATACTGTTTCTATCTAACTACTATCTGGAGCCTACAAGCACTTAAATTTTTTTTTTATTTTTAATTTACATAATAAAAACAAGCATTTCTATAATATAGTACAATAAAAAAAAGATTGCATATGAAACTGTAAATCTACTATGTACAACTTGGTATTCCTTTCAAATATACAACAAAATTATAATGTATATTTCTTTTTTTTCTTTCTTTCCCTTCCCCCAGCCTTAGAGATGGCTACCATTAGACAGAAATGGGTATAGATAGATGTAAAATTATTCTATACGTATTTCTATCAGTTCTTTCTCTGGATGCAGATAGCATCTTTCTTCGTATGTCCTTTATAGTTAATTTGGGTATTTATAATAATCAAAATAACTTGTTCACTCAAAGTCATTCTTAAAACATTGCTGTTACTGCACATAGCATTCTCTTGGTTCTGTTCATTTTGCTCTTCATTACTTTGTGCAAATCTTTCCACATTTTTCTAAAATCACTGAGATCATTTCTTATAGCACAGTAGTATTCCATCACAATCATATGCCACAACTTGTTCAGCCATTTCACAACTGATGCGCATCTGTGCAATTTCCAGTTCTCTGCTACCACAAAGAGAGCTGCTACAAACATTTTAGAACATATGTGTTCTTTTCCTTTTTCCCTAATTATTTTCAGAAATAGACTTAGTGGCATTTCTGGGCCAAAGGGTATAGATAGTTTAATCTTTGAGCAAGCATTTTCTATAGTTTAATCTTTGAGCAAGCATTTTCTAAAGAATACTATTTTTTTAAGTTTCAAAATTTCCTCTGTCCTAATTTTCTGTCTTTACCCAGCTGTATTTGATATCTAATTTGTTTTAGGCTAGATAACTTGTACTAATGGAGAAACTATTCCCACAGATGGGATTATAGATCTATTGAAGCTCTGAACTGGTACTAATTTGGCCTCAGACACTCGCTAGCTAGCTGTGCGACTCTGGACAAATCATTTAATCTCTGCTTGCCCCGGTTTCCCCATATGTTAAATGGGGATAATAATATCTACTTCCCAGGGTTGTTGTGAGAATCAAATGAGATAATAATTGCAAATTGCTTATTAGCACAGTGCCTGGCACATAATAAGCACTCTATAAGTGTTAGCTGTTATTTTATTGTCATTATTAAAGAGGACCATTTTTCAAATGCTGAGGATCATATTTTTAACTGCAGATACACAACTATTTTGATGTCAATTTAGCTCTTTCACTTGAACCTCTCCTGATTCACAGGCTAAAAGCAATATTAAATTTTTAAATAAAAATAGCATTAAAAATTTTAGAATTGGAATGATTTGTTGTACATGTTTTAATCCAACACACAGACTAAGCATTTCACCAAAATCAAGGCTTTAGCTCTGTTGTACCCAATTATGTGTGGCAGCAATTCAAATACAGAAAATTGTTACCACATTTTATTCTTTTCCATGATGAAGAAAACAGTAAGCAATTTTATCCAATGTAGGAGAATGTCTCATTTCCGAATAATCATTTACCTGACATAATTTTTTCCTTCACTCTAATTCCTATGAGGCGTTATTGGCTTTCATTTTCCTCCAAAAACATCTTTTTAAACCACCTTTGCAAAAATAGAAGATTCAGTTTGGGTGATATATTTACTGTTAAGACAATACAAGTGCAGAGAATGCCTTTCTTTTAAATGGTCTGAAAGTTCCACTTCAAAGAACAAGTTGGCTCAAGCCTATTATTTCTTTTAAAAATGGTTTGTGAGAAGTGCCACGTTTAAGAAATGCTACTGTCGACCTGTAGGAGCATTAACTATTAAACAGCGAGATGAAAATATTACATAACTATTTGATTTGATCCATTTTTCCCCTTCTAAGCCACCAACTATGAAAGCTGTTTCTATGATCCAAAAGCAGGATTAAGTAGAGAAGAGTAATGTAGCTTATGTGCAATATTATTAAATGTGAAATTGTCTCAGGCCAACATAGTCTTCAAGCAGTACATAAATTTTAAAAGAACACTGAAAAATTATTCAGTCCCCAAACCTAAATTCCATAAAAAGTAAATGCAAGGCTTTGGATGGCCACCATAGAAATGCTCATCATTTTTAATCTATGCCTCTAAAGAGCATCTTCCTTAGTATATTATGAACAGCAATGCCCACGTAAAGCGCTGACTGGGTTAGAAAAGGGATCACATTCATAGACTCAGAATTTTTTGAGCTGGGAGGAGCTTTAAAGATCATCTAGTTCAACCTCCTTATATTACAGATGGAGAAATGATGCTCAGAGAGGAAATGGCCAAGGTTGCACTCCCTCCTCACCTCTGCCTCAAAGAATTCCTTTCAAGTTCAACTTTCTTCATGTTGCCTTTCCTGTTCTCGACCACCCTTCCACTCCCCTCCCCTGCTACACACATACTACTAGTCCTCTCACTCCCAAATTACCTTGGATTTAATTACTTTGTATTTATCCTCCTTACATTGATTCTGTAGTTATCCCTTCCACATCATTGGGGTTAGGGGTTCAGTGCCCCCCAAGATCTGGAAAATCTGCATAAAATTTTTGGTCCTTTCATACAAGAGAAGTCAGATTTATTATGGTATTAAAAGATAAAATATGTTGATATTATACAATACTATACATATATGTTATGCATTTCTGAGTTTCTAAACTTTTTCTGAGTCATCTGCTGACCTTCAAATGTCAACTGTAACTTTCACAAAACTCCCCCAAAATTCACATTTAATTTCTTATGCCTATCCGTAATATATCAAAATCTGTGATGGGGAAAGTCATAATATAGAAGGGATAATTACACTCATATATGTCTTTGTCTTCCTTGTTAGAATGTAACCTCCTTATGCGTAAGGATTGTTTCACTTACTATATGAGCATGCACAGAGTAGATACTTAATAGATGCATATTGATTGATTGCTTAGTAAGTAGCAGAGAGATTTTTCTCAATTCCCAGTCTAGTGACCTGTTTCACCATTCTAAACTAACTCCAAAGTGGAAATATACTACTATTAAAATGAAGAGGCCACAGAACTAATTTTGAGCCTGGAGTAACAAAGACTTCGTTGAAATCATGCCTTCGATACTAATAGGCTGAATGACCCTGGGCAAGTCACACAAGGGCAAGCCTATGCAATTCCCTAGTACTTTATTAAGTCAAAGAAAGGATTGCCTTGATGGAGAGAGTTCCCTCACCAATAATTTTCCAAGCTGAGGAAGTCACAGAGGCTTCATGTAAAAATGAATATTTAAATATCTCAGTTTTATTATCTAGGCTAAGTGAATCAAAGCTGTATATGTGAAACTTAGTTTATGATAAAACCTGATGTTAATATTTCTTTACAGTCTGATAAAATAGAAGCCCAGGTAGACTCCTTTTAAAAATGAGAGCTATCTTCAAATACTTGTAAGGCTGTCATGTGGAAGAAGGATTAGCCTTGATCTGTTGACCCCAGAAGGAAGAATTAAGTCCAAGCTACAGAGTGGTTAAATTTAGAATTGATGTAAGGAAAAAAAAAATTCCCTGACAATTAGTGCTACCCAAAAGTGCAATGTTCTGCTTTGGGAGAGAGTTGAGTCCTCCCCTCCCATCCTCCACCCCAAGAGGTCTTCAAATAAATGCTAGACAACCACTTGTTAAGAGGGTCACAGTGCTAGTAGGGACTCTTTCGGGAGTGTGAGGTTGGATTAGATGCCCACTGAACTCCTTGCTAACTTTGTAAATTTGTGATTCTGTAACTATAAGGTAGAGGGATAGAGACTGGACCTGTGATTTCACTCGAACATTTAATCTCCAATGAGGAAACTCCCTCTAACAATGCTGGTCCACATCTTCTGTGCAATTTATAGTCTAAGTTACCTAAAACTTAGGGAAAGGGAATATGTGATATTCCATGTAGTCTCTAGAACTACAAACTCATTAAACTAGTAGTCTATGAGCCAGACAAAAAATATTGTTAATCTCTTGGACAAAAACAGAGTATAAAATGTACTGTAAATTTCAGCTTTTTTCAAACTAAATTCAGTGAATGTCTTTTATTTTCCTTTTCTCTTTATAAATGACCGATTTAATGAGATAGTCTTCGGATATTTACAAATAAAAGTTTCTATTAAAATTCTTACTGAAGACATGTGTGGTCGATTCCTACTGAAACTTGAGACCAGTGCACATGCCACAGACCCACAATATATCTAAATCTTGGTGTTAAGGGGTAGATTTTCTTGAGAGGAACTTTCAGTAATGATTCCATGGAGTAGCAAAGCAAATGAATCAGGAGTATTAGCATGTTATAAAAATATAGCTGACTGTTTGCTTCAGTCAAGAAAGGACCTAACTGTCCTTTCATTCTTAAATACATCTATCCTTACCATATTCCACTGTTACTGCTGATTTTGAGAACTCTGGGGGGAAAAAAAACTGAACCAAGTACAAAAGTTTACTCATAGCAAATTGGCAACCACTTCACTGTGATCTGTATTTTCTATAGTGTCAAGTCTAATATCACTGTGGGAAATCCGAAGTGTACTTATTCTCAGCACTTATATCTTACCAAATATATGGATTGATTTACATCACAGCTAAAATTGTGTTTCACTCCTATTACTATCAAATCTAACAAGATCAGCCTTTTAGCAGAAGTGGGCTTTCATCAAGGGGAAGCTGGAAGAATATTTTAGTTTATTAACTGTCATGCGAATGAAAAGTCATCAATTTCTAGTTCATAATATTTACAAACAATTGTTTTAATTTAAGAAATGCTTTCTTGTGTCCACATTTTCTTTGGGTGAAAAGATTTGCTAATTGAAGAGAATTTTCCTCAACACAGGGAAAAGACATGAAGAAAAGACAAACAATGGGAAAAGTAAGCAAAGGCTGCATGAGAAATGTGAGGAGAATGGAACAAAATGAAAACATCAGGGAATCTAAGGAAATCAGGGAGGCAGCTGGAGAGAAATTCAAATATTTAGATTTAATTAATAATTAATTACAGGTTTGTTAAGCATTTCCCCTATATTATCTCATTTAATCCTCACAAAAACACTGTGAGGTAGGTCATATTATTATCCCCATTTTTCTGGATGAGGAAATTAAATGACTTGTTCAGGGACACCACTTGTTAAGCTACTAAGTGTCTGAGGTAGAATTTGAAATGGAGACTTCCTGACTCCGAATGCTGCATTCTATCTAGGATTTCTGATGAGTTATCCATGAGCAGGCACAAATGATACACTTCAAAATTAAGAATTAATTATTACATATAGAGGTGTCTTTCTCAGTGCGAGTTTTACAAAAGCCTGCCCAGTATAGTTAGTGGTCATGTGACTGTTGTTCTGGGACTCCAGCTCTTGAGAATTATAGAACTAAGGCTTCTCCAAGGAGAAAAGACCCTGTAATTAACCAAGTGTTCTGGGTCCACTAAGCTCAGAGTAGTTTGAATACAAAGATTTGCATCATCTTTGCTAGCCTTTAGAGTTTAATATGAAATTCTCATTAATAATGACAATATCTGTTATATATTTCTATAGCACCTTACAAATATTATCTCATTTTATTCTCATTACAAGCTGGGGAGAATTTTATAGATGATAAGACTGAAGAAGACAAAGGTTAAAACTGCATATTAGATACATGAGGCACAGTCAAATAACTAGGAAATAGCAACAGATGGCATGAAAAATTACTATATATGCCCCAGAAAGCAAGCTATATGCTACTTTCTGCATCTATAAAAGTAAAATACCTTGGGCATGATAATGGTCTGATTTTGTTCTTTGGGTATACCAATCCATATTGGACTTCCTGGTCTATTAACAAAATACTGATATCTCTTATAAGGGCCTCATTTCTAAAAATATATAAAGAACTAAGTCAAATTTATAAGAATACAAGTCATTCCCCTATTGATAAACGGTCAAAGGATATGAACAGGCAGTTTAAATCAAAACAACTTTGAGGTACCACATCACACCTATCAGGTTGTCTAACATGACAAAACAGGAAAATGATAAATGTTGGAGAAGATGTGGGAAAATTGAAATATTAATACATTGTTGGCAGAGTTGTGAAATGATCCAACCATTTTGGAGAGCAATTTGGAACTATGCCCAAAGGGCTATAAAAATGTGCATACCCTTTGACCCAGCAGAAGCACTTCTGGGGCTGTATCCAAAGAGATCATACAAATGGGAAAAGGACCCACATGTACAAAAATATTTATAGCAGCTTTTTCTGTGGTGGCAAAGAATTGGAAATTGAGGGGCTGCCCATCAACTGGGGAATGGCTAAACAAGTTGTAATGTAATGGAGTATTATTGTGCCATAAGAAATGAAGAGCAAGTGGACTTCAGAAAAACCTGGAAAGATTTGTATGGACTGATGCTGAGTGAAGTGAGCAGAACCAGGAGAATATTATACATAGTAACAGCCACATTGTGCAATGACTAACTCTGATAGACTTAGCTCTTCTCAGCAATGCAAGGATCTAAAAGTTTCATGATGGAAAATGCTATCCACATCCAGAGAAAGATCTATGGAGTTTGAATGCAGATCGAAGCATACTATTTGCTCTTTTTTTCCTTCTGTTTTGTTTTGTTTTGTTTCTTCTTTCTTGTGGTTCCTCCTATTGGTTCTAATTCTTCTTTACAACATGACTAATGTGAAAATATGTTTAACATGAATGTATATATAGAGCTTATATCAGATTGCATGCCCACTTGGGGAGGGAGGTAAGGAGGGAAGGAGAGAAAATTTAAAACTCAAAAGCTTAAGGAAGTGAATGTTGGAAACTAAAAATAAATTATTTTTAAAAATACTGCTGGAAATAAAGTAGTACCCATCAATTAAGAAACAGTTTAGAAAAAAACTGGGACAGAAATATAATGTTAATTATGGTACCATAAAAAATAATGGCTAGCTAGCCACTCCTTCATGTTGTCTGTCAGACTACTATGGCTTTAAGTTGCAGAGCAAATATCCATCCATCTGCACTGGCAAAGAGTGTCTTCATTTACAATTCCCTAAATTAATGAAATTATAGATTCACTTTTTAAAAAATTATATTAGAAAGAAACATTACACAAGGCAATGTTAGTCTTGCTGAAATAACATTTATGCCTGTACAACAAATGTATTGAGCAAGATATTCTTAATCACTAACAATCACTAACCATTTCTTCTTGGGTATCTGTGATATCTAAAAACAGGATATCAAGAAGGGGAAGCCAAAATGCAGCAGTGAAATTCTGTTAAAATATTTTAAGGACAATGTCATTATTGTACAATGATATTTACTGAACCAGCATTATACAGAACATACTTGCACCCTACACTTAGCTCTATCATTTCCTTGAGTTGCCAAATCTTGCCAATTCTATCTCCACAACCATCTCTCACATCCATCCCTTTTTCTCTAAATCACACAGCCAATATTCTTTTTTTATATATAAATTTATTTATTTTTAGCTTTCAATATTCACTTCCACAAGTTTTTGAGTTCCAAATTTCTCACCCCCCAACCCCACCCCAAGATGGCATGCATTCTGAATACCCTTTCCCCTGGTCTGCCTTCTCTTCTATCTCTCCCCCCTCCCTTCTCTTATCCCCTTCCCCTTCTATTTTCCTGTGGAGCAGGATAGACTTCTGTACCCCATTTCCTGTATTTCTTATTTCCCAGTTGCATGTGAAAACATTTTTTTTAAAACATGTGTTTTTAAAACTTTGAGTTCCAAATTTTCTCCCTTCCTCCCTCCCCACCCACCCTCATTGAAAAGGCAAGCAACTCAGTATAGGTTGTACATGTGCAGTTATGCAAAACACTTCCTTAGTAGACATGCTGTGAAAAACTAACTCTATTTCCCTTAATCCTATCCTGCCCTCCCATTTATTCTATTCTTTGTTTTGACCCTGTCCCTCCTCAGAAGTATTTGCTTCTGATTACCCTCTTTCCCAATCTGCCCTCCTCTCTATCACCCCCTGCTCTCTTGTCCCCTTCTCCCCCTATTTTCCTGTAGGGTAAGACAGATTTCCATACCCAATTGAATGTGTATGTTATTCTCTTCTTAAGCCAAATCCTATGAGAATAAGATTCCCTCATTCCCTCTCACCTTCCCCTGTTTCCCCTCCACTGTGAGAGACTTTTCTTTTCTGTTTGTTTTTGTGTGTGTGTGTGTGTGTGAGATAATTTACCCCATTCTACCTCTCCCTTTCTTCTCCGAGTATCATCCTCTCTCATCCCTTAATTTTATTCTCCAGATATGACCCCTTAATCTTCAACTCACCCTGTGCCCTCTATCTATCTATATATACATACATACAATTTTTTTCCTTCAACTACCCTAATACTGACAAAGGTCTCATGAGTTACAAATATCATCTTTCCATGCAGGAATGTAAACAGTTCAATCTTAATAAGTCTCTTATGATTTCTCTTTCCTGTTTACCTCTCATGTTCCACTGGAGTCCTGTATTTGAAAGTCAAATTTTCTATTCAGCTCTGGTCTTTTCATCAAGAATGCTTGAAAGTCCTCTATTTCACTGAATGACCATTTTTTCCCCTGAAGGATTATACTCAGTTTTGCTGGGTAGGTGATTCTTGGTTGTAATTGTATCTCCTTTGCCCTCCAGAATATTATATTCCATGCCCTACGGTCCTTTAATGTAGAAGCTGCTAAATCTTGTGTTATCCTGATTGTGTTTCCACAGTACTTGAATTGTTTCCTTTTGGCAGCTTGTAATATTTTCTCCTTGACCTGGGAACTCTGGAATTTGGCTACAATATTCCTAGGAGTTTTCCTTTGGGGATCTCTTTCAGGAGGAGATCTGTGGATTCTTTCAATTTCTATTTTGCCCTCTGGTTCTAATATATCAGGGCAGTTTTCCTTGATAATTTCTTGAAAGATGATGTCTAGGCTCTTTTTTTGATCATGGCTTTCAGATAGTCCAACAATTTGTAAATTCTGTCTCCTGGATCTATTTTCCAGGTCAGTTGTTTTTCCAATGAAATATTTCACATTGTTTTCTAATTTTTCATTCTTTTGGATTTGTTTTACAGTGTCTTGGTTTCTCATAAAGTCACTGTCTTCCAATTGCTCTATTCTAATTTTTAAGGAAGTATTTTCTTCAGTAATCTTTTGGACTTCCTTTTCCATTTGGACAATTTTGCTTTTTAGGGCATTCTTCTCCTCATTGGCTTTTTGGACCTCTTTTGCCATTTGGGTTAAGCTATTTTTTAAGGTGTTATTTTCTTCAGTATTTTTTTGGGTCTCCTTTAGCAAGCTGTTGACTTGTTTTTCATGATTTTCTTGCATCACTCTCATTTCTCTTCCCAGTTTTTTCTCTACTTCCCTTACTTGCTTCTCAAAATCATTTTTGAGCTCTTCCAAGGCCTGGGACTGACTCATATTTTTCTTGGAGGCTTTGGATGTAGGAGCTTTGACTTTGTTGTCTTCTGGTTGTATATTTTGATCTTCTTTGTCACCAAAGTAAGATAATATAGTCTGACTCATTTTGTGCAGCTTGCTCATAATCCCAGCCAATTACTTGAGTTTTAAACTCTTTGTTAAGGTAAGAGTCTGCTTCCAATGTGGAGAGTGTACTGTCCCAAGCTTCTGGGGTTTGTATAGCTGTTTTCAGAGATACTTGTAGGGACCTGTAAATTTTCAGTTCTTCCAAGGTGGTATGATAAGGGGCAAGGTGTTTACTCCTTTCCTGGCCTGTGACCACAACTATTCCTTTTCGTCTCATAACTGTGGGGAGGGGTTCCTCTCTACAGCCACTACAAGCTCCACCACACCAGCGCTCCTCCTCACCCCAGCACTGCCGCCCAGAACTGTGACCCAGATCTACACACAGGCAACGCAAGAGATTCCTGCCTCAGCACTGGCAAAGAGATCCCTGCAGTCCCTCTCTGATCAGAGATTCCCCCTCAGTCTGTGGGCCAGAAGCTCGGGAAGCAGTTGCCCCCCCCCCCAGGGCCACGCTCTTGGGGAATGGAGCTGAAACCCCGCCTTCCTCTCTAACCACCGACAGAAACAGACTTTTCCCACTGACCTTCTAAATTGTCTTTGGCATTTGTGGATTGAGGAGTCTGGAAACCTCCACAGCTGCCCACGATTCAGTCCTCTGAGGCCTGTTCCAGGTTTGCTGCAGCCTGTGCGCCCACGCTGAGTTGCGCTGCGCTCCCAGCCCGGCACGATACACCTTTCTGATCAATCATCCAGGTTGTCTTGGGCTGGAAATTTGTTTCACTCTGTCTTTTTGTGGGTTCTGCTGCTTCAGAATTTGTTTAGAGCCATTTTTTATGAGTATTTGGAGGGGTTTGGGGGAGAGCTCAAGCAAGTCACTGCTTTCACTCTGCCATCTTGGCTCCGCCCCCCCAATATTCTAATACAGGACCTCATTGTCTCCCACTGGACTACTGACTACTAATTGGTTTCCTTACCGCAAGTTTCTCCCTTCTTGGCTCATCCTAACCACTGTCAAACTGATATTCTTAAATCATAAGTCTAACTATGTCATTCACCTTTGCCTTGCACCTCCCTCCCTCCCTACCCCAAAAAAACTCCCATTGGCTATCTATTAGCTCTAGGATTAAATGCAAACTCCTTTTTTGACTTCTAAAGACTTTTACAACCTGGTCCCAATGTACTTTTCCAGTCTCCCCTTTACACCCTCCAGCCCAGTTATAGTGGCCTTCTGGCTGTTCCTTCCATATCTCCTATTTCCACGGGCCTGGACAAGCTGTTCCTTGGCCCCCACACCTGGAATGCAGTCCTCCACCCCTTCTGCTTATTAGAAACTCTAGTTGGCTTCAAATCTCAGCCTGAGTCACCTTCTACATGAGACCTAATCTGCTTCTCTTCCCCCTCAAAATTTTACCCTGTGTTTATTCTGTATATATCGTGTCTTTTGGAGTGTTAGTTTCCTATGGCAGTGAGGGGTTAAGTAACTTACCCACACTCATCTGGTCAATATGTGTCAAAGGCCTGAAAATAGCTTTAGAATGGGGTAATGGCAAATATATGGTAAACCTAGCCCTAGTTCTTCCGCTCATCTCACCACCATCCCATATGAGAACTCCTTAAAAGAAAAAAGATACACTATACACTAGGACACCCAAATTATAACTCTTTTCACCATAGCTATCAGTGGAATGGTAGGGGGGATGAACTTGTCATCATTAAACTGGATTTGAAAAGCAGCTCTGACTTTTACTAACTGTATGACTGTTGCTTCTTCATCCATAAAATGGGGATAAGAATACTCGTACTACTAACTCCTCACAGGGGATGAGCAAAGTCTTTTTGTAGACCTTAAAGCATTATATTGACATACACTGTGATTTCACTGGTGCAGGTAACACCCAATGAAGAACTTTCTCCCACCCATGTAAATCTGTGATGGTTGTACAACTTACTCTTAGAAAGTTGCCTGAGATACTAAGAACTTGGGTGATTTCTGTAGGTTCATATAGAAAAGCAATAGAGAAATATGAATTCATAATATTACTAATATGGAAGAATTATTAAAAAGCTAATGTTATTAATATAATTAATTCATAATTAATATAATTTCAACATCTAATATGTAAGAAATAATAATTTGTTATTAACATAACTCACTAATAAGGAAGGTGAGGTAGAAATGAAGAAGTTCTGGGAGAAAGTTAAATATGTCACCTCAGGTTTTATAATGTTATTGAAAGTAGAAGAAAATGAGGGTTCGTCAGGCTTGTAATCTTAATAGATTCAGATGCTTAATTTAGATTTTTAGGAGAGCCAATTTTGAAAAATTCAAGGGTATAAGTAAATACAATGATATGAGATGCAGCAAATCTGAGCTTAAATTTAACTCTACATACAAAGGCAAGGGTCATTATGCCAAAAGTTCACAGAAGACAATCCAGAAACCAAGTCCTGGCCTTAACTCCACATTTACCTACCCTCTGGTGTCACTCACATGACCTTCTACAGCTTCATCTCAACATACAAAGAGCAACACATCAACTAGGATGAATCAATAGTGCCACAAACAGAGGCAAGAAAACTGAAGGCCATGAGAAGTGAGGCTTGCCCAAAAAAATGCTAGTAACAATAAAGAAGTTATATTGAAAACAAGAAGGTAAAAGAAGGGATAGTTCTGCTGCTATAAGAAGACGGCAAAATGTTAACAGAAGGCAAAGCAAATCAATCCCTATTTTGCTTCTTCGTTCTCCATTAAGGGGAATGATTAGTAAACTGGAAAGTGCTAGACTAACATGGTTAAAGAAATTGAAACCCAAGATACGAAAGGAGTGAACAAGAGGGCAATCAGCTGCTTTAAATAGAACCTCTGAAAACATTGTTTCATCGCTCAGTCTAGGCTGATAAATGTACACGTATGTTAGGAATCTTTAAGAGATCAATAACCTACTTCCAATTAGTTTTGAAACTGATAGCTAATATCCTTTGTGCTCTCTGGGCCTCCTTCTCACGTTACTGCTTTTACACTAAGTCCCATACTTCATCAAATGTGTTACATGTCAAAGAAGACTACAATAGACTGGAATCAACATACCTGTTACAGAAAGGTCCTTGGATCAAAAGGGGGTTGTTCAGGCTGGGAGAGACTAGAACTCAGCTTCCGTGATTGATATGGAGGAATACGTTCGTGTTCAATTCACAAAAGTTACACCCGAACTTAAGCAGACTGTGGTTCCCAATAATCCCCACAGTCCCTTAAGTTGCTGAGTCATTCATTCATTCACTCACACCACTTATGATATTCATTGGAAACAGCTGAGATAATGACATCATCTACCTCTAGTATAAAAAGCACTACGAAGAGCTATTGAAAAGGGGAAGATTGTTTCAGGGGCTGTCAGAAGGCAGGTACACCAGGTTCCTCATCTGGAAAATGGGGCCATTATTTGTACTAAGTTCTTGTGAAGATCCCATGAGAAGATGTTTTTGAGGCACTTTGTGAATTAAAGCACTATATTTAATGATGACAGCTGATATTTGACGTAAATTGTGACTCTGGGACCATGACTGCTTAAAAGCAGCTTAAATGGAGAGAGTCAAAGAAAAGCTGTTAAGCTTTTTCTTAATATAGGAGTTAGGAAGATCAGTACTTTTTTTTGCACTCAGAAGTTTGTTTTTCTCCCTCCTTCCCGTTCTCTCTCCCTTTCTACTTCTCCCTCTTCTATTCTCCTTCCTCCTCCCCTTCTTTTCCCTTCCCTGTATCCCTCCCCCTCTCTCTCCTTTTCTCTCTCCCCCTTTTCTTCTTCCTCCTTTTCCTTTCTCTGTTTTGCTGGATCTATTCATGCCTCAACCATGGTTTCTGCTATAGTCATCAAATAAGTGCTATCATAAATCCCTTGCTATCAATAACCAGTGGTAAGGGTATAGTGTGAGGAAAGAAATTTTTTAAAAACTCTTTCAAAATCCTAACCCTTCCACCCCCAAAAAGCAACCTCAAAAGGTGACGAGAATACCATAACGGAATTCAGCTTCAAACTAACCTCCTTTCTGGGACATGAAAAACACGAATACGAAGTGAATTTTTTTTAACATGTCCGTGTCTTACAGGATTGATATGAGAAGCAGGATGCTATAGTAGAACAGCTACTGGACCCAGGAATCAGATGGACTTGGGTTTGAACCTTGACTCTCATACTCATTAGTTGTATAACCACTTAAACTCCCTGTAGCTCAGTTTTCTCATCTGCAAAATGGGGATGATAGTGCTTTCACTATCTGTTTTACAAGGCTGTAATAAACAAAGTATTTTGTAAATGTTAAAACAATATACAAATGAGTCATTACTATTATGTGTTGTCCTTGTGGAAAAACAACACAACCTAGAACCTACAACCATAGGATTCATCAGTGGAGCATGTCCTGGAAACCTGGAGCCAGACTTTCAGTGCTATCTCCCACAGTTTCTTTTTTAATCCCTCCTTCTAACTAAGAGCATATTATTTGCAAAACTGATGATTGAAATATAAAGCAAAGGCAGCTGACCCACACAGAGATGAGACCCCTAAATTTCAATTCAATTCATTGAGCATTACCTATGCACCAACGATGTGCCAGGCGCTGAAGGAAGAAATGACTTCTTTGTATCCTTAGATACAAAGACAAAAGCAACTTGTGTTAATGCCATACCCTAACCATCTGAGCCAATGTCCCTGCTGTCTAATATATAAAAGTGAAATTATAGGTCGTATTTAGAGTAAATACTACAGCACCATGTGAATGTCAATTTCAGTTATTTATAGATAATGATGTGGTATTCAAAATGAATTCAATAAATTCAAAAGGAATTTCTTAGTGTTCCTCATTCATTTAAATTTCCAAAAACATTTTCTATTTTTTCTAACAATGACACAAATTGCCTACCGCTAAAGTAATTGGAATATGATTACATGGCTTCCTGCATTAAAGCCTGGTATATTTTCATTTCCACAAATAACTAGGACAAACAATTATTGGGGACGCTAGTCATATGGGAGGGACTAATACCAGCTTGTCCTTGCAATATTTTCTGAATCCTTTGGAATATAATCAGTTGGGTTATTTCAAACGTGATATTTCCCCATTGTCTACACAAGATGAAAAATAAGGACTCCTCTCACCTCTCCTAAGTAAATCCCCTAGCTTCTTAAATGTTATGTATTTGATTTGTTACCATAACAATCATATAAATATATAAGCAAATACACAGGACATCTGGAATCAATGGAATTCTGAAACTGTTCCAAAACAGTGGTACTTTCAAAATCAATGTCAATATGAACAAATGCATACAAAAATGATTAACTTAAATTTAAAGCTCTGAGATCTAGAATTCTAAATGCTCAGGAAATTAAATGGGGAGAGGAAAGAGTAGAGCAGGAAAGATAATTATTGAACTAATTCAAACATAGAATTATTCATTCTTTACATACTTAAAATGCTGCTGCTTTTATACAAACCTATGTGAAATCTTTTATCTGTTATTTAGGAGGAAAGGTCTCTTACTTTTTTATACATTTCTTTGGCCCAGTGTGGCAACGGAAGAGCATTTTATCCATAGAAATTGTTCTAACTTTGGAAAGATTCCTCCAGATGTTGGAAGACCCTCTGATGGCCAATATGGTATGAGAAGTGCTTAATCCTCCAGTACAGGCAGTCCCTCATTTACACACTGGTTATATTCCAAAAATACGTTTGTAAGTCAGTTGTTTGGAACTCGGAATGTATTTCCCCATAGAAACAATGTTATAAATGGTGGTTAAATTCCCAGGCCAGGCCACAAAAACCTATTTAACCCATAATGTACCATGAAGGGAAATGCCAGACTCATAGTTTTACAGATGAAGAAAATATAGCCTATAAAATCATAAATTTGGAGCTAGAAGGGAAATCAGAGGCCATTGATTCAACCCTCTCAATGATGTGCCCAAAGCAAATAAGTACAAAAACTAACAAATTTAGTTGGTGTAAAAGTTGGGATTAAAACCCAGGAATCCTGACTCCCTATCCAATGCTCTTCCAATGTGCCATCAGTACCATAAAATTTAACCACTACTGATAACAATGTTTTCATGGAAAAACCTATTTCAAGTTCCAACTTGAAATTAATGAATTATAGTTTTAGAAATGGAAAGCCTTTAGAGGCCTCTGAATCCAACTCTTTCATTTTACCCATGAGGAAGCCACAGAGCAGCAAAAGACTTGTCCAATGTCACATAACTAGTAACTGTCTAAAACAGGATTTGTACCCAAGTCTTCCTGATTCCCAGTCCAAGTGTCTCTCATTGTCTACACAACATGACTGTCAATCTCAAACCCTATCCCTTGGGATGTCAACAATATGTTTCCCTCTGCTGAGGCACAGACAGTGAGGATGGGGATTCTTCTTCCTTTCAACTTAGTACTGAATCTTCATCTGCCAAGTAAGAGGAAACAAAAAAGAGGAAAAGGATACAAGCTTCTGGTAGAGATTCCTGTGGCAGGAATCTCGTAGGGCAGGTGCTATGGGGAGGGGAATGAATATGTATGTGTAGAGGAGGTGTGTGCGGAGTGGTTTCTAAGGAAAGAAAGAAGTAGAAGAGTTGAAATTAGGGCCTAGTATCAGAGAGAAAGGCCAATGAGGAACAAGGGTTGAAGTTCAGCAGGTGAATTTTCCCTTACCTTGTTTCCCTTTCCCATCTCCTTCCCATTTTTATTCTCCACGTTCTTTCCCTCATCTGTAGCTGCCAACCACTGGGGTTGGAGTAGGGAGAGAATTTTCACATGGCTTCCTCCACTCCAAACGGAACCATATCTCTACCCCCTTTTTCCATCCATTTTCAGAAAATGATTGAATGCTAAGCACTCAAAGAAGATGTAAAGATCAAAGCTCTGAATTTATAGATGAGAAAATTGAGCCCCAAGTAGTTTAAATCACATATCAATCAATGCAGGACTAGAGCCCAGGTCTTCTGAATTCAAATCCAGTATTCATTTCATAATACCACTTTCTTTCTAGACTCACATTTTGTATACACTGAAATGTGTACATGTGGTTTCCCCCTGAAAAAATATAAGCTGAAGAAAAATAAATTTACATGATAACTTAATTATATATTTAAAAGAAAAGGCAAATTGTACATAATAGGTTTGCAGTTTCATGTGTAAATCATCTTTTTATCATACTATATTATGGAAATGCTGATTTTATTGCATAAATTAAAAATAAAATTAATTTTAAAAAATATAAGCTCCATAAGGGGAAGAAGTGTGTCATTTTGGGTTTGTATCCCCAATGCCTACCTAGCATAGCACATGTCACGTTAATAAATGCTTTTATCATTTATTTCCTCTTACATGGTTAAAATGCCTCCATTTGTATAATGTTTCAAGTATTCATACACATATAATAGGTTATGTTTAGACCATACTTCAATTTGATCCATAGTGATAAGAAATGAATCTTACATATTGTTCAGTTTTTGATCCCTGAAAGGAAGAGAATGAAAGTCTGCCCCTGACCCTTTCACATGTTTTTTCCCTAGATCCAAACTTGCCCAGTAACTGGCAGCCTGAATGAGTTACCAGCTCCCACACTTTTTCATTACTTCTCTCTGAGTATAGTAATAGCTTGCTGGAGAGTATTCAAAGCATCCTTCAACCATAGCTGAACACAGGGGGTCGGTGGTTCTACACAGCAATGATAATAGCTCACATTAATATAATACTTTAAGGTTTACTCACTTCAGTGATTATGGGTTTCATTTAGGAGGATTTGCAGTGTTCTGTGGCTCAATGCAATCAGCACAATGTCATTCACAAATATGAGCATCTGGAGAACCTTACCATCCATGAGGACTCTCTCTTCCTAATAGATGGACTCTTCACTGAAACTCAGCAGTAACAGCAGAAAACAGTCTGGGTTAGCATTGTCTCCCTGATTTTTTTTCCTTGCTTGATTTCAATAGCCCCGGGACAATTTAACCAAGTTATCTCTGTTACATCTTTCAAGTTATCTTCTACAATTTTGACACATGCACAAAAAATACCTTGTTGGCAAAGAAGACTTAAGGGGGCACTTTGCACTGCCAAATAAATGTTTTATAGTCAACAAACCATAATCACAGTGGGAACTTGTATTCTCCACACTTTTCAAACACTCAGCACTTTAGGTGATATATATTTACCGGAGGACAAGAGACACATGAGATAGGCATAAACTCAACTTGGACATGCTTTACTGGAAGCAATGCTCACATTGATGAAACCACAGATCCTTTGAATAATCTTGCACCCTAAGGTTTATAGAATGTTTCTTCGCAACAACCCCAAGAGAAACACATGGCTCTCCTGCCCTAGGGCACCCACTCTGCGCTATTCCCTAACTCCCACTAAAGGGATGGTGGCCCCAGAAGGGAGCTGTTAAGGGTTCAAAGGCTACTACTCTGTGGACTTGCACTCCTGAAACTATGCTTAATGAGCTTACATTTAACAGACAAGTTGACAAAATTAGCTCAAAGCAAAGTCATTAAGGAAGGTGACACACAAAGATGCTGTAAAACATTCACCTCATAAACTCAGGCATCCTCTCCCTCAAATACATGCTAGGTGGCAAGAGTGGGCACAAATGGGGGGACCATTGATGGTGAGGCATACACACAGGAAAGAGATGTAGCCAAAGCAACTCACACATCTGTATGGCAAGAGCCTCCATGTCTTTTTTCTTCTCATGGTGTCCTCCCACTGCTGCCGTCAGAGTTCACCATCTCCACTAGGTGTGTCCTTCAACTGGGCTATCTAAATCAGTTCTCCATAGGGAATGCTAGGCCTAACTCTCTTCTTATTTCTTGGCTCTCTTCTCAGATGCTAGGGGTCATACTCGTTAAGGCTGTCTTTGCTTCTCTCTCTCTCTCTCTCTCTCACTGTGTGTGTGTGTGTGTGTGTGTGTGTGTGTGTGTGTGTCTGTCTGTCTGTCTGTCTCTCTCCCTCCCTCCCTTCCTCTCTGTTGCTCCCCTTTCTCTCTCTCTGTCTTCCCAGTTCCTTCAAACCATATTCATGTGACCTGGACCAAAAGCTCTTCATCATTCTAGTTCACATTTTCTGTCATATCAATGTCTTCCTTAAATCAGAGCACCCAGAACTGAACACAGTACTCTAATGAGTACTAATCTAAAGAGAGCGGATACAATCTGACTATCATCTCTGTATTTCCAGAAGCTATATCCCATCTCAATGCAACCTATGACTATGTTATCTTTTTTTTAGATGCTACATCATACTGCTGTCTCATACTGAGTTTACAATCCACTGAAACCCCCAAATCTCTTTTTAGAACTGTTTAATAATAATAGATTTATACAACAACTTAAGGTGTACAAAGTGCTTTACATATCTTATCTCATTTGATCCTCAAAATAACCCTTTGAGGTAGGTCACATTATTATCCCCATTTTATAGAGAAGGAAACTAAAACTAAGAGTCTAAGTAATTTGACCAGGGTTACACAATAAATGTTTCAGGCAGGATTTGAATTCCAGTCTTCCTGACTCTAAGTTAGCACTCGATCCACAAGGCCACGTGTACCTGTTTCTAACCACCTCTAACAAAGCCTCCCCTATTCTTTTCTTTTGAAGTTGACTTTTTACACCTAAATTAACTTTATGTTTATCCCTATTGACTCTCATCTTCTTATATTCTGAACAATACTCTCACTTGCCAAGAGTCTTCTGGATCTTGACTGTCATTGAATGCATCAGTTATCTCTCTCAGCTTTGTCAGTGGCATGCTTACTATCTATGCTTTTATTGACAGCATTGATTAAAAAATATTCAATAGCACAGGCCAAAGCACATCTCCTTGAGGCACTCCACTAGAGATAGCCAACCAGTTGACGCAGGACTAATAATAACTACTCCAACTATCCAAATACCTCTGAATGCGATGTATTATTGTCAAATCCATATATCTCCTTCTTCTCTGAAAGAATAGTATGAGATACTTATCAAAAGCTATTCATAAAATCTTGATTAAACTATGCCCATAGCATTCTTTTCATCTACTAGTTTAGCAATCATGTCAAAAAATGAAATGAAATTAGTGTGGTATAACCTTTTCTTGATAAAGAAAATCACTTCTTTATCTAGCTGCTGACCATTTCTCTAATGATTTGTTTTATAATTTTCCCAGGAATTGAAGTTGTAATTATTAATATATAGCTTACAGACTCTTCTCTTCCCTATTTCAAAAATCAGAACATTCTTCCCTTCTCCAACTCAATTAGGGTTCCTCTGCAATTTTCTATGTTCTTTCAAATCTCACGACGGGTGGCTCCCCAACTACATCTATAGGTTCTTTCAGGACATGAGAACTGAGTTCATCTGGGTCAGGTGACTTGAATTCATTAAAGGCTGCTAGGTGTTCTCCTATTATCTCTTTACTTATCTTGGGTATCAACTTCTGACATATTTGATTCATCTTTTATAATGTGAAGGTCATTCTCTCCTGTAGAGAAAACAAGCAAATTAAGCAGTACTGCCTCCTCTGGGTTGTCAGTTATGATCATCTCTCCCATCTCAAGCAAAGGTCCATCAGGGAAACTTCTTTACATTTCTCTTTTTTTTTCTTCTTTACATTTCATAAAGGAATAGTAGGACATAGTTAAATTTTTACATTCCATTTAACATGTGAATACTTTATCTCTTGCTCTTTATTTTCAGTAATTTTATCAAGTGAGCTGGAAAACATAAACTAGTTCATCCCTACTACACATAGTACAAATTTTATTATCCCCATTTTATAGCTGAGGAAATGTAGTCTCAGCAAAATTAAGTGCCTTGCCATGGCTAGTAGGCATTAATCAGGACTTATACTACCTCTTCACAGTCCATGATCACTCTTCCCAAAACATCACAAGTACTCCACTTCTGCAAGAAGGAAGACAATGGTTCTTTTATTCTTCCCTTTCCACCTGTCCCACTATGCGAATCTATGAAGGGCTGCCATTTAGACTGATAAAAGTATGGTCTCTGCTCCCTACATTGGAGGGCCTCACAGAATATTTTGTCATTATCCACATTAACAATGCCCACAATTCCAAACCCTAGCATTTATTTTCCATTCTGTCAACACATTACAAACAGTTTCAATAAAAGAACATTTTAATTACAATCTGAAAATGCCTCATTTACAGTGTATCCCAGACACTAATTGTTAATCAGGTACACGGAAATTGTTTCTTCTGTCCCATGTCGGGCAGGGTACCCGCAATAGAACACATTCCTTAGATGAGTTCATGTGAAATCAATTAGGCAGTCTAATTTTCCGACTCAGCAGGTTCTCTGAACTAAATGTACCTAATTTATCTAAATGCAAAGATGATAAACAGACTTTCCTCACTCATCTTTCAAAGGGTAGCTTTCTGTAGTATGCAGTTAGCCATTGCCTGCTTTCAGCTACACTTCTGAACCAAATGAGATTGATTTTTATCAGAGAGGTAACAGATTTGGCTTTCCACAGAGAAAGCACTATTAAAGAATATCTAAAAGGGCTTGCTTGCATTATACCAAAGTGCACCATAGCATTCAAATTTCCAATAATTTTTTCACACAAAATACTGATGCACAATTTGTCCACTTATATAGTAAGGTGATGGGCATATCAGAAAGGATGGCACCTACCCTTTTCCCCATCACAAATACTATTGCAGAACTAAAAGTACCTTTGTGAACAGCCTTTTAATTCCTGTCTAATCATGAAATGAAGCCACCATGAAATATTTGTGACTGGAAAGCAGTATTAGAATCAGACTTCAACCATGCCAGATTCAAGTTCTATCTGATGCCAGCCAAATATGAGGCTAGCTTGAAAGGGCTCATAAGAAGAGACTGAAGTTTACCAAACAATCCTTTTTGATGAGTTAAGTGTAAGTGAATCAGAACCATATGGGTTAAATTCCCCTTGAAATACACATGGCTTTAAAATTAAGTGGAAAAGTGCTTGGCAAAACACAAAATCCAAGCATCTGAAAAGCAGTTGGAGATACTTTCCTGAGATTTTACCAATCCTGGGTTCCCCCATGCCTCTCATATATCATACCAGGCACTTCCTAATGTCAAAAGTTCTGACTAGTACCATCTTTGAAAATGGTGCCTCCTTGAAAATATTCACAAAGAAGGAAACTAATGATAAAGGTAAGTGACTCCTATTTATAAGCAAATACATCAAGAATCTGGTTTTTATCTTTGTGGATACTCCCTCTCTATGTAATTTGTAACCTTTCTACAACTTAGTAAATGGTCTACAAAAGTTGTTAGAGTCAAAAGATGCATCATTTCTTGGGCAAACTGGTGACTAGTTTCTCCAAATTTAGCTATGCAAATCCTCAGACAAGTCACACAGTCCACTACCCAGGTCATACTTGAAATCTTTCCCAATTGGTACAGCCTGATGTTCTTGACATTCTGCTGACCTAGCCTTTAAGAACTCAGGACCTCCACACCATGATGAGACATAGCAGTGAGACCTTATGGAGCTGGATTCACCTCTGCAAACATCTCTTGTAAATGCCTCCTTCGTTCCTCTGACACTGCCTCCACATTAGTGCAGGAACTCATCACCTTACTTCAGGACAATTCCATTTAGCCATCAAAGTGATTTTCCTAGAGTGCATGTCCACCATGCACTTCTACTCAATAAACTTCAGGGGCTCCCTATTGCCTCCAGGATCACATACAAAATGCTTTTTGATATTCAAAGCCCTTCATAAATTAGCCCTCTCCTATACCCAGTCACATAATATTTGAATTGACACTTATTTCCTAGGTGTTCCATGAACAAGACACTCCATCTGTTGGTTCAGAACATTTTCTCTAGCTTTCCCCCATGCCTGGAATGATCTCTCACCTCAAATCTGCCTACTGACTTCCCTGGCTTCCTTTAAGTCCCAACTAAAATCTCATCTTTTACAGGAAGCCCTTCCCAGCCTCTCTTAATCCTAGTGCCTTCTCTCTGTTAATTTGTTCCTATTTATCTTGTATATAATTTACTTTGTATATACTTGCTTGCATATTATCTCCCCTATTAGACTGTAAGCTCCTTGAGGGCAGGGACTATCTTTTGCCTCTTTATACCTGCTGTAATTAGCACAGTATCTGGCATCTAGTAGGCACTTAATGACTGTTGATTGATATGTGAGTAATAATCTTCAGAAATGAAAATTTTAGTGAAACATTCAATCTAGGAGAAATGAATAAACATGAAATGTCAGATGCCTCAAGCTATAGCATTATGATGCTTATCTTTTAGAATTATGGCATTAGAAGGATGAGCTGATAGTATATCTCTTGCCCAGGAACAGGATTACAACTTCTGCAAACTAACAAAATATAGAGATTCCTTCTTAGACTTTCGCATATTTCATTAAAGTGGACAGTATCTAGTACAGTAAAAATAGCATTGCACTGATGATCAGAATACCTGGATTCTAGTCCTGGTTTTATCTCTTTATAATCACACCTTACATTTAGCTAGTTAAACTTGGAATGTCATTTATCCTTCTTGGCCTCAGATTGGCTACCTATAAAATGAAGAGTTTGGACTAGATAATAGCTAAAGTCCTTTCTTGGTATAAAATTCTATAGCCAAAACCCCTTTCAGGAAAATCACAATTCCCCAAATCTTTAATCATCCAATGGGAAAGCAATTTGCTAGCTGTGAATTGCTACATGATTGTAATTTATTATTGAACTATTCCTATTTATGATAATCTGCAATAAGAAATCATCCCTCCGAGTGCAGATCTTCTAGGGTTTGCCCCGAGGTGGTACTTGGTTTCACTCCCAGAGGAGCAATGACAGAAGTGGTACAGAATCCTCTTCCCCTCTGAATAGAATACCAGAGGTGGTGTCAAACAAGCCAGGTTCAAACCAGGTCAGCCAAAAGGGTCTGTCAAAGGCACAGCTGAGCAAGCTCAGTGCGAGCCAGGATTTAGTCAATAAGAAGGGTGTGTCAAAAGCAGAGTTGAGTGAACTAGCCAAGTATTCACACAGAAGAGTAGGTAAGGCAAGATGGAGCTGGTGGTTGGAGAGAAGGCTCTATCCAACGGAAATTTATTTACATTTAAGACAGCTCTATATGCCTGCTGGAGTTTGAGGGCTAGCACTCTGAAGACAATTTTACTTCCTCCTAGGTATTCTTCCCATAATTTTGAAAAGCTGCATGGTGACATTTGGGCTATGGCCACGTAGTAACATTATTCACAGCCAACATGAGTTAACTGAGATTAGCCTGTTTCTCCATTCACTTATCCATTTTTTTTATGAGAATAAAACTCTTGATTAAAACATGCAGGCTTAACATTAACTCGTGCTCCATTTCATGACATTGAAGACTTTCTGCATTCTAGCCCCAATTTACTTCTCCAACTTTTTAATCTCCGGCTCCTCGCAAATACAAACCCTCGTCCTCCATCTACTTTACCCATTGTTTCCCAAACACACTATATCCTTTTTGCTTCTGTGCATTCCCACGACTATGCCGTCTTCTACTTCTCTGCTAATCTTATAGTCAACCATAGTTATCTGTATAATTCTTCTTCTCAGCTATCCTCTGACATCAAGGCAGAGAGGTGACTGGATTCTCAGATTCTGGCCAAAGTACTAGCAGGCTCAACTAGACCAGAAATATTTCAGATCCAGATCCAGTGACAGACTAGCCATGTGACCTTTGAGTCAAAATCTAGCTCAGTTCAAACACTCTCAACACAGGACATTTGCCATAGCAAGGTAATAGCCATGGCAAGTTTCAAAAATCATCTACCAAGGGAAAGAGTGTTGCAATTTATATATGATAAAGGGAATACCCCTGCCAGTGAAAATAAAGAATATTTATGTATTAAATAGTAGTATAGGGGGCAACTAGGTATCACAGTGGACAAAGCCCCAGCCTCGGAGGCAGGAGGACCTGAGCTCAAATCCAGCCTCAGACACTCAGCTGTATGATCCTGGGCAAGTCACTTAACCTGAACTGCCTCAAAAAAAATCAGTAATTGTTTTACCCTCCCTAGTACAGTAAGCTTTTTAAAAGGGTATCATATCTTACCACTGCATACACAGAGTGCCTATCATAGAGGAGGCATAATACTCAATACTCGATAAATACTAGTTGAATCTGAATTTGTCAGTGCTATCCTTCAAAAACCAATTTTCTCACCAGTTGAGCCACAGACTAGTTTAATCTCTCCTTACAGATTTTCAAGCCTGTTACCATTCATTCAGCAATTACTATATGCTACTTTTTATTTTTATTTAGCTTCCCCTCCAATATATATTCTCCCACCAAAGACAGACAGACAGACAGACAGACACACACACACACACACACACACACACACACACACACACACACACACACCCCTTTGTAGCCCCAGGGCCTAGTACAAGGCCTGGAACACAGCAATTTCTCAACCAAGTATTTCTTGATGATAGTAAATGACTGATGGATGATACCCAAGAGCAAGATGTAAAGAGATCCAAGGACCTCTTATAGAGACCTCAACAAACAACACAGAATCTTAGAGTTGTCAGAAGCGTTTAGACATCACCTGGGACAATGGAGACCCAGAGAGCCTAGGTGACTTGTCTAGGCACCTTCAAAAAGGCACCATTCACTAACTTTCAACACTTCACCACAGCATAAACTAATTCCTAAGGTTTTCCTAGAGTTATGGCCTCCTCCCAAGAGGCAATTTCATCTGGCATCACCATCTACAGCTTTTCTTCTATTGATATCTGAAATGCGCTTGTCAAAGAATCTTATCTATGGCTGGCATTCTGAGAAAAAAGTCCTGTATCCCCTTTCCTGCATCCTTGCCCCGCACCAATCAGCTAATTTCCCCCTATTGGAGCTAGAAGAAAAGAAGACAAGATGTGCCCCGGGTTCATCAGGGTTACTCACACTCCCAGAGGAGCTGCTATCCTATCTTCCAATCAGATGGTATAATTAAATCCACCTGACTAGCCCCTCAACCTTATCTCTCTGTCCTTTGAAGTCAATGGCCTAGGTCATTCCTAAAATTTAAAACAATGCTTTACATTTAGGTATGAAAATCACAGTTCCCCTACAACTTCTCATAGGCTGTCTTTTGATCTAGAATGTCCTCTTTTAAAGAGGCTTGGAGTTAGTAAAAACCCCAGACTATAGAAAATCTAAAAACCATTCAAAAACAAACAATTATTTAAACAGAGGATAACAGGGTACTTAAGCAGTCAGTCAACAAGCAGTTATGAAATATTTACCATGTGGTAGCAATAACAACAACAACCAGCCAGTTCCCACGCTCAAGATGCTCACATTCTAATAGGGGAGACAGTGGACAAACACCTGTGAATGTTCAAGATCTAGGGAGAGCAAGAGGAAAGATATTCAATGTCCAATTCTCAACAAACCCTAATTAGGGTTGGAATGTCCCTTCCCTAGGAAAAAGATTGGTTCTTTTAAGTTTCTTGCAACATCTTGAACCCCAGTGAATCAGGCCTTCCCCCAATATTGGCACAGAGATGGAACACTGGAATGCAGGATACATTCTTCAGGAGTATGTAGTCCGGCCACAAAGAAGTCTGGTACTCTAGACTAGCAAACAACCCTGCTGCTATTCCATGATTTCTGGATTGTAGACATCTTTGTTAATCCTAATAGGTAAGACCTAAAAATGCTAGTTCATTTCTAAACAGTAACCTAAAACTGATATTTAAATTTGAATATTTAAAATGATATGTTACTAAAATGATAGAAAAGGTGAATACAGCTGACTGTATAGTTTTTCACTAAAACAAGGATGCTCTAACATATCTTACAATTGATGTAGGAAATTATTTTCAATGAGTAAGGAGACATATAGCATCAAAAACATCTGAAAATAATATGTATAGTTAAATATTTAGCTACCTTATACAGACAGTTCTCATTTTCTCATAAGTGTGCATTATACAAATTTGATTCCCCAGTAGGCTGGCAGGATGGCAGGACCCCCAAACCCACCAGCCTCAGGCTCTGGCAGGCCGTGGCAGGGGCAGCAGCTGAGCTAAGGGTCCTCTGCTCCAGGCACTGAAGCTGCTCCTTCTGTTGGGGGGTGGGGAGGGAGGAAAGGGGGTACACCTGGCACTGAAGCTGCTTGGGCTGTGGGGCCTTAGAGAGGGGCACACCAAGCTACCCAGGAGAGGAGAAGGTCTATAGAAATGTCCACTTACGATAAACAAGAACTATCTATATAAATAATCTAAGATGTTTGACTCATTGCCCAAGATAGGCAAATAAAAAGGCCTTAACTTGAAAATGAATGAAAGGAAAAGGGGTGTCCATAAACCAGGGAATGGCTGAAGAAATCAGTTTCTTTGTAATGAAAATGAAGAATTTAAAGAAAATTAGGAAGTCTTACATCACGTGATATAGAGCTAGGTACACAGAATGGGGGCAGGGGAGGTGGAGAAAAAGGATTTACACAAGAATAATAATTCAATAATTCAAAGGAAAAACTGAAAACTTGGAAAATTCTTCTCGCCAAAGCCCTTGGCACTTTCAAATGGTCTAACATCAGAAATGGATATTTTATTAAGGACAATAACTTCAGAGAAGATGCACTGACCTTTTCTTTACCTTTTTACTGTAAGGACCATGGAGTCTTTCCATTTGAATTGCATTCTAAATCTCCTATATATGTCATCTCTTCCTATTAGAATGTGAGCTCCTTGAAAGGAGGGACTGTGTTGTTTTTCTATTCTCAATCGCTAGGGCTCAGCAGGGTGCTTTGCCCAAATGAAATGCTTCTAGTGCTCATTCATTCATTCATTGAAATTCAGAGCTCTGATTTCAGAGGTCTGATGGTAATGCAGCCCTCCTGACTCTCATATGGATCGTAGACTAAAAATGCAGGAACAAGGCATATGCTATCAGTCATAGACAATGTGCTGACATATTTTCTAACTAAATTTCTTTAACATAAGGAGGGAAATGTTTAACTATGGTTCTTTGCTATAAGTCATTGAGAAATGATTTGTTGTTGTTGTTCAGTAGTATCTAACACCTTGTGACTCTGTTTGGAGTTTTCTTGGCAAAGATACTAGTGGTTTGCCATTTTCTTCTCCAGCTCATTTTACAGATGAGGAAACTGAAGTAAACAGGGTTAAGTGACTTGCTCAGGGTCACACAGCAAGTAAGCGTATTGTATATGCCTGTTTATTTACATGTTAACCCACCCCACATCCTTTGAATGTAAGCTACTTGAGGGGATGGATTTTTTTAAAATTCTTGCAGTATTTCCAATGCTTAGCACAATTCCTGGCATAAAGTAAACACTTAACTATTGATTGATTTGATTAAAGAATGCCTATGGGCAGGATTCTTAACACTAAGTTAAAAAGAGCTTATTGAAATATCAACTAATTTACCTGGTACAAAATGGAAAAGTATTGGGGATAGTCGTTTCAGAGTTCTTTGGATTTATGTTCTATAGTAAATTTCAAAACCTACTAGGAGAAAATCATTGGGAGATGAATACCCAAAATATGTTCTAAGAAAGAAGGGACTCAGTAGAAGGAAGAGAGAAGAGGGGCCCTTAAAGGTTTGAGTAGAAAGAAAGGACAGAAACTTGGGACTTTACTTGGAATTAAGCTTCCATTCAAAGTTACTGGCAGCACTAAAAAAAGAGGTAAGAGAAAAGGGGAGGATGAGGATTCTGCCCTGTAAACCATTTCCCCTATCTTAGGGGAAATTTGATGATTCACTGGCCTTCAACTTTGTCATTATGCTTCCTTAAAAATAAATCACAGCACAAAGATCTACATCTGAGGAGTTTTTAGGCCCCCTTCTAATTGAGTGTATTACCAGATCCGAAGGTGCCTCAGTTCAGGATCCAGTTTAGGGTCTTCCTGTCAGTCTTTGGGTTGCGGTTTCATCTGAATCCCCAGACTCATCGAGTTGATCACAATGGAGTCTGATTTCACTGGAGAAGCTGCAGGCAGCCAGAACCCTATTAGGAGTCAGTGTGACTCAGCCTGGGAATATTCTTGCAAAAAATAGGCAACATGGTGTAGTGTATTTGGAATGAGGCCTGGGTTCCAATACTGACTCTGTAACTTACCAATTCTGTGTCCTTGGGCAAATCACTTCACCATCTGCAACATCCTCAATAAAATGAGGGGGCTGTTCTCAATCCTATGATCCTAGATTCTATACCGACTCATCTAAGCTGTATTGCCTCAGTGGCCTTGTGCGCAATCCAAGCGTGGCTGATCTACAATCACCATCAGATGTTGGATTGCTCATAGAACCAATAAAATTCACAACAGAATTGAGTTGGCTTACCCCATGACAATACTCAAAGTCCCAGCTACTTTTAGGAGATTTTTGAAGGAGAAGTCTGATATTTAGAATATCTTGGGATGACAGAATAAACTTCATTCTCAGGAGACCACTTGCTTAACTACTGCAGTGGGAGAATGAGTACAAGAATCATAGGCTAAAAAGACTTCAGAGATTACCTTTTCCAAGTCCCTCTTCCTACAGGTGAGGAAACTGAAGCCAACAAGTAAAGTGACTTGCCTTACAGTCACAGTCCTGGTTCAGAGCAGAATTCTCCATTGACACAAAGAACAGGATGGATTTCACTTGCCAAGAGTTGTACTAAGTATTAAAGTAAAAAGGAACGTGGGCTTGTAATGATGGTGACATATAATGAAATAATAATGACTCTCTCTCTCTCTCTCTCTCTCTCTATATATATATATATATATACATATATACATATATATATATAGACACACACACACACACATATACATGTATACATATATATAAAACAATAATGAAAAAGAGATAAAAGAGCAAAGCAAAGGCAAGGAGGGGGTTGTTCAAATCAAAAGAACAGAAAAGCAATGCAAAAGCAAACAAACAAACAAAACCAGTCTTAAGATAAAGGTCAAGGGAGCCTCTTCCAATATAGGAAAGCTTTTTTGGAATCAAGTGCTGGGCTTGAACTCTGATGACTTGGTTTCAAGTTGTTTCCACCACTTATTGTCTGGGTGACCTTATATAAGTCATAACCTCTCTGGATTCAGCTTTCTAATTTGTAAAATGAGGACTCTGGACTGGATGACAGAGGTCTTCTGCCAAATCTTAATCTATGAAAAATATGAATGAAAAGACCAAAAGTGAGAAAACCATCACCTAGTTAACTGTATGCCTCACATGGTTCTATTCACCTGGGACCTGCAGAAATAAGTCTTCATGTTTCTAATCTGTACAAAGGATCAACCTGGACATTCTAAAGATGCATCTTCTCATGCTCTACTAAAAAATTCTACAAATGTCCCCTCCCTTCCCTTTTGTGTCCCCAAAATGACACAAAAAACAAGGGCCTCCCTTAGAGAAGAGAGATGTGTTTAGGGGAGCAGAATGATATAGTGGGATGAGTAATGGTTCTAGCCTCGGAAGATCCAAGTTTAAATTCTGTCTCAACCTATTATTAACTGTGATATTAGAAATTTCATTCAACTTCTCTGGGTATCAGTTTCTTCATCTGTAAAAATAAGGCAGTTGGATTAGATCACCTCTATAGCTCCTTTGAACTTGAAATCTATGACCTTATGCATACTCTGTTGAGAGTATGGAGAAGGATGTTTGACAAACTAATATACCTAGTTGGGAAATATGCTGCCTTTTTTGGGAATGCATCCAGGATATGACTGAGAGCCTCTTAAGAGTTAATCAATCTCAAGGACTTTTACCCAACCCACTGCTAAAGATTCATGTGAGAATGAATGGTACTGTGAGAGGAGTCTGAAAAGATTCTCTAGGGATTTTGATATCCTGGATGAGATGCTGAAGGACTCAGGAGCAGAGAGACATTGTGCTTCCATCACTGCTCTTAATACAAGGTAGAATATTTAGGAGAAAAAATAAGATAGGGGAAACGAACAGCTGGCTAAGAAGGTGGTGTTAGAGAGTGAGATTTGGCTTTCTGGATCATGGCTTAGGATACAGGAATGACGGGCTTGTAGCCAGGGACACAGTGAATCTAAGGAGGGGGTCAGGAAGAATGTATTTGCCTGGAGACTGGCTGATCCAATTAAGAGGATTTTAAACTGAAAGCTGAGTGTGAGAGGGAATGGCCAAGATACAGCTGCTGAGCATATGATTTAGACAGCAGCAGCCATGAGATAGGAGGAAGAAGGGCAATAGAGATGCTCAGTGGTGATTAGAAACAATTCTTAAGTGTCTATATGCTAATCTGCACTGTATGAAGTCATCAGCCTAGAATCTAATTGTGATGATATAAGGTATCACTGAGACATTTTTAAAAACTGACCCATGGTTTCATCAGGGCAGAGAGCTCCTGGTGAAGAAATTCCTCCACTAAGGCAGATCAGAAACTTCTCTGCAATATACAGTCTCAGAGAGTGGCTTGAATGGAAGGTTCAGCCAGGCCAGGCCTTGAACCCAGGTGTTTCTCATGCCAAGGCTAATTCTTTATCCACTAAGCTATGCTGCCTCTTGATGGGATGCCACTGAGACTTGGTGAGAAGCAATTTATATCTGGAACATGACCAACACAGGGGTATACCTGTACAAACAGAATTAACATGGGAATCAAAGTCAGTGGAAAGGATACTGGATCTAGGTTCTGAAGATGCGAGTTGAAACCCAGTTTTACCACACAATATCCATATAACCTTGATCAAATCACTTAGTATCTCTGAGTCTCAGTTTCCACATTTGTAAAACCAGGGGTTGGACTAGATATTTCTATGATCTCTTTCAACTTTACATCTTAAGTTAATTCAATTCAATTCAACAAGCATCGATTCTACCCTTACCAGATGTCAGGTATTGTACTAGGTGTTGGGAACACAAAGATAAAAATAAAACAATCACTGCTCTCAAGGAGACTGTGTTTGACTGGACACTAATGGATTAAAAAGGCATCAGAGTAGCACTGTACATCACAAATATATTGAACTGTGAGTCAATCCATGGACCAGAAAAAGGAAGAATGGTGAAAATTTTGGGGGTGATGATCAAAGGAAAAAAAATAGAAGCTATTTCACGTGGGTGTTTACTACAGCATGCCAGGCCCACTGGAAGAAAAAGGTTGCCTGGTTCTTGACATATAACACAAGGCTGACACTGAGATAGAGTCTTCCAACAGAGGCTGAATTATCATTTTGGCTGGGGGTGGGAGGAAGGCAATCTTTTAGACATGATTACTGTTTTGGGTAAGTTTGACTTAGGTGCCTCCCAACTCTAGGATTGCTATGTTTTCTCTAGTTTAACAAGAAAGACAAGATATAATAATACCTGTTCCAATTCAGACACCAGGGTCCAGGAAATGAATAGCTTCAGGGTAATAATAACAAGTGATCCCATTTCTATATATCTTCTAAGGTTTACAAAGGTCTTTCCTTACAATGCTGTGAAGCAAGTAATTTGAAAATTATTATCAATTTTACAGAGGAGGAAAAGAGGTTCATTAAAAATAAAGGGACTTTCCCATCATACAGTTCACTAATATGTTGGAACTAGAATTCAAACCCAGGTCTCCTGACACTAAATTCTACATTCTTTCCACTCCCAGCTGCATAGTTCAAGGTTACTACACTAAATCCAAAATCCCTCACTTCACTAATGAGCTGACAAAAGGTATACCAAGTGGCTATTATTTGGAATCCAGTTTAATAAAGCTGGGAACCAGCTGGAGTCAGCCAACCTCATCTGCCCCAAACACCCAAATCTAAAAGTGAACGTGTGTGCTCTAAGTGGAGATTTCAGCCTACATACCAATCCTGTAGTAGGAGAGGGAGAAAAAAAGCCAAGGTTTAGTTAGAGCCCACAAAGTAGAACTGGGAATGGAAGTTAAACTAAGAATTACCTGGATACGTAATTCCTTCCTTTTTGTCAGTGCATATCTATTCCTTCCTTCAAAACCTCCAAAATTCAGCTCCTCTAGGAAACCCTACTGATGAACTGCACCACATTCTGTATCCCTTGAACAGCTAAGTACAAAAGAGTAAAGGACCACAGATTTAGAGCTGGAAGGGAGCTTTAGAGGCTATCTTGTGCCACACCCTCATTTTACAGCAGAGGAAATTGAGGCCAGAGACTCGCTCAAAGTGACTTGCTCAAGGTCATATAAGCAGAAAGAGTAAGAAACAATTTGAATCCAGGTCCTTTGACTCCAGGTGTGGTATCCTTTCTACCCATACCATGCTGTCTCCCTTTTTGTCTGTAATAGAACTATTATCAACAAATATTAGTAAAGCATATATCCAGGTCCCATCAAAATCCTTCTCCGGTGCTTCAGCGTGATGTGGAGGTGACCTTTGTTTCTCTACAGTATTGGTTTTCAAAGTGGGGTCAAGGGACTTCTGTGGGTCCCCAAGACCCTCTGAGGGGTTCTTTGAGGACAAAACTATTTTTATAATAATACTAAGATGGTATTTGCCTTTTTCATGCTTTCTCAGAAGTATACAGTAGAGTTACTCAGAGGGTATGAATTAAAGATTTAGTTGCAAACATGAAAATTGAGTTAATATTCTGTTTTAAAATTGCACTTTTTTCTTACAAATGGATGAATCTACTGATGTGGCTGGATTTGCAATTTTACTTATATTCATCCAGTATCAACACCAACTGCTCATTGAAGATCTTCTTTTATGTGAATACTTGGTAATAAAAAGAAGTATTGATGAAATATTCAAAGTATTAACTAATTTTTTTTAATTTCATGGTTTATCCTAGAACAACTGGGTTAACATTTGCGCTGCTGATATAAAAGAACTGATGGATAAAATTGCTAGCACTTTAGCCCAAATTAAGGCAGTAACATAGAACTGTACCAGTTAGTACTCATCATATTCTTCACCTCGACGGCTGTTTGGTTTTTTTGATGACAGCTTCACTTAAGAATGTCCTTCATCAAGCAATAAAAATTATAGAAAATCTCAATCCTTGAATATACATCTTTTTAATATTCTGCATGATAAAATTGGAAGTATGCATAGAACAGTTCTCTTACATACTGAAGTATGATGGTTGTCTTCAGAAAAAAAAAACTGTGCTACGGTTTGAGGTGTGAGCTGAACTAAGCCTCTTCATGGAACACCATTTTTACTTGAAAAAAAACTTAGAAACTATAGTTATTCAGACTTTGGTGTTTAGCAGACATTTTCTCAAAAATGAACAAAGTAAGCCTGTCACTTAGGAAAACAACCAAGGGTATTTGTTGCCAAAAATAAAACCCAAACTTTCCAGAGAAAATTAGAATTTTGGAAGACTATGCCTGTCAAAATGAGCTTGACACCTTTCCAATACTTAAAGACTTTACTGATAAGATTGGTGTTGATATTAATGAATAGGACTTTTTGATATTATATAATGAAAAGTGTCAACATTTAGAAGTTCTGCATAATTCAGTGAACCATTATTTTCCAAGTAACCAATGCATGATGTTATAAAATCATGCATGGGTAAAAAGTCCATTCACTGTGCCAGATAAACCAATGAATTATCATGTAACAGAGTACAAAAAGTTCATAGATATGATCTCAGATTCTACATTGCAACTAATCTTAGGTGGCATAATGGATAGAGCACTGGCCCTGGAGTCATGAGGATCTGAGTACAACTCCAGCCTCAGACACTTAGCTAGCTGTGTGACCCTGGGCAAGTCACTTAACCCCTATTGCCTCTAAAAAAAAAAAAAAAAAAAGAAACTGTATCTTATCTACTTTTGTTGTGGTATCAAGGAAGAACATCTACAATTATGTGAAAAGGCTTTTAAAATACTCCTCCCTTTTCCAACTAAATGTATGAGGCCAGATTTTCTTTATATACTTCAACCACAACAATATATATCAACATACAAATGTAAAAATAGATATGAGAATCTAGTTATCTTCTATTAACACAAACATTAATGAAATTTGCAAAAAAAATACGAAGCAATGGCATTCTTCTCACTAACTTTTTGGTTTGAAAAATATGGTTGTCCTCATAAAAATATATTATTTATGTTTATTATTTTAAATGAATTAAAATATTTTAAAATTTTGGCAGTTTTAAATTTTATTACAGAAAATATCAATACATATACAACCCATACAACAAAAGTTCTATAGGGTCTTAAATAATTTTTAAGAGAGAAAAGAAGTCCTGAGACCAAAAAATTTGAGAACTACCACTCTACCAATGCAGAATAAATGTCTAACAAGTCCAAACTAAGCCAGAAGTACTTCAAATGCGATTCAAAAACAGACTGCATCTGTTGTCCAATGATCAGGCTACCTACATTCTGAGAGGCTCATTACTTAAAGGTTAACCATCAGGTGAAAGATATTTCTGGCTATGGAAACTCCTCTACAATTTGCTTAGTGGAAGAACAGATCTTTTGAAGTAGCTAAATGTTATGTTCATATTAGATACCAAAGATTCTTAACCTGAGGTCCATGGACACTCATGGAAAAATTTAAGGGAGTCCTTGATGGGAAAAAAGTCACATAATTATTTTCACTAACCTCTCACTGAAACTTAGCATTCCTTCAATTAATTAAAAATATTATTCTGAAGGCATCACCAGACTGTCAAAGAGATTCATGAGGTGACAAAGGTCAAGAACCCCCATTATAGACTAAGTCCTCAGGTTTTCTTCATGGGAATATGTTCTGTAACCCCACCTATACCATAAGCCCCTAAAACTGTTTACCCATATCTTCTCTTTTCCTGTTTCCCCCTAACATTTAATACAGCACCTCACAATCTGTCATCATTCAATAAATGACTGTTTTAATGACCTCTTTTATAGCACCTATCACATACCACTCTGTACCCTAGTTATTTTTGCCCATGTCCTTCCTCTCTACTAATTACAAGCTCCTTGAAGGCAATAATAAATATTTTATAATTATGGACAATGTCTTGCCCAACAGATATTCAATAAATGTTTATTGAATGAATAAGTGAAAGAAATGTGAGCATTCAACAATCAAAGAGATTGGGTAGGATAGTAAAATCTCTAGGTGTAGCCAATGATTCTGAATAAACCTATTAGTGTTGCAAGTTCACATAATGACTTTGCACTATATATAGTGTCTTCCCCAATAAACTGTAAACTCCACAAGAGCAGAAAGACCCTTTCACTTGTGTGTTCATATCCCAAGCAGAGTTCCCAGAACACAAGAGGCACTAAATAAATATTTGTTAATTGATTCTCTGGCATGGCATACTACACATCATTCTACTCTCCTGTCTATATGCCTTTGTCTTGACTGTCCCCATGCCTAGAACATTCTTCCTTCTCACTTCCACCTCCTTAAATCTTCTTTTTCTTCAAGTCTCCACATTAAAAAAAATTTGATGGGGGCAGCTGGGTGGTGCAGTGGATAGAGCACTGGCCCTGAAGTCAGGAGGACCTGAATTCAAATCTGGCCTCAGACCAAACACCTGACACTTGCTAGCTGTGTGACCCTGGGCAAGTCACTTAACCCCAATTGCCTAAAAAAAAAAAAGGCAAAAAAAAATAAAATAAAAAAAGTTTGATGAATTTAAATGAACATCAAAGCTGAGAATAATCTTAAAGATCATTTGGACCAACTTACACAAGAGCACAGCAAGAGCTCAAACTACTTCAGCAGAAAATCTTAGATCACATTCCAAAGATCCCTTATAAAGAAAAGTCTGATATTTAGAACATCCTGGACTGCCTCTTTCCCAGGATCACATTTACTAAAAAAAAAAAAATTAAACAGAAATTAGCAAGCAAATCACGCCATGGCAAGGAACCCCAGGGATCATATATATATAATTCACATCCACACTTACACACCACCCTCTATAACTGTACAGATAAGGAAACTAATGCTTCAGCTAAGAAAAATGAAGTGATTTGCTCAGGGTAAAAAAGCTGGTAAGCGACATCAAACTAGCCATCTCTTTAAGGCATGAAAGCAAGATGAAGGAAGGAATAAACAACTCTCTCATGTGGGGCAATTTCTCACTTTAAATCAAGATCTCATGTGCAGGGTGGATGAAAAAGTGTTTTATGTTCTAAAACAGGATTTGAACCAGCAACCTTGGACTTAAATGCCATAGCCTTTAACCTTAGTCCCAGAGCAACTGTTGAATGCATTTCATTTGCTTGTACCAGACCTCTTTATTCCCACATATCCCACAAAATTTTCAAAAACATGCTCAAAGTTCCCCCACCACTAACTTCCCAACCAAGACAAAATTATAGTCTTTTCATAAAAAATTGAACATCTTTTCCCCAGAACTTACAAAACCAAAGAAACTTTCTCCCCCAAGTAATTGCATGTTAAAGAAGACTACAGGAACCTGTCTCAATTTGGCCAGGTCCCTTCTGCCACTTTGCAACAAACACAGTCAAGATCTGTTATAGAATTTCAGAGTTGGAAAGCACCTTACAGATCATCTCTTCTAACACCTGAACTTTACAGGTGACAAAATTGAGACCTAAGGAATTTAAGTAACTTTTTAAAGATCTCACAGCTTTAGGAGCACCCCACTCCTTATTATTTCATCTTTTCCCTGCTTTCCATTTCCTCCCCACTCTCCATAGTAACTCCTCACATCCTAACTCATATACTTAGTACAGAACAAACCAAGATTCATTTTTGTTTTCTCCCCTGGGACATAAACCCATAAGGTACAATTCTCTAAACCAGCAGTCTTGGGCGGGGCGGGGGGGGGGAACTAATCAGAGGTGCAACATCCCATAATAATCACATCCAAAAAAAGGTAGGAATCACATCTTCAGTCTGTAGTACCTCAGGACAAACACTAATCTCTAACATTGGTTCAGCAAGTGAAAAGAAATACTCCCAATCCACCAAGGAAAAGTGATAAGCAAATCAAAGAGGCCGCACCATACCTTTTTCTCCTTTAAGGCTCCTTGTTACATGAGATGATTGTTAAAGTAGGTTGTCTGAGAGATTCAGGGGACACATGAAACAGGGAGAAGTTCACAGAGTCAAGGAGGATTGTGTATTAATTGTAGAACAATAGAACTGTGTTTTGTTACAGTATAGCTCATCTCTCTTCTCCCTATTCCCATTGCAAATACCCCTATCATCAGTTATTTTTGTTAGGGACTGTCAAATAGTCAGGAGAAAGCATGTATTGAACCAGTTTACTTGGTATAGAGAGAATCATTATAACCAGGCCAACAGTCATCTCCTGGGAATACAGAACTAGTTCTGTTACACAAAATCCTTCTTTGTGATTCTGTTGGACTGGGATTTTGCTTGTACTTAATTTTAAAAAGTAAGAGGAATATGGTTTAGGGAAACTGGAGAGGTTGACATTCTTAGTCTTTATTTCTACTCGCTTCATTCAGTGATCTAGGGTAATTTATTTTCCCTATTTATGCTTTGATTTCTTTATGTAATGGAAAAAAAAATCTGCTCTCTAACAAAGGTATTTCATAAAAATCAATTTGGTAGGTGGAATCAAGATGGCAGATTAGAGACAGCCACCTAGCTGAACCCTCCTAACACTTGAACAGCAGAGACAACAACAAAAGGTCAGAGTGAGACATTTTTTTCCAGTATAAGACAACTTAGGAAGTCAGTAAGAAAGGTCCATAATATCAGAGCGGCAGTTGGCCCAGAATGTGGCAGCTGAACCAGCTATGGGCCTTAGAGGTGGGGCAGTAGTGGCAACAGTTTGTGGAGCTCTCAGCCCAGAGACAGTAAAGGGGTTGGACAACTGGTCTGCTACAGATTACAGGGGACCTTTTGCTGGCACTGGGTGCAGCTGGTGCTGACTGGCAACTCTATTGCCCATACACAGTTTTGGGCTGCAGCTTCAGGGCAGAGAGGGTTCATGATTGGTCATATTCGGACCTTGGTTGAGATTCCAGGGTCAAGAGGAGCACTAACAGTTGTAGCTACAAGGGAGCACAGTAAAAGACCAGAGTATAGACCAGGAAAACAGTGACCATACTTCTCCCTAGGGCACACCACTATGGAAGCACCAAAAACTTGCAGACCCCCAGAACTACCTCTGAAAACCGCAGCACAAAAAAAGCCCAAAGCTTGGGATAGTGCCTCCTCACCTCCAGGTGAGCAGAATCTAACTTCAGCATAATGTTAAAAGTCAAGAAATAGGCTGGAAAAATGAGCAAACCACCAAAAAAGAACTTGACCATAAAATAGCTACTATGGCAGCAGGGAAGACCAAGACATAAACTCAGAAGAACACAATAATGTGATAATACCTACAAACTAAGCCTCGAAGAAAAAATCTTAATTGGATCCATGCCCAACAAAAATTCCTGGAAGAGTTAAAGAAAGAGATTAAAGTGGCAGAGGAAAACTTAGGAAAAGAAATGAGAGTGACCCAAGAAAATTATGAAAAGAGAATTAATACCTTGGTAAAAGAGGCACAAAAATATTGAAGAAATATAACACCTTAAAAAAACAAAACTGGTCTAATGATAAAAGAGGCACAAAAATTTACTAAAGAACTCCCTAAAAAGCAGAATAGTCCAAATGGAAAAGGAAGTACAAAATTCACGAAGAAAAGAACCACTTTAAAAGCAAAAATTGGCCAAATGGAAAAAGAGGTACAAACGCTCATCTAAGGAAATAATGCCTTAAAAATTAGAGTAGGGCAAATGAAAGCTAATGGTTCTGTGAAACATCAAGAAACAACAAAGTAAAAAAAAATAAAAAATAGAAGAAAATGTGAAATATACAATCGGAAAACAAGTGACTTGGAAAATAAGGTGAGGAGAAATAATTTAAGAATTATTGGGGCAGCTAGGTAGTGCAGTGGATAGAGCTCCAGCCTTGGAGTCAGGAGGACCTGAGTTCAAATCTGACCTCAGATACTTGACATTTACTAGCTGTGTGACCCTGGACAAGTCACTTAACCCCAACTGCCTCACCAAAAAGCAAAACAAAAAAATTATTGAACTATCTGAAAGACATAATAAAAAAAAAGACCCTAAACATTATATTTCAAGAAATTATAAAGGAAAACTGCCCCAATATGTTAGATCCAGAGAGTAAAATAGAAACTGAAAGAATCCACTGATCACCTCCTAAAAGAGATCCCAAAATAAAAACTCTCATGAATATTACAGCCAAATTCCAGAACTCCCAGGTTAAGGAGAAAATATTGCAAGTGGCCAGAAAAAAACCAAGTCTCTTTCAGCCAAGGATGTGTTCATAAATGTTTAACAATCAGTTGGTGTGGAGGGAGAATGTACACACAATACATTTTAAAGTTTAATCTACATGAACATTTTCTCTATCATTTTCTTGAGTCTACACAATCAACCAAGCCATAAATCAAGCCCTAATTTGTAGCATTTGGCACATCCCAAAGTGTGAATGCTCACACTGAAAATTTTTACAATCAGTTCTGTGACAGTAGAGGTTGGTTTCAGCATAACTCTATTTGGCTCTTAGGAATCTATGATTTTAATCAATGTTGTGATTTCAAAATTCTGAATTGTCTAGCTTCCTTCAAAGTTCAGCTCAAACGTCATCTTCTACATGAGGTCTTTCCTGTTCACCCCAGAAATTGATTTTTATTTATTTATATTCTGAGGTGTATTCGACCCAGTAGAATTGTTCCTTGCAGTTCCTTGAAGGCAAAGATTTCTGGTTTTTGTCTCCATAGCCTCCGCATCTACCATAATGCTTGCTGAATGAAGTTTACTTCTAAAGATAGATGTAAATAATTATTGTGTAAATACCTGTTGTGTGTAAATACTCACTTCTATATTGTAGAAGGCTGGCAAGTTGACTTCTTAGAGCCCAATTTTCAGAACATCTACTTGACTGTCAACTCCATGAGGTCTAGGATACTGCTCTACACATTGTGTATTATGTCAGACTTTTTAGATGTGCTGGTTAGTTTTGCTGAAATAACTTTTATTTCCCTTCTATTCTTTGTTGGAAAGGATGGCTCTCTGGGAAAGGGTGGGGAGGGACATACTGCAGAATTTAAGAGATGTTAAAAGATATCAATACATATAGTTTTCAAATCCATCCTATCCTGAGTTAATACTAGAAGTCATCCTCCTAAATGAAATACCAGAAAATTGTAACTATACTCAGCCAGCCGTAGAATGTTCTCACAGTCACATGACAGGATAACTATAAAACGAGGCTCCCTGAATATGACCTACACAAGAATTCTGTCAGTATGCACATGGCCCAGGGTGCATACAGCATACATGTAAATAGGAGTGTCCAGGCAAATGTTTAACAATTGGTTCTCAGAAAAGCAGGGGGGGGGGGCGGGGGGGGGCAGCGCGTGGAGAATACAATGTAGCCATGACCTATTTAATGTTTAATCTGCATTATTAACATTTTGTCCATCACTTCATTAACTCTAGACAATCAACAAAACAAAAAATCAAGTCCTGATTTGTAGCATTTATTGATTTCTAGGTAGAAATACTCACAATGAAAATTAACAACTGGCTCTCAAGAGCTGGTAAAAACTCTTTGAAAGACAATGACATATAAACAATGTGACCAACCTGCCCCACCCCCTTATAAATAAAGCCAGTGTCTTCATCTGTCTCTATACTATCTTTCCTACCATGCTAGGGGAAAAAATCCAGTCAATTTTATGACTTTCCAAATTTCTAACACAAATAAAGAGAGTGATGTTACTACAGTGGAAATAGATAAATTAGGAGAAAAACATACTCACAAAAATCACAGAATCTAAATCTATATTATCACCCCTCTCCTAGGGGATGTCAAACTTCTCTTTGGGTGTGGCTTGAATCCAGCCTGCTTTACACCAGCAGTTTCCAGAAACAGACAACCACTAAACTATTACATTTAAACTCTCTCATGATCCTAGGGATAAATCTCTTCTTCTACTCATCATTCCAGCTCTCGAGCCTCCATACATTTCTTCTACCTACACAACCAGCCACTCACAAGACAATGCAACGTATCCACAGTTGTGATATTTATACAACCAGTCACTTGCAATAACGAAATGTTTACATCTTAAATATAACTATTTGTTTAATAATAAATCAGAATAAATATCATAGATACCAATATACTAAGATAATTATATAAGTAACAAAATATATCATAATACACATACAAACTCAGATCACTTTCTCACCAATGCACTCTATTTATGATGAAGAATGGACATTTAATTAGAAGAACCTGGCAGGGAAGCACATGAAGGAGGAAAATTCTTGAGCTCAGGGTAATTCACAAGGCAGATTTCAAAGTTATTGGTCCATTCGGGAACTCCCACAGCCCAAGAAACTGCTTTTCAAAATTTTTGCTCAAATTAACCCTTACTCTTAAAAAAGGTATTTCTACCTAGAAATCAATAAGTAGTGTTAGTTCTTATGTGAAACTGGCTATTTCTGGGCTACATAGAGCAAACCAGCTAGTTATTCACTGATCAATCAAACAGAATGGACCTCAGAGTAACACAATTCAGGATGACTCTTTAAGCCAGCTCCCCTAGATACCAAAAGCCCCCTATGCCTTCCCTTCTCAAGTCAGAGGGGATCACAAAGAGCAAGAGGCTCCTATGGGAAGCCATACCTTTCTCCACATTTAAGGGGAGCTGAAGGGCGATGGCTGTCCCTGGAACTCTTTGCCAAATGAAGTCACTTCTCTCTCTAACCAATGAGGAATCACCCAGCTGAAACCCCCCCCCAGTTGATTTTTTTCCCCCAACACCCAGCACTATGTTCTGTACACAGCAGGCAGTGAATAAAGGTATAATGAATTGAATTAACATGTAAGTGTTCACAGAACAAAAGGTATCCTAGAAGATTCCTTTATCTCAAAAATGTCACAGATCTAAACTGTGATAGGGGTAGGGGTTGTACCTATAACTTCAATGGTATAGGGAAATCCTGATAAGGAAAGGTCTCTATCAAGGCAGATAAGCTCCTTCTCTGCAATTTACAGTCTTAGAGAATTACCAAGAGCACTCAGAGGTTGGAAGACTCTCTCAAGGTCATAGTTCCAATCCATTATAAGTCAGGGGCTGATTCCAAGTTGAGCGTTTAGAGACAGGCCAAGAATAACGAAAATATAGTTGTTATCTTAAAGCAGGTGATGTTCAATGCACTTAGAGGAAAAACAACTAAAGGAATTCAACTTTCTTTACTCTTCTAGGCCAAAAATTGAACAACTGGTATGTTCTGGGGACTGGGTGAACCTCTTTTCCCAAAAAGAAATATTCAAACCCGATATGTAAAATTGAAAACAAAGGACTTTATTCTAATGCGAGGTTAATGCAACCACTACCAACACAGCCAAAGAGAGTATTGCTACTAAGAATTGGGAACAGATATTTTAAAGAGAGATTACATCTGTTCAGGTATTGCCCCAAAGTCAAGAACTTTATCTGAGGTATCACTATGTGTGAATCTTCCTTGAATTTGAAATTTAAGGGAACAGCTAAGCATTTTAAAATCTTTTTTGGAAGATGTGAAAGAGGAATATGAACTCTAGCACACCCTGTAAACCATAAATTTCTGACCAAAAGAATATGTTATTCATGTGCTCTGTACATTAGGTCAATTATTACTCACTTTCTTTGGAGACAAACCAAACACCTCCACCCTTTATGAGAGAGCCTGCTATAATCTGCAAGACTAGCCGAATGATGCTAACGCGCCCTGACAGCTCCAGCCACAGCCCCTGAAGGCTTGGGCAGCAAAATTGTCTACAACTGATTCAGCACCGCTTTAATTGGATTTTTAAACAATAAGGGCAAAAAACCTCAGGGATTACAGATACTAAAAGAAAATTAAAGGGATCAGAGAGAGAGAAGGTTCCTAAGATAAAGGAATTCAGCTATTTCAGATCAATTCCACAACACAAATCCTTATTGTAATTATCTGGCCTTACATTTTAAGTCAAAAAGCAGCCTGGCTTGATGGATACAGTGCCAGCCTTGGAATCTGAGAGACCTGAGGTCAAGTCTTACCTCTGATACATACTAGTTATATGACTCTGGGCAAGTCACCTAACCTCTCAGTACTCCAGGTTGTAGACCTGCATTAGAGGAGGGAGTTTCCATACCAGGAATTTTCTACACTGATAAAGGAAAGAGATTCAGACTAAAACCATAACAAAAAAAAAACTTAAGTAAAATTCAATTAATTGTTGTTCTTCACATAATTGTAAAGTAGATGAATCAAGTCTATTTTTACCTCAATGTAACAACATAGTTAAATTATTAATCCTACAAAACATAACTTCTAGAACTAGGCAAAACTCAGTAGTTCTCCAGTTAGATTTATACTGCTTTTTAAAAACTCTGCTCAGAACTCTTACAACATAAAATATTTGTGATTATGTATCCATTTTGATTAGGTTCATATCCAATTTAGCTCAAAAAAACATGTTAAGTAATCATAATGTATAAACAGGGCAACTAGATGGTAAAGAGGATAGTATACTGGGCCTAAAATCAGAAAGACTCATCTTTGGAGTTCAAATCTGGCCTCAGACACTGACTAGCTGTGTGACCTTGAGCAAGTCACTTAACACTGTCTGACTCAGTTTCCTCATCTATAAAATGAACCGGAGAAGGAAATGGCAAACCACTCCAATATCTTTGCCAAGAAAACCCCAAATGGGGTCACAAAGAGTCAGACACAATTGAAATGACTGACAACAACAACAAATGTATAGATCACTGTGGTAGCAGCCATTGGAGATACAAAGACAAATCAGACACTGCCTGTTCTCAAGGAGCTTACATCTATAACTAGAGTATGAGATAGGATATTTACACAAGTAACATAATACAAAACAGGATATGGTTAAGTGACATAAGAGAAGTACAAAATATTATTAAAGTTCCAGGGAGGGCCAAACCTGGTCAGGTTTTATGGAGGCGGTGACATTTGAAACTAGATCTCAAAAGCAGAAAGAAAATCCAGAAAAAGGACATAGACTAAATCGTGGAGTTGGGAAAACAAGGGAGGTTTTCATGGACTGAAGCATGATCCAGTTTGACTAGAACCTAGATCACAAGAGGATCAGGAATAACAGATAAGGTTGGAAAGGTAAGTTGGAGATAGATTAATAGAGGGCCACGAATTAATTCCAGGCTATAAAGTTTAGATCTTATTCAGTGAGCATGGGGACACTCTAAACATTTTAAAGTGAAGGGGTGATGTTACCAAAATTGCTCATGACGAAGTTTGATCTGACTATGATACATAAAATGTAGTAGAGGAGGAAGTGAATCATGGCAGAGAGACCATGAACACTCAGTATTCCTACCGATTCCATGACAGTTCAGTCCTTTAAGAAAAAAGATTGTCTTAAACAGTTTGTGATGTACAAACTCATCAGAGGTTTTTGGGGCGTCTAAATAAAGCGCATGTACACAATTTCTTTTTTGTCCTTATATTCACTGACCCCTCTAAGAACTCCAACAGATTAATGAGGCATCATTTCCCTCATAGAAAACATTTTGACTTTTCCCACAGCTAGTTATGCTTATCTAAGATGTTTCATTTATTACAGTTTTTACCAGCTTGCCAGGTATAGAGGCAAGACCCTTAGGTAGTTTTCAGAGCCCTCTCTGGAGTATATTTTGAGATCAGTATCATATAGGCCATTTTGCCAGTCCTATGGCACAGTAAATAGCCTTTTATAATCATAGGTTATGGCATTTTTAGACAGTAATTCCACTATTTCACTTTTGAATGGTTTCAAAACTCTTGGGTAGATTAAGAGTCATTCAATGCCAATTTTTTTGCAGTCTGGGGATCTACACATGTTCTACATTTTATCACTTTTTGACCTATTACACCTACACTGTGAAGAGAGTACTGGCTCGGAAATAAAAAGACCCAGGTTCAAATCCAACCTCTGACACTACCTTGTAACCTTGGACCTCAGTTTCTTCATCTGCAAAATGAGGAGACTGAACCAGAGGGCCTCTGAGATCCCATTCAGCTCTTGATCTATGATCCTCTGAGATCCCCTTTTCAGGTTGTAGATAAAACAGCACAGAGCTATGATCTAAAACTGGGGAACCATACTGTAATTCCTACGTGGTCGCCACCATGTTCTATTCAGGGCTTCAAAGTTACTGGCTTGTGTTTCACAGCTACTGAACAATAACTGGCATGACCTTTCCCTTTGACTCTCAAAGACATCAAGGTAGAGCAAATAAACTTCCTTCCCTTTCCTTCAAATAACTTTCATTCAAAGACAAGGTCTCTTATAAAAGGAAGATAAAATAATTGGTGGCATGGAGTGACTCCTATTTATGTGACTGAAATGTTTGGGCATGCCTACTATAAAAAAGTCACAGGCTGGCATGGAATAAGGGCACACTCTAAAAAGTCATGACCTTCACAGAATCTTAAAGAACCAGAACCACACAGTCCTTGAAGTTAAGGGAAGGAAAGGGAACAACCACTTATTAAGCACCTAGTGTGCGCCAGGCACTGTGTTAAGCATTTTACAGATATTATCTCTTTTGATCATTCTAAGAATCCTGCAAGAGAACTGCTATTGTTATCCCCATTTTACAGATGAAGAAACTGAGGCAGACAGAAGTTAAGTGACTTGCCCAGGGTCGTTGTCATCATCATCGACACAACTAACATTTATATTGTACTTACTATGTGCCAGGCCATGGGCAAAGTGATTTACATTTATTATCTCATTTGATCCTCACAACAAACTTGGGTGGTAGGGGCTATTTTTATCCCCATTTTGCAGATGAGGAAACTGAGGCAGACAGAGGTTAAGTGGCTTGCCCAGGGTCACATAGCTTTGAAGGTTTCTTTCTCCTAAGGTAATTGAGATCTATGATTCTCAGCCATACAGTATTACTAAAAGAAAAAGAAAAATTGGACTAGACCCATAAGGTCATTGCTATAGGGAGATATGGTAATGAACTCTTTTTAACCCATACTGATTAATACCTGTTCTGCAATTTTATTGTGTTAGCGAGTTTCTGAAGGCACTAAGAAGTTAAGTGACTTATCCAAGGCCACACAGACAATATGAGTTAGAAGCAGGACTTGAACCCAGATTTTTCTGACTCCAAGGCCAGCTCTCTCTACATTACATCACACTGCCTCTCACTAACAAGTCTCACTAAGAATATAACGCATTAAAAAGATAGGTTTGAGGTGCCAAACAGATTAGACTTATTAAAAGTACTGAGTAGTACTCTTGATAAACAGAGATAGAAACCAGACCTGTAATTTCATTGACACTGCACTCTTTCTACAACCAGTGGCGGTCAGCACCTACCCTGAAACTTAAAGTGTTGGAGTCTCATGGCCTAGAGCAGTGAGAAGTTAAGTGATTTGCCCAGGTCGCACAGAAGGTCTCAGAGTTGAGACGTGACCCCGTCTTCCTGACAAGCTCCCTATTACTGCACCATGCTGCCTTCTTTTCAATAAATATACAAATAAATTTAGCTAGATTTACAGCTGACAGATCCGTAACAATGCCATTGAAAAAATTTAGGCACATCTTAAACCATTTGAATTGGATGTCATGGAAGACAACTACAATAGCCAAAAAAAAAGTTTCCTTAAGGCCACTGTCAGAGAGAGAATTCTAAGCTAGGTTCATGGGACCATCTGCATAATAACACAGTATGACACTTACAATTGAACATAAAACAACTTACTCTTGACTCTGACTTTTTTACTAGCCATCCCCCACACCCGGAATGCTCTCCCTCCTCACTTCCATCTCCTGGTTTCTCCTAAGACTCGGCTCAAATCCCATCTTCTTGGGGAAGCCTTTCTGAGTCTCTCTCAACTGCTGACACATTCTTTCTGAAACTGCCTTCCACTTAGGATGTTTACATCTTATATGTACATAGCTATTGGCACTTGTCTCCCCCATTAGACTTTGAGCTTCCTGAGAGTGGAGACCATGCTCCTGCCTCTTTTTTTTTTTATTCCCCAGAGCTTAACACAGTGCCTGGAACATGATAAATGCTTAGTAAATGCTTGTTGACTGACTGATTGCTTTAGTGAACATATAAACCAGCAAGTTAACAGAAGAGAGTCTATTTCTGTTTCAGAATCTTGCTTCAGTTTGAGAGGTGGGGCATTCCCACCAGAAAAAGTGAACACAAGAGAAATTATGGAAGGAGGCACAGTGTGGCAGCTAGACAGCCAGACCTTTATGATGTGATTTAATTATTTTATTGAAATAGCAAGAATCCTCTTAATATGAAAAATATGAAAGTTATGTATGATACTACCTTTTCCAGTGACTTATTAATTCTATCCATTAATTTCTTCTCGAAGAAAAGATAATAAGGAGCTGACTTGTAATGAATTCCAGTTGAAACTTGTATTTCACGGAGAAAAATAAGGCCCTTTGCTTCCAACGCAATGTGTCTATCTAGCCCCATTAACCTTGATTTTCTTTATCCCAGGAATTCATTCCTTCTCTAATGTCCCTTTCAATGGAAATTCTTATAGATATCACAACTCTAAAGCTAATTTTTTTACCTCAGATCCTTTTTTTTAGCCCCACCATAAATTGAACTATAAATATGTCTCACTACTGCTAGCTTAGGAACATTTCCAAATTACAGTCCTTATGGTTCAGCCATAATGTGGAAATCCCCAAAAACCCTTTCATCACATCCCAGCTGGACTGTCATAATTCATTATTTATGGGTCTCTCCTGCACTCGTAAATAACGTGAGCATCTGCAGAACATGGAGAACTATGTACATCATTCTGATGTTCCCTAAAACTAGAATGTCTGGCCACAATTCTCTCATGATGAAGGAACTTGCTTAGAGAAAATATAGACCAAATTGCTTCCTTTATCAATTCCACACAATCTCACTGATACCTCCATTCATGTGGTCTGATTCTCTGGTCTGGAGTCAGAGACAAGGTTCATTAGGCACAAAATTATTTTGGGTTGTTCTGCTGTACCAGGGAGGCACATTTTCTCATACCACTCTCTGAGTAAGTCATAAAATGTCAAGAAAGTTTTCAAATGTGCAACACCGCCTTTTCCTGGCCAATTTAAATTGTATTTTATTCCATTTTATCCACTGTAATATGCACTGGCATTTTCACAATGAGAACACTCTCAGGAAACAGATGGACTAGCCACATGAATAAACACTGCATGGTTCTTCTTGACTTAAGTGATGCAAGGCATTTTCAACTGCTCCTCGGTCCCTGGAGATACACCTTAGTTGATTTCTTGCAATTATCCAACTGTGGCAATTTTGTAATTATGCTTTTTGTATTAGTGACTTTCATAATGAATATGAACACATGTGATTAAGTTAATGAACTGATTGGTATAGCAAGGATTTTTTTTTCTATTCTCAAATCTTTTTCTATGAAGATAGGAGATAGTCATCTGCTAAAGTCCTATTCCAATATCTCACTAGGGTGTGGAGATGACCTTGGGTTCTCAAATGCTATGCCAGCCTGGAGCACAAAGCTATGGCAAGTCCTATCTCCTATGTTGGAAAGACTTCAAGTACAGGCCCAATGACAGTCTAGACATGTGTCATCAGAGACCCAACCTAGCTAAGTGCAGAGAGTCTTAGCACCAAAAGGTTCAGTCAGCACTACAAAACGCTATATTCCTTGAGTGGTTAGGAAAGACTTCCTGCAGCTGAGTCTTGAGGTGAGTCTTACAAAATTGGGAGAAGAAGCAGAGGTCATTCCAGGAACATTATCATACTGATACTGTACACTTGGTCATTTGTATTCATGCAACTTGATCTTTTTAGTACAATACAGATTTATTGTCATTATACTTTTTTAAAAAGCATCCAATTATTATTGTTCTAATCACACTGGAACAGAGAGTGGACTAGGGCTTCCAAAGTTCTGCTCCAATGTTCTGATTATTTGCATAAATCTATCTGGCTGGTCTAAAAGAAAAGAGATCTGAGGAAAAGCATTCTCAAGTCCTGTCCCCTTCAGGAAGGAAGCACTAAACAATCAAAATGTAAAAACTTATAAATTCCATTCTTGGCTTCCTTGAGGTCTCTATTTTTGTTCGTTGGTTCAACATGTTTATTCATAAATCTGAATCAGACTTTTTCAACAGCAGCATCAACAATCATGGATATTTTTGTGATTGTGCCTTTGATATACACACATTTTTTTTGATACACACCTGAAGGAAACCCAAATTATGTTCATCATGAGAGGATACAGAATGTTTTAGCAACGTCTTTTTAAAGCATGACAGACACTGCAATTTATGTTAAACCTCTGAGATAAGAAGGAAGAGAGAACATTTCAAAGATAACTCATTCAAAGACCAGCTGGCCCCACTTTCACATAACTGCCCTGCACCCAATGAGATGGGAGAAACTGATGAAAGAGAGCAGACAGAACAAGAAAGGACTGAAAGATAAGAGGAGTAAATCTGTGACACAAATAGGAACAAATTCTTCCCTCCGTCTCAAGGAAGTAACGGATGTACCCAGTCACTTTTCATCTGAACTACTTGGATCACAATAACTCTGCTAAGGCATCATCAGCTCATGTAACTGTGCTACACTTGCCCTGGAGAGAGAGATTTGATGTTGGCCAACAAAGTCTAAGATAGCTGAAATGTGTTAAGACTTTCTTTTCTTTTTTTTTTTTATTAATGATTCTGACATTCTGGTTCTTGTTGGCGGTTATTTAAGTTAAAAGAGAAAGTTTGAAGTTTCCACCCTTCCTGGTTAGTTTCCACTGCCACATCTTAGTTTAATTTAGTTTTTTATATCCATCCAGCCATCCTGACACCTCCAGCCCCCCAAAGCCTGACTGTTAAACATGCACATATCCCACAACACTGTCGATGAAGAACATGTACCAGTTACACTGAAACACGTAGCTCTTGATAACAAATGGATCATAAATTTTCAGGTTAGTAGGGGCCCCTTTCTTTGGACAATCTTATAAGCAGGAGATGTGTGCACATGTACATACACACACACACACACACACACACACACACACACACACACGTACATTTCTGGGGCAAATTCAAAAATATTTCTTAATAGCTCACTATTTTGTAAGTGCTATATGAGACAAATAAACAGTGTGGCATAATGGACTGAGTACTGGCCTTGAAGTCAAGAAGACCCATATTCCAGGCTTGTATCTGATACTCATGGCCAGTGGATAGAGAGCTGAAAGAGGGTTGCTGTGAGGATCAAATCAGATAACATATATAAAGTGTTTTGCAAATCTTAAATTGCTTTTTAAATGCTGATCATTAGCTACTGTTATAACTAGATGGGGAAGTCACTTATCCTCAAAATCCCTAGGTTTTATCTACTAAGTTAGCTGGTAGATGCCCACTCCAGGATTTCTCCTGTCCTGATGAATGTCAAATCCTTTAAGTATCTATATACTGGGACATGACTCATTGTCCTCTAGGAATTTCCAGCTTATACACTGAGCATGAGTTTCCGAAACATCCTCCCTTCAGGTTTCTGCACATCTATAGACTACATTAATAGTCACTTAGCTCTTCTTTCTTGACTCACTTGAATGTCAAAATTGGCCAAAGTGGATTTTCTTAAACTGGTTGTTCAGCATGAAAAGATAACCCAATGGGCCAGTGTTGGTTCACAGGAAATGAAATGGAATCTAGGCCATTCTGAAAACATAGACAAATCCAAAAGTCACACTCGACGATGCTGAATTTCTTTTAAAATCTCCAGTCCTCCTTATGACTAAGTGAAATAGTGGCAGCTAAGTGGTGCAATGAATAGAGCACTGGCCATGGAGTTGGAAGGACTGGAGTTCAAATCTGGCCTTAGATACTTATTAGCTGCATGACTCTGGGTAAGTCACTTAATCCTGATTGCCTCCAAAGGAAAAAAAAGAAAGAAAGAAAGAAAAAGAAAAGAAATGACTAAATGAAATGTTTCTAAGAAGAAAATAGATAACATCTATGTAGCTTCAAGACATCTAAGGCAACTAATTTAATTCCTTTCATTCTTCCCGCTAAACTTCAGTTTAACAGATTAGCAACAGTAACTATTTTGTCTTCTACAGCTAAACTAAAGCTAAGCATAATTTCATAAATAGTTATAGCGATGGGGGGGAGGGGGGAAGGGGGAGTTGCAGATAATTACCCATGGAAATAGTGACTAAGGGCTGAACTCATTCGTAATAGTACAGCCTGCTAAGAAAACGCATTGTGGTGGCAAGCTGGCAGCCAAGAATTAAACACACCCACCCAGGCAGCAATACCACCTCAGCCTGGGATTGTGCCCATTTTCATAGAATAAACTAGGCTAGGATAGGTCAGGACTGTGCTGGAGCAATAGCTCTCTTGATCAATGCTCAAACCAGTACCCTGGTTTCAAAGGGTGATAAAATATGCTTCAAGAGGAAAAGTTAAGATGTTTTACACTTATTTTCACTAACATGATAATTTTTTTCAAAATAATAACCCCAAATCTCTCTATGTAAGGAAAAAAGAACTGAGGGTGAAATATAATAAAGACCCTACTCTACCTTCTACACACACAGACAAGCATGGGAAAAAAAAATGCTTGAGACAAGTCCTCCTCAGTAGCTATATGACCTTGAGTAAATTGTTTAACCTTATAGGAGCTCAGTTTCTTGATTTGTTCAAAATGAAGGCAATAAAGACCTGCCCCACATACCTCATAAAGCAATTGTGAACATCGAATGAAGCAACCTAAGTGAAATGCTTTGTGGCTATTAAAGCATCATATAAATGTAAGCTCTTACTGTGATGTAGCCTGGCATAACTTCAGGGAGGCTCAACGGGTAATCCAGGAACAAGATGGATGCATTGTAGAGGCACAACTTCATATTATTTTACAAACTTAAAGATTTCTTTTGTTCCCTTTGCAGTGTATTTGAGAGCTCAATATATTCGCATTCCATTTCATTTATATCTCTTAGTTACATTCCCATGTCATTGGGTTCCTTCCACTGATCAGATGAAAATCCTTTTTTTTTCCTATCATGATATTCATTTACTCTAAAAGACAAGCTCCCACACAATATAACCCAAAAGATCACAACCTTACTTATACTCATTTCCAAATCAGAATATAAGTGACTATGAGTTCGTACATTTGTTTCCACAATTCCCCAGGTATCTAAAAATATTATTGTTGTTATTTGTTCTTCTTTCTCAAAGAAGAGCAATGACATCACGAGGGTAATGTCTTGACTTGTGAGTGAATTGGATATGAGTGAGGCAGAGCTATGTAGCCATAGACCAGTCGCAAGACAAAGGTCAAGATGACTGATGATGACTCAGAATGCAATGGGTGGCCTTGGCCTTTCTAATTAAGGTCTTTCCCGGGTCTCAGTTTGTCTGAGGTCACACCCATTCAATGACTACGGGCTAAGTAAGAACTGAGACAAAAGATGGCCCAATTTAAAAATATTTACTTAAAAATAAGCAGATAGTCAAAAGAGGGATGTTTGATGAGAAAGATCAAGGAGGAAAAACAGCTAGGAAAACATCACCCTACAGTTCAAAGAAGTTTTTAAAAACAGCTACAGATAGAGTATGTAGAGCAAATGCAGATTCTAAAACTAAGGTAGATATTTAATGGAAAGAGCAAGAAGATTTCACATGAAACGCTTTTTTTGCATTTTTTGGCATTTCTGAGGCCTTACACACAGGCTCTCACATATCACACTCTACCAGGCTTAAGAAAAAATGACAGGGAAAAACTGCCTACTGAAAATAGACTGGAACCATTTCCCATTAGCATTATACTGTCTGCATGAAACCAAGTACCCCTACCAGCCCAAGCTTAGGAGCCAGACTTCAATTTTCCAGGGTTAATGAATGGTACTTCTCACTAAACAACTTGTCACCTACGAGAAAGCTGTCCATCCATTTCTACCAACTACATGTTGGACTATTTAGTTGTTTAATTTAGTGCAGACACTCATGGTTGACCACAGGCACTAGAACTCTGACTGGCTGAGGCAAAATCTGATCACTATTGCTGCTGCCCAGCTGTTAGCATGAACAGGCCATGCTATGTATTCACACTGTGATCCAGTGTTCCCATACCAAGTGCATCCTGCCTGCCTCTTCAGCAACTGCCTTCCTTTAAGCTTCCTTTAATCTTTTGCTTTTCCATTAAGTTGCCCTTTACAAGCCACTGTCATCTAGAGTTACACAGCTGTCCTACTGGAGATAAAGAGGAGTGGTCCTTGAGTATAGAAGCCATGCCCTATTCTCCCCAGAGCCTTGTTTTTTGACTCTTTGCTCTATCAATTGGCCCATGAGTCAGACAGGTAAAAGTTGCCTCAGAAGTAAGTGTATTGCAGCCATTCATTCATTCATTCATTCATTCATTAACAGGTATTTATTAACTGCCTGCTACACACAAAGAGCAGCTAGTGGGGACAGCTCCGTGGTGTGATAGATAAAGCAGAAGGTTTGGAACCAGGAAGATCTGAACTCAAATGCTGCCTTAGACTCCTATTTGCCTCTCAGTTCCTCATCTGTAAAATGGGGACACACTGGAGAAAGAAATGGCAAACCAGTCCAGTATCTTTGCCAAGACAATCCTATGGACAAAAGTCCATGAAGTCAGTCACATAGAGTCAGAGACAACTGAACAGTGAGAATAACTCACAAGGAGAAGATAATGGTCTGGCCTACAAACACCACTTCAACAGTGGCTTAGACATCTGGATATTTTGCTTTTTAATGTATTAGGTCAAAATAAAGTTAAACACCTCCTCCTGCTGTACTGGCCTTTTATGGAGAAAAGTGTTCATTTCATCCTCTGCATATGCACATGTGTCAGTGTAAGAAAACAAAACCACTTGGGAACCTTTGGTTTGTTGTGAAAACAAATGCTTTGGGGGGACTTAGTCATCATTAAATTTTATGGAAATACTTTCCATTTGCCCCTTCCCTTTCCCTTTTCTTTATTACTCTTTGAGCAATTAGGTTTTTTAGCCTTTATTACTGTTGCAATGGAAGATTCTCTAATAGAGGAAAACACATGGCCCAAATCCTGCTAAGCCTAGTGGGTTTCATCTGGGTACAGCATCCAAAACTTACGTTATTTGTCCTGGTAAAATAATAAATGCTATAAATTAGAAATGGCCACTGAGGCTTCAGAATTTCCATCTGACAATGGAAATGCATAGAAAACCCACAATGACTTCTATAAAGCCATTGTTTCTTAGGTCACCCAATTTTGGGTTCTTTGGTGGGGTTTTTTTGTTTGTTTGTTTGTTTGTTTTGTTTTGTTTTAAACTTTGGCAGGAATTAAATTTTTGTAAGACAGAAACCCTTCATGGACATAATACATTAAAACATTAAAATCATTGCCACCTGATTGTGACAGCTGGAAATGGGTAGTCCTTTGAAATATAATTTATTTCATTCTAAAAATGATTTTCCCATCATTTCCTCTCTTTCACAAAAAAGGAACAGCTCAGGAACCAGGAGAACAAAGGCGCCCCAGCTCCCACTACAAATTGGCTTAGGGAAAGGCAGTAATTACCTCTTTTAGTTTTTTTTGGTGACAACTTGCCTCTTGGCACCGTGGAACAACAGTGTAGGAAAAGAAAAGAGGCCTACATAAGGTCTGAAAAGAAAGCCATTTCCCTCTCCAAGTAGTGTTCTGCTATAAAATATACTTGAAAAAGTAAAATTGTGCCTGAGGAGTGTACAGATGGAGAAGAGAAAGATAATTCACAAGCTTGTACTATTTTGAGGCATTGTCCAACATCACATTTGAACTATTAAAATACAGTTTTGCCACTGCTTTCTATTTTTTCTTTACTGAAACTAAAATGAGAGCTCCATGGCCCCAAAAATCTGCACTGATAATAACCATATAAATGGTGTACCAAAACATGACTCCCTAAAAGCCATTCCTTTGGCTTAGCATCTGAATTTCTAACCCACTAATTCTAATTATAAGTACAAATAAATGTAATTTCTAACAGACATAAAAGCTTTATCTGTAAGAATTCAGAATTTAAAAGTATGATTTTTCAACTATTCACCAAGGTTAAATGTGATACAGATCAAGTTTATGTATTAGCTGCATCAAAATAAACATTTTAATGCAGCTAAATGATGCTCATGTCAAGTCAATTCAATATAACAAACAGTTATAAAATGCCTATTAAGCATAAGGTACTGTTGTGTGATAAAACAGTCCCTGTCCTCACAGAGTTTATATTCCACTAAGGCATTCAGTACATACACAAATGGATACATCAGTACAAGGTAATTCGAGGAATGAGAGAACATTCAGAGCTAGAGGAGACTTGGAGGTAGCTTGAGGAGCAGATGTACTTGAGCTAAGCCTTTTAGGAAGATAAGGATTCAAAGGGAGCATGATGGCCTTATTCTAGCCTACCCTGTGCTGGGCACCTCCTCCCCGACCCTCTCCTTCCTCCTTTTGGGTGTTGTCTTCCACTTTAGACTGTAAGCTCCTCAATGGCAGGAACTGACTTTCATTTATTAATTTGTTGTTTATTATTTATTATTTATTATTTTTATGTATTATTATATTTATTTATTATATATAACATATAAAATAATATAATATATTGTATTTATTTATTTTTATTTATTTTTTTTTTTTATTTACTTATTATTTTATTAACTGTATCCCCAGAATTTAGTATAGTGCCTGGCATGTTGTAGGCACCCAATACATGCTTATTGGATTAGATATTTAAATTTCCATCTAAAATACATATGGAAAAAATGAAGACATTTCATAGTACCTTTTTTGGTGTGTTGTATTTAATAGGTAGATTTCTTGAAACTGATGCCAACTCTCACTAATCAATGTAATATCCAATCTACTTATTAGAAAATGTAGAAGTGGTAAGCACAGGGTCTCCTGAATGAGACCTTTGTCCACATCATGATGAACCAATGAATGAAAAAGCATTTATTAAACACTGTCCATACAAACAGAAAAGATAATCCCCACTCTCAAGGAGCTCATATGCCATATGAATATATGTTCGCATGTTAATTATAATATGGAATCTCTGTTTGGGACTGAGAGAACCCCCAGATCGTTGTTTAGTGCTGAGGAATATGAACACTGTTCTATATTCTAAAGCAGTCTAGAGAAGCAAAGAGAATCAATAATTTGTTAATTCTACAAAGTTCTATTCCAAAGTCTCATTGGGTCACCAATGAGGTAACCCTGGGTTTTAAAGGTTATGTCAGAGGACCATAAAGTCTAGTATGAATGGCAAGGCTCATCACCAACAGTTTAGCTGCCAATGAGTTAAAGAAAAAAATGTAAAAGCCCTTAGTTTTAAGGATATCACCTGTTAGAATTTCCATAGGTTCAATGGTGGAAAAAGGGGGCTAAGGGTGCTGAAAGAGAGACAGAGACAGACAGTGACAGAAGCAGAGACAGAGAAAGAGTGAAGGAGGGAGGGAAGAAGGGAGGAAGGGAGGGAGAGACAGAGAGAGAGAGAGAGAGAGAGAGAGAGAGAGAGAGAGAGAGAGAGAGAGAGAGAGAGAGAGAGAGAGAACATTCTAATGGGGCAGACAAGTAGGGGAGGGGAGGACTACAACATTTCTGGTGAGGAGGAAGAGTAATAACACAGTTTTGAGATTGTCCATCAACATTGACTATATTCTAAATACGAGATCTTTATCTAATGAACAATGAATTGACATACTATTGGACAAACTGAACCACATCAATATTCATATTGTTATGATAGAAGAAATCAGAAGACATAAAGGAAGTTGGAACAGAAGCTTCACCTTTCTCCAATTCCAGGTAGAGCTGAGGGCAATAGTTGTCCCTCCAGCTTTTGGCCAATGAAGTCAATTCTATTTCCAACCAATCAGAGGTCACTCATCTGAAGTCTTCTCTAAGCTGACTGCTTCTAATTGCCGCAACTCCGACAAAGCAGCTTTTCAGCCTCCCTCAATTCATCTTCGCAAGCTGCTATATCAGGTTTTTCTCAGCTCCTATACCTAGTTTCTATACCTTCAAAGATTTAAGGAGAGCCTCCTGATTTCTTATCAAATAGATGGTCCTTCTTAATCATAGTTTCCAAATCTCTGTATCCAAGTGTTTATATGATTTCTTTTTTTTTAATTTTACTTTCTTTTATAATAATACTGTATGCAAATGAACTGAGGTACTCATAATACTTAAAGTTCTAAAGGCTTCAACACAATGTTTTATCACTTTCTTTGGTGCCCTTGAAATTATGTTTCTTTACACTAACATTTCTCTAGTTGTTAATCAATAAAAGATATTCCTCAACTCGTTAAAACATTAAACAGTTCCCAAAACAAGAATGGCATCACTCTTTATTCACAAAGAAATCTGAATCTTCATATTTATACCGCTGATCATTTTCTGTCCCAGATTGTCCAAATCTGTCTGAAAGCCATGTTTTTTATCCATCCATACACATACATACATGCACATATATTTGTATGCGTATATATATATATACATATATATGCATATATACATATACATATATAACATATTGGCAGCCTTTTTAAATTTATTTTGGGGGGAGGCAATTGGGGCTAAGTGACTTGTCCAAGGTCACGCTGCTACAAATGTCTGAGGCCACATTGGAACTCAGATCCTCCTGACTTCAGAGCTGGTGCTCTATCCACTGTACTACCTAGCTGCTGTGGCAGTGTTTATTTTTAAAAATTTGTTTCTTATTGCTCTCAGGCATTAAAACACTTATCTATGACAGTGGTGATATCTTACATACTTTGACAATTAATATAAATCTTTTCCTTTACACAAAAACACTTCTGCCTTTTTCATCATTAAGCTGCTCCACGTGAAAAAAGACTTAAAGGGACACATATATTTTGCGATAAATGAAACCAGAATGCCCCATGTGTGTCTCTTCTGGTTTCACTTCTCGCAAGAATATCAATATCAATCAATATCAATATTGATGTGGTTCTGTTCTTCCCATATGTCAATTCACTGTTTGTTGGATAAAGATTTCATATTCAAAGTACCCAGGGTTAAGCTAATACTTATAGTCAGTCTAAAAATGACCCGAGACAGGCACTACAAAGAGGCAAGGGATTTGGACTCAGCAATGAATAAGAGAATGAAAATGGGCTGGATTGCATTTGGGAAATTGTGCAGTGCTTTTAACAATCCCAAGCTGTTCACTGTACAAAGATAAATTTTTTTTAAACATCAACTATTCTATTAGCAGTGCTACATGGTTACAAATTTGGAACACCACAATCTCAGAAGAATCACAGCAGCAAGTCACCCAAGGGCAATGTGGACACACAAAGTGGGCATAAGCAGACTACCTAGGGTTCCCAATGATGATACACAAACAAGACTTGGTATAAGGTTTTGTTCTGTTTATCCTGACCTATGATTTAATCCATGTGGGCAACTCTTGGTGTAGAAACTCCTCCCACCAATGCAGACCCAACTGCAACTCATCTGTAACAGTCTTAGAAAAATGCCTGGGGACACTGAAAAGTTAAGTTACTAACACAGGGCCACACAGCTAGGATGCATCAAAGGCAGAATTTAAATCTAGGATTTCCAGATTTAAAGGTGAACTTCCATTTCTTTGCTCTACAGCTATAAGGGATATGTCACAAAGGAAATCTATGATCTTCAGGCATACTGGAGTGCAACCACAATGAAGTCCCTAAGGTTCATGCATCATACCCTGATGGAACTAGAATTTAGTGGATAAGTGAGTAAGCTTGCCCTAGTCACTCTTCTCCTACAGAGTAGTGAAAATGGTCTCCAGTCAACAGTATCCTCAGTATCAACAGTTCTCCTCTTCCAAGAAAAGGTTTCTAAGGTGGTGTATGAGTTTAGATAGCCTCATATGGTTGAGAGGGGTCATCCTCTTACTCCTCTCTGTCCCTTGGAAAATACCACTGTCATTCTAGTTTTTGCTCCTAATTTATTCATGTCCTTCCTCATTCATCTGTGCCTATCTTCCAGAGACCAACTCAGGCATAAACTCCTCTATGAGAGCTTCCCTGAGCATTCCAATCTAATGCTAAGAGCTCTATTCTCCACTCTCACAGCACTTACCTGTTAACACCAATTTTGTCTTGCTTTGTCAGGCAGTATGGAAGCCATGTCTCCTCATCAAGATTTTATGCTCCTTGAAGGGAAGGAATGCCTTACACTTATTTAACATCCATCACAGGGGTAAGCAACCAATAAATACTTGTGAAACCTCAGAAAATTGAGAAGTAGCAAACAATACTAGCTAGATGGTTGGCCTTGGAGTCAGGAAATGTTGGGTTCAAATCTTGCCTCCAACATGTATTAGTTGTGTGACCATAGGTAAGTCATTTACCTTCTCAGCATCCTGAGGGCATACATATTTATATATATATTAAACTAACGAAGTCTATACTAATCATTAAAATGTCCTGAACCACAATTTCAGTTGGGAAACAAGTTCTGAGATTTTCTGCTTTGTGGCCTGGGTCCCTCCACCTAACATCTCCCCCACTCCCATTTCAGAAAGCAATACTACATCTCAAGTTTCTCACCCTCAGGAATAGTTTTCTAAAAAGTTTTTTTTTAAATAGGTGTCCAACAGAGACCTACGATGATCTAATTCAGCAAGGACTCCAATGATTGGAGGAGAGATGACTTTGCACAGCTCTGCCTCACTCAAATCCAATTCACACGCAAGTCAAGATACTCTTATGATATCATCTGTCCTCTTTGAGAATGAAGGACAAACAACAACAGGAACCTCTAGATATACAGGAAGAAAGATTCTAGTGGATTCTTTTTTTTTTTTTTTTGCTTTTTGGTGAGGCAATGGGGTTAAGTGACTTGCCCAGGGTCACACTGCTAGTAAGTCTTATGTGTCTGAGGGCAGATTTGAACTCTGGTCCTCCTGAATCCAGGGCCGGTGCTCTATCCACTGCGCCCCCTAGCTGCCCCTAGTGTATTCTTTTTAAACACGTCAAAGAGAAGACGGGCCCAGGTACTAAAATCTGGCTTTTTTTTATTCAATTATTATCTTTTTTTAAAAATCCTGCCTTATTTTGGATAGCGTTCACAAATGGTTAAACACCCTATGTAAAGCCGGAAAAGTTAACTGTCTTTGAAGATGAGACCGCATGTGCTTGGTCTATACCCTGAATACGTAACTGATTTATAAAGACCATGAAAAACTCTGATAACAACATACATAGGGACCCTTAACAGCCATGTTAGCATGTGTTACTTCAATACACGCACAGGATTACACAACCACAGAAAATAAACGTCAATGTCAACAGATGTATTTCTTGGAAGAATTCTAGGGAAATCAAGTTTCTTCAACTGTCTGCCAGCTGCCAAATGTCACAATACCACTTTAAATGCAATGTAACTTTTAGGACATACTTCTGCTGCTATCCACACATTGTTACTTGGCTTTCCATTTAAACTAAATACAGCAAGGGGGGCACACAAAGGGCTGCAGCATCATTCAGTGGAAACAGCTTATTGCTTGTAGCCTTTTGGAAAGAAGAAACTACACATAAGCTTATATGGCCACTCACTGCACTCTTGTCCTCTAAGGGCACTCTGAGAACGAGACTTTCACATGTGGGATTCATTCTGGGAGCTTTTAACAATGGCCACCTATAATTAAAAATCATGCAAAGTCACTGTCAGAAACACAGCTCTACAAAAATGGCTTCCATATAAAAAAGAGAATGAGCTTCCATTTAGTCAAACCCCTCAGAAAAAATACCAAGTCATTTTCTGAATATGGGGGCTTGCCATCAGACCTTGGGTGAAGCAGGCAGGGGGAGGGGATGGTAACATGAGTAAGAGTATATTGGTTCTAAATTTCACTCAGACATGCCTATGTGGAAAGGTAATGTTTTTCATGTTCTTTTTATGGGCTAAATGTATCCAAAACATACAGTTTCATTATTATATGCAAGTCATTTCCATTCATTAAACAAACTAGTTATTCTGTCCCTGGATTTTGCAGCATGAAGTGTTCATCAACTGCTTTACATCCACTTATTAAAACATGATGCATGTATTAGAATTTAAATCATTGCTGTGTGAAAACATCATTTTTATAGCCAGAGAGAGGAACCAAGGCAACTAAAAATTGAGATTTCCCCAAAGCCACGCAACACATCCTCTGTAACTTTGCTTATGCTCCTTCCTATTCCTGGCACAGACTTCCTTCCTGTTTTTTCTTTACCTGTCGGATCCTCCCTTTTATACCCCAACTCAAATATCACCTCCTCCCTGTTTTCTGTTATACCCCTAGTCAGTAATAACTCCCCGCACTGGTCTTCACATAATCTCTCTATTCCATTTACCACATATTACCATGTATTCTGGTTATTTGTACTTGTAGCCTACCCTTACCGCCACTAGACTATAAATTCCAAACAGGCAGAGACTATGTCTTATCTAAAGTGTGTTTCCCCATCATTCCTAACACACTGCTCAGCACACAGCAGGCACTTAATGAATGTTTGTTAGATGAACAAATCTGAGAAAGAGGTGGATTTAGAAGCTAGCTTTTTTGATTCCCCACTTCATTGTCTTAACTATTCTATACTTCATTTACTTCCCTTAACCACTTAGTTCTTTTTAACTATATTATGTTACGTGAAGTACTTGCTAGTTCTTTCCACTCAACAGATATCCTGATCTATTTATGCATTATTTCCTGTCCATTATACTTTAATTGTATATTCCAAGTCACGTACTTTCCCTTCCTTATTCTTTTTTCTTCAAACTTATTTCAAACAATTTTTCCATGATGATATATGTCTACATCCCCCCCGGCATTATGTCCAACAGGCTTTCCTTTTCTCTGGCAAAAATCCCAATATTGCATTCACAGTTTAGGCTTAAGTAGGAATTTAAATACAAACAACAAATGAATCAAGATTTTGAAGAATATGTATGCATGGTTCTACCCTGCCAGCACAGGATGAAGAGCTCCAGATGGAGCAATGAGGGAATATCACTGCTCTTGTTAATTCTATTTCATACTTTCAAAAGGAAAAAAAGAGTTATGCTTTGAAAAGTTTAGTTCACCTAAACCCTGACTTACAGATGTCAATCCAAGTCCACATGTTGTCTATGAAACACCATGAAGGGTCTCTCTCTTCTAAAAGAGTGGTTTAAGCTCTATCAGATGCCTAAACCAGAAGAAGGTATTTATAGATTCAGATTGTGTCTAGGCAATTCCATTATCTAGATGACAAAACGCACTTTAAAAAAATCAAGATGAGGGGCAGCTAGGTGGCGCAGTGATAGAGTGCTGGTCCTGAAGTCAGGAGGACCTGGGTTCAAATTCAGCCTCAGACCAAACACTTGACACTTCCTAGCTGTGTGACCCTGGGCAAGTCACTTAACTCCAATTGCATACAACCAAAAAACAAACAAACAAAAAATCAAGACGATTCTAAATATTCAGAGGCTTGGTATCATACTGGCACACTTGGCATCATAATGGCAAGCCATTAGTATATGTGACTATTTCAGGTTTCTTCCAGGTCCTTGTTAGTATTTGGATAGACTCAAACTTTAAGCAGTAAGAATTGTATTGAACAAGCAATAGTCATGTTGGGGTGCTTATGCTTAGGTGCTTATGTTTGGGTGCTTGTACTTGGACCCCAATTTCTCCCTAGCCTCAGAAACGCTGTCCCTTGATAATCATTTGAGATCAATTGAGCCCCAATAAGGGCCAAAAACCTAAATTAATCTTTTTCTCTCTGAGTGAACTAAAAACACCGCTTCCTGTGTCAAGCCAATTCCAGGACCAGATAGAGCTGATCAGTATTCTTCCTGTTTGTTATCACTGGGCCCAGGATGTCTGGGACCAGATAGTCTCTTGAATAACGGGATTTTTCTTATCTTGAGTTTCAATTGAGAACTGACCACTCCTTAACCACTCCATAATCCCTCCCTGAATCACCTAGTTAGCATATTTGGCACATGCTTTATTGTATTTTATCCTATATAAACTTAACCTGTCCCTCTCTAAGGTTGCAGGAATTCTTAAGAATCCTTGCCTGCTGAAAAGCGTAACAATAAACTTTGCCACCTTGGCTTAAAGAATGCTTAAGTCTGTGAATTCATTCCAGACAACCCATTTTGTACTTTGGTTTTTTGAGGGGTCCCAACCTCTCAACCCTCATCAGTCAGACATCAAATTGGGAAGGTGACCTCGTAATTATTTAACTTAAAAGGGTACTTATCACCTTTAAAATTCAAAATAGAATTAACTAAAATCAAATTTGTCCATTAAGTCTCAGTTATCCTAACCAATGAAGTATAAATAGCCTCCATAGCATTAACCAAACTTAAGTCATAACAACACCAACCACAAATGCACAATTCCTTAACCCACCCATCTCTGTACCAACTAATATAACACACACAAAGTATGGGACTGAGTAATCATCTGGTAGAAATCAATTAATTTAGATGTCTAATATATAAAATCTAGGCCAAAAAAAATCCCACTCCTTCCAGTACTCCCCATGCCACAATTCTTTTTCCCTCAATAGCAAATTATTTATGCTAGAATGATGAAAATACTGAAAACACACTGCTCTCTAATTAATTTTTCTTCTGAAGATACAGCCAAGTTATATAGCCATATAGTATTACCATGTTGTACATACACGTATAATGTATGATAAATACTTTGCAAGGGCCTAGTGGTACCTTTGAAATGTTTGAAATCAATAAATTAGCAGAACATTCCCAAATCCTGAATCACACACTCATGTAACAACACCAGCTCCCTTCTGTCTTTAATTATCTTCAGATCTCCCCAATACAAAAAAGAAACCACTCAATCCCACTGTTGATTTCCCTTACCCACCTAGCCAAACTTCCCACATGGGATAAGCTACATCTACTGCCTCATTCTAAAAGCCCAGCCAGAATTCTGGCTACTCTCCTCTGAAACTACTCTCTTCTCAGCTCTTTGTAAATCTCAAAGTGCTATAGAAATGGACACTATTATTATTTCTTCAAATTACCTCTTGCTACAGAAGGGAAGAAGGGGATAGAGAGGAACTGGGATGGCCAATGATCAGCATATGAAGGCACTAAACTCCTGGACAAGTGCCAGGTATAGACAGGGTGGGGGGTGGGGGGGAGAGACTTGCTATGGTGTAGAAGGTGACAAGGGAGTTAGGTGGGAGAACAAAGAGAAAATCTGGTCTACTTCAAAATTTTGCCCAATTTTCCCTGTCTACTTCACATCCCTCCTAGAATCCAAGGCATTTGTCATTCAATTCATTAGGTCCTGGATCCCCAAACCAGCCATGGTGAAACTGCAAAGATTTGGAGGGGAGGGGGAAAGGGGAGGAGGAGGTCACTGATTTCCAAAGGCAGACCAGAGGCATATAATGCTATGTACAAGCATTCACAAAAGCAGCTTGGTGGAAACCTTGGCTGGAATAAAATCTTGTAGCCACAGAGTGTAGCAAAGCTAAATGATCTACACAAGAATTGAAACTATGCCTAATTAGCTAATTAACTTGCTGAGCTAACCATTCATTTGTGTATACCTACATGAATAAATGAACTGAATGGGAAGTCTTTTAGCTCTAAACCCAGGCAATTTCTAAGATCTCTTTTTAGATTCTCTTCTTTCTCAACACAAAAGCTTATATTCAAGCAGCATCCTTTTAAGAAGATTAAAGACTCAATAGGGCATGATTCTATTTATACTCTTTATACTTCCATTAGGCCAGTTGAAAAGAGCTCTAATTTTCCACATCTTATAAACGAGTAAAGGTGATAATTTGATTCAGTACACTAAATGTAAAATGATTGACTGATGGCTAATGAATGGGCATATTGGTGGAGTCAGTCAATCAGGCAACAAGCATTTTTATTAAGCAGCTGCTGTATGCCAGGTACTGTGTGCTAAGTGCTAGGTTTACAAAGAAAGGAAAAAGATAGTCCCTGTTGTCAAGGAATTTACAGTTTAATGGGGAAGAAAACATGCAAACAACTACCTACAAACAAGATATATGCAAGATAAATTGGAGATAATCAACAGGAAAAACACTAGCATTAAGGGGGATTGGGAAAGACTTCCTGTAGAAGGTGAGCTTTTGGCTAGGACTTGAAGGAAAGGGAAGGAGGAGGGAACAAACATTTATTAAGTGTTTACTGCATGCAGTGTGCTGTTCTGAGTGTGTTACAGATATTGTCTCATTTGATCATCATAACAATTTATGGGGGAGGTGCTATCATGACTCCCATTTTACAGATAAGGAAACTAAGGCAGAGGTGAAGTGGCTTATCTAATGGTATGTGTCTGAGGCTGGATTTGAATTCAGATCTTCCTAACTCCAGACTCAGTGCTCTGAACCACTTGAAGGAAGCTATAGAAGCCACAACACGGACATGAGGAGGCAAAGAATTCCACGCATGGGAAAGAGACAGTGAAAACGCCTGGAGTAGTGGAAATACATTAATCTTGACACTCTTGGGTAGCCCAGGCATATCATAGATGCCCACTGAAGGTCTCTGAGCTGGCTGCACTCATCCTGGCAGGACTGCTGTTCTCAAAAAGGGGGCTACTATGACACCTTTATAACTCAAAACTCTCTCTCTCAAGGTCCTAAGGTTCACCATAGTGTGGGAGAAATATACTTCTACTACTTGCCACTGTAGTCTCTGAGTCCCCTCTGGTATGCTTACTATGTACATAAAATCAGTGGCTATGACCCCATTAACTCTTAAACAACTAAAAAAAATTACTAAACAATAGGGCTGTTTCTTTGTGTTTTTAAGAATAATGATAATATTTACTCAAAAGAAGGCAAAAGCAGAGATAATGAAAATATGGTCCACTTCATAAACCTGGGCCACATTCTCCCATCAAAGCATAAAGGGTCCACGGGGAAGAGTGGACACAAACTTATAGACATATAGCCAAGGGGTACATGAGTTCAGAAACTCATATGCCCAGGGCAACTCACAAATCTGCAGTGCAAACCTCAACATCCTTAGTTCCTGCAGAAACAATCTATACAATACAAAGCCACCTCTCTTCTGCTTTTTCAAGCAAATGAAGAAGTAATAAGCTCTTAACTCACAGCCTTTAAAAGGGTTCTGAAAAAAAGTGTTATGTTCTTTCAGTGACAAACAGTTCCTTTAAGCAAAGAGCTACTTAATTTCTTAGATCTGCAAAGAGCAGGGGATTGTGCTTCATCTAATCAGCTCCATACTTCTTCTTACAGCAAAGAAAATGCAAAACCTGTCTCCCTGCTCTATTTTTCTTTCTCAGACTAGAGGTGATATATAGAAGACAACTCAGACACCCGAGAGGCTTCCCCTCTCTCAGGCTGTAGATGGAAATAGAAAACAATATGTCCCAATAGCTCTTTGCCAAGCCATAGAAGTCAACACTCTTCTCCAGCGAGCTTCCATAAGATGCTCTAGCATTTTGCCAGCCAATCAACAAATCACCACCTCTCTTCCAAATCAGCAGACTACAATCAAAGTAGCTGAAGAATCGGCTGTCTTAGCTACAAGCCCCCTCTGTCTTTATTCCCCGTTTCTTGCGACTCTTCCTATGCTCAGTTGACGTTCCTGTTTGTGCTATCTTTTATTACAGCTTCTTCTCAAAGCCTTTTTTCTGGCTTCTTACATCTTCCATAACTCAAATCAGAGCTTCCTTGTTGTTCTTATTTAACATAGTAAAACTCTAAAAACTCTACTTTTCTATCAAGTAGGACCTCAGTAGTCTGTACATAATCTTCCCCACAGTCCTGTTATTTGATTTATAATTTCTCAGTTATAAACTTCAAAGTGCTAAAAATAATCACGTGCAAATGACCCAATGGATTACAATACCCTGCAGCCATGTTACCTCAGTAATGGCTCTGTCTTTAATCATTTCCTCTAAGTATTTTCCTTTGAGAACCAGTTCTTTATCTGGTTCTCGGAAACCAGATAGTGTTTCTCAACATTTCATATTTCTTCACAAGTGGATTTTTTTTTCAGTTTTCCTTACACTAATGTTACTTCTAGTCCCCTTTTAGTGACTAAACTTCACATACAAAAGAAGCAGTATCTTCCATCTGTCATAAATAAAACAAGAAGAAAGAAGTTGGAGCTAAATGGAAGTACTCCTTCAAGAATCAAAGTAAGGAACTGGCAGAATGGGCTTTATCATACACGTAGAGGCTTCAGGAAATATCAGGGAATATTTGGTCAGCACACACTGCAATGATAAATACCACAGAAAGATTATGATAGGATAAGCTGAGGATAACTGTGATTTATACACTAGCGCCAGTTGCTGAGAATGACATGGCAGAGAAACTTAGTAAAACCTTCCAGATCAAATCAACATAAACTCTAATATTTGGTGACTTCAATGCAAAGTTGGAAAAAGGCAAAAATGGGGAGAAAAAATGGTCCAGGAAAAAGAAATGAGAGAAGCCAGAGAATTGTAATATTATATAGAAGTCTTTAGTCTAAATAATAAAAGAATTAGTAGGCACTGGACATGATGAGCATCAAGTAACAATGTGAAGGATAACACTTTTACATTTTAAAAGACAGGAAGAGATTTATTATTATCCTAGGAATAATCCTGGGAGTCAGCAATATGTCTGTACACAGTTAAACCATGGGCTGACTTGTCAAAGCTAAGGTCATAATTGGTAATTTACAAAAAGAATAATGATGAGAAAAAATAAATGGTGCACAATTAAAATTATTTAATCTAAATTAAAGTTACTGAAGATGAAAAATGGTAAATAGACAACAGAAAGGACATCAGCACTGAGTATATTAATTTTACCCAGAAGTTTAACCATGTAAATTTTTTACAAAGGGAGATAAAAAGAGCCCAGAAAACGCCTTAGAAAACAACGGACTTACATACCACATGGAGGGAGATGGCTTGCCAAAGACAACACTAAGTTAGAATATAAAATCATCCATAAAATCTTAGTAGGAAGGGTGATACATGATTATGAACAGTATCAGGTAATAAAACTGAGAGGAGCAGTGGTCTCAATAGCAAACACCAAAAAAGAAGTCTCAAAAATTAACTTGAAACAACTCGGCAAAGCTCATCATGTAGCCAAAATGATGGCCCCACCCAAGACAGACTTCTGTCCCCAACATATTTCTATATAAAGAATAAGAAGTCTTTACCTCTTTCACACTGGGGTCCTGTGAAGCCATATGTACAAGCACAGCGATTGGGTGCAACACATCTACCTCCATTAAGACAACCACTTTCACAGACAGCTGTAATGCAAGGAGAAAAAAAGAAGAAAAAATGAACTTTAGATGCCATCAAAATGTCATTCTTAAACAACTTCTGAAAAAGCAAAATGATAAAAGTGTACAACTTATCACGCTGATATATATATATAGATATATAGAGATATATATATATAGATAGATAGATATTAAACGCTTATTTTGTAGTCTAAGTGGTTCAAAAGATAATGCTGCAATAAACTTCTATATACAAGGAGAGTTGACATGCAATGGGTTTCTCCCCTCTGGCAATGCTTTCAGGTATGAATTGAAAACAGTAGGGTATAAAATAGTTCTCTTTTTGCATTAGGTGTGTTTCTGAAAGTTGCATGGAAACAAATTTTGTAGATTGAATAATTTTCTCATAGATGTATATTCATTCCAGAGGTTTTTACAGAAAGAACAGAGGTTCTTATGGAAAAGAAATTTGTCCCATTTCCTGCCAAGTACAGTATTTGAGAAGACATTCTAAATACTCCAATGGATCTGCATTCTCATCAATTTGTATGTCTGCTCTGATGATGCAGATCATAACCCATTTAAGCCCACCCATCCTGTGGCAACTCTTCTCCAGGTCTTCTCAAAAGTTTGCCCTTGAGCAATCTATTAAACATGGAAAGGAATGAGTTCTCAAAGGTTATGCCAGAGTACAAATTCTGGTGGATTGCCATGTTGGAAAGGCTTTGAATACAATTCTGGGAACTATTCACTAATCAACATAGGTAAGTATGTTGAAGAAGCTCATCTTCAGTAGGTGGCTATCTGGAGATGATTTTTTTTTCTTGGCTATGGCTACTTAAGAAGATACAGCATATCATATCACATAGCTAAATTAACTTCAAAGATTTGTAATTTCATCAATGTGGCCATCAACACAAAACAAAAAGTTTAATGGTTGTTAAGGATTGCTACGAACAACAACAACAACAACAAAAAACCATCCCCTCTTCAGCGAGTCTTTCCCAATGGAGCTGAACTGCCCCTCAGACAACATTCTGTATTATTCTATGAGGCACTATTCAAAAACACAGAAGTACACACTACCAGAAAGTGTGGTGATATAGTGAGAAGAGAGAAGCTTCAACTTGCCAGGAGAAATTTTTTTTGAATTTTACCACAAAAAAAAAGTACTCTATGTTTTGAATAATTCTTCCCTCAGCAAAGTTTATCTATAGCTGCATTCTCCATTTATTGGCCTCTTTTTCAAACATTTTTATTTGAGGGGCATTGTAAGGACTTAATAAATCCTCTTTCACTCATCCAACCCACCAAATCAAACACTAGGTACCTGCTGCGTGCCAAACACTATGCTAAGCACTACAGATACAAAAGTGAGATATTCAGGCCTCTCAAAGAGCTTACACTCTACCAGCTTAGGGAAGGGCAAAAGTAAAGGAGGATTCCATATATATATACAAGGCATCCCAAAGGTCTTAGTGTAGTTTTAAGCTTTAGTAGCTTAAATTAAAATTTAACTAAATATTAAAATTAGATTAAAAATTAAACTTTGTTGCTTAAAATTTCACTAAGACTTTTGGGACACCCTGATTTAGCTTCTTCAAAGACTTTCTATGTGACTGTGAGAATGACACCATTTCCATGGGCCTCAGTTTTCTCCTCTGAAATGTAGGAGCTGAACTAAATAATTTCTAAAGTACCTCCTAGTTCCTAAGTATAGGACTTTTGCTTTCTATGAGCCTGCCAAAACTACAAACCAGGCTACTTGGGGCTGCTTACGTCAGCAATAAGCAAGGAAGTGTTCACAACTGTGGCTGCTGGTGGGATGTTCCTTCCCTAAGTTGAGACAGAGATCCAAATTGCCTGCAGGTTTGTCTACCTCCTTAGCAAGCAGGATGGCCAAACAAAGCTAAAAGCTATATAAGACCAGAGTCAAAACACCATGTAAGAGAGTTTAGAAAAACTAGATCCTTGGAAAGAGTGTATTTGAAAACAACAAAACTAGGGAGGAGTCCACTTGAAAGAATATGGCCACCATCAAAGGGTCTTTCAAAGGCACATGTTGCACCATGTAAAGTGTAAGATGACTCAGAGATGTAATTAATTTAAATGTACTTAAAGGAATGTATATCAAAAGTATACATAGTTCACATTCCATCTTCAAATCAATGGATGATGAGCCCAAAAAAATGAAGTCAGAAATGCTGTTGCATCACAGAAGCTAGTCAGATAAATACATTTAAAAATTATAGAAAAAAATCTGTAATTAAGTGCCTAATAATTTAGTGTTGTCTGAATTTTAACAGTGAAGCTGGAAAACGATTCTTAGACACATGTAACAAGAGCTGGCAAGGACCTTGCATCATCTAATCTAACAATCTATTTTACAGTTGAAAAAACTGAGGCCCACTGAAGTTAAGTATAATTCTATCCTTCCTGGCTTCCTTCAAGTTCCCGCTAAAATTCTACCTCCTATAAGAAGCCCTTCCCAATCTTTCTTAATGCTAGTTCCTTCCCTCTCTTATTATCTCCAACTTATCCTGTATATAGTTTGTTTGAATATAGCTGTTTACCTGTTCTAGAATGTGAGCTCCTTGAAAGTAGGGACGCCCTTCTGCCCTTCTTTGCATCCCCAGTGATGACCACAGTGTCTGGCACGTAGTAGCACTCAAGAAATGTGTATGGACTAACTTACTGACTTTTCCAAGGTCATGAAGAAAGTCAGTAGCTGAGTTACAATTAGAATCGTAGGTTTCCACCAATGTTCAAGGGTTTTTACAAACACTTCCCAAACCATCAGAGTTCATCTTATTGATATCCAAAATGAATTTTATTAACCGCATATATCCAAATGCTACTTAGAAACTAGATTCCTTTGGAAATTGAGGGGATGCCCGTCAATCAGGGAATGGCTAAACAAGTTGTGGTATATGAATGTAATGGAATACTATTGCTCCATAAGAAATGGTGATTTGCATCATGAGTCTTTTGGAGTTGTCTTAGATCCTTGCATTGCTGAGAAGAGCTGGGTCTATCAATGTCAGTCATCGCACAATGTTGCTGTTACTGTGTACAGTAGTCTCCTGGTTCTGCTCACTTCACTCAGCATCAGTTCATATAAGTGTTTCCAGGTTTTTCTGAAGTCCACCTGCTCATCATTTCTTATAGCACAATAGTATTCCATTACATTCCACACACAGCTTGTTCAGCCATTCCTCAATTGACGGACATCCCCCCAGTTTCCAATTCTTGGCCACCACAAAGTAAGCAGAACTAAGAGAACACTATACACAGTAAAGCAACATTGTGTGATGACCAACTTGGTTAGACTTAACTCTTCTGGGCAATGCAATGATCTAAGAGAATTCCAAAAGACTCCTGATGGAAAATGCTACCCACATCCAGGGAAAGAACTATGAAGTCTTAATGCAGATTAAAGCATACAATTTTCTCTCTTTTTTATTGTTTTTTTTTCTTTCTCATGGTTTTGCTCTTTTGTTCCAATTCTTCTTTTACAACAGGACTAATATGGAAATGTGTTTAATAACCTATATATATGGGTTTATAACCTATATCAGATTGCATGCCGTCTTGCTGAGGGGGAGTGGAGAAAGGGGAAAAATCTAGAGGTCAAAATCTTATAAAAGTGAATGTTGAAAACTAAAACTAACTAACTAAATAAATATTTTTAAAAAGAAACTAGATTCTTACAATATGAGTTCAATTGCACAAATGTAAAGTTACTTACGCTGTCCACAGTGAGTTCCTGTGTATCCTTTCTGGCACAAACAGTGGTCATCGCTACAGCTACCTCCATTCATACACCGGATGGTACAGTGTTGTACTTAAAAAACAAAAAAGAGCAGCAATTTTTCACAACTTAGTTAAACACTCTGGGTGGCTCATTAAAGATGCTCAGTAAGTAATTTCTCAAAAAGGAAAGAGTATCTGTCAGTATCCCCATGCTTGCCACATTCAAGAGAAGATTAAAGATGATAAACACAGTTTAGCATGATTCACATTCTACCAATAAGGTATGGCTTTCACATTTATTTTTATTAAATAATTAAGATCTATTCTTATCTGTTGGGAATAGTTTTCTAAAGAGGACACTGAATGCCCAAGGACTAATAAATAAAGACTCCATATCTACATTCAGTCACAAGAAGGTCTGAGGAGTTTCTCTGATACTCACTAAGCGATGTCCCTGCCTAAGGAAGGCTAACTGGCCACTAAGATGTCATTCCTGAAGTACAGATCATAGGCATTAACAACAAAGTACATCCTGAGCAGCCAGGAGGGCTAGGGCTATTTTTTTTTTTAATAATGCTCGACTAGTTAAGTGGATCATGGAACACTATAATCTCAGCAGAATTACAGCAACAACTTATCTAAAAGGCATTGGAGAGATAGAAGATAGGAATGAGTAAATATGTGGTAACATATCATTAATGATGACTTATGTGAGAGAACTAGTGGAAAAGATATCGCCTACTAAATAATAATAATAGCTAACATTTATATAGCTCTTACTATGTGCCAGGCTCTACACTGAGTGCTTTACCATTATAAACTCATTTGATCATCACAACAGCCCTGGAAGGTACATGTTATTATTATCCTCATTTTACAGATGAGAAAACTGAGGCTGAGGAAGATTAAATGACTTGCCATAGCTATTAAATGTCTAAGGCCAAACTTGAACTCATGTCTTCCTGTCTCCAGGTTCAGCACTCTGTTCAATGCACTAGCTGCCCTCAGTTTTCTACTTAGAAACTAGATACTACTTAGAATCAGACCAAAAATGGAGGCAGGCCAGACATGTAGCAAGCCTGAGAAACAACAGATGGATGGCCAAAGTGTACTAACAGCCATGAAATGATCCAGGGGAAGATCTCCAGAGAATTACGCAGCAGATCTTCTAGTCAGGATTTATGTATTAAAAACGACCAAAACCAAAAACGCAATGTGGAGACAATAATCCTACAGAATGAGAAAGCAAGAATAGGTTGTGACTTTCAACAACAGTAGAAGCACTCATACTAATAAGATGGCAGACTCATCAAGAAATTCATGTAAAAACCAGTTAGAAGCTTTAAACTCAGATACCTGATAAAAACTGAACAGAAATTCCAAGAGACTTTGGAGAAATCAAAGAGAAATTGGAACTTTTTTAACAAAAAGAGTGCTTGTTTAATATCAGCATCAATCAGCCCTCAAAGCTAGTTCCTTATTTAGACTCAAGTGAGATAGGCAGCACACTGGACCTGAAGTCAGGAAAATGTATTTTCAGATCCCACCATTGCCACTTTCTAACTAATGTGATCATAAGCAGATCACTTAACTTCTCTGATGGTCATTTTCTTCATCTGTGAAATGGAAATATAATGCATAGTACCCAACTCTCACTATTATTGTGATGATCAAAAAAGATCATTTAGGTAAAATGCTTGTAAACCTCAGAGCATAACATAAATGTCAGGTATTATTTTTAATGAATTGAGTCAAACTCTCTGAGCCCGTTTCCTCCTCCATAAAATAAGAGTAATAATATTTGCACTAGCTACTCCCCACACATTTGTTATAAGGAAATCACGCTGTAGACCTATGTATATAGATCATTAATATTTTTGCATTATTGTATCATGAAAACTAATCATCTATATACATCCATCTTAAAAACTGTGATATTCAAGAGAAGAGATACAATTAGTCAGGACATATGTAAGCCTCATGTTATAAAGAGCTAGAGTAAAAAAAGCATTATAAAATATCATGAGAGAAAAGAACATGAGGGACAGCATAGAACAGTGAAAAGAATTATGAACTTGGGAGTCCCAAGATCTGAGTTTGAATTCTGGTGCTTCTATTTATTTTACTATCTATGTGAAGTAGGACAAGTTACTTGCCCCATCTGGGATTGTTTCCTCATCTGCAAATGGTGGAATGGAACAGCTAAGGTCCAGCTCCAGCTACATGATCCTATGAAAGATCTCTGCCTTCCAAGCAGGACCCTAAACAAATACTTTGGATGAGGATTTAACCAAACTACATGGAGCTAATATTTGGTACCTCTGAAACAATAACCTCAGAAAACTTTAATAGTCTGAATGAACAAGAAATTCCTAGAGATGAAGTCTTACCAGGATTGGGATATCTCTGGTGATATTATAATAGATGGAAGGTTGCCTGAAGGAGGCTGACTACAGAAAGACATTTCACTTAACTTTATAGACTTTTTTACCCCAAGAGACATGTGGCAGGATAATCTTCACTTGAACCCTTAACTGTGAAGACTAGCCTGTAGGATCTTGTCATTAGAACAGCAAATACAAACTTTTTACCACATTGTATTTAGCAAGTATGATGTAGGAAAATTTGGAATTTTGTTCAGTCACACCACAATTCGATAATAACACTTTTTCATGGTTATGTTGGTGGTACAGAAGAAAGAGCCACTTCTGGAGTCAAAGGACCAGGGTTCAAACCCTGATTCTGCTATTTACTACTTTGTGACCTATCTGGGCTTCAGTTTCCTTAATTGTAAAATGATATTGTCTCTGAGGTTACCTTCCAACTCTTTAAATCTACAATCCATTGATCCTGAAGACTAGTTAAGAAAGCACCTTTAAAAAAAAGCAAAGAATTTGGGGGTTTTCTGCCTATTCACCAAGTTGTGGGTTATTCAAGAGATAAGGGAACAAATCGGCATAAGAAAGCCCTCAAAAGATTTACACGAAGATGTGTAGACACACTCTACGTAGATACAAACTTAACTGTGATGTGTGCACTCAACTCTCACATCTGGCCAGGTGCAAAGGGCCTGTTGTACTGCCAGGCCTCTCAAAAAGAGAAAAATGCCTAAAGATGTGCTCTTCCTTTTCAACACCACTGTAAAGTAGTTCTCAGAGTGCCAAATCTGATGGTCTTTTTTCAGTCCTTATGCTTCTTGATCTCTTGGCAACATGTCACTATCAACCACCTTCAGGATATTCTCTCTGGGTTTTCTGACACTGGTTCTTCTGGTATCCCTTCTACCAGTCTGACTGCTTCTTCTCTCTCTCTGTGGCTATATATTATCCATATCCCACCCATCCTCAAATGTGGGTACTCCCCAAGGCTCTCTCCTGGTCCCCCTTTTTTCTCTCTTCATGACTTCTGATTTTCTTCATGATTTTATGATATTCTGTCTTCATGATCTCTTCATCTCCCTTGAATTTAATTATCATCTCTATGCAGATGGACTGACACATCTACATATCCGGCCCCTGATTCTCTCCTGAGCTCCACTCCCACATCACCAATTACCTATTAGACATTTCTAACTAAATGTCTCAGAGACATCTCAAATCTAACAGGTCTCCAAAGTAGAACTCATTATCTTTTTTCCCCAAAACCCACTCCTCTTCTCAATGTCCTTCTTTTGCCAAGGGCATCACCATTCTTTCAGTCTCTCAGGATTGTAACCTATGAATTACCCTCCACTTCTCATTATACATTATTCCCCCTCCTACACATTAGGATCTAGCCAAGCTGGCTGTCCTTCTGTTCTTCAAACCTGGCACTCTATGTCTCTGCATTGGCTGACCCCCCATGACTGGAATGTACTGCTTCTCTACCTCTGCCTTACATAAGCCCTCACTTCACTTCCTTCACGATGCAACTCAAGGATCGCATTCTACTCCCTTTATCCCCCAAACTACTACTGCTTTCTCACCCCAACCACCTTGTATTTCTTCTGTATATGTTTATTCTGTAATCCCTGGCCCACAGTGAGTGCTTAATAAATGGTTGACTGACTAACTGTATATACCTAGAGACATACTGTCTGTATATAATGCAAGATCCTTGAGAGTAAAGACTATTTCGTTATTGTATCTTTGTATTCCCAGTCCCTTGCTCAATGTCTGGCACATAACAGGGACTTAATAAATGTTTGTTGATTGATTGATTGATTGACATAGAAATTGGTGTGGGTGTGTGTGTGTCAAGAAAAGGCTATAAGCCTTAAAAGAAAATAAATAAACCAGTCCACTGGCTCCTCAAGGAAATGCACATTCCCTAGCATGAAAACAGTTGAGCAAATAACACAGAAATTTAAGAAATGATCTGTCATCTTAAACTCTGAAGATTAGTTAGTTGGTTTTAAAATAACCTGCCTATTATTGTATTTTAATTTCATCAACTAATGCCATTTGAAGTTGAAGTCAAAGATTGGGCTGAAAGACACAGTCTAAGATATCTTGAGTTGCAGCCTGAGTGTGGACATGATCCCAAGTCACAATAGGAACTATTGAATCATTTTGTACCTCAGTTTCTCCAGGTATAAAGTAAATTACTAATTCTCTTTTTTCATTACACTGTTGTGGAGCTCAAACCCCCTGGGAAAGTGATTTAAACATATTATTAAATTTGGGCTGCTAAGATTATATTAAAATTCCTCAACCTAAAATACCTGTCAACTATGAAAATGTGTACAAGTATACAAGAATAATGATTTGGTGAAAAGGTTGGACACTATCCTAAGTAGGTCAGGAAAAGGTGTATAGTTACTTTAAATTTATAGTTAAACTTAGCTTCATACAATCTTAGAAAAACAGAGGGGATTAGGAAAAGCATAGGAAATGATGTCATCTGTCAAGCAGCATAGGAATTTAAAACCACAAACTGATTTCAATTAAAGTAAGTCATGCCAAGAGCTAATTTCCATTCCCACATGAGCACCAAAGCCATTTAACTACTTTGAGATAAAAAGGCTAACAGTAGTTAAATAGCGATTTTTACATTATTTGTTCAAGTTGAAGACAGAATAGATTCATTCTCTTTTTCTTGAGAATAAGAGTTACCTTGAAATGTAATTTTAGCTTACCAGCAAAGTTTCCATGATAGTTTTTACTTCTTTTGTAGAGAAAATACTGTTTTATCCTCATAAAAAATAAAAGTACTCTCTAAGTCTTCTGTGACATGAAGTAACTATTATTCCAATGATCCACACAAATCAATGGCACCATGCAGCAAGTTCACCAATACAGTATAGGATCTTAGTTACCCACTTTGTTACATATATAATTGTAACTGGAGGTTTTGGACTGGTTTCAAGACTTGGACCTCTGGAAAGCCAACATTTCAATTTCAATGTTTTCTCTTGCTTAACAAAGAGTAAGGTCTCTCCGGCTTTTCACTAGGGAGAAAAGAAGCTACACCAGACAATGCAGAAAATGGGCGACCAGGCTCCTAGCAGAAGTAGGAAACAGTTAAAAAGAATCCACGTGTGATTTGATTTCATTTTGGACACACTCCTGCAATTGATCCACACCCTAAGTTTACACTGATTTGAACACGAGTTCCAGATGCAGAGCAATTACAGAACCAGGCCCCAAGTCTGTCGAAACAGCTGACCTAAAATTAATACCCTAAAACATGGACTGAGTTTGGATTCATATATAAGGATTCTATTTACTTCACCGGAACCTCCACACGCTCCAAGTCAGAATACATCCCTAAACTCGACTCACATTAAGGTTTTGCCAGAAATTGAAAATGCCAAGAAATTCAAAGTTAGCAATCAAAACTTCAGTATGTACAGACAGTCTCCAACTTATAAATGTGTTATGTTCCAAAAGTTCATTTGTAAGTCACTTGTTTGGAACCTGAAACGCCTCAGGGGGTGGGGGACTGGGTGAGAAACAAGCAGGGTCTGTGGCAATGAGAAGAAGGGGAAGAATGGCTGCTATTAGGCAGGGCAACATCAGGAGAGAGGCTGCCTTGTTACCGGTAATGGTTGTCTTAAGTAGCCAGTCATGAGATTACTGTTATTTGGTCATTTCAGTTGTGTCCAACTCTTCAATGCCCCATTCGGGGTTTTCTTGGCAAAGGTACTGGACTGGTTTACCATTTCCTTCTCCATCTCATTTTGCAGATGAGGAAACTGAGGCAAACAGGGTTAAGTGGTTTGTCTAGGCAGTAAATGTCTGAAGCCAGATTCAAACTCACAAAGATAAGTCTTCCTGACCCCAGGCCCAGCACTCTATCCACTGCACCACTAGCTGCTCTAATCCATGAGAAACCAAGTCCAAAGTAAGGTGGCCTCTAGAAAATGTTGTGACAAGTTATCTAAAAGGGGCTTAAAGTAAGAAAGTTCAGAGTATTGTCATCCATACAGCTAGCAATCTGCTGTAACCCAAATGTAGTTCTGTGTTCATTCAGGAAGGCTGAAGTCAACGTCACAAGAAAAAAAAAAACCAAACAAACAATGCCTCAATAAGAAAAAAAAATTTCTTTAAGAACAGTTCTTAATTAACCTAAAGCTATTAACCTTAAGGAGGAGAGGGACTGGAGCTGGACCTGCGATTTTACTCCTGGGTGAAGAAACTCACCCAATAAGCAGGTCAGTTGTTGTTGTTACCTACTCTACAACTGAGTCTTAGAGAGCCGCAAGAGAACCAAGAGTGACTTGCCCAAGGACACACAGCAAGAACGTGTCAGAGGTACAACTTAAACCCGGGTCTTCTAGTCTTCAAGGCCACAGCCCTATTCACTCCATCGTGTTCCTACTCCGAATGAAAGGCTCAAGGAGAACAAAGACAAAAAGGAGTGAGCCAACGAAGAGAAGAACAGAAATGCAAGGGTACTATTTGTGTGTCTGTAGTTCAAGTAAAGGCTTTCTTTGGGTTGCATCAAACCTGGAATAATTCTGAGGACCTGAGACCTGCCATTAGCTTGGCAGGCACAGAGCTGGCTGAAGGAACATTAGGAGCAATTTGCAAATAAGCATGTGTGTTCCTGGCATGTTGAGTTTAATGTAAGCCCTCGGAAAACCACAGACAGACAAATTAAACAGCTAGACTAAGTTACTACATGGCTCCACTGAACACCTGAGACAACAGTTCTCCAGGGGCAGAAGTCACCACGGGATAAAAACCATTTTCATTTGGACAAGACACTTGGGCGACCAAACGAGAGGAGACAAGTTCCAGTTAAGATGAATTCATATAAATGTTTTATGCTGGCCAAAGCACCTTAAAAAAAAAAAAGAAAAAGAAAAAGAAAAAACAGAAGTGCAGAGGGTCCAGAGAAATGGACAATTTAAACGACCTCCAGGATGAAAAGTCTTATTTATTCATGAGGATAGAATTTTAAAGTGTGGACTCCCCAGCCTGCCTCCATCCAAGGCTGAGAAGAGGTTATACTACCCATTCCTTTCTGCCAGTCTAAACTCTGCAGGTTCAGATCAAGACCGACCTCTTCTACAAAGCTTTTCCTGATTAACCCCAGCCCACAAGGAACTCCCTAAACTCTAGATTCCCTCTAAAATTTTCACCATGCTATCTTCCACTTACAAGTATAGAATTACTCTCCATTTGCCTCAACGGTAGGAACTATATCTTCTACTCCTATTTAAATCTCCATGGTTCCTAACATGGTGCTGGGAATGGAGAAGTACTCAAATTTAAATCCAATCAAACTGAAAGTGATAAAAGTTTACAAAATGGTGAGACATGAGGACAGGGTGAAAAGAGGTTTGGCAAAGCCCAGAATATTAAGAGATATTTCTTGAAACCCAGAAAAGGGATTTAATACTAATAAAAGGAAGCATGATTTTATATAACTTGTTGTGGGATAGCTTACCTTCTGGAGGTGGTAAAGACTGAAAATACAAATAAATTCCAGAAGAGTTTGGATGAATTTATGGCTTTCAGAATCTAAATCTGACCCATAGAATCTACCAAATGAATCTTTCCCTAATTTACAACTATCCTCCATGTACCAAGAACACTGGCTCTTTCTCTGTTTTTATTAATAATCTATCTTCAAGTGCTCATAAGTCTTTTGCCTTGGCAGGCAAGTCAGCATGAGGCTCTCATTGTGTCTCATTTTTAAAAAATCAGGCAACAGGGGGCAGCTAGGTGGCACAGTGGATAGAGCACCAGCCCTGAAGTCAGGAGGACTTGAGTTCAAATCTGGCCTCAGACCAAACACTTGACACTTACTAGCTGTGTGACCCTGGGCAAGTCACTTAACCCCAACTGCCTAAAAATTAAAAAAAAAAATTTTTAATGGGCATCTACATACATAAGCTTACTCTTTACTGATCCACTAGGATTTATTGGGATCTCTTCCTCATCGATATAAGAGTATGCTATTATTATCAGCTAAGAGATGGTTCCTATCTAAGGACCTCTTAAGATCCCTCTCTGAACATCTATCTTTCCCAAGCCTCTCCACTTCTCAGCAGCCTCAAGGCTGCCTGCTAGAATTTGATCTGTTCTACAATGCTCCTTAAAACCATATTAACTGACCTCCTTGACTCTTGGGTTCTGCCACCCTTGATACTCTGAGGGATAACATGATTTCACTAGTGCTGGTATCCCTTTCCTGTAGACACAGACACAACACATGATCTACATGGGAATCTTCTTTCTCTTCAATGTTAGGGAATACCCGAGTACCACCCAGGCTAGCTATCTGTTTTGTCTCATTTTGTATCATGTAACTGGTTCTTCTTTTCATATATAGCCTTGATGGTTTATTCAATACTACTTTTTTTAAAGTTTTGTTCATATCTTTTTGTTTTTATACCACATCCATTTCCAGATATGTTACTAATTCCACACCCATAAAGGAACCTTCCTTGTAACAAAGAAAACAGTTAAGCAAAACCAACCAACAGAGGAATTGAGGCTAATATTAACAACATCTCTCATACCCAACCTTGCTCTCTACTCACAAAGCTACCATCTTAGTTCGGGCATCCATCACCTCTCACCTACATTATTGCAACAGTCTCTTAATTGGCCTCCCAGCCTCAAGTCTCTCACCACTCCAGCCCATCTTACACACTGCTGCCAAAATGATTTTCCTTCAGCACAGATCTGACCATGTGACTCCCTTCCTCAACCAACTCCAGTGGCTTCCTACTGAACTGCGAATAAAATATAAATCTGTTTAGTTTTTAAAGCCCTGCAGATTCTAGCCCCAACCTATCTTTCCAGCTTCTTGTACATTATTTTCCCTCCCACACTCTGCAACTAAGCCAACCTGGCCTTCTTTTTCATCCTCATTCATGACACTGTATCCGTTGTCTGTTGTCATGCATCTCCATGCATTAGCTCCCCATATCTTTATGCTTATGCTGCACATATTTATATATGTACTTGTTGTCTCCCCCAATTACAATGTAAGCTCAATGTGACTGGAGATTATCTGATTCTTTGTACTTATGTACCCAATACCTAGCACAACACCTGACACATAGTAGGTGTTAAATAAATAATTACTGATCGATTTCATGCCACTTGCACAGAAATAGCACTGGTGACATGCTACAGCCTGCTTGTGCTCACCACTCATCCTTTGAGTTTTCTGTAATTTTTCACTTCTTTGGTATAGTTTTGTTTTATTCTTCCTTGCCATATGGCATAATGAGGAAAATATTAAGTATTAAAAGGAAATTGGTTTTTACAGCACATAACGAATCTGTTCATCTGAGAGTACAATATTCATAAATACTGTACACAGTGCAGTACACTCAATAACTCTATCCTCCAGATGGGATTCTATTTCAATTCATAATTAGTTGTAACTGGTCTCTAAGTTGTTCTGTGTTAAGAGGTCTAGATGGCACAGTGCATAGAGTGTTGGACTTGGAATCAGAAAGACCTAAGTTCAAATCCTACTTACAGACAGTACCTGTTAGACCCTGGGCAAGTCATTTAAGCTAGAGTTTCCTCAACTGTAAAACGGGGATTATAAGAGCCCCAATTCACAGATTTGTTGTGAGGATCACATGAGATACATTTATAAATGTTAGCAATTATTATTATTTTAATTAATCTCAATTAGAGTGAAGTTCTAACCATAAGAAGTGATGTTTACCCATGCTGCAGTTTGTATGATGAGTGTGTGATCTCACTGATGTGGATATGTCCCCTAAGAGGATACAACACAATTCACTCATACCTTCTTATGTGGTCTCCACAAACTCATGTTACTGCATAGTTCTAGAAACCATACTGAAAAAGGGATGATAATTTCCCATAGGAACAATGTTATAATTAGGGATTGGGCTTCTCACTAACACCTTAGCAGCAAAGAAATTACGGCCATAGCTAATTAAATATCAAAAAGCAAGAAATTAATTTCATAAAAAAGTAAACTATATGTTTAATATATATAGAAACAACATGCATGATAACTTAAAATGTTCCAAGTCCTATAAAATATGCTGTATTAACTGACTACATTTTTACACACTGAAGACCATTATACAACACATTAATATAATTATATGAATCATAAATGTGACCTTTCTAAAACTAACATTCCAGCCACATTCACAAAGCATTTAATAATATTTAGTTAACAACTTTGTTATCTACTTAGCATTCAGAGGGATTTTGAATATAATTTGGATATCTAAAGTCTTTTTTTTTTAAAAAAAGATATCTACGGAAGCTTAAATTGATGTCTTATACATACTAAATACCCAATAAATATTTGTTGAATGAATGAAAGCCTTCTTTTTCTCTTAATAAATTTCCTTATAGCAGAGACATTCAAAATCACTCCACCGATATTCAAGTAAAGTTCATGTTAGGATCATTCTTTCTTAAAAAAAATTCATATAAAAAGTAAGAAGTATTGAAATTCAAAGCCATCCAAATGGCAACAGAGAGGTGCATGAATAAACTGCAACATATCACCGGAGAATCAGATTGGACATGTGGTATAAAGGGATACCACCAGAGAGATGTATAACTGAAAAAAATGGCCTCATAATGAAGCAAGAGGTCCATATCTATCCACATCTTCCCACATGAGTATCTATGCAGCGTCAAGAGGTCTAGAGCAATGGTTAGAAAACTATGTACCACCTATTTTTATATGGCCCTGAAGTTAAAAGTAGTTTTTACATTTTAAAATGAAGTTTTATTATGATTAGAAATGTAAAAGTCATTTTTAGCTTGAAGACATAATGAACTCAGAGGGGCAGGAGGTGAGAGGGACAGGATTTGGCTCTCTTTTTTTGGCCATAGTTTGCCAAACGCCTGCCCCATTCTACAATAAGAATGTCCCGTACCAGGTGGACTCCTGTGGAAGATTTAAAGGAAAAGAAATTAATAAAGAGTCATATAAGAAGGTATGAGTGAATTGTCTTGTATCCTCTTGGAGGACACATTCACATCAATGAGATCACACACTCATCAAAGAATCTATTTGAAGGACTCACTCTAGACTTCAGCTGTGATATTTGGAGAAAAAAAATCTATCTTCTTTTCCTAGCTTCTCTTTCCGACCCAAGTTACATCAAGGGTTATTTTAAAAAGGAAAAATAAGTCACTAAAAGGCAGCCCATGGGGTGAGTACACTAGTGAAAAAGGTCAATTACAGTTCTTGCCTTGTTGCTAGCAGTAGGAGGAAGGTATTTATGGGCTGATTGTATAGCTATAAACTTCCTGTCTTTTCCCAGCACCAGCTAAGAAGTTATCTCCTCCCCAAGTCACCTACCCATCACCCTACTTTAGGAAACCGAGAGAGAGAGAAGGTAAAGAGAAAAATACACATGATGTTGTGTCATTTGGAATCAAAAATTGAGTGGAGGGACAGCAGCAAAAAGCTGTATTATCTAGGACTTCCCTGCAAATTACCCCAAAAATTGCTTGAATTATTCCCTATTTTATATTCCTACTATGAATTGGAGTCTTTATTGTCTCTAAATACATTTTATTATCTTTAAATAATTTGATCTTGAACCTCTGCCTCCCAGTGAGGAATGACTTTTACACTTATGCCAAAAGGGCAGGGCAGGGCAGATAAAAAAGCAGTTCCAAGTGTATAGGAAAACAGAAAAACTGCTCAAATGAGAGAAAAAATAAAGCAGAAGATGAAAAGCCAAAACCTAATATGGAAGTTAAGCCACATAAAGGAATTAGTGTATCATTTTATATCATGTCCTATCATATGCATAAAACTTACTTGATCTTGAACCACAGGAAGGAGATATTTGTCCAGTTGGGCAAGTACACATGTTTGGCCTTGAACAAAATCCATCTCCACAGGAATGCCGACAAATTGCTACAAATAAAACCAATGGTCCATTAGTAAATTAATTAAAAGCAATGAAGAAACAACTGATTATAATGGAAAACAACAATGGGCCAATATTTAGTAGACCTGGATGTTGGGCCAGCCCTACCACTTTCTAGCTGTATGACCTTGAGCAAGCCCCAACCCTTCTGAGACTCAGTTTCCTCAAGAGTATTGGAGATAATTTCTGAGGTTTTCTCCAGCACTCCATTTCTCTTCTCTATACTATAGCTTCTCCCCTGAGCTCCTTTAGCAATGATGGAGATTCTTGGAATAAACTGCAACAAAGACTGAGCCTATGGGTAGGCAGGCGTCGTAAGGAAACTATTCACTTCCTAGAAGTGAATGAACTTTTTTGAGTGCCCAACATACCTTTTAGCCCATTATTATTTCTGTGACATAAACCATATATTTGTGCCTTAAATGAGTTAATTCACCTTCAAAATGAGCAATACTAAACAAGGCTAACCCTATCACTGTGTTAGAGTCTATCTGCGATAGGGGTGATTCTATAAAACCCCAAAGCAGTTTGGTAGGAACAAGCTCGGGGAAGATGAAGCTCAAATAATATTCTCAATGGAAACTATATAAAAAATCAATAGGCACACAGCAGATGTTAGAATTATGATGATTGCATATTTATAATATGATAATTATGACAAATGATTACAGACATGCCTAAAATGCTTATTTAAATACATTAAAATAACACTATCTATATTTTTACACAGTAAGGGACCTATATCAACACGATACAAACTATTTTGCATATTGAAATTGGTTTGAGCTTATCAAATAAAAAAATTTTCTTCTTGATAATCAAGAATTCTGAGAAGTATTTAACTCTTTCAGGACACAAGGGTAAGATTTATTAAGATATTTTTTCCATTTGTAAATCAATGTCTTGCTCTGAATATTTAATCATAATGGTAACATGAGGGGTTTGAACTAGACTAGGCATTCTTAACCTTTTTTTACATCATGAACCTTTTCAAAGGTCTGGTGAAGCCTACTAACCACATCTCAGAACAATGTTTTTAAATAACTAAAGGAAATGCTAAATTTTAGAATTTAGTGGAGATAAAAATGTATTTTTTTCCTATAAAAGTTCACAGATCCCCTGAAATCTATTACATGGAAACTCTTGGGGCTTTGTGGACCTTAGGTTAAGAACCCCTGAACTAGATGAAGTCGTAGGTTCCTTCCAGCAATAAAATTCCATGATTCATAACTATATATAGTTTATTGCTATATAGTTACATAGGTTTCTCATCTTAAAATGCTATTTTAAAAAAAGGAATTATGGCCAACTTGGAACTATTCCATGGCTCCTCAATCAGAGAAGTCATTAGTCCTACTGGCATTAACCTTCATTCTTCCCACTATATTTGGCTGATTACTACTTTACTTTCACTACATTAATGTGACTCCCTTCCTCTAAGCTCCATGAGCAAACATACAGTTATACCATAAGGGAATTAGATGGGCTAGTAACCAGAAAACAAAAATTTAGAAAGGATGCTAAGAGAAGCAATAATGGTATTTTCCCCTGAAAAATGCCTACAATCAATTTTTACAGGAAAGCATATCAACTATTATGCAAATATACCCAGGCATCTTCTTATTTCCTTTATGCTCCTTAGAAAATTCTAAAAGTAAAGACAAAATTAAGTTACAGTTAGAGTAAATCTAAGCCTATGAGTGTGTGTGTGTGTGTGTGTGTGTGTGTGTGTGTGTGTGTGTGTGTGTGTAGAGGGAGAAGAAGGGAGGGAAGGAAAGGAGAGGGAAAGGAGAGACAGAGACAGAGAGACACAGAGAGAGACAGGCTTCTTTCTTTCTCTGGCAGTCTGGTGAAGCCTATAAACCTCTTCTCAGAATGAAGTTTTTAAATGCACAAAACAAATACAAAGGATTACAAAGGAAACCAAATACATTGGAATACTGTTATTAATATATATTTTTTTAATGAGTTAATGGATTCCAGGTTAAGAACCCCTTCTAGAGGTTGGAAAGTTTTAATACATTTCCTAAACTGGAGTCAAATTCTACCTATAGTAGGCTATGCAATCAATACAGTAATGCCATATAGTCGAGTTGTACCAAATACTAGAAACAATGCATACTGAAACAATAGCACCAGGAAAACTTGAATGAAAATTCTGATATGAACTTACGGACAATGCACTGATTTCCACCAGGTAAGGTTTTCCATCCAGGGCAACAGTAGGCATTGTAACGTGATCCACACACATTTGGTCTAAAACAAAAAACACATAAATTTCATACTTTCATTGGGGGGGGAAGAGATTAACAAACTAAATGAGAAAATCATTTTGCTATAGGATACAGGAAACAAATTTGGAGAAATAGGTCCTGTTTTGGTAGTTTGGAATATTTTAATGATCCCTTTGGGAGTACTCTTGCAGTGATGATTAATATAAACTATGCATGCAATCTGTCAATAAAATGAAAATAAGTAAAGCAATATGAAGTATGTGAAATTATATCAGCATGTGAGGAACTTAGACAATAGATCCATATGAACCCAATTTAAGAAATAAACCACCTATATCTATAGGGAAGGAAACCTACTGCATTGAGGATTTCAAATGTCTGTTCTTTGAGGTCTGATTTTTTTTTTCCTATGGCCCAGCCTACCTCTAAAATGTTACAACATTCTTACTTTTACCAGAAACACAGGAATGCAAACTATGACATTACTCAGTAAAATAAAAGCCAAAACATGTAAATATTTCTTTAGCAAAAGTTTAGAAAGGCAGTTGTTACAGGCTTTCAGGGAAAACAACAGAACTATGAAGTCAATATCACTTAAGGATGATTTTTGCAAACTAACAATTCAGCCAGGTTTCTTGGGGACATAGCCCCAGCTCACGGCCTAGGAGGAAGAAATTCAAATGTTATCTTTTCAAAAGTTTATGGAAACAAATGGTTAAAGTATACTTGTGTCCGACCTGGAAAAATTAAAGGTTTTTTTTCTTAACTATGTAGCTGTAGATACAGATAAAGATCACAGACACACAATGGAAAACATCCATTTTATTCTGCAACATCCTGAGGTCCCAAATATTGACTTTGGTTACAAAATTTCAAGGGATGATTTAGATGGCCAAATTTTTTACAATTATTCCCAGGCTGGCTGGTGGAAACACTCATAAAAATTCTAGATGAGAGAAGACAAACATTTTTAAACTAGCTTCTAAGATAAAATCTACTTTTGGTAAAGAAGCACCCACACAAATGTTTTTTTAAATGGTTCCTTATTGCGACAAACATTTGGCAATATCGTTGCAGTCTAGGTATATAAATTCACATACTCTTGTCTGAATCATATTCCATTATACTGGGTGGATATCTTTCTTTAGTCAAACAAGTTAGTCACACTAGGGTTTAAGCCTACCCACTCAAAACTTCTACCAGGTCAAATATTAAAGAGAATAGTAAATGCCTCATGGACACAGATACAATGACTTAAACTTTTTTTTTACCCCACAGCACTTGATACAATGTATTAGATACAATAAATAACTGGTTGATACATTTGAAAGGGAGGTTACAATAGACTGCCATCAAGCAAGTACTCAACCTCCATAGAGGTTCTTCCAATCTACAGAACTAATGGAGGCCGAAACTAAACTCCACAGCAGCGGGATGCTGGGGAATAGGGAAAATCTACAGGGCTCAACCTACAACCCAATCCAAAACTGCACATTGCAAAGGCTGGGAGCTACAGGAGATCAGCTGATGATGCCTAAGTAGGGTTGACTACCACAGATAATTTAGCTAGAATTGATCTATCTAATCTGCAGAAAGTAAACAGAGTGTGTTTATCCCTTTGTCTTTGAATCCCTAGTATGTAACACGGTGCCTGGTACATAGTAGGGGCTTAATACTTACTGTTGTTTGATTGACTGTTTGAATTTGACCTGGAATATGCTCTCATTTGATAAACAATAAACATTTATTCCTGATATTTATTATTGACTATTGACTGGTAGGTGCTTGATAAATTTTACTGACTGATTGATTCCAGTTAACCTAGAATATGCTCTATACTACATGGGCTGATTTATCTCCACCAATATAGAACAATGTTACAAGATAAATCCTAGTGTATACAGACTGAAGCACAAAGAGGTCACTGAGTCAGTAAATAGAAGAGGCTGTGTTTAAACCCAGAATTCTGTCCACTACATCCCACTGCCTCTCCTGTGGCACATAGTTGTTGTTTTTCAATCTCCTATCAAATCTATTCTCCCAGCATTCTGTTATAGTACATTTGAATCTTTAAGGTTTTGGTTTGGGTTTTTTTTTTTTAAGTTGACTATAGGCAGCTAGGTGGTACAGTGGATAGAATGCTGGGCCTGGAGTCAGGAAGACTCATCTTCCTGAGCTCAAACCTGGCCTCAGACACTTACTAGCTATGTGACTCTGAGCAAATCACTTAATCCTGTTTTGTTGTTTGCCTCAGTTTCCTCATCTGTGAAATGAGCTTGAGAAGGAAATGGCAAACCACTCCAGTATCTTTGCCAAGAAAACCCCAAATGATGTCATGAAGAGTTGGACATGATTGAAAAACAACTGAATGACATGGAAAAAGCACCAAGTTTTTCTTCAGTCACTGTCTCATCAAAGTCTAAATTTGCCTTATCTTCCTCTCCCTGGTGACTTCAAAATAAGTTTGATTTAAACAAAGATAAAAGCCTTGGGAAAAGTCAGACCTGAGTTAATAAATTCTAACATGTATAATAAGTTAAACGAAACAAGCTAACTTCAGAAAATGCCTGTGTTATCTATCCATGCTGCCACCTTCTAGCTGCTCTTTCATATGTCCAATTCATTTTATTTCTAAATTCTCTAAGCTGTTGAGTCATAGTCTTTTTATTTATTGCCTCTAAATGCTTTGAGGTTTTAGTGTATATCAATACATTTTCTTTCTGGGTATTCAATGTTAGTTGTTTCAGTTACATATTCTAGTAACTTTGACAACATTTTTAAATGTTGTTACTCTTAGGTCCTTATCAGTCCCAAGCCCTGATCCTGTATTTTGTCACATGCCAAATAATAGAAAGATGCAAGATTTCCCTTCTGCTATTAGGTCTTCAAAAATTCAGGGTAATGGAACTTACTGAAACAAGCTGGGTGGTATTGGTAGTACTTCTCCAGAAAAATAATTACAATTATCAAAAATAAACTGATTGCCTATTTTTATTGGAAATACTAAAACTCAGAAAATACTGGCAGAAGTCTAGGGTTTTTTTTCCTCATGAAAGACCACATTCTATGGCCAAAGCACAAAGCACATGTTACATTTACAAACAGGAAATATATACCTGCTTGGCCAAAACAGTCTTCATCATCATGACAGCTTATACTATAAATGCATACATGCGTCCGGGGTGTCCCAAAAGTCTTTATGCAGTTGTAAGCCTTAATAGCTTTTCTATTCCTGGCACAGAGAAGGTGATTATTAATTAATGATACAGGATATATAAGCTTTAATAGCTTAAAATTGAACTAAGACTTTTGGGTCACCCTGTATAATGCTTTAAATTTTTCAAGGCCCTTTACATATATTATCTCATTTGAGCCTCACAACCATCCTGGAAAATGAGTACTAAAGTTATCTTATCATTTTACAGATAAGGATGATGAAGCTCAGAGTAGTTAAGTGACTTGTTCATGGTCACACAGCTAGAAATCACCAAACTGGGATCTGAACCCAAGTCTTTCTATGATTCTATCAACCATGCCATGAAATTCACATCTCACTAAGTCAAGGAGCTCTAATTAGCAGCAACTTGTCAAAATTAAAAAGCACAAAAGCTCAAACTTGAGAAAAAAAGATGTTTTCAACGAGGCATAGCCTTGAGGCATTACCTCATCTAATACTGTTTTCTATGTAATGGTAATAGTGAAAAATGATAACATTTGGTCACAGAATTCCTAAACCTGGACCGAAAAAGTTCTAATTATATTTTCACCTGAACCATTAGATTAACTATGGGGCTGGGGGGTGGGGGAGAGAAGATGGAAAATGTGTTTCTACTCCATCTCACCACTTTAACTTGTAAAAATATAACTAAAGTAATCATCTATAATTTCTTTTACCAGTTACTTATAATACTGTGCTTTGCAACAATCCCGACTCTAATCATCCAGGGAGATGGGTCAACCTCAGCAGGCTTGGGGTTTGGATCAAGTTCACACATAGCACTCAAAGATGGGACTGACTGCCTAAAATGTATCTGAATTGACCAAACAGCTGGGGTCTACAAAATCAGAACAGAGCTCTGTGAAAATGGAACATTTTATCATATGTGCTGCTTATAGCCCGAGATAATGAAGTCTGGGGACTAGAGCACTTCAACATGTGAACTTCGTCACTGGAATAGCCATACCTTGGGACTGAAATCAAATGCTACTAAATGTGGTAAGCAAGGACCTGTGCTCAACTTTAAAGAAAGAACTTTGAACTTTTTTTAATGGCTGCAAAATTCTACGCAACTAGATAATGGATGCCAATCAGAAGAATCCACCCACACATTCAACCTAAGGCTTGATAAGTTATGCTCGCTCATGATGTAAGGCAAACTCATTCCAGATTCAGACATCTTTAAAACCCAAGTAAGGGCTAGTATAACACAGTGGATAGACAGGGAACTTTAGAATCTGGAAGATCTGAGTGGAAATCCAGCCTCTGACACACACCAGCTAAGTGACCATGGACCTACTACTTCCCTGTCATCTTTTCAACAACTTCACCGCTGCCTTGCCCTGGGAATTAGAAACCACATTCTGGAAGTTTTAGCCGTTATCTTCCAAACTTTTGCACTGAAGCCCTGCTGAACTGATAGGCGTCTAACACCTGGCTCACTATTTCAGGCACATCAAGACATCCTACACTTCAATGCCTATTTCCCCACCATCTCTAACAAGCCTCCCCAAATTGCAGCCTTGTGGTCACACATGTACCTCCCCACTTTCTAAATGTCCATCCAGAGCCATAATCAAATTTACTGTACCATTTTTCCTGAAAAGGGAATCAGTCTACTCCCCTGTGATTCCCACGCTTTTCAATTATGAGAACACTGGTTTAATGGTAAAAAAGATATTGGGGCCTCATATGATAATGACCTTATAACATGTATCTACTAGATTAAAAAAAATAATGACAAAAAGCTACTATTGATTCAGTAACACTTTTAAATGAATTTGTATTTAATCATGACAGCAAAAGATCATATTTCATTTAAAAAAAAGCTAGAAGAGCATTTTTTCCTACAGTACATATTAAGCATCAACAATATAAAACCATTGACACAAAATCCATTATTCAAGCTGCATATTTTGTCAGAGCTAAATTAAGACCAAAATGACAGTGCTCAGAGTACAAATGGATTCACATTAGAGTAACTCCCCAAGTCCATCGGGAACCCAAGTCCCAAAGGTTGTGAACCACTGACCTGCACACATGAAAGCTGGATTATCTAAACCTTGAAAATTCCATTTAGTTTTTTTTACTCTCTGTTAAATTCCTTCCCAAAATTTTTAATGCCTCTTCGAAGTGTGGAAATGACTCTGGATTACTGAAGGGCAGGACGACATATCAAAAGTCAGGCAGGGTCTACAAAGCTGGGAAGGCTTCAAGCACAGGCCGTCTGTCATCAACTGAATAACACCCCAATCACCATTCCCTAGCTAGATAAAATCAGAAATCCTGAGTGCCAAGTTGGTTGTGAGATGATGAATCTTGGAGCAAAGAAATCCTCAAAGGCTCTTCCATAACTCATAGGAGAACTGTGAGATGCAGTGGTACAGGGAGCATTCATAACAACAAATCGAGCACCACTGATGCGTTCTGTCAAGTTAACCCTCCACTGCACTGTTGGATCTGTGATCTTGCTGTGCGTACCCCCTCCACGGATACTGATCACAACCCATTTGCGCCTTCTCATCTTGTGCTCCAATGTCCTATCCTCTCATAATTCCACCCTGGGGATCCTCTAAAAATCCTAGGGGCCTTTCTATAGCTCTTTTGGCATTGAGACATATTTTGCACCAATGGTGCATGTTTTGTAGAAAGATTGTCCCCTACTCTGGCCCACCTTTTCAGGTCATGCACCTTTCTGATAACATCCTTGGAGACAGTGTGGTATAGTAGAAGTGGAAGCAGATTGGGATTAAATCTCAGTTCTGCCACTTATTAGCCACGTGACCTTCAACAACTTACTTAACCTTCCAAGGCCTCAGTTTTCCTCATCTGTAAAATGAGTGTGTTAGATTAGATGGCCTCCAAGTCCCTTCCAGCACTAAATCTATAATCTATGATCCTTTCATGCTGCTGATTCAACAACATTCTTCATTGGTAACTTGCTACAACCTACTTACACTCACCATACCACTCATCACTGTAGCCCTCAACTTGAATGCTTCAAATACAATAGTATTCCATGCCTTTAAGCTACACAACATCACCAGGAAAGAGAAAGTGATCAAGAAAGAGAGAAAGAAGGGAAAACAAAGGAAGAGTCCAAGTCTAACAATATTTCCATAACCATAATTCTTTTACTTTCACGGAACTAAAGACGTGACTTTGCTTAATTCCTCATATTACAATATGTGAAGACAAAATCTAAGCTCTATTTCCAGAGCAACCATGACTACATCTAGCCCTTCCTAACCTCCATCTAACCTACCTTTGTCTACTTAATATGTATTATTTCCCATCCTACATTCTTCAGCTTACCCAAACGGGTCTTCTTGTTGTTCTTCACATATGATAGTGTATCATCACACTATTTGATACACAGAAAGTACATAATAAATGCTTTTTCATCCATTCATTTTTTACCCCCACTCATTTGCATAGTTATATATTTATTTCTGAATATAAGTATGTGTATATAATATACATGTATATACATATACTTATATGTAAATATATATATATATACATATACACACACACACACACATACACACATCTCCCTCAATAGCATGTAAGAACCTTGAGAGCACAGTGTCTCATTTTTTGTATCTGTAGCACCAGTTCCTAGCACATAGTAGGCACTTCATAAATGCTAACTGATGGACTGATTGATTCTCTCAGGCTGTCCATCATGAACTTCTTTCACCTCTGCCTTTCAGAATCCGTAAATTTCCTTCAAAGTCATCTCAAATACTACCTCCTGTATGAGGTCTTGACTTATCCCTCCAACTACTAGTTCCCCTAAAAAATACTACATACTTCTTTTGTATGTACTCATAAGTTTACAGTTATGTTCCCCACACACACATACACACACAGAATGTAGGTTCCTTGAGGGCAGAGACTGCTTGATTTTTGTCTTTACAACACTGGTACACAGGACAGTGCATGGCACACATAAGGTAATTAATAAATGTTTGTTTATTGACTCTCCTCTGAGCTCCAGCTCTGCATATCTTACTATGTCACAGGATAACCCACCAACACTTTAAAACACACATTAAAAATGAAACTCATCTTCCCCTCTAAATCTGTCATTCCTCTAAACTTTCTATCCCTGATAATGTGACCATCATCACTCTCACTCACACAAGATTGAAAACTCACTCTCATCATTTTTCTTTTGTTTTGTTTTTTTTTTTGTTTTGGTGAGGCAGTTGGGGTTAAGTGACTTGCCCAGAGTCACATAGCTAGTGAGTATTATGTGTCTGAAGCTGGATTTGAACTCAGGTCCTCCTTAGTCCAAGGGCCAGTGCTCTATCCACTGCACCACCTACCTGCCCCCATAATTTTCTTCTCTTTCTTCCCTCAAGCCCATATTCAACGTGCGGAGTTCTCTTGATTTAAATTTTTAAAAAATTCTTCATTGGCTACCTATGACCTCTAAGGTAAAAGGTCACATTTTCACTCTGGCATTTAAAGCCCTCTACCATATAGCTGTAATCCACCTTCCTGGCCTTGTTTCGCATCCATATTCTTGACCTCTACACAGCTTCTAGACAAATTGGTTGTTCTCAACCTTGTCTTGCATCTCTCCCACCTCTAAGCTTTCATTCCCTATATTTGAAAGGCAAAAGTCATTTGAAGGAAAGTCATTCCCTATATTTGAAAGGAATATGCTATTCATCTCCATCTACTGTCACTGTCTTACTTTAAAGTCCCAGTTCAGGGACTTTACTGCCTCAGCGACGCCTTCCCTGATTCCTACAATTGAACATGATCATTCTTTCCTCATATTTTCCTACAGTACTTGGACTTTTCCATTGCAATCCTATCTCATTTAATATATTTGGGTCATATTTAAGTTTGCATGTCTATAATTCTTTATTAGACTTTAAGTTTGTTAAGAGCAGGAAATGTTGGTTTTTAACCTACTATTCCAATGTCTTGCAAAATGAACATGTTTAATAAATGTTTATTGAATTGAATTTTGCCCTTCTATGATCTGAGAAAATCTATGTGATATTGCCACAGAGAAGGATGGTGCTGAGAAAGGAATGATTTCCAACCTTAGATTTATGACACTCTCTGACTGCTTCAAATGATCTCAAAAAATACGGTGAAACTTTTTTTGGCTGAGAATTTCACTGTTAATTTCATGAAAATCTGCACTGAAGATTTTCAGAAGACTGAGAAAATAAAAGAAATAGTTAAAAATGCAAAAGAGGTAAGTTGGTGTCAGTGAGACAGGAATTGCAGCAAGAGACATCACTAAGTAGAAGTGGCAGTGGAAAAACTAGGAAGCTGACAGGGAAGAGGTGGCCAGATTCCCTTTAACCTTCAGGCTACCTAGTGAACAACAATAGAGAGATAACTGATAAACTCATGGCCAAGCATCAGGGGTAGCAGCACTGGGGACAAGTTGGAGGTTTGGGGGCTAGCCAAGGAGAGGTGATAACTTAATCTCATAATTAGTGGTGCAGCATCCACCATTATGAATGGAAATAATTTCAATGAAACACCCTGCAAAAAAAAAATTAACTCTCCCTAAACAGATTCTGGTCTATGGAGCTGAAATTAAAATGAAATGAAAAGAAAAGAAAAGAAAAAACTCACATTTATATAGTGCCTAATGATTTAAAAAGCATTTTACTTATATTATCTTATTTGATCCCCTCAACAACCCTTTGAATAGATAGCATACATATTTTACAGAAGAGTAAATAAGGATTAAGCCACTTGCCTGGGACATCCAGCTAACAGGTGACAAAATCAAGATATAAACCTAGTAATTACTGACCTGAACTTTACTACATCATCCTGCTTGAGTTCAATATACAAGTCACCACTAACATTTATTTCTTCTTTTTTCCATCTATCCCTGGGCCAAGCTAGAATCTCATTTGTAAAATATTATTCCCATCCTTCCCCTATTACCTATCAAATAAAAGACAAGAGGTGGTAAAGTCACAATGCTCAGTGCTACTAAGAAATCCCAAAGCAAGGTTTTTCCTCATAAGAGAGAATGACCTTTAAAGTTACTAGTAATTCCATGAAAGAAAAAGAGAAGCCTTTTGGGAAAGACTTGGGCTCTGGGTAACCAGGGACACAGACAGAACAATCACGACGCTGGCTCCACGTCTCCAGCACGGGAAAGCAGACAGTTACTGACTTATTCAAATTGTATTCCAAAATTTTGTTTTTAAGTTGGCTGTTTGGAACTCAGAAAGCATTTCCCCACAGGGACAATGTTATGTGTAAGTGGTGGTTAGTTTCTCAAGCCAATCAAACAGTACTGTTTCAACTATCACTTAAATAGACTCTCAATCGGTTAAATAGACTTTGTGGGCTGGCCTGGGAACCTAACTACCACTTATAAAATAATTTCTATGGAGAAATGCATTCCACTACATGCAACCAGAAGGGAATTTGGCAGTACCAAGAACATGCCCCCACCTCTCCCATATCCGCACCCTGGCCACAGTGGTCCAGCATGTGGCAAGTGGGGAATCATAACTGCTCAAAGATACTTCTTAATTTCTTGGTCTCCAAAGGGGTAAGGAAGCTTATCCTCAGAATAGGTAAGGCTGACAATTTAGGCATGTGAGGCATTGGTGTTTGTTACTGGGGAAAGCATATATGTTCTAATCTTCCACATACAGGGATTCAGGTACTTTTTAGGAAAGCAAGGTATTTCATTCCAGAGTCAACCACACTGCTAACCCACCACTCAAGGTTCCCTTTCAAAGATCAAACCTAGCACTCAGATGGCTCCTCCAGGATTTCTCTGATGAATACCACTTCAGGTAAGGAGGTAGGGTTGTGTGCTAGGCCCAGTCTTTTAGGAGTCACTATGGTATACAAATTATTCAAGCATTTCTGGTCCCCTGGGGCTGAATGATTCTCCTTCCCCCTACCTGTTTTGTTCTAGACAAAGGTGTCACTTAGGCTTGGGTAATCTTCAACTGAGTCAGGAGCAAGCCAAGATAAGAAGAAAATGATGACAATATCTCAGCAGTGATTTCAAAATCGTATTAAAGCACCAAGTATTTTCTACAAACATTTGTAAGACAGCTCAAATTCTTCTGATTTAAAGACCTCGAGAAAATGAGGAAGGTAAGAGTTGTTAAGAAATCAATGAAGGTGGAAGTTTAAAAAGTTAGATTCTACTAGATTATAAAGCTTCTTGAGGACAGCATTTTTCTTTTTCATCATTAATTATGTATTAAATAATTATGTATCAGATAATTATGAATTGAATTAATTCATTTATTATGCATTGAATAAATGTTAAAAAGTTAATATTCAACAAAAAGTGCTAATACATAGGCTTCATCTAGAGTAAGAATGGCTCCCCCATGCATAATTTAGAATAATAAAATTTTAAGCTGAAAAGGGCCTTTAGGGATCATTTAGTCCAATCCCTTCATTTTACAGATTTGGAAACAGCAACAGGATTGCAGGGTAGCTGCCAACCCATCTTTTGATACATGCCCCTATAAGACACAATAACCAGAAAAGCAAGGCCAATGAATTCCAAAAACAATGAAGCTCAAAATATACTATTAAGTTTGAAGTTTCTGCAAAATACCAAGAAGTTAGTGAAAGGTATTTGGTTTTTGAGATTATTGCATAGCAACTAAAAACCCATATTATTCCAAACACATTAATTTTATCAGTTTGCAGTTCAACTGTTAAAACAATACTTAGAAAAAAGGCTGAAAAAACAAATGAAAATTCCATTTAGGATGTACGTATAGAGACACACTAGAAAAGAGGTGAATAACTGGGGAAATGATGGTGAAAACTGGCATTAATGAACTGCGACAGATAAATCAGCAGGGGGTGGTACGAGAGTCAAAGAGCTTGATTACTAGTTCATTTCATCCACAGAAACAAAAATCAAGGATCATTTTTTGTCCTGAAAAGAATTTTCTGAAACCACATGGGAAAGAATTTTAAAAATCTGAACAACTAGATGAAAACCATGACTTTAATCCTGGAAAAAAAAATGTGTTGGGAGATTTTATACAAATGAGACCCTTAAAATAACATAGAAAATGAAAATCCTTTTCGGCATTAGAAAAACAACCAAATGACTACACTGCATTACATTACTTGTTTCTTACACATTAAGGAATATGTGAGTGGCTACACGGCTTATCTAGACGAGGAGAAGCAACCAGCATGAGGGATCACAGTCATTCAGTAAACCTCAAAGTCTTAACCTTGCGGAAGCGAGGCGCCACTAACTCTTCTTCGCCAAACACCCTCTCAGTGTTTCCTAGAATTCTCACTACTGACCCAAGAGGGCTGGTAAAGGGGGAGAGAAGTTCCACTTCTGGAGGGGCCTCCACATGGAGGCCCCTTACAGATCTCAATGCTTCAGGAAAAGAAAAACAGTCCTTCCTTATAAAATGTTTGAAGAACTCTTATTTAAGCTAAATTTGCCTTGGACTAATTTTTTCTTTTAAAGGTAACTTTTTTAAAATTCCCCAACACAAATCACATACATTTAAGAAATTCAACAGAGAGTCAACTTTTTTTTTTGGTTTTGGTTTTTGACTAGGCAATGGGGTTAAGTGACTTGCCCATGGTCACACAGCTAGTAAGTGTTATGTGTCTGAGGCTGGCTTTGAACTCAGGTCCTCCTGAGTCCAGGGCCGGTGCTCTATCTACTGCACCACCTGGGTGCCCCAGAGAGTCAACTTTTAAAATTGACTCTTGGGTACATAAGTTTGTTATTTATCCAGAAGACACACTTCATCCTTTCTGTATGATTCAAGAAGTCAAATGTTGGGAATCTGTGATTGACCCTGTGCTGTTTACAGTTTATATCAGTAAAGCAAGTATCTGAATGACATGTTCAGCAGATTTTCAGATGGCACAAAGCTAGAAGGTATCACTAACATACCCAACAATATATGGGTCAAGATCTGACCTTGACAGACTACAGCAGCGGTTCTCAAACTTTTTGGTCAGAGGACCCCCTTTGTGCTCTTAAAAATTATTAAGGATCCCTCTCAAAAGTGAGGTTTTGTTTATGTAGACTGTATCTATTAACATTTACCAATTTAGACATTAAAATATCTTAGTTTTATTATGAAAATAGTTTGAATCTGAACTCCCTCATAAAGGTCTCAGGGACCCCCAGGAGTCCCCAGACTATACTCTGAGAATCACTGGACTAACTAGAGAATTGGGATGACTCTAATAAGCTGAACTTTAATATGGATAAATATAAAATCTTACACGTAAGTACAAAAAAACCAACCTCAACAATAATTAGTTAGGTAACAATTCTGAAAAATAGTTGGGTGTTTCAATGGACTCAATATGAGTTATCAACATGATCTAACATCCCCCCAAAAAGCTAATGTTATCTTAAACAGCATTAACAGCTACAAAGCTTTAAAGAATAGGGAGATAATAGGAAGGTGGCTATATATGTCCTCATCAGACACCATCTACTGTTCAGAATGCCACAGTTTAAGAAGGCTGTTGATAAGCTAGAGAGTGCCCAGAGGAAGACAACCAAGATGGTGATTGGCCGTAAGCCCATTACATACAACAAATCCTTGAAGGAACTGCCCATGTTTAGAAAAGGTTTGTGGGGTACTGATATGAATATGTATGTGTGTGTGTGTGTGTGTGTGTATGTACGTATATATACATATATATGTATTTATGTATGTATGTATATATTTATATATGTACATACATACATACTGTAGATATATAGTTTAGGTACTGCAGGTAGATGAAGAGCTGGGTGTAGGACTAAATAAGAAGAAAAGAGTAGGCAAGACAATACTAAAGCACAATAAATTCAAAATGGATATACAATCTAAATATGAAAGGTCAGAATATCGAGAGAAAGAGAGAGAGAGAGAGAGAGAGACAGACAGACAGACAGACAGAGACAGAGAGAGAATGAGAGATCAGGTACCTTTTATAGCTATGCCAGGAGGAGAATTCTTTTTAAAAAGGGGGGGGAATAGAGGTGGTCATAGAAAATTTAAATTATATGAAATTGAGAAACTTTTGTACTAGGATAAGACAGTATCTAATGAGGGAAAACTTCACATTAAATATCTCTAAGACTCAAAAATACAAGATATATAGGGAATTATCACAAATACATAAGATAAAGAGCTATTCCCCAATAGATAAGAAATCAAAGGATGTAAATAATTCTCAAAAGAGAAATTGCAAAATATTAACAAGCATTTGAAACATTGCTCCAAATCACTATCAAGAAAAATTCAAATCAAAACAACTCTGAGGTTTCACTTCAAACCCAGAAAATTGTCAATGACGGAAATAGTCAATATTCCATTCAATGGCTCCCAATCATGGAATATAATAATCTCTAAAGAATCAAAATTGTGAGTTACCCAAATGGTAATGGCAAGATGCACAGTGCTTACAAGGAAATTATTTCATGTTACCAACAATTTCTTACAAGTAAGAAGTGGCATAAATGGTGTCACCAAGAAGGGGATGATCAGAAAAGACTGTGTTCCAGTCATATAATGAGATCAAGGGATAAAAAATGGACAGTCTGAGTACCATAGTGGAACATAGAAAAAGTGGGGGGGGGGGAAATAAAGGAAAACCTCCTACACATTAATTAGATCTTTTATGAAAGGATTTATGGAGACAAGAAATGTGCTGTCTAAGAAGGGGGGATGGGCATACAATCTGAACTGTTGGAGAGAGTATGCTTAGCAATGAGGTCACAAGTCAATTAATGAACTTAAGGACATTCATTGCTGCAAAGATAGAATTAAATCATTCTTATGTTATCAGATATTTCACTATATTGGCAGGTCATAGATATGACTTTTGTCCATAGAAAGGAAGGAATATAGAGGAGAAAGCTGGAAAGCTGTCAGAATCTAGATCACTTGGTAGGATAACTAAAGTACATAACCATAACTTACTGGAGGAAAGATAGCATGGTATCTATAAGTAAAAACCATGTCTGACTAATCCAGGAGAATTCTTTGAGGTGAGTAAATAAATGTGTGGAAAAAGGAGAAAACTATATTATTTAAGCTTTGAAAAAAAAAAAACCTCTGGCAAGGTTCCACACCAAAGGCTATTTAAATAAAGTTGAGTTAAAATGGGATTAATTTCTGTCAGACGAGGAGCTGGCTGAGAGACAGGAAACAAAGGAAAGGGATAAATGGACATTTCTCTGGATAGAGAAATATAATGGATAAGGTTTCCCAGGGATCAGTGCTGTGACTATTCTCATTCAACATCTGTATAAATCATCTGGAACAAGAAGTGCACAGTGAAATATCCAGGCTTGCTAATGGTAATAAGATCCAAATAACTGCCTTCTAGGATGATAGGAATAAACTGCAGGAAAATCACACAAAGTTGTAAAAGTAAACAGAAAATTCAATGATGTGCTTCAATATGGGCAAGTAGAAAAGTAATGAATTTGAGGAATAATGATAGAAAGTACCCCATGGGATAGTACCTGGGCTATTTGTTTGTGACCAAGGAAAGAGATATAGAGTCACTGTAAGCAATACCCTGAAAATCAACCACGTGTGCTGCTACAACCCCTCCCCACAAAGGCCAGTTGAATATATTAATTGTCATGCTAGAGAGCCACAAAGATATATCAAATTACAGTGTACCCAAAACTAGAAATTTTCACACATTCTACCTACTATTACTCTAAGTACTTAGTGACAGAAAGATGAATAAAATCTAGTACCTGTCTTGAAAGAGGCCAAACAGGTCTTATAATAGAGAATATAAGATCCATATACAAATATCGAAAACATAAAGTAGATTATTCTAAGCAGATAACAGAACTGTAAATAAAGGTCAAGAGAGAGATCACCTTCAGCTGGAGACAGGAAAGAAAGCTCCAACAATGAGGTGGGATGTTGACCAGGTCTTAAAGGATAAGTATTTCATCAGTTAGAAGAAGATAGAACCTTCCAGATAGAAGAAACTGCACAAGCAAATGAATGGAGGCAGCAAATCACAGGATATATCCCTAGAATGGCAAGTAGTCTTCAAAAAGTAGAACTGCAGTTGCTTTTGTTCATGCACCTCAAATATAACTTGTGGTGGACCTAGGAAAGATTCCATGAAGGACAATTTCAAGTCAGTGGAAGTTTTATTTTCGACAGATGGGCGCAAAAACGAGATTTAGGTCTGAGAAGATCAAGATAGAGAATAGAAAAGTTGATAGATACATCATAATTCATGAACATATGAAGATGAGAGATAGTATTCATATATTACTTCATTTGATTCTGAAACTAACTGTCAGGGAGGTAGGGGAGGTATGACCATCACTATCTGACATAAGAGGAAATTATGATGAGAGATTTAAGAGATTTTTTCCCTATGTCAATGAAGTTAACTACTTGGAAGAAATCAAGTTATTGTTCAAGCCTTCTACCTCCTAATACTATGGCTTGTCCATACATAGACTCATTTGACAAAGACTATATTTAAGTTGGGAGGGAGGATCCTTGAAACTTGACAGAGTAAAAAATAAGTAAGTACTGCACTGCAAAGCAGATGCTAAACTTACATAAGTCATTACCACTTAAAAGTAGCACAGAATGAAAATATAAATATGTTCCAGGAAAGGTTTAGAGGAATTCAAAGGTGATAGAACAATAACATGAAGGAACCCAAGGATATTGAGTGGATTAATAAAGAAACAAGACATTGCATATGGTAAGCTTCTAAATAAGCATCGATGGTACAAGCACCCAAAAACCAGTGAAAATGTCCCAGAGTCAGGAGATGGAATGTCTGATTTGAGGAACAGCAAGGAGGCAAGTGTCACTGGACTTCAAAATGTGGGGGGGTAGAGCGGTTGTTCACTAAGAGGCAGTGACACTAAAACAAAGATGACTTGAAAATCACTTATAGGTGGCTTTGGAATGTGTTTTTGTAGTTGCATTTTAACATGGGTGTGTCTCATGTTCCTGGAACTAACTTCCAAACAAAAGAATATCTGTTCTAGAGTATTTAGACATTCTGCCTGAAAGCAGAGGAATGGTCTGAAGGATTTCTTGAGGCTTTCTTGCAACTCTATGGTCAGATGGCCCACTTGAGGACCAACCTAGAATGCTGTCTATTTCCCAGTGGTTCTCTTCGGCTTCATTCTTTCCTGACATTTGCCATGAGCTATTCTTCCTCTGACTAAATAATGCAAGGTTTACCCTCTCAATACCTCCACAGCCCTAGGGATGTTTTGACAGTGTTTGTGTTTCAAGTTGTAATTAAATAGATTAAGCATAAGCTGTCAACAGTAAAACTCCAATAAAGCAAATACTTCAGTAGGGTAGGTGCTGTCAAACATGAAAGCAAGAAATATACATCTCCTGACAAAGATGAATGAATAATTGATAACTGACAGGTTTAAAAATCTCTGCAAAGATTTCTGATTATGAAGCCTCTGCTCTGAAGAGTTACTGTCTTAGGTAGTTTTAGCATCACTTTCAGATATATAAATATACAAACCAAAAACTTTTTGTTAGGCCATAAGGTATAGTAAAAAGAGGATTTTCCGAGTGGGCTTAGAATCAGAAGATCTGGGTTCAAATCCCTATTTTGTCACTGACCAGTCAAGTATGTCACCTATGTTTCCTCAGCCAAGCTGAAACTCTCTCTGGGACTTAGTTTCCTCTTCTATAAAGTGAAAGAGTTGGGCTAAACCATTTTAAAGTTACCTTTGGGCTCAAAAATCCAATGACCTCTTTACCTGCCTAAAACTCACACAACAAAAGTTCCCTTTAAGCATTTGAAAGAGAAAATTTCCAACAGGGTATTTTGGTGTTATAACTCATTCCTTATGAAGGATAAGTAAAAGCTACATATAATTTCCTGTATTTTTTTAAATAAAGATGCAAAAAAACTACTAACTGCTACTTGTTTGTTTAAATAGCAGCAAGACAGGATGGAAATTGATTTTTAATACCAGTCAGTGGATGCAGAACTAAGGAAAGAAATCTCTTCATCTGACTATATGCAATTCAAAGCCTTCACCATTTTTTATAAGACACTTGCCTGAAATGCCTTACTTTAAAATAAAATGGGTGTATTATTTTCATTTAGCTTTTTTTATGAATAACATGGAGGAAGAAGATGAGAAGTAATAGGAATGGCTACCTTTGATCAAAAAAAATGTTTCCACTATCTCACAGGTGAATTTATCCCTACCATCCCTAAATTTCTATATAGCCCTTTCAGTAACTCTCAAGCTTCCTGCTGCCACAAAGGTCCATGGATCAGTATCCCAGGGAGGCAATATGACCACGATTATGGGATATTAGAATCTCCAAGAATCAAAGTGGAAGGTAATCCAAAGGGCAGTAAAAAGATACATGGTAGGGCTAAGTAATTGTTAGTACATTACTAACGATGAACAACCCATGAGATATAACATTGAAGACATGACTGAAGATATGTAGGATGGAAAAAGGGAGAGGTTTGGGTCATATAGTGAGACTGAGAGACAGCATAAAGCTCAAGTGCTACATTGGTAGCCCCAAAGATTTAGCACATAAGTACTTTAAAATATTTATTGAATTGAATTAAAAGAACCAAGTGAGATCTTCTAGTGATTTGGACATATCTTCTATGAAGGATTATAGAAAGAAAGGTAAGAATGGGGCAGGATGAGAACATGGAGAGGTAATTTGAATTCAGGGAGAAAGTACCCATACCAAAGAAAAAAATCATAGATTCGCTGAATTATCCCAAAGTTTATACCTAATCACAATTATTCCTTACATCCTCCAAGTTCTGGCTCAATGAAGGGCATACATAGAGGGACGGAGACAAAGAAATAAAGTAATCACGTAATTTTGGATCAAGTAATTTTGCAGATATTCAAAAGTATGCATAGCAATTCTCCAGAATGCTTTATATTTCCCTACATCCAAGAATTCTCATGCTATTCAACTTCTGTACGCTAACTTCTTTATCTACTTGAATAATCATTTCTAAGTGGGAAAGAGAACTTTCCTTTTATAGCTAACAAGCAAATCATGAAAGACTACCTGCCTTGACCAATGTCAAGTGGCAAGCAGTCATCCAGTTCATAGAAGCTGCACCTGTAAAACAACAGAACTTAGTAAACAAGGTATTAGTTTTCATAAAGCCCTCCTAACATGGCTGAGCTGTGGCTGGATTGCTGAAGAACATTTGCTACCCAGAGATACCAAGAAAAAAGATACTGAGAAAGGAATTCATTTCCTAAGGAAACACCATATGTTCTGAAGTTACAATGTGTTTATTAAACATACATATATATACATATGTACTGAACTTTATCTTCAAATAAATATCCATTAGCAAACAGGCATACTAGACCTGTGCAAATTCAATGTAGTCCCAGTTGGCTCTTGGTCAAAGGTTCTACCATTTTATAGTAAGCTTAATTCCTTAAAAGGAATAAAAAAGTTTACTTGATTCTACAAAATTCTTGAGTTTCAACATCAAATTAAAGTATGGCATCTTGTCTTTCCTTTCCTGGGAAGTTGGATTAGCAAGCCCTTCACTCAACCCTCACCTGTGGTCCCAAGAAGCTGTAACATGTGCAGCAGCCACACCCCTGTAAAGATGACTAAAGCAGGAACTATGGAGCTTAGAGCTTGGTCAGACATCGAAGATGCCAAGGTCATTCACTGTATTCCAAGCTATTGCCAGCCATCCTGATTTTTGGCTTGCCACTAGATTTCAATGACTCAGGAAGAAAGAGTGAGGCTGATGACTTTGTACAACTCTGCCTCACTTAAAATCCAATTGACGCACAAGTCAAGACATTACCCCACAATGTCATGGACAAACAATAACTGGGAAGTTGGTGGGAGATAACAGGTAAGCATATTTTCTTTAGTAAACTTTGGGTTGGAGCACTAGTGGGATTTAATACAAAAGAAATAAACAAAAAAGAAAACTAAGTCATTAGAGATAGTTAAGAATTGAAAAAGGAAATAAAAAAATAACTTGCCAATCTGTTCCATATTTACAAAGTTCCAATTTTTATAGACCATCAAGTAAGATGAAGCTGCCATATTTACCACTGACTGTCCATCTGCTAAATGCAAAGATTAGGAGGAAGGCATGGTATGCTCCTATACTTCTCATTCATCTAAATTAGAACTTGTTTAGCTTCACTTTCCAAGTTGCCCAATTGTTTGAGTTTCCCTACCATGCTATTATGTAGGCCAATATCTAAAATGATCTCTTCCCTTTGAAAAATCAACTTTCATTAAAATCCAAATGGGAATCATTAAAAAAGTGGAAAAAAAGGCTTTTAGACAATTTCTCAAGAGAAACAAGGCACGCAACAAAAAACGACAACAAATAAGAATCCCTTTGTACTGAATGAGCAATACATTGCTAAATGGCACATGGCCATGGAGAGGAAATGCTTCATTGGTAAACAAAGGCCCTGTATTTGCTCAATGCCGACCATACTAAATGGAATAGGCAAGTGGGCCAATCTTTGCCAATTCAATCCAAATGCTTTCCTCCATGTCAAATTCTAGCATGAAAGTCCTAAGTCAGAATTACAACGCTACTTGCATTTTTTAATTATAGCAGCTTGTATTTATATATCACTTAAGGGCTTACAAAACTGAAGACCAGAGTGGTAAAACTAACTTGCCCATAGTCACTTAAGTGGCATAAAGGGTCCTAGACTTAAGATCTCCTGACTCCCAGGTCTGTGCTCTTTCCACTAGAATAACAGCTGCTACCCCAACACATTAGCAGTATGGGTTGGGACAGTTCCCAATCTCTGGGAAAAGAGATTCCCACCCCCTCCAATTATCAATGTCTTTTGCTTTTATATCTTTCTTATTCCCAAATATATACTCACATTATTTTTATTTCAAAGAATGCAAAGAAAAAAAATAACAGTATAACAAAACTAACCAATATTCCATACCTATAGACTTCACCAATGCAATAAAGGGAAGGAGAGGCATTTTCCCTTCCCTCTGGACCATTCTTTTTGGGGCATTATAATTATGTAACACACAGTTTTGACCTTCTTTTCTGTTCTTTCCTTGCCCATTTTTGTAGTCATTATGTATACTGTCTTCCTGGTATTGCACAGTTCACTCAACATCAGTTTATATTAGCTTTCCCATGCTTTTCTGAATTCTTCATATTTGTCATTTCTTGTGGCATAATAATCCCATTAAATTTATGTCTCACAATTTATTTAGGCATTCTTTAATCAGTGGGCGCATACTTTGTTTCCAGTTCTTTTAAAACACAAAAAGCATTGCTATGAATATTTTGATATATATGGACCCCTTCTCTCTGTCTTTGACTTCTCTGGGTACATGTCTAGCTGTGGGATCTCTGAGTTATATGTGAAAAGTTTAATCATTTTTTAAGGATAATTTCAAACTGTTTCCCAAAACAGTTTGAACAATTCACAGTTCCACCAATAGTGTATTACTATACACTTCATCCCATAGACCATCCAACGCTATTTCCTGCTTTTGTCTTCTTTGACAATTTTCAGGGTATAATTCAAACCCCATGTTTCTCTGATTATTAGGGAATTAGTTTTCTTTCAGTCAGTCATGGTTAATTGCAATTCTTTTGAGAAGTATCTGTTCTCAAAAGACCTTTATAAATTGGGAATGTTTCTTAGTTCTATATGTTTGCGATAATTCTCTCTGTATTTGCCCTTTATCAAAGATATCTGATGAAAAGATTTCCCCCCTTCCATGTAATAATTTCTGTTTGTTACAAGGGATGACACCCTAAAAAAAAAAGAAATAGAGGAAGGCAGAATATATTTGAAAGTTCAAGTAAAACAACATGATTAATATGATTGATTGAACACATATAACCTATATTAAATTGCTTACTGTCTCAGGAAGGGGAGAGGTTCCAAGAGGGAGGGAGAAAATTTGGAACTCAATTTTTAAAAAATGAATGTTAAAAATTGTCTTTGTATATAATTGGGGAAAAATAAAATATTTTTAAAAGAAAATTAAGGTGATATAAAAACAATTTTTTAGAAAATTTCCTTTCTATATTAGCTGCACGGATTTTGTTTGTGCGAAAATTTTTCAATATCATAGAATCAAAATGATCAGTTTTACATTTTCGTATTTTCCTTATCCCTTTTTGGTTATGAACTCTCTCTTTAGCCATATAATTGTGAGATGCCTGATCTTTTTCTCTTCTAATTTTTATGGCATGGCAGTTTATATTCAAGTCTCATATCCATATTAGAATTTATTATACCATATAGCATAAAATATTGCTCTAAATCTAACTTCCCCTAAACCTTGTTCTAGGTTTCCCAGCAGTTTTTGTGAAATAAGGAGTTCATCTCTGTGCATTTTATATTCTTTGGTTTATCCAATACTGAGTCGTTGAGTTCAATTATTTCTAATTCTTACTTATTATCTATTTGTTCTTAGGATATCTTTTTTTTTTCTTTCAGGTGAGGCAATTGGAGTTAAGTGACTTGCCCAGGATCACACAGCTAATAAGTGTTAAGTGTCTAAGGCCGCATTTGAACTCAGGTTCTCCTGACTCCAAGGCCAGTACTCTATCCATTGTGCCACCTAATGTAATAGCTGTACTATTAGTATACCCTGATTGATAAAATACACGACGACAAAAAGCTAGCATGATTTCAGGAACACCTTTAAACAAATTTATTTTTTATTGATCATAACAGTATACACATATACACACACACAAGTATGTGTGTTTGTGTATAAAATATTTATATGTATATATATACAACTGAAAAAATTGTACTACATATATGTATAGATATATGGGGCAGCTAGGTGGTGCAGTGGATAGAGTACTGGGCCTGGAGTCAGGAAGACCTGAGTTCAATTTGGTCTCAGACACTTACTAGCTGTGTGACCCTGGCCAAGCCACTTAACCATATTTGCCTCAATTTCCTCATCTGTGAAATGAGCTGGAAAAGGAAATGGCAAACCATTCCAGTATCTTTGCCAAGAAAACCTTAAATGGATTCTCAAAGTGAGTAAAACAACCTACCAACAATATGTATAAGATATTATTTGTTCAGTCTACACAGGTGTGCTTGCTTATTTCTTATGTACAGTCATGCTACAGATTTTGTCAGAGCTAAATAAAGATCAATGTGGCAATATTTGGTGTGCATATGGATTCAAGGCCATCTTGAGATAAACTCCAGAGTCCCCCAAGAGTGCCTTGGCTCACATATCTGAACCCACTAGATTGGGAAGCTCCAACTGTCACTGAAATTTAACCTATCCTTTTTGTTGCTGGTTTAAGAAATTCAGGCATTTAATGACCCAGAATATCAATTCAACTTACTTAATTAAACTCAAATGTCAACCATGAACCAAATTGGGCTTCCTCCATGGTTCAGTGTTTTAGAGTTCACCAATCCATGACAAAGAGCCATCTAAGTTTTAAGAGGCAGGCTGTGAGACATCAATTATACAATATAATTCACCACACTTGTGTAATCAAGTTGAATATCTCAGTTGTAACCAGGACTGAATTAGAAAGTCACTAATACATAGGAAAGATACAGAAAAAAACTGCGTGAGCTCAAATGAAAAGTAAATCAACTACCTCCTGTGTGACCTCTTAGGTAAGTCACCTTTACAGGAAGAAAAATCTATTCGGAGAATATAAAAGGTCTACCCTGTGTATAAAATGTGCAGAAAGTACTATGAGCAAAGGTAAGGAAATTATATGCCCTGAGTAAGAAATAACAGCAAGAGGTCCAGTTTGGCTGAAACAAAGAATATAAGGTATAGAGGAAAGCATGAGAAAAGCCGTGAAAATGAGGTAGCAAGAGATCATGGAAGGACATGAATGCCTAGCTAAAGAATGTAGACCTTTATTCTAAAGGTGAGAAGAAACCACTGAAGGGTTTTTAGTAGATGAATAACTACCAGATGTGAATGAAAGGAACATCTGGCAACAAAAATTATTAAGGACAAATTAGAGGGGACAGGGAAAGCTATAATATAAGTTCAGTGGATGGGAATGAGATCTGGACCAGAGTGGTGACTGTCAGAGAAAAGAGGATATTGATTTAAGAACAACTTTGAGCGACTAAGTCATTTTGACAATTATCAATACACAAATTAAAAATAAAGGATATGTGAAGAAAGATGGTATCTGCATCCAGAGAAAGAAATGATAAATAGAAGTATGCATAGGATAATTTTACATATACATATATATACCTGTTTGTGTCTAATGGTAGCCATCGGGGGGGGGAGAAGGAAGAGAAAAAAGGGGAAAAATAAATTTACATGATGATTTTGTTGTATATTTGGAGAGAATAGCAAGTTGTATGTGGTAGATTTGCAGTTTCATGTGCAACCATCTTTTTTTATTGCACTATGTTATAGAAATGCTTGTTTTGTTCCATTCATTGAAAGTGAAAAATAAATTTTTAAAAAAGGATGATGAACATGAGAAATGATACAAAAGGTAGAATTAATGAGATTTGGAAACTTAAATTTAGGAGGTGAATAGAGAGGGATAAGTCAAAAATAACAGAGGCTTTGAGGATTTGAAAAGTGTTGCAGTTGACAGAAATAATTAAGTCAGGAGAAGGTGGGGAAAGATAACAAGTTCAGATATACACCTGTTGAAAATCTCAAACTCAACAATGGGACAGCCTGGTTGGAGCTAGATGTGCAATAAGCAGTTGAAATTTAAATGTGAGCCTGGGAGAAAGATCAGAAATAAAGATATAGATTTGGTAGTCACTAGCATAGAACTCTTCACTGAAACTATTAGAGGGAAGGAGACTGATGAAGGAAGAAGGAGACTGATGATAGTTAAGAAGCCTAAGAATAGAACTTTGGGCAAAGTCAATATTAAGGAGTTAACAAGAAGAAATGGAGATATTAGAGAGAAAACCTAGGAAGGTATGCCATCATGGGCATCACCGGACATTGATGAAAAATGCCCAGATTGATAAAGCCTTTCCTGATCCTCCTAAAATTGCCTTGCATTTGTTTTGTCTATAAGTTTTTGCACAATATGTTGTCTCCCCTGATAGAATGAAAGAGAAAGAACTATTTCATTTCTGCTCTTGTATTTCCAGCACTTAGCACAAAGCCTGGTACATAGTAGATGCTTAATATGTACTTGTTGGCTGAGTGACAAACCTAACTCCAGATTCAATTCTGGACACCCTTTCACAATGATCAGTGAATTTGTTTTCTAGTATGACTCAAAGCTATTGGGAAACTATATACCCTGCCTTCAGAGAAAGGGTTGTCCAGTTTTAGAACCTCCCAAAACTCTGCAAAACCCTCATTAAAAGTCTTCAAAGACTTTAAGCAGGAAGGATGAAAAGACTTCCTCACAAAGTCTCTTAGGGGAAAAAAAATTTAAATAGATGTATGTATAATTTCTTACTTGGGGGCATGGGTTCTTGGGGATGGCATTCATTAGGCACATTTCCCCAACACAGAGAAGTAGCCTAGCACAGTCAATAGACACCCAGTTTTGGAATCAGGAAGAACTAAGCATCAGTCTCACCTCTGAAACTTACTGGCTGTGTGACCCTGAGCAAATCACTTAATTTCTCAGTGGCCCAGCAACTCTCTAAGACAGTAAATTGCTAAGCAGATGCCAATCTTCACTGGTTGAAGAAGTTGATGCTACAGAAATGAACTCACAGGTCTGACCCCTTCCTGACACCAACTCCAAAAAGAGGATACCTGTTGACCTTCAGGTTATCAGCCTGTTATGCAAATGACTCTATCACGCTCTAAAACAAAATGACCAAAAGTAGTGCCCCTCTGCCCAGTTCCATGTTACCAGGGTCAAATTGGAAACTGTGAAGTAATTAGAAAGTAGAGGCCAGACATTCTGCTTTGGGTTTTTATGATTGAGCTGCCAAACAGCTCCTAGCCAACTTCTCAGAAAACTTTCAGGCACTTTCTCAAATTCCAGCTAAACCATCAACTATGTGGCCCTAGGGACTAAACAGCTCACAGGGTGGTAATGGGATATAAAAATCTGCTAACTTGAGGTCAGTGGCCTAAATTCAAGGGTGTGAAGCTGCAGTAGTAATATACCACAGATAAAAACTACTTGAGAGCGTTGATAGCTGAGGACTGATTCCTTCCTGGCAGAGGGGTGACTATATCAAATTAAGCATTAACTCTATTAATAAAAGGAGATAAAGAAACCCAAGGAGGTGGCTCTTTTCAGAACCAGGGAGAGGAGAGGGAGTATGTCCTATATAGGGCCCGTTATGTATAAAGCTTTCAACAAGATTCAGCTCAATTAAAAGCTGTGTCAGAGCACATTACAGGTACTCACAACGTCAGAGAGTTAGACCTGGAAAGTGTCTCATACACTTATCTGTTCTTTGAGAAGAATGATGGTGTTGTATAAAATGGTCAGGAAAAATAGAATCAATTGATTTCCTTTATTTTAGTTCTAAAATCATGTGCCCAAAATCATGATATGTGGAATGGTAGGCTGGCAAGTTTAAAGGCAAAAGTCACTAAGAGTTCAATTACAGGACTGATATATCTATCTAGCCTAATACATCCCCACATTTTGCCTTACAGACAATACCCATGAAGAACGAGAAAGAAACTGTGTGGGCAGAGGCTCCCCTACCCTACACACTCACACAAAGTGAAAGTACCCTTCTCCCCCAAATCCCACAAGCCATCTCCTCTCAATCAGGAAATTTTACATGAGAAACAGACTAGCTCCTCTTCATGAAAAATAAATTAATAATACAAATTTTAAAGATTCTTTAAAATAGGAATCTTTACTACACAATGTCTGTGGCCCTTGTTTCTATTCCCTACTCTGGGCCTGAGTCAGTGAGGCTGATCAAATTGCTTAAGGCCAGATAAATCACTGAAAGGAAAAAAAAATTACGCCCACATCATGCAGGTGTTTGCTTGCCTCTGGGCGCAATTTAGGACATGTATGTACAAGTCAGCTACATGAAGGTATGAACACAAAGAAAAGGCACAATTTATAAGGCAGTTTTGCTTAAATGGGCCCTAATGTTTCTGTGACTCAGTTTCCACACACAAAAAAAGTAAACCTGACAATAAATACTTTAAGATTTTTATATGAAATCTATCCAGGTCTAAGTTTTCTCTTATATAAAACTGGCCTGGACAATCTCCACAATACCTTCCAACTATAAAACTCTAAATTCTATAATATTCAAGACAGGCAAAACTTTAATGAAGCATGCCTACTCCATAGCTGAGTAAAGATTTAATGCCTTGACTTCATTTCCTTCTGGAATGAAGAAAAAAATAATGCGTCTTTGAAAGGTATTTATCAAAAAATCCAAAGGTGTAGGGAACTGACCCTCTCCCATACTATTGGTAAAACTGCTGTACCGTTAAAGTTTGTTTTTGCTGTATGTGGCACGTGAGGTATTTTTTAAAATCTATTTTATAGATCTAAAATAATGGAATGTCAGAAACATGCTCCCCTAGGGGAAGGGCCTTCAAATGAAAACCTGTGAAGTGGATGGAACTAGTTACCTGAACAGTATATTTACTGAGTTCAAGACCTGTTGAAAATCTTAGCTCTGCCAAATGACCTGAGACTAAAACCTGGAGCAATAGAAACTCTGTAGAAGATCCAAGTGGGCAGGGAACTGGGTTTTTTTAAATTTGAGGAAAAGTTCAGTCATTGGAGCCCCTTCCAGAGGATAGAAATTACATAGGGACCCTTCTGGAAAGGGAGAGGCAAGAAAGTCTGTGACTTCTCTCATAGCTAAAAATAAATAAATAAAAAGACCCAGATGACAGATTAGGGCAATAAATGGAGAAATTTAACCTAAACTACAGAATCAGCAATAACAGCAGACATGACCAACCAGGCCTGTGACAAATAGGACGACAGGTGAGATTAGACTCAAGCTCCTTAAGAGCTGCAAGGACTGTCTTTCGCTTTTCTTTGTATCTCCAATTCTTAGCCCAGTGCCTGGTGTTATAAACACACACACACACACACACACACACACACTATTAGATAGATATATATATATATATATGTATATATATAGATATATATAGATTTATATGTAATATACATGGCATTTAATAAATGTCTACTGACTGACTGAAAAGACTTCCAGGTAACAAAACCTAAGAGGTTTCCCAAACAGTGAATGAGACACCTGTAAGGTCAGACAGGAAGCAATATTAAATACAGAAAAGGAATCTTTGAAGAGTGATAGGGAAGGGCCTCTCCTATAAAGCTAGAACTGAGGTAAGATTTTCAAGAACCTTGAGTCACTGAAAGGACCAAAACATCATAAATGAATGGGAGATATATTTGGAGCCCAGATAAGAATTTCCCACCATAGTTGTGAAATGATCCAACCATTGTGGAGAGCAATTTGGAACTATGCCCAAAGGGCTATAAAAATGTGCATACCTTTTGACCCAGCAATACCATTACTAGGTCTGTATCCCTAAGAGATCATACAAATGCAAAAAGGACCCACATGTACAAAAATATTTATAGCAGCTCTTTTTTGTGGTGGCAAAGAATTAGAAATTAAGAGGATGCCCATCAATTGGGGAATAGCTGAACAAGTTGTGGTATATGAATGTAATGGAATACTATTGTGCTATAAGAAACAAGCTGACTTCAGAAAAACCTAGAAAGACTTGTATGGTCTGATGCCAAGTGAAGTGAGCAGAACCAGGAGAACGTTGCACACAGCAACAGCCACATTGTGAGATGACTAATATTGATAGACTTAACCCTTCTCAGCAATACAAGGATCTAAGATATCTCCAAAGGCTTCATGATGGAAAATGCTATCCACATCCAAAGAAAGAAATATGGAGTTTGAATACAGATTGAAGCATACTATTTGCTATTTTTTTTTCTTCTGTTGAGTTTTGTTTCCTCTTTCAGGTGGTTCCTCCTATTAGTTCTAATTCTTACATCACTAATGAGAAAATATGTTTAATAGGAATGTGCATGTATAGCCTTTATCTGATTGCATGCCACCTTAGGGAGGAAGGTGCGGAGGGAGGGGGAGAAAAATTTAAAGCTCAAAAGCTTATGGAAGTGATTGTTGATGATTCAAAATAAATTAATAAAAAAAAAATTTCCCACCATAACCAAACTCATTAGATTGTGAGTTCTTTAAGAGCAGAGACTGGTTTTTCACTTATCTTTATATCCTCAGTGCTCAGCACAGTGCCTGGCACACAGTAGGTGCTTAATAAATGCTAACTGACTAATGAAAAGAGGTTGAAATATGTACTCAGACACAGTCAATATTGGTTTGTTTTGCTGGGTTACTTCTGCCCTCTCCCCCATCTCTTTATAAATCTTTGTTACTAGGGTTTGCTTGAAGGGGAAGGAAGAGGTTGGGAGAACATAACCTATTTATATTGCAAATAAATGTGATGAACAGTGGATAGAGCACCAGCCCTGGAGTTAGGAGGACCTGAGTTCAAATCTGGCCTCCAACATCTAGCACCGACTAGCTGTGTGACCCTGGGCAAGTCACTTAACCCCAACTGCCTCACCAAAAAAAAAAGTTAAATAAATAAATGTGATATATATCAAAAAGGCACCAGGAAACAAAAAACATAATAAGGGGGGAAAAGTCATCGACTTTGACTGGAAACCTAAGAGTCTGGACCCATATTTAACCTTGAACTGCTTCCTGTAATGGATTCCATACATCTGTCAAGGTCTAGTTTCCTGTACATTCCCCTAGAAAAGCAGGGCTAGGCGTTAAGATTCCTTGCAGCTTTATAACCTTTTCTTTTGAACCCCTATGTGTTTCCCTGTTAAGATTAGCAATAAAATTCTTCATCAAAACCCCACTTTTAAAAGGGTAAGACATGATTTCATTAACAATGGGGTAAAGGAGAAGAGAAAATCTGCATCTCCTATCCCAAGAAGGTAGGACAGAGGAACCCAGATGAGGAGAGTATGGTAGCCGTAACTATCAAGATAGGGAATCAGGAACCCAAACCTTTGACTTTTTTAGTTATGGAAGAAAAGTGTATACAAGACATTGTACCTCTCGATACAGTCTCTATTCATACTTTTCTAATTACAGCTAAATTAAGAGATCTAATGGGTTAGAACACTGTATATTACAAGGTACCAGAAATCTGGATGCAAATTAGATATTGCTTTATCCAATTTTAGGCACAAATAATAATGAAGTAATTCACTAGAAAACTCTCCTGAAAATTTGAGGAGATAAATGATTATATAGGTATAAATTCAACTATTGAAAAACACAGTGAAGTCTTTATCATCTAAACAGTTTTTGTATTATTTGCATTGCCAACAGTCTCCATTCTGATACAAATTCAATTAAGTTGGGAATACTCCAAAGGGCAAGTAATCCAACACACCAGAACTCCACAGTAACAGATTATTATAAGTATTTAGATATATATAGCAATACCCTGAATTAAAAAAATCCCCTGGTAACAAAGCTCTTTTATATGAACTTAACTCTGTTAAAACAACAATAACAACAAACCACAAAGAAATTTTCATAAATTGTGTAAAGCAGAGGTGCCTCCCTTCACAGCTGCATGACAAAATTCCCTCAGTGCATTGCTCCTATCTGTCCCTGTCCAATGGAAGGTTGTGATGAAGTGAGCCTTCTCTTCCCGTGGGTGGCAACTGTCTGCATTATTACTGCATGCTAAAAGTATTGGAATATTACAAAACTAAAAGATGCAATTTGGGACCACTCCCTTGAGGAAGGGAGGGCAGAGACCACCAAGGAATATCACTAATCTTTGAACATAGGAAAATATGTATAGAGAATGTGCCTGGGCTGTTAGAAGCTTGTCTGCTCAGTCATCTTGGCATCTATCAACTGATATTCAGTAACCTTCTATCTCTTTGGAAATGGGGGGGTTGGGAGAAAAATTCTCTCTTCCTGTTGCTACTTCCATTCAACCCAACCAGGGAAATGGAACCCTTGATATCACATTAACCTTCGAGATGGTGGAAATGGTTATTCACTAATAAGCAGAACCCCCTTGCTTCAAAACTCATATCCCTTGGAATTCATGGGTGGGAGTAGGGAAGCAATGACCCTCAAATCTGGCAAAGCTTAAAATGCAGAAGATACACGAGGTAGCATGGGGGCAGAGCTGAGCAGACCTACAGTTTGGAAAAAGAGAATATGAAATGTTACCTCACCAGAGCTGCAACAGAGGGTGGGGATTTAAGACAGTTCTCTTTCCTTCTCATAATCTCTCTTTCTTTGCTCATTCCAACTAGGCAAGAGAACAGTTCTCTCTCTGACCTACTTTTCATCTTTTTTGGAGGACACAGCAATGAAAAAAAATAGCTAGCATTTATGGAGTGTTTTAAGGTTTGTAAAGCACTCCACAAATATCTCATTTGATCCTCACAGGAACGCTGTGTAATCGGTACTATTGTTATTCCCATTTCACAGATGAAGAAACTAAGGTGAGCAGAGAAGTTAATGACTTATCCAGGGTCACACAGCTAGTGTCTGAGGTGGGATTTGACTCTAAGTCCAGCTCTATATCTGCTATGTTTCCTAGCTGCCTATACATACAACTCTGAATCCTCACCTTTGTCTCTGAAGTATCTCTGTGGGCAGCATTGGATAAAAGGTTACTTTTTTGGCAAACAAAAGAACAACTCACAGTCTTTTTTCTTTCCTTTTTCTCCCTTTTGCCTTCTCTGCCAGAAGCTAGGGAGTCCAAGTGGCCTCATGTTAAGGCCAGGCTGGCCCAGGAGAAATATTTATTGCCATCTTCCTTTCAGAAATAACTGTGTGCTACATATTTTTAGGATTAAAATTGTTAAGGACTCTAATTTCTTTACATAGGAGTTATTTTTGCTATATTTGGACATTTGTATTGAACTAATAATGTCCTTTGCTAACCCATGTCCTTGATAGTCCCCATTAAATACCACTCTCAAGCTTGATATAGTGGGATTCAAGCTTGCTAGATACTCTATGTTCAATGCTAGAAAGATTCCTAAAGTGCTAGGTATGGTAACATTCTTGGTATGGCAGGTTTTTTTTTTAACAGATCCCCCATTATCCCAAAGTATGATTTCTAATTATATAACTATTGAGTGAATATTTATTAAATATCTACTAAGTGTGAGGTACTGTAATAGGTTCTGGACATAAAAAGACAAAAACAAAACCATGCCTGCCTTAAAAGAGCTTCATTTTGTTGGAGTCTATTGTATGAAGAACATAAAGGGATTATTATCCCCATTTCATGGACAAAGAATCTGAGACACAGGAAATTTAGATGACCTACCCATGATTAAAAAAGCAAGTCAATAAATAGCATGGGTAGGATCCAAATCCAGATTTTCCAAACTTAGTCCAGTACTCCATCCACTACACCCTATTGCATTCTAGATAAAGGGGAAACTCCTACTTATTGCATACAGCAGGTATCAGTCAGCCTAGCACTGTGAATTGGCCAAAAGTTAACAAGTCTTTTTGGGAGGACCACGATGGAGATGCCATATTTGAATTCAGAAAACACTTAATTCTGTGTCCTGAAAATCGCACTGGCAAAAGAGAGACTCTAGGTTTAAAATGGCATTGTCATGAAAATTCTGACTGGGACAAAATTTCAATTCAATTCAGAGGTAAAGAAGTGGAATTTCATCTAGTAAAAAGCCAAGTGTTATCCATAACTAGTAAGCATGCTAGATTTTGGTTAGGGAATACAGTACAGGCCTATTACTGATAAGTAATACAACTTCCTTCAAGTCAACTTAAACTAAATTAAGATAACCTCACCTTTATAAACTTGACTATCTAATATTTCTCAATATTATTCTGTTTTGGTAACACTTTTTTAATCATTTCCTAATAAAACTTTTGATCCCAATTACATCTCTATTATATTAAGAATTTGGTCTACACCTGGGCCAGGAGTTTCTAGGCTTAGTATCATAGATGTTGACCTAAGACTAGTGTTAGGAACAGAGTGGAAATTAAAATAATTCTTCAAAGCAGAAGAATTGGGTTCAAGGGTATTACCTTATGACAGTAAACAAGATCAATCCTAAGAAGAAATGATCCATGGTATCTCTGCCCACCAGATGACCACCTGCAGGGGATGACTGAGGTTACTGAATACCCAGACCAAGGAACTGTTTGGAATAGAGGATGCCTGTATACTTCCTTTGTTTCTTCTGGGGAACCTGTCCTGCTCTAACCCAGGTATTCCTCTCTGCAAATTCTCACCTACCACCTCCTTGTATAAATCATCCCACTGCCTCAAACTTCTTAATCATAATCTAACCCAGAGATGGTGAACCTGCAGCCTCAAGGCCACATGTAGCCCTCTAGGTCCTCAAGCACAGTCCTTTGACTGAATCCAAACTTCACAGAACAAATCCCCTTAATAAAAGGAGTTGTTTCACAAAACTTGGATTCAGTCAAAAGGCCTCACCCAAGGACCTAGAAGGCCAAAAGTGGCCTCGAGGCCACAGATTCCCCGTCTCTGAACTAACCATTTTCCTTTCCTCTTCCCCCCAACTCCCAGACATACATGTTAAGGTTGTCCAGTACATTTGACAGTATTTTCATCATTATATAAATGTTTCCCTATTACAACCTACTCTTTTCCTTCTTATCTACTTCTGTGGGTACCACAACCCCCACCCACAGGAGCTACAGCCACAGAAGACCCAGAAAAGAAAGTGCTCACCACCAAAGTCCTTGACATTGTCAAAAGAATCAACATCAAAAGTGGAAATTATTTTATCAGGAAAATAGCATTTTGAAAATGGACCCTAAAGACTCTGAAATCTTTCCATGTAATTTGCAGTTGAAATCTCTTATATGGGTGGTCTCTCCCCAGTATAACGGGACCTTCTTGAGAGCAGAGACTATCCTACATTCCTATTTATATCCCTGATACTTTGTACAGGAGTGCTTAATAAGTGCCTTTTAATTCATTCATTCATTATTTTCCTTCTTAAAACACATCCCAGTGCTGCCTTTATTATCTCAAGTTCTGGTTATGAAGTTTCTGACAAAAAAAAAGTCTACTAATGAAATCCATTAATCCCATGAAACTTGAAAAGTATTGTACAATAAAATTCCATGTAAACAGCTATATCCTGTAAGACAAGATATGTAAGACAATCCTATCCTGCCTCACTATCTTAAGAATCAATCACATTATATGTGTTTGGATACTAACATTTGGCTTTAACATTTCCTACACATGGTCTAGGAATTCACAACACTTCAAAATATTAATGCAAAGCACTGATAGAAGCAGAGCTGCCTTCCTTCACACTAGGCTCACTCCATATCTGGCACATACTTTCCCCAAATGGGAAAGTAATTAAGTGTTTTGTTTTAAGGAAGAATTTTCTCTCCATCACTTCCAACTCAGAGAAGGCTGAGTAAATAGATATGCTACTAATGTCAACAAAGGACTGAGATAAGCTGAGATGACGATGCCATATGAAAGCTGAAACCAAGATTTGCTATTACACAGACAAATCATCAGAGCCCACAATCCCAAGTTTAATATATTCCCTGACCTCTTAGACTGAAAGGCTGACATTCCAATTAACTATTTATTATAAAATAGTACATCAGCATATAGTGGTAGTAGAAAGGGCAGCTAGGTCTGGTGTCAGAGGATGTGGGTTTGAATCTTGACTCTGCCAACCCCCCATCTGTGTGACCTTGGGCAATCAATAACAGATAAGATACATATATAGATACAAAGATACATAAAGAGAAAGAAAGATACACATACACACATACACACATATATACAATATGTATGCTACAAAGTAGTGCTTTTCCATTAAATACTTAAGAGTAATACATTGTGAATAGCTTCTCAGATACTCATTTGGACTCTGAGAGCTCCCAAATAAGGGGTAATTTACTATATGCTATAATGTAACATTCAATTGAACACATTAATTTTCACTAATGCTTATTGAATGAATAAATTGAGTACCCAGTATACACTTGCTCAATATGAGGCACAATATTACATGGCAGCCATCTCAGGCTACATTAAGAGAAGCATAGCTTCCAGGGAATAGGGAGGTGATGGCCTGTGGCATCTGCCTTAACTAGATCTCATTCGGAATATTGTGTTCAGTTCTGAGTCCCATAGTTTAAGGACAATGATAAATTTAAGGAGTTTCCCAAGGAGGGCAACCAGGAGGGTGAAGGGATTTAAGTCTATGTCATGAGGACCAATTGAAGGAACTGGGGATATTTCACCTCGAGAACAAAAGATGGGGAGAGATATAGGGGAATGTTAGCTTCCTTCAAATATCTGAAGGACTTCCATGTGGAGGAGGGATTACGTTTGTTTTCTTTAGCTTCAGAAGGCAGAACCAGGAGAAATGGCTAAAAATTATAAAGTAGCCAATATAGACTTAAAGTCAGGAAAGATTTCCTGACAATTAATTAGAGCTGTCCCAAAGTGGAATAAGCTAGCTCAAGATATTGTCAAGTAAAGGCTACAAAACCACTTCTCAGATAAGTTACAGTGGAGATTTTTTCAATATGCAGATTGGACTAGATATCTACTGAGTTCCATTTGAACTCTCAAATTCTGTGATATGGAAAAAAACATTGGACTGGATGCTAAGGGATAGAAAAAAAAAAGTTGCTGCCTTTAAGGAGTTTACATTTTACCAAAGAGATATACATGTACATCAATGCAAGATAACCTGCAGAAGAAGAGAATATTAACAATTGTGGAGGGAGAGCTAAACTGAGCCTGAAAGAAAGAAAAGACTTCTGAGAGGCAGAGTTCAGTACAAAGTTCATTTCAGGGATGTAGAATTAATTACCTTGTGTGGAAGCAGAGAGGATGGAGATGGAATGGAGTGCCCAAAGCAGTTAGTAGTAGAGTTTGGCTGGAGCACAAAATGAATATAATATAATAATGTGGAGGAAGAATGGAAAGAGCCAAGCTTTGAAGAGTCTTAATTGCTAGGCTGTTTGTACTTTACACTTGAAGGAACAGAGACTTATTCTAGGTTTTCTAGATGTCCTATAAAGTCCCTTCCAGCTCTAAAAGTCTGATTGGTTATTACGCTTTTCATCCAAGATACATAGGTAACTAGCAGCAATATATGAAACCCAAAGCCACTCCCCAGTATATAAAAGATCAAAGAAGAATCATAAACTATTTAAAACCTTATAAAATATTGGTCCAAACTACTAACAAGAGAAATACACATCAAAACCACTCAAGTTGTTGCATCATACACAGGAAAAAATGGCAAAAAATGACTGAAGAGGTAGTCATTATTGGATGGGTTATGGAAATACAGGTATACTAATGTACTTTGTATAGAGCTATGAATTGGTGCAACCATTCCAGAAAACAATTTGGAATTATGCTAAGAAAGTGACTAAAGTTCTCATACCCTACAAACCAGAGGTCTCACAACATTCCACTATTGGCATATACTCCCCAAGAGGCTAAACACAGAAAGGTCCCATGTTTACCAAAATATTCATTGTTTAGAGTAGCAAAAAACTAGAAACAAAGAACATGTCCACTAACTAGAGAATGGCCAAGCAAGTTACAGCATGTGAATATATGGGATTATTACAATAATACCTGAAATTGTGAATATGATTAATACAGAAAAGCATGGGAAACCTTTTGTGAACTGATACATAATAAAACAAGCTGAAGCAAGAAAAGAACATACACAATGACCACAACAATGCAAATGGAATGAATAACAGTAAAACAATCAGGACTGAATCCTGTGAAATTATAATAACCAAGCTTGGACTGAAAGAAGAAATATGAGAAGTTGCCTTCTCATTCTTTGCAAAGTTAGGGTTAGGGACTTTTTCAATATGTGTTAACTTTTGCTTCATATTTTTCACCTTTTTTCTTTTTATGAGGGATGATTTTCTGGGGCAGGAAGAAAGGAAATATAAGTAATATAAAAATCTAAATCATCAATAACTTTTTTTCAAAACCATTATGCTTTTAATAACTTTGCAGAACCTATGCAGATGTTTTCCAACTGATTTTTCTCAGAGTTATGTATTGCAATACTTTGATGGACCTGTGATCTCATCCATGATAATAAAGATGATAATAATAATAACAGCTCACATTCATATAGCCCCTTAATGTTTACAAAGTGCTTAACATGCACTGTTTTATGTGATGTGGTCATTTACTGCACTGGTATAGAATTCAACCCATCTATGCCTTCTCATGCTTTGAACCTCTTTTCCAAATCTAGCCATGCAACCCAGGAGTTTTGTGGGTGAATTCACTGATGTCTAACTGACAAAAGTTGGATGCCACTTGAAGTGGATGTTAAGAATCTTAAGTGTAATTTAATTATGTCTAAACAAAAAAATCTATAAGAATATATCTCAAATGTATAATGGAAGTCAATGGGGAAATAAGATTGAACATATACATTTTCACTTTATACTCTGTATATTACTGTGCACTTATATGTTGCTTTATAATTGTTCCATAGTTCTTTCATCAGTGTCTTATTTGAGCTCTTTTAGAGTAAGAAATAAAACTTCACTTCCTTGTAAGATGTCTCTGTGGAGTGGAAAGAGAAATCTATTTGGACCTAGAAGGCCTGTGGCCAAAGATTCATTCTGCTACTTGCTAGTTATGTGATCTTGGGTAAATCACTTCCAAGCCTTATCTCTAAATGGGAAGCATGAAGTAACACAGAGGGAACAGACAAAACGCTGATCTTTTTTTTTTTTTGGTATGGAGAGAAGAAATTAGGGTTAAATAACTTGCCCAGGGTCACACTGCTAGTAAGTGTCTCAGGTCCTCCTGACTTCAGGGCCGGTAATCTATCCACTACACCACCTAGCTGCCTGAGAAACTCAATCTTGAAATCAGGAAGACTTGGATTCAAGTCCTACCTCAGACATATGGCAGTTGTGTGACCCTAGACCAGTCTCTTAAGCTCTCAGTGCTCCAGGTCACTTTCTAAAAATTAAAGTTGGATAGTAGTTGTTGACTTGCATTGGTCATGGAAGTTTCCTGGTCCAGAATTCCCTACAACAATGAAAGTTCAGTTCAAAGAGACAGGAAACAAAACAAAAAAACTGGGAATAATAGTACTTGTACTTTTCAAGTTCACAAGTTGAAGTAAGGATCAAATAAAAGTCTAAGTAAACTGACATGCAAATGTCACTTATTATACAGAATAGAATGGTCACTCAATAAAGCTAATTCAGTGAATAAATGTTTTAGAATTTAATTAACATATAAATGGAGGCTGAGATAGGGAAGAAGGTATAGTGCCCAGAGAAACTTACATCAAGACTGGGTCAAGATGAACAATTAATCTTTAAATGTTTAATCTGTAAATGTACAGCATACACACTAAGCTGCCAATTAATATCTGTGAGTGTTTTTTCTTACTTATTTCCATGAAAAAAGTTATGTCTATAATTGTATAATATGAAAGTCTGGTTTGGGGGTTTTTTGTTGTTGTTGTTGCCTTTTGATTTTTGGTTACAGCCTTAAACCAAGGATAAAGATTTTATACTTTAAAACACAATTTTGGGGGCAGCTAGATGACACAATGGATAGAGAACTGGCCCTGGATTCAGGAAGACCTGAGTTCAAATATGGCCTCAGACACTTGACATTTACTAACTGTGTGACCTTGAGCAAGTCACTTCACCCACTGCTTCTCAAAAAAAACACACGCTCAAAAAACACACAATTTTTTTAAAAATAGCTTATTAATCCTTAATAATTTTAACATGCATATAGACTAAAACTGAAAAAAACCTCAACTGGGTAAGCTTGTTGTTTGGCTTAATGTTGGCCTAAAATAGGGAGTGATGAAAATCTAGGGTATAAATACAGTGACAATTTGCTTAGTGTTTTACACAACTAGAGTCTTTGGCAAAATATTATAATCTTGTTTAAATATCTGTTGCCCAAGGTACCAAAGAAGGATACTAATATTTGAAATAAGTTCAATGGAATACACCCACTTATGTTCCCATTGGCTCTCAATTCTTCCATACTGTAAAATTATATGTTTTAATTCATTCATACCCCACCAGGAGAATTCCATTTCCAGAACCTACCACAGTATCTTGCATGAAGTTGCTTAATAAGTGTTTGCTGAATTGTTCTATTTAATTTATGGACACCATCACCCTGTGTGTTTTGTATAAACAGCTTCAATAGTGCAAAACAAGTCACCTGGGTCATAATCTACTTTCTCTGCTTCTTCTTTATTTGAAAGACTATGCAAACCTCTCAAAATGAAGCTCTTTGAAAATTACGCTACTTCTGAGCTTCCCTATTAATCCAACACAAAGATTTATGGTAATATTGGGGTACCAGAAGTTTTTAAATAATATTCCACTCCATATTTTATTATTGGATCCATCAAATAAAACCTTTAAATTGCTTTTGTAAAGGAAAAACAGAACTTCATAAAATCTACAATTCTTTTTCTGTCTCTTGTCTTGAAGGCTTTTATGTTAATAACAGACTTCTGTGTAATCAATCTCACAGAGTCCTGCAGTCAAACATATATGGTATGAGTGCCCTCTGGACCCAATGTAGTTTTCTAGTAATAACACCTCTGTAAAACAAAATAAACAAACAAACAAAGCCAAAAAGGAAACTTAAACAAAAGGACAAACTGTCTAAAATACAACCTCTTTCAGGTAACTGTAAACCAAGCAATGGGAAGAGAAGACCTTCATCTATCTTCCTAGCAACTTAGGGGAAAGAATTTTACTTTAAAGCATTTTGCCCTTTGCCCAAAAACTGTAATGTGTCCTTATTTGGGAAATAAAGAAATAAGGAAATCATAAATAAATGATGCATAACTAGCACTGTTCCAGGAGAGGTTGTTCTAAGATTGGACTGCTTCCCACACTTTCCCCTAATCACAGGAGTTCAGAATTTAGCTGGGAAAAGTTTTCCTGAACTACAATCCTAACAATAAAGCTAAGATTACATTTTTTTCATAAAATCTTTTGACATGACTAAGCAAAACCCACATAAAATAACATTACTTTAAAGTCTATTATTTTAAAATATTTTTCGAACTTGTAAAATTCTCATTTGAAAATAGAGCAAAATTTCATTTTTTTAAGGAGTGGGTAGGGACCACACTCATTCCATTAAAAAAAAAGATTCCCTTCAAAAATGGAATCTGGTAATATACCCTAGGAAAACACTACAAGAGCTGGAAAGAGACTGAAGGATGCTTAAATTTCCACTGTGGAACAAATTCTGACTTGGGGGTGGGGGAAAGGGAGGGGAGACATGGGATGCCTGCCATAGGGTGGGAAGAAAGAAAGACAGGCCAGAGGGGAAACACCCTAATAGGGAAACCCAAGCAGGTCCCTAGCTTATGAAATGGGGAGGGTCAGGAAAGCTAGCCAGAGAGAGTCAGAGAAAGAGACACCCAACATGGGATATCTGAGTACGTTGTTAGCCACCTGTCACATCAGGAAAAAGTCAAGGAGGCAATACTTAATGGTGAGACTAGACTGGCATATGGGGGAAGTTAATGTGTCTAAAATACATTTTAACAGGCAGAAAGTTACTGACACTGAAAGTTGCTGCCACCAACTGGGCATCACATAACTTTGAAACTACCTGTTGTCAGAAATATTTTTTATTCTATGAGACCAGCATTTTCGTAAGAATTCCACAAACACAGGCTTTTGTCATAAACAAGGCAGATTCTGAAATGGAAATCTTTTTTTAAACTATCAAATTGTGTGAAATATCAGCAATTACCAGAAAAATATGGAAAACTTTCCACCACTGGAAATGTTTATGATCATTCTTGACTCAGGGCACCCATTTAAAGGTCTATTCATCTAGAGTTTTAATTGCAGCAGGAAAAGTAGGTTTTTAAATATAGCATTTTAAAAAGTCAGCTTTTAAAACACTTGCATTTTACTTTAAATTTTTGTCTAAAGCATATTTTTTAAAAAACTATTCAAAGTTAATCATTATAATCTGTATTCTACAATAGCATCTATAAATATCACAATAATAGCAACAAATATTAAAACCAATTGTGAGGTACTCTGACCTTTTAAGAAAAGATTTACAACAATAGAGGTTCCTAATGGCTTCTTGGTATATATATATTTTTTTAATTTAAGAGAGCTAGTCTGACTAAAAGGAGTCAGTGCCTAGTTTCAGAAATGTAATAGTTTCCATTAAACAACAATAAAAGAAAACAATGTTTAGTTTCAGTTCTCAAGCTATGGTCTTGGATCCCCAGAGAAAATATGATTGTTAACAGCAAGATATGGACAAGAGAGATAAGGGTTCTGATCAATCCTGATGGCCCCTCTGAAAGCTGGCATATTCCTAAAGACTCTATTACTTTCAAAAGTAAATAAAACCATAAAAATATATTTTTGAGTAAATTGAGCCCTTTTAAATAGTTATTTAAATCAAGTTTTAGACCCAAGTGATTTAAAATAATATTTTACACACAGTCCAAAAGAGTCCAGAGAGGAATTAGATTAGAAAAAACTTCATATACCATTAAAGTTGATAAAATAAAATTATATCAGGGTGGATTAAGATTTTATCATAGTCTCAACAGCTGAACTTGTTTTCATCAATAAACTGCAATGGTAGCATATTAATCAGTGGAATTTCCTGGGTTTAGGGTCCAATAATTGTCCAAGCATCTTGGATATGACAAAACTCTTGTCTAAATTGCAGCAGTGAGCCAGTGACAGTATCTAGGATTCAGAAGTGCCAGTTGAACTATTCATTCAATATTGTGACAGCACATAGTGAAAGCAAGCCAAATTAATTTCTCCCCTACGTACTGGTGGACCTCCCCATATATGGCAGCGTCATCCAGGTGTATAAGTGATATCGAGAAAAAAAATGTTAAAAGAAAAAGTGATGCCCAGGGCAATAATATCTAGATTATAAGGAATTTGACAGAAAATTTCAGTGTATAAATATTTTAGTATCTAGACATTAACATCTGTTTATTTCACTGATTCATAGGATTTAAAAAGAATATCCAAAAGTTATCCAACCTTTCCAGACTCAGTTTCTCCATCTGTAAAATGTGTCAAACTATATAACTTCTAGGGTTAACTTTTAAATTCCAGCTCAAAAATCTATGATGCTATGATCTAGCATCCACAGCTCTGCTTCCAAGAAGATATGCACCTAAGCAGTAAGAGGTAGATAAGTTTCTGTTCCAAACTAAAAAAAAAAAATCATCAGGGGAAATGATTCCTATCCCCTCCCCCCTTTAGGACTCAGCTCTGCTATTCTATAGTCCTTACAATTAAACTCATTATCTAACAAAACTTTTGATGGTAAATATTTTCTATAACAGGGATTCCTGTTGCAATAGATACTAAAATCCTACCTATGATTATGAACACAAACATATATAACTAATTAACAGCTGACAGCATCTTTGCTGTCATAACCTAAATTGGTAACCTTAAACACCAAGTTCTCAAATATACCTTTGTGTTTCCTGTGTGATCACATGAAAAAGCAATCTTACCTAGGAAACTTAGTTCTTGGACTTCCAGACACAGTTTTTAAAAAGAGAAAGGTAAGATCCGACAATCTAGAAGTGTTAATTCTATATTATCCCTTTTATTCATTTCCCTTCTTCCCTGAATATACTACATCTGCATAGACCAAACCAGTGAGAAACTTTCCCCTAAACAATAAAATTCACCCGTCCTCAGCCTCTGCATGGAATCTTGTTCCTTATTTCCAGAGATAGCTCCACCCCACCCACCCGCCACTGTCCCCTGAACTCAACCCTGGGTTGAGTTTTGACCAGGACTGGCCCACATACTCCCTCTCTTTTCTCTACTAGCCCCATCTGTTCTAGCAACTCATGTCCAAAAAGAACAAGGAACCCCTAGTTCAGACTCTTGGAAAAGGTGACACGGGTACAGGTTAAGGCTAGCAACCTTTCAAAGGTTAGCAGCACTCAAAGCCACCCCTTCTTGGGGCAGAGATGCTCAAAGATCTCACTATCAGCAATCAGTAGCAATTAACCTTTCCTGCCCCCTGTCCTTTGAGGTTTCCTTTGGATCTCAGTATTCAAGAAGAGAGACAAGGGAAGGCACACAAAACAAGCTAGCCTATCCAGTTACCCTTTGAGCGCATCGTGTCCTCCTCCGCCTCTTCTCTTTGCCCGGCTGGCTCTGGTTTCCTTCACATTCCCTGTCTCCGAATTCCCTTCAGCACCATGGCTCGTGTAGGAAGACAAGAGCACTGTAAATCCCAGGGCTAGCTCCAGCAGACCCCCTCTCCGCATGGTGCCGATCAGCCGCGGGCTCCCTCCCTCCCTCCTCCTCCTCCTCCTCCTCCTCTTCCTCCTCTGCCTCCTCCTCCTGCTGCTGCTGTGCCGGGTTGGGGCTGGGGCTGCCGCTGCTGCGCCCTTGAGCGCGCAGCTCCGCTGGGGCTCCTCGCTCCGCACGGCTCGTTCCCCTGGGCCCGAGCGCCTCCCGTCACCCTCCAGGCACCGCCTCTCTCCCGCTTCAAGCAGCTCCCGCCAGCTGCAACAGAAGGACAAATACCCCAAGAGGGGAAAGGTATTAAAATCCCCGGGGTTGTCCCAGCCCCGCGATCCCCTCCTCCGGGGGTGCTGACAGTGCCGAGCCAGGGAGGACAGAAGGGTCGTCCGCAGCAGCGCAGGCACCCAAGCACTGGTTCCCGCCCGCTCCTTCTGCCTTCCCAGCGCATCCAGGAGAGAGCTCGGCGTAAAAGTACCCTTGTACCGAGCCGTCCCGGGCCAGACCAAACCAGAGCCTCAGGCCCCGGGAACGGGAACCTTTATACATTCTTTTTTTTTTTTCCATGGCACAAAGTGTTTTGCCAAATGCCCCGACTCCAACCCTGGCTCTCTAATGAAAGCCTCAAAACTTGGGGACCCGCCCCGCCGACCCCGGGCCGGCTCTTGGAGAAAGCTCCGGGCGCTGCCACCACCTCCAGAGCATCAGATTCCCAAGCCCGGCACCCGAGAGCCCCGGGCCAGGAAGCTGTCAGGCAGGGGAGGGCCAGCGCCAGCGCCAGCTGCAGGCGTTCCGGGACAGCCCCTCACCCCAGTCCCTGTCCCGGCCCCCACCCCACCCCCCTCCCCGGCGCAAACGCAAAAAGCCGCGGTGGCCGAAGCTCAAGCCCCGGCGGCCGCACCGACCCCCCATAAGGATCCCCGGCTGTACCCACTATAGAGTGACCCCGGCTGGGGCTCCCCGAAGAGGCGACTTGGGCTGCCTACCCCTGTGGCTGTTGAGCCCTTAGCCGCCGCCGCCGCCGCCGCCGCCGCTGCAGCCGCCGCCGCTCTTCTCGCAGCTGTCCCAGCTGTGGCCGCCTCTCCTACTCCGGCACCCACCGTCTCTGCCGCGACTCCCGCGGCCCCCTCCTCTCCCCCACCTCTTCAAGTATCGTCCGCTCAGCGGTTTCTCGCGAGAGAAATATTTTTTTTCAAAAAAAAGAAAAAAAAAAGAAAGAAAATTACACCCCCCCATCCCCCTCATCACCACCCCCACCCCCCGGCCCCATCCATTCCCTCCCTTTCCACTCCCCTTTGCCAGCCGCAGCCTTAGCCCTGGGGCCTCCCCTCCCAGGATTGGGGAGAAGTGTCGGGGGGGCGGGAGGGGGTGGGAGGAGGAGAGGAGGGGAGACATGTCCGGGACCTCCTTGGTCCGGGCTCTTACGTCTGGGAGGGGTGGGGATGAGAAAAGGTGGTTTAGCGGTTTCTCCTACTCTGCGGCTGGGAAGTCTAGACCGGAGATTAACCTCTCCCGTGATCGCAAAAGTCTGACCCGGGAGGGAGCCGTGCCACCTGCACCAAGAATGTGTAGAGGGTGGGGGGTGGTAGTGCTGGCCAAAGCCAAGGGGGAGGTGGGGTGCAGTTCCCCCAACCCCACCCCAAGTCCTCGAGGACCCACAGTCCTCCGTTTTCCAAAGCTCCCGGCCCCGCCTCCCCTTCGCTGGAGCCGCAGCCCCACGCGCCAGGCAGCGGGTGCACCGCTGGAAGGGAGGGATGTGACCAGATGTGCATCGCCCGCCCTTCGGGGCGCCAGAACCGAGAGAAGTTCTGGAGATTCGCTCGGGATCAGGGGGTTAGAGGCGTCCGGTTGCAAGAAAATTTCAGCCATCTGCCCTCTTTTAAATCGCTACCTGGTTCGAGAAGTCCGCTAGCCGGCACTCTCTGGGCTCAGTTCAGGCCACATTGTGTCTGGCTGTCTGGATAGTCGGAACAGAGTGTCTGGCTCCTACTGTTGGTTTATTTTTGTGGATGCTGGAACCTGGCAAGTAGATCGAGGAGGTGATGGCCTCTTGTGCGACCGGCACAGATAAAAGCAAGGGTCCCTTAGGACGATAAATCCGCCTCCAACCCCCCCTAAGCACACATATGCAACACATTCAGAACCCCCTCTCCCGGAGGTGCGGAGCTAACCGTGGAGTTAGCGGTTTTAGAAGAGGAAAAAAAAAACTGGTATGGTATTTATGTTACCCATATAAGGGAAATGGCTCCGGTGTTGGCTGCACCTTTTTACCAGTACTTAAGAAAGGGAAAGCGGTTGAACCCTGGAGCCTGAGGAGTTGGAGACAAGGAAATCCGCTCTTAACAACAGCCCAACGCTACTAAACCTGAGGCACCAGCCCAACCCTACCAAAGAAGGATTATTTGGTAACAAGTAAACTATCAGCCTAAATTTTATCCAGTGGTAACTTCTGCATTTGTTAGTGAAAGGGGCTACACGTAAATGACTAGTAGAAAAAGTAGGGGAAAAAATTGGAGTCCTATTTAAAATTCTGTAGTGTGAATGCTGAGCATTTTTTGCTACTGGACTAATTCCTTCGAATCGTAGGATGTTGGCGGCTGGGAAGGAAAGGGAGTGACTTTAGAGATTATCTAGTCCACCTTCCTTATTTCATTGAAGAGGAAACAGATTTGAAGTGATTTGCCCAAATTCCCAGGGCTAGTAAGTAGCAGTAGTAGGATTTGAACTCAGGCTGTTACTTTTCCACATATTTCCTGATTTAATGATATGGAACCTCCTTCTACTAAGGAAGACCTCACCTCCTCAATTTAGTAGAAAGTATTAAAGTCACTGTAAGTTTAAAAAAAAATGATTGCCCTAAACACCCTGGAGCTTTGCTCCAAGTAAAGGACATGGTGCCAACACCCTACCCCATTTCTTCACCCTGTCTGAGCCACCAACAGAAGGGCCCTCTGCTGTAGCATCCATCTCCTGCCTTCCAGCACTCCTGCTTCCTCCTTGGGTTTGAGGACTGAGGATGACCAGACCCATTGCACAGTACAGGTGGAAGGCAGACTGTTCCTTTTCTAAGCCCAAGTGTACCAACATTGGCATCTGCCATGCCACTGCCAAACCCCACTAAATATTCCCTGGTGAAAAAATTTATTGTTACTGCTCTGTTGAACCTCTCCAAACTTATCAAGGTGCTTGGACAGCAGACAGTATGTTACCCACTTTTCTACTGATAGACTTGGGCTACACCCATACAGCATTTTAGAATAATATCTGACATTTATGTAACACTTTAAAGGGTACAAAGTGCTTTATATAAATTATCAGGACATATATAAATGTGTGTGTTTATATATGTACATATAATAACTACATATAGTGTGTGTGTTATTTATATGAGAGGCAGCTTTGCTTAGCAAACTGCATGACAGCCTTGGAGTCAGGAAGACCTGAGTTCAAATCTTGCCTCTGACACATATTGACTCTGTGATCCTGAATAAGTAATTGAATTTCTCAGTGCCCCAGGTAATTCTCTGAGGGGTGTGTGTGTGTGTGTGTGTGTGTGTGTGTGTGTGTGTGTGTGTGTGTGTAGATATATATAGATAAATAGTATAGAGAACCTGCCAACCTTCAGGAGCAGAAAGAATTTAATGACCTAGAATTTCCAAATACCAGCGAAATCACAGGTCCAGCTCATGTCCCATTATTGCATAGATAGACACTCACATACATATGCCTGTATGCACACATATGTATGTATATATTTTGCTATCCTAATGAATACTACAACACTCGTCCAATTCATTTGTGAATGAGAATTTTATTATGGTCAACTTACCCTTTTCTTTGCTCTGGGTATCACGTCTCTTGAGAAAACTTGATCCCACAGTTATCTCTTCCTTTTCTATCATCTCCAATCTCTCCTTTACTGGAAGGAGCCTCAAATTTTAAACATACACAATTCTTCCTTATCTTAAAACAAAACAAAACAAATTAACTTTGGTCCTTCTCTCCCTTCCAGCTATAATTCAATCTCCTTCCTTTCCCAGCCTAGATCCTCAAAGGAGTATTCTATACTTACTGCCTCCATTTCCTCATCACTCATCGCCCATCTCCCTTAACCTTCTGAAATAACTGCCTCCTAGCTAAATTCAATGGTCTTTTAACAGTTCTTATTCTCCTCTGTCTTCCCACTGTATCTGACATGTTGATCACACTCTCTTTTTTATTCTCTTTGCCTAGCTTCTGAGACTCAGCTTGTGAGGAAATGATCCTATTTTATTACTGGGAGAGGTGAAAAATATGTTTATATTATGGTATGTCCAAAACAGCATTGATTTAACTATTGTAAGAAGCATATTGACTGTGGGATTCACTCCCCAAAGAAGTGGATTCCAAGCATTGGCCAATGAAACCTTAGTCTGGGGTGGGAAAGTGTTTGGACTCAATAGTCAATGACAAGAGAAGATTCCCAGTATTTAAGTGTCCCTAAGGTATGCATGCCAGCTCAGCTCTGCCAGTAAATGGGAATCTAGAACACGGGTCAGCAAACTAAGTGAGGGTTAAATCCAGCTTGCCACCTGTTTTTGTATAGCCTCTGTGTTTAAGAATGGTTTTTATATTTTTAAAATACAATAAACCTTTATTTTAAAATGTAAAAACCATTCTTAGCTCGAGGGCCATACAAAACAAGCCTAACAGCTGGATTTGGCCAGCTGGCTACAGTTTAACAACTAGTGATCTAGAATAAGGATGTTGATTGCAAAAATCAAGTTTAGTGTGACAGGAGAGATCACACGTGTGGGGATATGGGCTTCTTGCCTCAGAATGTGGAATCTGTACAAGACATAGGTGAAAAGGGCAATTTCATCATCAATGGTAAGTCTGGAGGGCCCTGTTAGAAAACTTCTTCAGGCAGACTGCCACAATAGGGAAGACAGGGCAAGACTAGAGAAAAGTGAGCTTCCAGGGAACTTGAACATAAAGATTGCTGTTTGTCCTTCATTCTCAAAGAGTACCATGACATCAGGGAGGTGATGCCATAACATGCAAGTGAATTGGATTTAAGTGAGGGAGGGCTGTGCAAAGTTACTAGCCTCACTTTCTCCTCAGCAGCCATCTGGGTCCAGTGGCAGAATATAGTGAACATAAAAATACCCAGATAAGGGAGAGAAGCACCAAGGCCTAAAACAAGTTTAGAGATGAGAATGAGTGAGACTGCTTGGGGGCCTATTCAAGGACAAGCTTTTCTTGTGTAGGAAGACTGAGCAATAAGCCCAAACCTTAGGAGGATGAACAGAGTTTCCCCTGATGCACATCTCACACGGATTTGGGAGTATCTGTGGACATTCTAGAACTAGTTGTGGTCTACTAACCATGTGGTAAAGACAGGCCTCTTTGATTGGCTCTGACTAGCTAGTCAGAAATGGGGATTCATTCAAAAGTTATTAATTGATCTCATCTCATCTTTTGGTTTGACTTCCTCCAGTCTGATGGTGTTCCAGTAAGAGAAGAGATATGCTACTGTAAGGGGAGTGGCTTCTGACCCTCCCCATCCAAGACTGACATGTAGTCCATGAATACAAGCCTTGGTTTTTTGCCTCTATGTTTGCTCTTTTGTTTAGCTGAAGGAGAATGGAACGTGTTGCCTTACAAGTTTTGAAAGGTCAAGAGCCACCACTTACAAACAGTCCTTGAGTGGAATTCAGGTTGGGTTTTACAGACAGTCCAACACACTCGTGCCCCTAGGAATCAGAAGCAATCTCCAGGACCCAGCCCAGAAGTAATGAGGCTTACTCAGCAACAGTGCTACATTCAGACATGAACATAGTGGAACCAATGAAAGCTATATTGAAATTGTGATAAGTCTGAGCCTGTTGTTTCTAGGGATCAAGATGTTTTAGGAAAAGATATGTCCCTACAGTCTTAGAGGGAAATTATTGATAATTCTGGGGCAGCTAGGTGGCACAGTAGAGAGAGTACTGGGCCTGGAGTCAGGAAGCTGAGTCTTCCTGAGTTCAAATATGATCTCAGACACTTACAAGCTGTGAGACCTGGGCAAATCACTTAGACCTGTTTGCCTCAGCTTCTTCATCTGGAACATGAGCTGGAGAAAGAAATGGCAAACCACTCTCATATCTTTGCCAAGAAAACCCAAGTAGGGTTATGAAGAGTCAGACAGGACTGAACAATAACAACACTGATGTTTCTGTTCTTCCTATATGTTTGAAGTAAACATCCATTTGTAAAAGCTGATTGGTGTTGACGAGTTGAATACAACTGGGTACTAGTCATTGGCAACTACTATTTGGGGGAAGGAGGAAACACACTAGAATGGAGGTTCAAGCCAATAACATTAGAAAAGGATCCTCCTAATTCCCCAAGGATAGGGCCCTGAAGGAGAAATGTAGCCAGCCTTACTTGGGAGAGTGAAACCAGATTATTCATTATATATCATGCATCTAGAATTAATTTATGTTTTTCCAAATTTCTCCTTCCATAGATATTACCAAAAGACAGATTCTGAAAAATATAAGGGGACAAGAAGTAAGTTGGTCTTACCCCATGCACTGTGTTTCAAACTTCTCTGATGCACTTATCGTGTAATATTGCTATATCATGCACATCATGTAACATAGTTACTTATGTTTGCATCTTTTCCTGCTGCTGCAATGTAAGCTCCATGAAGGCTAAGGAAAGATAAAAATAGCAAAAAGAAGTGGGGTCTTTTTAATCAATGTTGGGGAAAAGAGAGGACTCACAGAAGGGATGGGACTATTGCTTAGGGTAGATAAAGCAATGGGAACAAATAACAGAGAAAAAGTAGAGCTGCTTGACTACCATTGTTATTTTTTGCATCTATTTTGTTGCCAATGAGAATGAATTTTGGACTGGAAAGGGGAAGATAAAAATGGCTAACAGATAATTGATGGACAGGATAAATAAGGAGGTAATAAGATGGTACTTAACCAGCTTTGAAGAGTTCAAGTCATAAAGACCAGAGGAATTGCAGTATATTCAGATAGTGAAATACATTTATGTGATTGCTAGACTACTGTCAATAATATATAAAAGATTAGAGAATCAGAGAGGTACCACAGATCTAGAGAAGGGAAAATGTTGAAATACTTTTCAAAGAAGGAAATAATAATAAGAGCTAGCATTCATACAGCACTTTCAGGTTTGCAGAGGACTTTATATATGTTATCTGGGAGGTATTAACAGCATTTTATTAAGCCAGTCTAACCTGACAATGACAAAACAGCAGGCCAGAGACAAAGTTTCAGTAATCAGGTAGCTGTTCAATTAATTACTTTCATTATGAGGAAGAGATTTGCAAATCGGGAATTCTCCTGATCAGAATTCCACCTTGCTGAAGTGAAGACAGAGATTATATACATAAATCAAAAGTGGGAAGGGAGGGTGGGAAAGATGGGTTACAAACAATTGTTCCCAGGGCTTGAGCATGGTTTCCCACAACAAACCCACAAATGGAAGACAATACAATAATTCTGGAGTCCTGTGGGAGCAATATTACTCGAGTCCTTGGAGGTCATTACTTGATGAGTCATAGGACCAGAGTTCTGTGACAGGAAAAGGTTCTACAATCTTTGATTTGCTTCACTTAAGGTATACAGCCAGTGACTGTGAATGTTGTCAAAGTTCTGACTGATCATTTCAAGCTGTATTGTGAGTCTGCCTTGAGCTAGAAAAAGCAATTCTGAAAAATCTCATATATTAGTATATTCCCTAAACATATATCAATTATTATGAAAATCATAATTCCCTGCTGCTATTATTATCCCAATTTTACAGATGAGGAAACAGAGGCAGACAGAGGTTAAGTGACTTGTCCAGGGTCACACAGTCAGTAAATGTTTGAGGTTAGATTTGAACTTAGGCTTTCTTGACTCTAAGTCCGTCACTCTATTCACTGTTATCACATAATTGCACCACTTGGCTCTCCCATCTAAATGAATTCAACTTTAGTGAAATGATCAGACCTGAAAAGCAGTCACTAATAGTTCCATGCCAGCTGAGAAGGCAGTCTCCATTAGAGCATCTCAGGAGTCTGTGTTTGGACTTGTACATATTTATTAGCAACTTGGATAAAGGCATAGGCGGAATGGTGTTCTCATCAAAACCACAGATATAATAAAGCTAAGAGGGGTAGCTAAAACATTGTATGACAGTCAGAATCCAAAAGTATCAGGCTGGAACATTTTGCAGAATCTAATAAGATGAAATTTAATAGGGATAAATGCAAAGACTTACATGTGGGTCCAAAAATATTGACTATAAGCACAAGATAAGGGAAGTCTGAAAAAGAGCTGATTATTATACTGAACTTCAAGCTGAGTAGGAATCAACAGGGTGATACGAAAGTCAGAAAAGCTAATGCGATCTTGGGATGCATTGAGAGGAATCATTTCCAGCAATGGGAAGATAACAGTCATGCTGTAGTCTCTGCTGCGCAGATCACATCTGAAGATTTGTATTCCTTTCAGGTTGCCAAGTTTTAGTGTAGTGAGTAATGTTCTAACTCTTTCTCCCACAGCTGGGCCAGCCACATCCCATCCTCAGAGTTCCAGGGTGCTTTGAGGGGTTTTGAGTGCCTCTTCTCTACTGGTGCAGCCAAGAGGCACAGTGTATAGAGTGCCAGGCCTGGAGTCAGAAAGACTGAGTTCAAATCTGACCTCAGACACTTACTAACTGTGTGACCCTGGGCAAGTCATTTAATCCTGTTTGTCTCAGTTTCCTCATGTGGGAAATGAGTTGGAAAAGGAAATGGCAAGCCACTCCAGTATCTTTACCAAGAAAATCCCAAATGGGGTCATGAAGAGTCAAACATGACTGAAAAATGGCTGGACAACAACTTCTCGACTGCCTTTGGTTCAAGTTCCCGTTGGCTGTATTCTCCTTGTTAACAGTTGCCAGTGACTAGAACCTCAGTTCCATTTAACCACTTGGCAACAATTAGTTTTTATAAAAAGGGTATTTACTTTGAAGTTATAGCAAGGATCAATGTACAAATATTTCAGATACCTTGGGGGCATTATCTTTCTTATCGGAATTCCTATATAGAATCGGTCTCACCAAGTTTATGTCCAAATGTGGCATGATTGTTGACTGATTTTGTCTTAACTACTGCTATGCCAGGGTCCCAGGAGATCACTGCTTACTCCTCTGGGCACCAATGCTGTATTGGCTACAAACCCATACTATAGAACTCTGGGATGCTAGGGGAACCTCTTGTCCTTCTGAAATTCCCAAGATTGAAGGCTCCACTCTCTTCACCTAGAACAGAAAAAGACAAATGCAAAAGCCAAGGACCAAGACACTTTCATAGATCCATATGACCTCAGAAAACGAGAAGTACTCAAGTTCTCTCCCCTTACAGCCTTGTCTCTCACAGGACACTGTGAGTACAAAAAGTCACTTAGATTTCCCCCGAGGGCTCGGAGGTGAGAAGAGATGACAGAAGTTGACTAAGGCTTTTTGAATGCCTTCTCAGCCAATAAAAGAGCCTTCTATTCACCACGTGGTTAGTCAACTGGAACCAGTTGCAGAATGTTTATACATACTCCCTAGTCTCTCCAAGGCACTGTCCTTACATGTCATTCTGACTCTCCCTTAAGCAAACTCCCTAGCTTCTCTACATGGAAGGGCACCAAGAGATGTAATCCAAGGCATTCTGCACATGTGCCAGACCTACCTTACATCAGAAAAACAAAAACAAAACAAAACAACAACAAAAGAAGACAAAACAAAATTCTGATAGGCAAGAGGGCATCCAAATTAGACTGTGACCTTGACAACAGTGACTGATGCTTTTCTTTGTATCCTGAGCATTTAATACAGTGCCTGGCACATAGTAGGCATTTTTCAAATAATAACTGATTGACTAACTAGTGAAAGGCCACAAGTTCATGCCATATCAGAATCAGTTGTTTTGCTTAGAGGGACTTGAAGACTCAGATGTCTTCAAGTATTTGAAGGGTAAATTTGACTAGTAGATCAAGGGAATGATGTATGTATAGTTTTCCTAGATTTTAGCAAAATGTTTGGTAAATTATCTCATACTATTCTTGTGTAAAGACAGAGAGATATGGTCTAGAATCTAGACTCTAGATGTTAGTACCATTAGACGGTCAAAAGGCCTGATCCATACAGTCAAAATTGCAATGTTAGCTTTGGTCTTTTTTGATCTTTAGTCGAGTGCTCAAGTTTGTTCTTTCTGGTATCAAATAGCAGAAATAGGAGCAATTGGTGGAAGTCATGAAGAGGCAAATTTAGACTTGACATAGGAAAAAACAAACTTCCTAACAATTAGAGCTATGCAAAAATAGAATGGGCAGCTTTGGGAAGAGTACATTGGTTGCCTTTGAGGTCTTCAGGAAAAAAGTTAGATGCTCTTTTTTCCAGTACATTGAGAAGCAAAATTAGCATGGTACATAGAAAATTGGACCTGCATTCAGGAAGACTTAAGTTCAAATATGACCTGAGTGACTTATGACTTCATAGCTTAGTGGGCCTGAGCAAATCACTTAATCTCCCTCAGCTTCAGTTTCCATCATACCTACCTCACAGGCTTTTTGTAAGGCTCAAAAGCAATCATGTTTATTAAATGCTTTGTATACCTTAAACAGAATGGAGACTAGACCTGTGATTTTATTGGAAACTCCCATGTAAGGAAACTCCCTCTGCACAAATCAGCACTTTCTCTTGAATATAAGAGAGATGCCTAGAGCTGACTTGGCTAGATTCCCACAGCTAGCACGTTTTAGAGGTGGAAGTTAAATTGAGGTCTTTCTGACTCTCAGGATAGTTCTCTATCCCCCACGCCACACTCTTTCAATATTATAGGTGTCTATAATTGCCCATGTATAACCTATATCAGATAGGTTACCATCTCAGGGAGGGGGGAGGGAAAGAAGGAAGGGATAGAATTTGGAACCCAAAACACTAAAAAAAAAGTTAAAATTTGTTTTTACATGTAATTGGGGAGAAAAAAAATGAAATATTAAAAATACTATAGGAGTCTCTATGTGTGTACATATGTGCATATGTATAAATATACATATAACATATGTGTATAAATATGTGCATCTGTGTGTGACTATGTTAATGTATGTATATGAACTGTTGCAGGGTACGACCTTGGGCAAATAATTTTACCTCTCTGAGCCTCAGTTTCCTTATCTGTAAAATGAGGGATATAGACTACATGACCCCTAAGCTCCATTCTAGCTGTAAACCTATGATATTGTTGGGTGGGGGGTGGGGCAAGGAAGGTGCAGTGTGGACAGAATTGTTGTTTAGGTTATGGTTAGGACTAGATAGAGTCCCTCCCAAATCTAAAATTTTGACATTCCAATTCTCTGAAGCCGAATAAGGACATTGTTATAGCTAGTAAGATTAAAGTACTTTGAGCCAAAAGGTATTTTAAAAATCATAGAATCATAAAATCTCAGAGCTGGAAGGGACCTCAGAGCCATTAGTCCAATAATACCTGACCATGAATCTCTTCCTGGAGTAACAAGGCCAAAAGAAGAAAAAATAGTAAGAGAGAGAGAGAAAGAAAGAAAAACAGACAAACAAAACAGTGAGAGGGACCCCAACAGCTGCCACGGTTGCTGCTACTATCACCAAATGCTCCCCCAGGGCTGGGGTGGAGAGCGCTGGAGAAGCAAATGCCTTCCCAGGATTGTGATGGAAAGGGGCTGAAGATCAAAGTAAGCTGTCATTGACAAAGATAAAGGGTTATGTAGACCTTCTCTAAATTACAAAACAGTTAGGAAAAAACACAATTTTATTCTGAAGATTTTTCAAGCTTAAACTTAACTCTACTGCCTTCGTTTTACTGTATGTTTCCAAAGTGCTACATTTTTAGTTGCTTTGCCTTCTATGATTTTTAAGGAGAAAAACCTTTTAATTTTTTAAAAGAGATTTCTATAGATTCTTATTGTCATTGTTTAACTTGTTGCCAAAATCTACAAATCTACCATTTGAAGTTAAGGGCAGTTAGTGAATATCTAAACATGGACAGTTTGGGGGCCTTGTACACAGAGCGCCTTTACTACGGAACTATTTGGCAAGAGAATTACAACATAAATTTACAAAAAAAAAAGCAAGTTTCATTAATCAAGTATCAAATTTCTGAGATTAATTTGGGACATTTCGCCTAGTCCAATCTCTTCTCATTTTGTAGATCAGGAGACTGAAGCCCAGAGATATTAAGTGATTTGCTCAATGTTATCACATTAGTAAGTACCACAGTTGAGATTTGAACCCAAGTCTGCTGATACCCAAACCATAGCTCTTTCTATTACAAACCTGACAGACCTTCCCTAATGAATGTTTGCTGAGTTGTCATTGACCCACAAACAGCTCTTCCATCATTTTCAAATGCAGAGTCATAGATTCTATTCCCATCTATGGAGACAAAAAGCAGAGGCAGCTCTCAATGATGGGTTCCTTTGCTCTACCTTGAGCTTACTTTCCATTACCTCTTGCTCGTTCCCCATACTAAGATCCAGTGACTCACACATACTGGAATACCTTTAAGTTCCAAGTCCCTGGAAAACTTAGATTTTTTAAGTTTTCTCCTTACCTATAAATATAAGCAAAATACAGGTATAAGGACAAGCTTGGAGTCCGTAGGCTAAAGTAAGCATTGTCACATATAAGAATAGTTATACATACTTGGATATAGATGAATACACACACACATATACAGAGAGAGTGAAAGGAGAAGGAAAAAGAGAAAGAGAATGATAGAAAAAAGAGAAAGAAGTAAGAGAGAGAGAGAGAGTGAGAGAGAGACGAATCTATGTGTTATATGTGAGTGTTTATGAAGTCTAAGAAGTAAAGAGTGTAGTGAAGTGGAAAGAGTGCCAGGTGTGTGGGCCAGTTTCTTCATTTATGCCTAAGAGACAATATTGAGCCTTCTTGACTTTTGAAAAGTGGTGAAAATTAATTTGAACCTCATTTTTAAAGACCTGGGAAGACTTACATAAAAGGTAATGTTTATTAGTATATTACATTTTTCTGACTCCATGCTTCTGTTTCTTACGCCAATAATGCCCTTTTTTCACTTTCTGAATTCCTACTTCTCCTTTAATGCCCTACTCAGATCTCACCATTGATGAAGTCTTCCCTGATCACTACAGCTGGTAATGACATTAACCTTCACAGAATTCACATAGCATTTGTACTTCTCTAACGCATGTAACAGCTAGAATATTTTGGTATAACTATTTGCAGACATTACATATCTACCAACTAGACTGTAAGTTCCATGAGGGCAGGTACTGTGACATTATCTAAATTTTTGCCTCAGGATTTGCAAAAGTATTCTATGTGCAGTAAGTACTTAATAAATGTTTTTGAAGAAAAAGGAGAAAGAGTGTTTATCAAAGCAAAGTGAGGATCTTTTAAAATTAGTCAAGGTGCTGGAGGAGTGGGACAAAAGGTAGAAAACTCCCCTCTAAAATGCCTCCAAACAGATTTAGTAAATGTACCAGAACAAATCCCAATGGAAAAATCCAAGACAAACTTATAATGAGTCATTTTCTAGACCAGGTCACAGGGAGACAGAGAGGTCTGTGGGGACTGGGCACAGGGGTCTGGCTAGTAGTATATCTCAATGGGCATTCTAGCACAGGGAGAAACTGTACCAGGGCAAGAAAAGGTTAGGACTGCTACCTGAGCACCACAGTACATAGGAACAGGCACCCACTGTCGGTTTTGTTGCTTATAATCTGGTTCTAAGTCCCAGGTCCAGGTCACAGATTCAGAAAAGATGAAGATGAAGATACAAACTAGAAGAGAATGACCCCAAAATACCTACAAGCAAAATCTCAACGAAAAACACAGCTTAGTACAAATTCAATTAGAATTCCTGAAAGAGATGAAGCAAGAGTTTCAAATAAGAGTTTAAATTTTTTAAATAAGTAAAATAAGAGCACTTAAGGAAAAATTGGAAAAGGAATGAAAGCAATGGAAGAAAAATTGGAAAGGGAATTAACAGCTTGACACAAGAGGTACAAAACCTTGTCTAAAGCAATGAACTTCCTGAAAATTAGAGTGGATGAAATAGAAGCCAACAATTCCATGAGACAAGAAGACATATTCAAACAAAATTGAAAGACCGGGAAAAAAATAAGAAAAAATGTAAGTTATCTTATAGCAAAAAAACCGACCTGGAAAACAAATCAAGGAGAAAATATTAAGAATCATGGGGACTATCTGAATACCATGAACAACAAAAAAAGCCTAGACATCTTAATTCAAGAAATCTCAAAAGAAAACTGCCCAGATCTCTCAGAACCAGAGGACAAAGTAGAAATAGAAAGGATCTATATGGGTCATTTCCTTAAAGAAACCCCAAAATAAAAACTTTGAAAACCAGTATAGCTAAAATCTAGAGCTCTCAAGTCAAAGAAAAAATGCCAGAAATGTCAGAAATATTCAAGTATTGAAGAGCCACAGTCAAAATTACACATGATTTGGCAGCCAGTGTTGTAAAGTAGGAAAGAGTTTGCAATACCATATTCTAGAAGGCAAAAGATGTAGGATTACAGCTGAAAAGAGCTTACCCAGAAAAACTGAATATGATCCTGGGGGAGGGGAATGGATATTTAATGGAATAGAGGACTTTGAAGCATTTCTGACAAGATCAGTGCCACATAGAAACTTTGAAGTTCAAATAGAGGAGTTCAGGGAAATGTAAAAAGGTAAACATGAATGAAGAACCATAAAGGACTAAACAAGAATAAAGTGTTTACATTCAACTATGGGGAAATGACACATGTATACCCTCTGAAACTCATCATCATCAGAAGTCACAAGGAGAGCCTGACTGAACAAGGCTTGGGAGTGGTTGTGGAAACAGGGCTACCCCTGTGTGCAAGTCCTCTCCTTTATCTTCCCTGGATCTGTGACTTGGAAGTGGATTATGAGTGATGAAGCTGCTAATTGGTACCTGTTCCTACATCTTGTGGTGCCTAGGTAGAGGTCTGAAACCTTCTCTAGTGCTGGCACATAGCCTTTCTCTGTGTTAGAATGCTCATTGAAGTATGCTACTGGCCAGGCCCCATCCCTAGTTCCCCCAGATCTCCCCATCTGTCTCTCTACACTGAACTAGCCTGGAAGGTGACTCACTATGACTTTGTCTTGGATTTTCCATCAGGATTTGGTCTGGTGTATTTAATAAACATGTAATGTCCTGATGATCTTAAAAGAATGGAGAGAAAGGAGAAGAGGAATATACTAGGAGGAGAAGGGAAAGGAAGGTTTGGGAAAATTATTTCACACAATCAGGATGCATAAATAGATATCTACACAGAAAAAAAGGAGTGGGGATGAACATCTGACCCTTGAATGTCACTTTCATCTGACCCAGTAAGCAGAGGGAAGACACAATTGGGTATAAAAATGCATTTCATTGCAATGGGGAAATAGGAGAGAAGGGGAAATTAGTTGGAGTACAGATTAAGGGAAGATGCTAAGCAAAACAAACTAAGGTATAGAAAATTTTTATACCACATTGAGATGAAAAAGAATGGGAACCTGAGGGGTTGTACATCAATTGGAGAATGATTGAACAAGTCATGTAGTATATAAATATATACCATATGAAATAATATTAGGCTGCAAAAAATAATGAATGGGGTGGTTTCAGAGAAACCTTGGGAGACATGAAATGATGCAGAGTAAAGTGAATAGAACCCAAAGAATAATCTGTACACTGACAATAATTTGGTAAAGACAAAAAACTTGGAAAGAATTAGGAATTCTGATCAATGTAATGACCAACTGTAGTTCCAGAGGAGTACTGATGAAACATGTGACCTACCTCTTGATGGAGAGGTGAGGAACTCAGAGTGCAGAATGAGATATGTATTTTCTTTGGACATAGCCAACGAAGAATTTTTTTTTTGCATGACTATACATGGTTTTAATAGGTATTATTTTTTCTTTCATTCTCAAAGGGGAGTATGGTTTGGGTAGGAGAGAGAAAGGTGGATTTTTGCCAAATGAAAAAATACATATAATTTAACTTTCAAAATAAATAATAAAAGAGAATTTTAAGGAAATAGGAGGAAAATAAGATGCCCTGGTGACAGACAACATTTTTTATTGCTCAGGAGGATTATGAATTTTATTTTATTTTTATTATGAATTTTAAGGAAAAAATAGTTTAAATAACACAGCAGAATAACTTTTCTTATGCAAAATCTTGATGTGCTATTGCCCTGCTCTTTACTGTCACCCTATTGTAATGATCAGACATTTCTGCTTGACATTATATGCCTTCTACAATGTCACTCTTTCCATCGTTATTTTATATTTCTCACCTCTTCATACTCTATACACCAGCCACACTGGATTATTTTCTACTCCATGAATATTCACTGTGCAGTCTTTCCTCTATTTTTTTACTCACATAAGTCCCTAAAAATGTGTAGCAGTATTTAATCAGGGGAGTCCTTGATCAATTTGATAAGTTCCCCCAAACAGTGAATGCCTCTATGTACGGAGGTTTCTGAGGGACATCTCCCAATAAAAGGAAGAAATGTATCCTTAAGGGACACAGAGCTTATTAGGGCAGCTAGGTGGCGCAGTGGATAGAGCACCGGCCCTGAAGTCAGGAGGGCCTGAGTTCAAATCCAGCCTCAGACCAAACACTTGACACTTACTAGCTGTGTGATCCTGGGCAAGTCACTTAACCCCAATTGCCCTTAAAAAAAAAAGAGTGCTGAGAGAATTCCTGCAGAAATGCATGACATTGCTAGACATGTGGCCTGTGAAGGGAGATTTTGAGGGCAAATTTTCTCAGCCTTGAAGGTTACCTTATGGGTAATACCAAATTTGATAGCTCTGAAATTCAAGAGACCTAGAATCATTTCACAGAGGGAGAAACTTTCCTCAACAGTTACCTCATGAAGAAGGAAGAATATTACCAATATGACCCTTGTGGCTGGGGGCTGAAAGCACTTAATGGGAGATGGAAGAATAAAAATGGACCTTCACTCCTTCCCACAATTACTGTGAGTTTCTTGGGGAGCCCAGGTCCAATAAGAAGGGAACTGCTTGTTTGACAGAGCACTCCACCCTTCACCCCACTCCAGAAGTGTGTTTCCCTTTAGGGAATATCTCTCTTTAATGGGCTATTTGAATGTTTCATGTGTATCTCTACTTCTGTGAATATTTTGAATCATAAATTTTCTGTCTACGCAAGATAAAGGCTTTCCCATATGCAACAGGTATTTAATACTTTCAATGTTGGTGCAGGAGCTGGAGATTATCTTACCCATGAATATATTTAGAGATTTTCCTGGGGTACTCCAAGTGGGGACAATAAGCCAGATGGAAACTGACCTTTTAGAGACAAACCTGTGGCATCAAATCCAGTCCTTATGAGCCCTTATGAGTCTTTGAGGGGTCCTGTGCTACATATTATGCTTGAAACTCCCACATTTCCATTCTTCACCTGCTAAAATAACCTTTCTCAAATACAAATCAAAACAACTCTAAGGTACCACAGCACACCTATTAGATTGGCTAATATGACAAAACAGGAAAATGATAAATGCTGGAGAAGATGTGGGAAAATTGGAACACTAATGCATTGTTGTGGATTTATGAACTGATCCAACCACTCTGGAGAGCAATTTGGAACTATGACCAAAGCGTTATACAACTGTGCATACCCTTTGACCCAGCAATACCACTTCTAGGTCTGTATCCCAAAGAGATCATAGAAATGGGAAAAGGACCCACATGTATAAAAATATTTATAGCAGCTCTTTTTGTGGTGGCCAAGAATTGGAAATTGAGGGGATGTCCGTCAGTTGGGAAATGGCTGAATAAGTTGTGGTATATGAATGTAATGGAATACTATTGTGCTATAAGAAATGATGAGCAGGTGGACTTCAGAAAAAGATGAAAAGATTTATATGAATTGATTCTGAGTGAAGTGAGCAGAACCAGAAGAACATTGTACATAAGTCACAACCACAATGTGCAATGACTAACTTTGATAGACTCATCTCTTCTTAGCAATGCAAGGATCCAAGACACCTCCAAGGGACTCATGATGGAAAATGCTATCCACATCCAGAGAAAGAACTATGAAATCTGCATACAGATTAAAGCATATTATTTGCTCTCTCTTTTTTCTTTTTTTGGTTTGTTTCTTCTTTCTTGTGGTTTCTCTCATTGGTTCTAATTCTTCTTTGCAACATGACTAATGTGAAAATAGGTTCAGTATGAATGTATATGTAAAGCCTATATCAAATTGCATGCCATCTTTAGGTGGGGGGAGGGGAAAGATGGGGAGAAAATTTGGAACTCAAAATCTTATGGAAGTGAATGTTGAAAACTAAAAATACATAAATAAATTTTAAAAATAAATTACAGTTCTCAAAGCCCAACTCAAATGCTACCTCTCCCAGGAAACTCTTCCTTATTCTTCACAGTTAGTAATGACCCTCCAAGAAACTCTCCCTTATTCTTCTAGTTAATAATGATCCTCCCTATTCAGATGTCTCATAGAACATTTTTGTGATTCCCAAATGAATTTACCATGTAATATACTGTAGTTAGCTGTATTGATGCCTTATGCTCTTACTATATTGTCAGTTCCATAAGAAGAGAAACTACACTTGATCCTACAGGGTATGTCATTTAGTACTTTGTACATGATAATAATAACTAGCATTTATGTAGTACTTTAAGGTTTATAAAGCTTTTTACGTATGTTAGCTTATTTAATTTTCATAACAACCTTTTGGGGGCAGCTAGGTGGAGCAGTGGATAAAACACTGGCCCTGGAGTCAGGAGGACCTGAGTTCAAATCTGATCTCAGACCAGGCACTTGACACTTACTAGCTGTGTGACCCTGGGCAAGTCACTTAACCCCAATTGCCTTGCCAAAAAAATAAAAGGTGCCAAGTACAACCTTGTGAGATAGGTACTATAATTAATCTCATTTTAAAGATCTGGAAACTGAAGCTAAGAGCAGTTAAGTGATTTACCCAGGGTCATGAAGCTAGGTAAGAGTCAAAGGCAGGATTTGAACTTGGGTCTTCCTGATGCCAGGTCCAACACTCCATCCTTTGGGCCACCCAGCTGCCTTAAAGGATGTATTATCCTGTAGGTTTTGCTGAGATTGGAGTTTGGCTCACTGGATTCAGAGACCATAGTACTATCAAACCATGGAATCATTATTATTCTATGTTCTATTCTTCAAATAAAATGTGTTAGATGATAAAATAACAACTATTGGTATAAAAAAAGTATTTAACAAATGCTTGCTCTGTTCCTTTGGAGATATTTCATGAGGGGGCAAAACAAAAACATATAACAAAAAGGTATGCTTTCAGATCTGTATTTTTCCCCTCAAGCAATTCCCATTTCAACTTAAAATTCTGCCTTTGAGGGAGAAAATATGAGCAAAAAAAACCCTGATAAACTCTGTGGGGTTGACAAGGGAGTGGGATTTACGTATTCAGTGTGTCAGCTTCTAACCTTTGCATTTTGCAGACAAGGCCCAGGGTGAGGTTCTCATCGTCTTACTTTTGGCACAAAGGGTCCACAACTGTCTGATTATGTTATTGAAATAACTTTCATTACCTCAATCCCCCAAAGCAAAAAGTCCCTCTCCACCCAAAACAAAACTTCAGTCCCAGACTTCATTACATTTGTGTTTTCCATGAGCTATGGATGGGACCCACCCTGGGGTTCCCTGTCATTTTTTTCTCCCAGACGCGACAGATTTAGTACAATGGTGGAGGGAAACAAAGAAGCAATGTGAAAGGCTAACAAAGAATTTGGAATCATTTTTGCTGAAAATGAAACACAGACATGGCAAGTATGTATTGAACACCTACTATGTGCTCAGCACATGCCAAGCCTGGTTGAGGACATATCACAAAATCACAGAATGTGAGAGTTAAAAGGGACCTCAGGGCCAGCCAGTCCTAGCCACACCAGGAAGGAATCCCTACTACACTATGCCCACAAAATGGTTATTCAAGTTCTGGTCGAAGATCTCTGAGGAGGGAGAATTTTTTTTTAAAGTAACATTCTACTTTTGGATAACTCTAGTTTTAAGGAATTTTTTTTTTCCTGATAGCAAGTCTAAATTGGGTTCTTTAAATTTTATCCATTGCTCCTCGTTCTGCCCTTGACAGCCAAACAACAAATGTGTCTAATCTCTCTTCTGCATCATGGCCCTTAAAATACCTGAACGTTGGGGCAGCTAGGTGGCACGGTGGATAGAGCACTGGCCCTGAAGTCAGGAGGACCTGAGTTCAAATTCGGCCTCAGACCAAACACTTGACACTTACTAGCTGTGTGACCCTGGGCAGGTCGCTTGACCCCAACTGCCTAAAAATAAAATTAAATTAAAAAAAAATACCTGAACATGGCTATCATTTGTTCACATCAAGTCAACAAGCTTTGATTAAGAACCTACTATGTGCTAGGCAGTAAAGATACTAAGAAAGGCAAAAACCAGTCCCTGCTCTCAAGGATTTCACAGTCTAATAGGAGAGACAACATGCAAACAGTTATGCACAAACTAAATACAGACAGGTTAAATGTAAGCTAAATTCAGAGAGGGGGAACTAAGGTTAAAAAGGAGTGGGAAAAAGATTCTTGAAGAAAGTGGGACTCAATGTGTTTGTTGTTGCTTAGTTGTATCTGACACTTTGTGACCCCATGTACCGTAATCTCCATGGAGTTTTCTTGGCAAAGATACTGGAATGGCTTGCCATTTCATTTTCCAGTGAATTAAGGCAAACAGAGGTTAAATGATTTGCCCAGGGTCACATAGCTAGTAAGTGTCTGAAGCCAAATTTAAACTCAAGTCTTCCTGACTCTAAGCCCAGTGTTCTAGCCACTGAGCTACCTGGATGCCTCCTAATAAAGGATTGAGTTGTTTCCATTAGGGCTTGAACCCAGGACCACCTGCATGTAAAACAGATGTGATAACTACTACCCCGGACTCATGGTTAAACATTACTATTTCCTTCAACAGATTCTTATATGACATGGACTTAATTGCCTTTCACATTTTTGTGATTCTCAAATGGACTTACGATGCTAGCTATACTGATATCCCCCTACCAGATTGTCAGCTCCATCAGAGAGGGACCAAAAGACTGCCCTTCTCTGGAAGCTCTGAAGTTTATCGATGTCTCAGCTTAAACTGTCGTGCTCCGAACTAAATACAATACTCCAGATAAATATTCCTGATTAGAGCAGAGTACAATGGGATTATCGTGTTCCCCTTATTCCTGGAAACTATGCCTTTCTTAATATAACTCAAAATTGAATTAAGTTTCTTGGCTCCCCCACTACATTACTGATTCACATTGAACTAGCAATCCACTAAAACTCCCAGATCTTTCAATACCCCACCAAATCATTACTTATTTCTAGTACTTGTCTTAAGCTTTATATACAGATTGTAGTTATACCCTCACTTGCCAACCAGAATCAAAGTAGTTGGAAAATAAGATGTTCTACCTCTAAGTGGATACACAGCAGAGGAAATAGAACCTACTTTTTATACCCATTCATATCACATTGTACCAAGAGGCAATGTGGAGTAGTGGATAGAGAGATGGACTTGAAGTCAAGAAGGTCTGAGGTTAAGTCCTACCTTTGACACCGAGGCTGCTGTGACTTTGGTAAATCACTTAACCTCTCCTTGCTCTGGATAATTCCCGGAGACTATAAGTTTTAGATCATTGGTAGAGAGAGTCTTAGCACCTTGGAATTTCCCATATCAATGAAACAGGAATTCAGTCCCTATCCACAATTGTATGAAACATTTCTCTTGCATTGCAAGCTCCAATTGGCTGCTTTTCATAATAATAGGGTAAGATTAACAAAAAGGCTTAATTAAGACTCAGAATACTCTTCTTCCATCATCATATGACTACCCTTGACAATTCACAAACTTTCAAAATTTAGAACTGGTAGAGACTTTAGATGTGATTTAGTTTAACATCCCCATCTTACATATGAGGAAACAGAGATCTACCAAGGTGAATATGTCATGTAATGGCAAATCTGGGATTCAAACCCACATTCCTTAATTCCCAGGCTAGTGTCCTTTCCACTTCACATACTCGCTCAAAAAAAAATATGCTTCTCTAAATAAATATTAACAAAATTTCTAGAGCCTGTTAGTATCCTCATCAAGAAAGACCATAAATATTTACTTTGGGGCATGTAGATTTGTTTTTTTCCAAATTTAATTGACATATTATTTAACTTTGCTCCTCATGAGCTCCTTCTAGAATGTGGTCCACTTCAATGTGGTATCATTTAGCTGTTTTAACTTCCATAGTTAATTTCTTCCTGATTGCCCTAGTTCTAATGTTAATGAAATAATTCTAAATGTCTTTGAAAAAAGAAAATAAGAATGAAGCAATGGGAAGATCGAAGATATGGAGTTATACTTCCATTCATGAATCGTGGTCAGTCCTAACTAATATATGAGGGGGTGGGGAAAAAGGGGCACTTGGAGATAATATCCAGGGCAAGGTCTTAAAATCACTTCCCAAAGAAAGGAGCTTTCTTATGTTTAGCAGACTGTTCCTGCCCCTTAACATAAGGTTGTAATGGCTTTCAGAACTCTCTCAACACCCTGGCAGGAGAAAAGAAATGAATAAAGTGGGACTGGACTTCCTCTTTGTAATTTTAAGAGAAACTCTGTAGAGATTTCCCTCAGAATTTCTCCCCCCCCCTTTCCCTTTTTCATCTATAGGTTGCTCTAGAAGTACTGGACTTGAAGTCAGAAGACCTAAGTTTAATTTCTTGCACTGCCACTGTGCAATCCAGTTTCTTCATCTATAAGTCAATAAGCATGTACTAAACTTTTATTATGAGCTAGGCATGATGCCAGGCTCCAGGTTCCCTGATGAAATTAAGAGAGTGGGAGATGGAACAGCATCAAGTCTCAACATATGCTTGGTACTGGTTAAAAAATAAAAATAAAGGGGCAGCTAGGTGGCGTAGTGGACAGAGCACCAGCTCTGAAAATCTGGAGGACCTGAGTTCAAATCCAGCCTCAGGCCAAACACTTGACACTCACTAGCTGTGTGACCCTGGGCAAGTCACTTAACCCCAATTGCCCATAAATAAATGAAAATAAAAATAAAAAGATTGATCAGTGGAATGGATTAGGTACCTGATACCCAGAAGTAATCTAACATAGTATTGAATAAACCCAAGCATTTTAACTACTGGGACAAAGATTCACTATTTGTCAAAAACTACTGGGAAAACTTAAAAACAGTGTCATGCAGAAATTACTTTTAGACCAACATCTCCCACTATGCACAACAGTAAATTACAAAAGAATACACTGCCTAGAGATTAAAGGTTGCGTTAATAGACAAATTAGAAGAGCAGAGGACATACCAAACAAGGGTTAGAAAGTCTTGCAGATCACAAAATGCACAATTTTGTTTATTAAAAAAATTGAAAAGTTTTTGTACCAACAAAAGTAATGCAACTAGAATGAGAATGAAAACAATTAACTGGGAAATATCTTTGCAGGAAATTTCTCTAATCAAAGTCTGATATCTAAGATACGTAAGGACTTGATGCTAGTATATAAGAAGATCCATTCCACAATAGATAAATTGTCAAAGAATAATAAAAGCCAGTTTTTTAAAGGCAAACTATTAATGACTCCATATAAAAACATACCAAATCCCTAATAATAAGAGATATGCACATTAAAACAACATTTACATTAATAGGTCCAATCTCACACCCATCAATTTGGTAAAAATGAAAAAAAAAAACCCAAAATGACAACTGTTAGAGGAGGTGTGAGAGGATGGGTACACTAACATACTAACATGACGGACCTGTGAAGTGGTCGTCCAACATTCTGCTAACAATTTGGAACTATGTCTTAAGAATTCACTAAACTGTGCATAGCCTTTGACTCTGTGATACCACTATTAGACTTATGCCCCTAAGAGATCAAAGAAGGGGAAAAGACTCATATATACAAAAATATTTATAGTAATACTTCTTGGTGTAGCAAAGAACTAAAAACAAAGGTGAGTTTTCCCACCAATTCCCCATCAATTGGGGAATGACTGAACAAAAAAATGCATTATACAAATGTCAAGGAATATTTTTACATCATTTTTTAAAAAACAAAGACAGATCAGAGAGAGCTCAGAGGACTTGTATGAACTAATGCAGACTGAAATGAACAGAATCAGGAGAACAATTTATACTGCTATAATATTGTAAAGGAAAAACAATTGTGAAAGATTTAAGAACTGTGATTAACAGAGATTAGCACAGTGTTTGACACAGCGAAAGTGTGATAGATGCTTGTTCATTGATTGACAAGTGAGATTTGTGCTTAGTCAATTCCTTATTCAAAATTTTGTTGTAGCTAGGTAAAGAGAAACCTAATCAATTATTTTGTCTCATAAAATAATTAATACTTAAGGGACTATGGATTCACAAAACACCTCCTCTTTTTCTGTGATTCCCAATTCCTTTATTGTCTCAATTCAAGCCTGTTCTTTCTTTATTTGACTCATGAAAGAATTGTAGGAGCAACAGAGGTTAATTACATTATTAAAAAGTGGTTATCTATTCAGACCTGATCTTAGGTGATGATACCAGGAACACAGAGAAGTTGTTTCTACCCGAAAACATATTGTTGCAAATATCAGAGCTGGAGATCTATCTAGAGAGATAAGGTCCATCTGCTTGATGGAGCTTGAAATTTCTACCACAGAAGTTATAGTCCTTTTCCTTATCTTAAGATAAAGAAATCTATTAAAATGCAAACACCAAAAGGTAGGATATTTTAAGCTGTTATCAGTCACACCTTAGTGTGAATTGGAGAAGGTAGTGAGTAGGAGGAAAGAGACAAATTTATCTTGACAGTTTTACCACTATTTGATCAATGAGTAGTAATATAGAAAGTATAATAGTACTCCTGGTTTTACATTTGAAATAAATGCTTTCTGAGGGTCAGCGTTTTAACAAGACAATAGATTAAGAATTTGAATGGATTTGACAGATCACCTAAACCAAGGGTGGTGAACCTGCTGTCTCAAGGGCCACATGTGGCCGTCTAGGTCCTCAAGTGATACCCTTTGACTGAATCCAAACTTCACAGAACAAATCCCCTTAATCAAAAGACTCATTCTGTAAAACTTGGACTCAGTCAAAGGGCCACGACCAAGGATATAGAGGGCCACACGTGGCCTCAAGACCTTAAGTTCCCCACCCCTGACCTACACCAACCCCTTCATTTTACAGCTTTGGAAAACTGATCACACAGATGCCGATCTGTGTTACCACACAGATGGAAATGGCAAAGAAAGGATCTGAACCTAGATTTTCTAACTTCAAACCCAGTGTTCTTTCTACCACAACATGCTGACTGTGCATAGCAACATATTTCCTAAAATGAAGGGCCCAGAACTGAGTAAACTGCTCACTGACTTATAAAATCTCAGAGTTGGAAGGGACCTCAGAGTTCATTCCAACCAGCACCTACACAAGAATCTCTACCACAACATACAAAGCATGACTTAATCCAAAGGAATGATTTATACCGTGAGTTAGACAGGGACTATTTAGGGACCCTGGAATTTTGGGCCCCTATGAGCTTCCAATGCCCTGTCTCAAGCCCAGAATACACCTTTTCTTCCTATTTATGGCAATCTCTTCTCTTTGGAGTTTCTAGGGTAGGAATTTACAGAGGTCATCCATGGCCCATTCCCCCTAAGACAGTCCAAAGGGTAAATGCTGCCAAAGAAAAAAAATAGGGAACCACAGTTCTAAGACAAACAACTGTATCCTTTCCTTCCCTCCAATCTTCCTTCCCACAGTGGTTCCTCTTGAGAAATCTAATCTGAATGACTGAAAAGAACCATCAGTCATTTAGCAATGTCAGACATATCAGACCTTCCTATTTAATGTGTGTCCCATGACCAGCCATATTTGTGAGCCTCAGGCTAGGCTGGGCTAACTAGTCTTTAGAGCATCTCAGTTCATGTCATTGCTATACAAAGGGTAAGAAAGGAGAATGCCCTTCTAAATCTAAGCTATAAATATATATGTATATATACTTATATATATGTGTGTGTATAAATATATCCTAGCCCAACGCTTGGGGAAAGGAGCTCTGCTTCTTAAATGTTTGTAGGCTTTTTCATTTAGAACCACAGAATTCCTTGCATTTTACTCAGGCAGGATTTTGTGCAGGCAATTAAGCTACATATTTATACTACATTCATTTCATGACTATTCTTGGAAAATGAAAATTGTAAGAACCTGTTGATACTGAGAAGACCACCGTAGGATAATAACTTCATTTTTAAAATGCAGAGAGTTAGGGGTTTGTTTGCTTTTTAATTAATCAAAAGCATTTATTAAGCACTTACGACATGCCAGGCACTATGTTAGGCTCTGGGGACACAAAGACAAAAATATGAAACAGTCCTTCCCCTTGAGAAGCTTATATTCTATAGGATTTGGGGAGGGGAGAGACAGAGGACAATAAAAAGCTTGCCTGTGACTATTCCAGAACAAACCCCACCTTTCTAAACCTAAATTTTCAGTTCTAGCCTCAAAAATGTGAAAGTTTCTGGCATTGCTTTCCTTCCCTGATTATGTGCCCTCAGTGATTCCATATGACCCATTTTGCACTTTGATGTTTGGATGGATCTGTGATTTTCTCAATGTAGGTTTTTCCTCCACATGTATAAATTGTAACCCATCCACATGTTCTCATCCTACAACAGCTCTTATCTGTGGCATCCTCCTGAATCAATACAGGCCTTCCTCTGGTTCTTATAATCATTTATAGTGACTAATGAAGCATTCAGTTTACCCATTTGTTAACACTTACTCTCATTAAACAAACAGCCGACCTCCTTTTCCACTCCATCCATGCCCTGGATGAATTTTATGAAAAAGACACAGACTATAAATTAGATTTATAAATTATAAATACTTAGATTATATGTAATAATATATGCTATTATATATATAAAATAATAAATGTTTAGATTATAAATATTAAATGCCTCTGCTTTGACCCTCCAGGAGGCTGGCTTCTCCACTCTCCTCTTTCTTTATTCCTAAATAACTCCACCATAATTTTCTAAAACATATCTTGCTCATTCAGGTAATCATGCTTTTGTTTATGCTATCTCCCCATTCTGAAATGCTTTTTCTTCTCTTGGCCAATTCACATCTGTCAAGAGAGACCTGGTTTCTATCCCTAAATCTGCCACTAACTTACTATGTGATTTTGGGCAGGTCACTTAATCCCTGTGAAACTCATTCAGAACAGATTCTGGCAAATTGTAGGCACTTAATAAATCCTTTCTGATTAATTGACTCAATTTCATCATCAATAAATTGAAGGGATAGGACTAAATTTCTGGGGTCTCTTCCAAGCTTTTAAAATCCACATAATTCTATAAAAGCTCTTTTAAGATTTCAAATTATTTTCTCCAAGAAGACATCATGATATAGTTGACAGAGAGCTGGACTTAGAGTCAGGAAAACACTGTGTGACCATGGGTAAGCTACTTAACATCTTTCAGCCTCAGTTTCCTCAGGTATAAAAAGGAAATAACATTGCCTACTATACCTACCTCACAGTGTTGTTGTGAGGTTTAAAACTTTGCAACATCTTAAAGCATACCAGTGTTAGTTATCATTATCATCATCATCATCATTACAAAAAAACTTTCTCGACATCCCTCACCTTGCTTTGATCACTTCTTCTTTCTGCTCTCTTAAACAATTGAAATTGTATCAGTTCAGTTCTCTGGAGAGTATAAAAAGCTCTTAAAGATGGTTTTGCTCATTTTGACCCCCAAGCCCTATTGGAGCACTCTTAGCTCTATGTGTCTCTAGTCAGCCAACCAACAAGCATTTGTTAAGTGCCTATTATATGCCAGACACTGTGCTAAGTGCAGCAGAAACAAAGAAAGGGGAAACACAGTCCCTATCCTCAAGAAGTTCATAATCTAGTGGGAAGACAATTTGGGAAATTCCTGAGGTCCAAGCAAACACCTCCATGTGGCAAAAATTTGTGGTTGGGATTTGCACAGAGTCAGTGAGATGTGTAGTTTTGATTGACTGCAGGATCAACAGGGACCAGGTTACACATTCTCTACACCCTAAGAAACTGAGTAAAAGTAGGGCAGCTTGGGTTCAGAGAGCAGGCAAACAATAAGACTTAGCTGCTTATAGTCATGACTAGAATTTGTCCCCTGGAGGAAGAGGCAGGAAAGGCATCTTTACTTAGGTGTTGAGGTGGAGACAAAGATCTCTGGACACTGCCACAAGGTAGGGGGAGTGCATCTCTGTGGATCAGTAAGTGCCTACTCCTTGGTGCTGTCCTAGGTGATGAGGAGATAATGGCAACTAGCCTTGCCCTTAGAGAACTTACATTCTGCTGGGAGAAGACAACATGTAAACAGGTAAGTACACAGAAAACAATTTGAGGAGGGAGAGAAAATTATCAACTAACTAGGGGAATCGGAAGACTTTCTGAAGGAGGCGACAAATGACCTACTAAAGATTTGAATACCCAGAAACAAGGAAGGAGTACATTCCCAGCGTTGAGGACAACTGGTAAAAGCCACAACCAAATGGTGAAAATAGGCAACAGCAAGCATGCCAATTTGGCCAAAAGGTAGTGTGTGAAGCGGAGTCATGTGAAACACCTGAGAAAGTAAAGCCAGCCCTATATACTGGAGGGACTTTAATTGTGAACCTGGGAAGTTTGTCCCTTATTCTAAATGGCAAACCACTCCAGGATCTTTGCCAAGGAAACCCCAAATGGGTCACAAAGAGTCAGACTTAACTGAAACAACTCAACAACAACAACAACAACAACAAGAACATTTTGTCCTAAAGACAAAAGAGGAGCCACTGAAATTTCCTGAGTAAGACAGAGGCACAGTTAGACATGCTTTGGGAATATGCGGGCAGCTATGTGGAGGATAGATTGCAAAGCAGAGAGAGTAGGGGCTGGGAACCCAATTTAGAAGGATGTTGCAAAAGTCTAGAAAAGAGGTGAGAAGGTCTTGAAATGGGATACTGTCCATTGAGTGGAGAATAGGGACATGTGAGAAATGTTGTAAAGGGAGAGTTAGCAAGTCTTGATGACGGATTCCATAGGAGAGGGAGAGATGGGGAACAGAGACAAGGGTGACAGCGGGGTTGCTGATTTGGATAACTGGAAGGAAGATGATGCCCTCAACTGAAATAGGGGAATTTGGATTAATGGTGGGTTTGGAGGGAAAGATAATGAGCTTCATTTTGTACTTGATGAATTTGAGATGACTAAGGGTTAGAGTCAGGGTCAATGAACCTATTGTGTGCCAGTTACAAAGTAAGGCATAAGACTATCCCTGCCCTCAAGGAACTCACAATCTAATGAGGGAGATAAAACATAAAAAGAAGCTGAAAAATGAGAAGTGTGCAGGAAGGGTAGGAAGAAGAGGTTACTCTGTGAGGGGAATGATGAAGTCCTGCAGCTGGGGTGGGAAATGATCTGAGGAGATATGAGTTTGGGAGTTGATTTTATCTTGCAGAATGGTGACTTTCTGGAGATGACAAAGTCCAAAAAAGCAGCTGGTGGGAAATGACCGGGAGAATTCTCTGGATGCTCTCCTTATGTCCTGGAGGATCAAGGAAGAGGTCCCAGATGTCCACCTCATCCTCTCCAGAGGGAGGAAGGGACCCCAAGTACAGATGGTACTGAGGAGGTGTGAATTTCCAAGTTGATTTCATCTTCAGAATTATAAAGTTCTAAGGGACATTCAGTAGAAGAAGTCCAATAGGCATTTTATGATACAAGCCTGGAGGTCAGGAGAAAGATGAGAGTTGGATATATAGATCTGGGAATCAGCTGCAAAGTGTTAATAATTGAACTAAATAACTGACAATAAGATAACTGACAGAGGGCACAGGAAGAGAAGAGGGACCAGGATAGAACTTGGGAAATGCCTAACAGGAAAAGTTAGGGCTTAGAGGAGGATCCAGGAAAGGAGACTGAGGAATGGTGAGAGAGATAGAAAGAAAAACAAAAGAAGACGGAAGAGTCACGAGCAGGGTGGAGCATCCAACAGGAGATGGCAGTCAGCAATGCCAAATGCTGCAGAAAGGTCAAGAAAGATGAGGCCTGAGAAAAGGCAATGGAATTTAGCTATTAAGCAATTGTTGGTAACTGTGGAGAAAACAGTTTCAGTTAAATGGTGATGTCAGAAGAAGTGATTGCAAAAGGACAATAATGAATTAGAAGAGAAGTAGAAGTTAGGAGTACAATGGCCTTTGAAAAAATTATTTTTAGGAGCTTGGCTAAAAAGATGATGGAGGAGAGGAGCAAGGGTGTTGGGAGGGATAGTCTGTCATTTTCCTCTCCCTACCTATCCCCTCCACCCCTACCATCTCTGTCCATGTTCATCCTTGGTACTCATTTCTCCCTCTTCATGCTGATGCTCAGTTAAGCCTGGCTCCAGGCAGAGGCTAACAGAAGGTAGGTGGGACTTGGAACTTATCTGAAATTTGGGTTGTCATCCAATCTAGGAAAAGCATTTGCAGTGCTTCAGTAGTCTAACCCAAATCTGTGTGGACAGAGGGATGAGACAGAGGGGAGTGGAGTATTATGAAATATCACGCTTTAGTCCCTTAGCGTCTGCCTTGGGTACTTGTCATCCTCCAGATCTCATGGAGGTTCAGCCACAATGGGAAAGGTCCAAGAGCCTTCCAAGGCAGTTCATAGCAATAACACTCCTTACCTCTGTATTGATTCATGACAGGATGCCCCTTCCACTTTCCCCTGACCCACCCCAAGGTGGGATGGAAGGAGTGTGGGAATAGAAACACTGATTAACTGTTCAAGTCTCATAACCTGAAGGTTAAAAGATTGAGGGTGGCGCACCATAACCATCACCTCCTTTCCCATCCCTATCCTGGATTGGGTTAGAGGTATCTAGGGTGTAGGAGTTGCAAGAGCCTGAGGGAAGAGATACTGGGCTCACATTGTCCAAATTCCTGGTGAAGGGCAGTAGTGGAATAACCCCATTCACTGCGGACCCCAGTGTATTGATCATCCTACCTCTCTCTTGTCAGTCTGGAATTCCAATTTGTTGCTCCCTAGATTTGGCCACACCTGAGCAAAGCCCTACTTACCCCACCCTGGTTACAACTCTGTCTACCACAGTCCCAGTACAAGTGAGTAGGCTTCAAACTTCCCAAAAAGAGCCTCTACTGGAACAATGAAAGCAGCTAAAAAGGATTTGGTCTCTAAAAGAGGAAACCAGGACAAGATCCTCAGTGACTAGGTCACATTTAGCATTCTATATTTGCAAGCTAATTAAAATAGAAGAATAGGCACTCAGCTCTTTCCAGTTTTGGAACACTGCATGTGGTGTATGCGTGTGTGCATATGTGTGTTGGGGTAGGGGTTAGAAGAAAATGAGAGGTGATGGAGAAGATTCAGGGGATTCCAGAATGACTCAGCGCTCCACTTAGGGCTGTCTGGGACAGGAACCAGGAGCACCCCTGCGGTCTTTTCCCCCCTGAACTGGCTGGATATGGAGAAACATGAGAATACCCCCTGGAGTGAATTCAAAAGGATGCCCCACTGAAAAGAACCTACACTCTCAACTTGAGTCCCTTAGGCTAGAAAAAGGAAAATTTTCCACTTTCCTTGACAAATGGGATGACTCCTCTTTGCCAAAGGCTCAGAAACTTGGAAAAACATGGGGTTCCCCCCCACCCTGGACAAAAGGGAGTTGATTCCTGATTAGTTCCCCAGTGAGAGCAAACAAAGTTGTGATTTTGCATTCATCATTGAATACTTACAAACTCTAATGAGACCTAAAGGACATGCTCATACTCCTTGGACTCCACTTTGAACGCTGGAAAGCCCCCTCGGGGATACGGAAGGAGCTACGCTTCGCGAAGAGTCAGTCGATTCACCGAGACTCTGGTAATTGGGTTTGGCTTCCAGAGGCGGGGGACACTGATTCATCTTCTCAACTGTTGGCTGGGTGATGCTGGGAGGGGTGGGTCCCAGAAACAGCTGTATTTGATAGCTATTCTGAACAAAACTGAATTTCGAAGTCAAGGAGGAAAGTGAAAGGGGGAAGGGAATAAGAGGTGGAGTGAAGGTTTTTCTATTATTTCTCTCTCTCATTTTCACAGAGCCCTAATTAGACATTTTTGTACCACAGCACACCCAGGATATTCATTAAAAAGTGCTCCCTCATTGGGGGGGGGCGGTGAGAATGGAGGGCAGATTGGGGGAGAAAGAAACTCAACCCAGCTTTCATATGTATACTTCCTTTTTTAATTCATTATTCTCCCCACGTAGGTCCTAAACTGTTGTTACCTGCTGAAGAAGTACACTCCAAATTCCTTGCCTTCTTAATTCAATGCCCCGGGGAAAAGTCTAACTTAAGTTACAATTCTAGACGATTTATAATCTTCTTAAGTTTGCCTGCTCTAGACCAATCCCCTCTTGAGACTAAATTAGCTCAAACCTTTCCATCTGCAACATCTGTGTACCAAGGAGTTTCTTTAGTATGTGTTCAAGAACCTTGATCCACCAGCTCCCTGGGTGCCCTTACTCCCTGCCAAGTACTCTGAGATCCAGTGACGTTGGCTTTACTGCTACTCCTCTTCCAAGACACTCCATCTTTCCACTCCAGGCATTTTCATTGGCTCCTCCCATTAATGCAAAGCTCTCTTTCTTCGTCTCCCCCTGCTGGTTTCTCTGACTTCTTTCGAGGCTCAACTAAAATCCCACCTTCTGCAAGAAGTCCTTTCAGTCTTAGTGCCTTCTCTACTTCTAATTTATCCTACACGTATCTTCTTGTTTGCATACAGTTTTTTTTTTTTGCATATTGTCCCCCACCCCCTAAATAGAAATATGAGCTCCTTGAGAGCAGGGACTTTTTTTTTTAATACTTTCTTTGTATCACCAGTGCTTAGCGCAGTGCCTGGCACAAAGTAGGCACTTAATAAATGCTGGTTGATTTGACTTGCTGACCTTAGGTAAGTAAGTCACTTCCCTTTTCTGGGCCTCAGTGGTTGAAATGGATGATTTCTCAAGTTCTGCACATTTGTAAGATTCTACAGTTCTGTGAACTCTATGCCTATGGTGTCCAACCAAGAGAGGTTAGGCAACAAAAACATATATTTAGTGGAGCTGTCATGGAGAAACCCAATGGAACAGCAAGGTCAAGTTCTATACCGGTGATTCCTATCCTTTGGGGGAGTTTTGCTACCTCATTGACTTAATAACATCTTTATCCTCTTCCTTGCCCAACATGGTGGATAATATACTTATTTTAAAAAATTAACGTGAATTATGTTTTGAGAAATTCGTGATATCCCTTGAAATAATTAGAAATGCCTTAGGATATTTCAAATTTGTGGTTGGGGAATGCTAATAATAGTTTATGTAATACTTTCAGAGAGATTGTCTTTATTGAGCCTCACAATAACCCTGTGGAGTAGGCAGTTCAAGTATTATTATTATTTCCTTTTGTAGTTGAGAAAGATAAGGTTCGAAGAAAGAGAGGTAATTTACCCAAGGCCATAGAGGTCACTTGTCTTTAGATAAATAAGATAAACTTATAATCAGAGACATCTCACACTGAAGTGGTAAAGTAGGCTCATCCTGATGACAAAATACAACTCTATCAGTCTTAATCTTTCTTAAGGCTTTGAAGTTCTAATTTCCTTTTTTTTTAATTTAATATTTTATTCCCCTTCAATTACATAAAAACAATTTTAACATTCTTTTTTTCCCAAATTTTGAGTTCCAAATTCTCTCCTCCCTCACTGAGAAGGTACACAATTTGACACAGGTTATATATGTGCAGTCATGCAAAACACATTTGCATGGAAGTCATACTGGGAAAGAAAAAACAGACAAAAAAAAAGAAAAAGAAAATAAAGAGAAAGTATGCTTCAATCTCATTCAGACTCTGTAGCATTTTTCATCTTAAATCCTTCAGAATTGTCTTGGATCATTGTACAGCTGAGAATAACTAAGTTATGCGTAGTTGATCATCATATAGTATTGCTGTATACAATGTTACTGTGTACAATGTTCTCCTGGTTCTGCCCATTTCACTTTGCATCAGTTCATGTAAGCCTTTCTAGGTTTTTCTGAAAGCATCCTACTCGTCACTTCTTACAGCACAGTAGTATTCCATCATAATCATATACAACAATTTTTTCAGCTATTCCCCAATTGATGGACATCCCCTCAATTTCCAATTCTTTGCCACCACTAAAAGAACTACTTTAAATATTTTTATACATGTAGGTCCTTTTCCTTGTTTTTCTTTTATCTTTTGGGGATACAGATCTAGTAGTGGTATTGCATGGTCAAAGGGTATGCATGGTTTTATATTCTTTTGGGCATAGTTTCAAATTGTTCTCCAGAATGGTTGTATCAGTACATAACTTCACCAATTTTTCCACATCCCCTCCAACATTTGTCATTTCCCTTTTCTGTCATATTAGCCAATCTGATAGGTATGTGGGAGTAGCTCAGAGTTGTTTTGATTTGCATTTCTCTAATTAACAGTGATTTAGAGAATTTTTCATATGACTATAGATAGTTTTGGTTACTTTGTTGGAAAACTGCATGTTAATATCCTTTGGCTACTTATCAATTGAGGAATGGCTCTTATTTCTGTAAATTTGACTCAGTTCTCTATATATTTGAGAAATGAGGTCTATCAGAGAAACTTGCTGTAAAATTTTTTTTCACCTTAATAAGTATTATCTATTGCTCTCCATCCTATTTCCCCCCTGTTTATCCTACTCATTCTCTCCTTTTACCTTGTCCATTCTCAAAAATGCTTCTGACTTTACCTCCCCCAATCCACCCTCCCTTTTATTAGCCTTCCCTTCTCTTAATCCCCTTCCTCTCCTACTTTCCTGTATGGTAAGATAGATTTCTACACCCAACTAAATGTGTATGTTATTCCCTCTTTGAGCCAATTCCAATAAGAGTAAGTTTCATGGCTCCCTTCCTCATTTCCTCCACCTTCCCCTCCATTGTAAAATCTTTTTTGGACCTCTTTTATGTCAGATAATTTACCACATTCTACCTCTCCCTTTTCCCTTCTCTCAGTGCATTCTTCTTTCTTACCACTTAATTTTATTTTATTTTTTGGATATCATTCTGTTATATTCAACTCACATGCATGCCCTCTGTCTATGCATACTCCTTCTAACTACCCTAATAATGAGAAAATTTTATATACAAGTTAATTAAATTGATTAATTAATTAAATGATACAAGTATCATTTTCCCATGTATGAATGTAAACAGTTTAACCTTATTGAATCCCTTATGATTTCTCTTTCCTGTTTACCATCTTATGCTTCTCTTGAGTCTTGTATCTGAAAGTCAAATTTTCTATTCAGCTGTGGTCTTTTCATCAGAAATGTTTGAAAGTCCTCTATTTCATTACTAAATCTTGTTATCCTGACTGCGGCTTCATAATATTTGAATTGTTTCTTTTTGGCTGATTCCAATATTTTCTCCTTGACCTAGGAGCTCTGGAATTTGGCTATAATATTCATGGGAGTTTTCATTTTGGGATCTCTTTCAGCAGATGAACAGTGGATTCTTTAAATTTCTTTTTTACCCTCTGGTTCTAAAATATTAAGGCAGTTTTCCTTGACAATTTCTTGAAATATGGTATCTAGGCTCTTTTTTTGATCATGGCTTCCAGGTAGTTCAATTAATTCTTAAATTATCTCTCCTGGATCTATTTTCCAGATCAGTTGTTTTTCCAATGAGATATTTCACATTTTCTTCTATTTTTTCATTCTTTTAATTTTATTTTATTGTTTCTTAATGTCTCGTAAAGTCATTAGCTTCAACTTGTACAATTCTAATTTTTAAGGAATTATTTTCTTCAGCGAGTTTTTGTTCCTCCTTTTCCATTTGGCCAATTGTACTTTTTAAGGAGTTCTTTTCTTCATTGTATTTTTGTACCTCTTTTACCATTTGGCCTATTTTGTTCCTAAGGTGTTATATTCTTCCTTATTTTTTGTGCCTCCTTTATCAAGCTGTTGACTCTTTTTTTCACGATTTTTTTGCATTACTCTCAGTTCTTTTCTCAGTTTTTCCTCTACCTCCCTTACTTGATTTTTAAAATCATTTTTGAGCTCTTCCATGGCCTAAGGCCAATTCATGTTTTTCTTTGAGGCTTTGGATGTAGAAGTTTTGACTTTGTTGTCTTCTTCTGATTTTGTGTTTTGATCCTCCCTATCACCATAATAACTTTCTGTAGTCAGGAAGTTTTTCTGCTGTTTGTTCATTTTTCCAGCCTCTTTCTTGCCTTTAACTCTATGCTAAAGTGGGGTTTCTGCTTCTGGAATGGATGGGGACACTCTCCCAAGCTTCAGGTTTTTGTGCAGCTAGTTTCAAGGTAATACTGAGGACTTGTAAGTTTTTGGTTCTTTCAAGATGATATGATCTAGGGAGCAATGTTTTACTACTCCCCTGTTCTGTGCTCTGGTCTGTGAGTGATCGAAATCACTCTCTTCCTCTCTGGAACTGTGACCAGAGTTTTCTCTCCCCTGAGGCTGCAGGCTCTGGTGTGCTAGAGCTTCTCCTCACTTTGGGACTGAGATCCAGGACTACAACCCAGATCCAAGTATGGGCAAAGCAACAGAGTCCTGCCCCTGTTACCAGCCAGGGCACCCCAGTAATCTCCTTTTGACTAATTATCTGACCACTTTACTGTCTGTGGGCTGAGAGATCCAGACTGCCACTGCCACCACTGATTCAGTTGCCTCCAAGGCCTACTGCTGGTTTACTGGCATAGCCTGCACTGGACTAATAGTGTAACAGACCTTTGCTGCCTATCTTCTAAGTTGTCTTAGGCTAGAAAATTGTTTTACTCCATAGTTTTGTGGGCTCTGCTACTCCAGAATTTGTTTTGAGGCATTATTTAAGGGTGTTTGGAGGGGTTTGGGGGATTGATCAGGTGAGTCCCCGCCTTTCCTTCCCAAAATTCCAATTTCTGATTAAATTTTGAAGAAAAACCACACTTAAATTGAAATATTTGCTGGCCTAATGGCCACAAGTATAGGACATTGTTCAAGGGTTTCTTATGTTAAGAATTCCTAGAATACAATTAGGGAACAGGGAAGGGTTTTACACTTCATAATATATTTTAACCCACTGAATAGAAACCAATCCAGCAAATCATCAGTGGTTATTAGTCCAATCTGTTCAAGTTTTCTAAAACTGCTTAAATTTACCTCCTAAATATTCTCTGATGAAAATACCTACAGTAAGTAGAAGTTGGAGCAGCTAGGTGGCACAGTGGATAGAGCACCAGCCCTGAAGTCAGGAGGATCTGAGTTCAAATCCAGCCTCAGACCAAACACTTGACACTAACTAGCTGTGTGACCTTGGGCAAGTCACTTAACCCCAATTGCCTTTAAAAAAAAAGGGAAAAGAAAAAAGAAAAAAATAAGTAGAAGCTGCAGAGAGGTAGACTTAAAGTTAATGTCAAGAAAACTTCCTAAAAATAGAGCTATCCAAAACTGTAATGAGCTGCTTTATTGGAGAAGGGATTCTTGTATTGGTATAGATTGGATACCCTTCCAAGTCTGTGAATTTTCCTCTCAAGAACTCCTACTTTTCCACTAGAAACAGACAAGTTATTTGGAGCTGAGAAGGGATGATCCACAGCTTATAGTTAATTCTCCAATAAGAAGCTTGAATGTATAGTTGGTAATGGGAAGAAAGGGGAAGGAAGGGGCAATCAGAAAATGTGTCAGCCCCCAATTTCATTATATGCTCTTCGCTCATGTTTAGTGTTGGACATTACAGAAATGATATCGTTGTCATGAAAAAAATCAAATGGATAATATTGATGAAAAAAAAATTTTTCCCCCCACAAATAAAATCAGCATAGCTAGTATAAAAAGAGACTCTATAGGGTGGGGAAAATCTTTGCATCAAGTATTTCTGATAAGGGTCTCATTTCCAAAATATCTAGCTGAAAGCAACCTTAGAAAGACATCAAGTCCAACCCTCCCATTCTACTGAGGAAGAAACTGAGACCCAATAGATTAAGTGATCATACTGGTAATAAATGCTCCAAATCACACAGGTAATAAATGACAGAAGGCAAGATTTTTGAACCAGATCTTTTAGCTCCAAATATTTGGCTTTGTGAAAATAGTTTAAAAGCCTTACAACACTAAATGTGAGATATTATTATTATTACCAAAAGTTGGTGTCCTAGAGTGTGCCAGAAAAAGTGATAGCAAGCTGTATTTTTTTCTGGCTGGAAGTAGTCTATAATTTGTTTCAAGTTTAGATTTATTGAAAATAAATTTTATATACCCAAATGAGAGAGATTTCAAAGGAAGAAATAATTTGATGTGATGGATTAGACATGGGGGGGAAGCATTTATTACCTAGATGTCTGGACAGATGATGGCATACCATTTCACAGGGACAAGGAAGGTGGGAAAGGGGTTGGTTTGGGACAAGAAAAATAGAATAGATGCTGGTTTGTTGGGAAAGATATGGTCCAATTCATAGGATCAAAGATTTAGAAGTGGAAAGAAACCAGAAGTCATCTAATCATAATAACATGGGATCATAAAGCTAACTTTTTATTTTACTGATGACAGAGGCCCGGCAGTCACATAAAGCAGTAGAACCAGGATCTGAACCCAGGTCATCTGACTATTGGAACTTCTCATCTCAACACCATAGCTTTTAGCTGCTATTGGAACTTGTTTGAGGTAAGATTTTTCAGATTAAATAATTTGTAATTACAGTAGAAAGTGAGAGAGAGGAGGAAGGGAGAAAAGTAAAAAGACATGCTGTTTGTTTAACTCAAGATTACTTCCTTTAAAGTGTTAGCCCTGCTACCTGTGTTCCACCCCAAATAAATTCTTATGTTTAGGATAGCTAACAACAACCCCCGTCTCAATCTGGTCTCAAAACACAAAACCACAAAAACAAATACGAAGGGGAAAAAAACCAAACCACTTTCAATGCACTATTATCATTACTTCAAATTTCATCAATCAGGAAAACTAGAATAGGATCCTTCAATGCCAATCGATAAAAAAAAATGTAACAATTTTTCTAAAAGCCTTGTGAGTTAGAAATACAACTTCTTCCCTGGAAAATTCTAAATAATAAAATGAGCAAACATGGCAAGAATTTGTTGCACTAAATGCTAAACCCACCACCTAACAGTTGCAAAGAGAGTTGACAAATCTTGTTTGTTCCTCTTCTCTTCCTTTTCTCTCCCTCCCCAGACTCTCACTTTTCTGGGAAGGAACAAGACTTCCTGTCCTGAAATTGGATGGCTTCCTGCTGGAACCAGCAGTCCTGATCTGGGATGGATACCAGGCTAGCTGGCCACCTAGAGAAAGATGGTGAAATCTATTCCCATCCCAAATTCCAGGAAGACTGATTAACTTAGCCATCGGCAAGTGATTTTGGAGTTGGATACAAAAACCAAGTGTAGCTCAAGAGCTCCAACCAGATAAAGGGGAAAAATCCCTTTAGGAAGTAGAAATGGATACGTGTCCCTACAAAGGTCTTCTCCTCCATTTTTTTCCTAATTAAAACTCCTCAGCCAAAGGTTCTTGTTTCTTCAAGGGCGTAGAGGCTGTTTTCATCAGACCCCTGCCCAGATATCCCTATGTGTTCATCCAGACTCTGATAGGATAAAAACTATATCCTCCAATATCAGCAAATAGGAGTAAGAATGATAGCATCATGGATTTTGAGTTGAAAGAGACCTTCGAGGTCAAGTGATATAGCTCTGAATTTTACAAATGAAGAATTGAGGCTCAGAGAGGCATATGAATGAAGGAGTGTCAATGTGGCATAGTGGATAGAATCAATCAATCAATACTTAGTAAGCATCTAAGCTGTGTCAGGCACTGAGCTAAATGCTGGGAATACAAAAAGAAACAAAAGACAGTCTTTGCCCTCAAGGAGCTTACAATCTAAAAATGTTCTTGGAGTTGGGTGGACCTGGGTTCTAGTCCCAATCTTGAAATATTCTGCCTATGTGATGCTATGAAAGTCATTTAACCCTCAGCAATTCTCTAAGACTTTAAGTTGCAAAGCAAGTGTTTATCTGCATTAGTAAAGGGAGTTCCCTCACCAGGAGATTTGCCTATGTCAATGAAATCACTGATCTGTACCCCTTAACTTGCCACCCACCAAATGAATGTAATAGAATGGTATTGTATGGAAGGAAATGACACATATAAGGAATTCTGAGAAATGTGGGAAGATTTGTATGAAGTAGAGCAGAGCAAAGTAGGAAGCATGAAGAGGACTTAATGACTACAATAATGTAAATTAAAAAGTCATTAAAACGAAGTTGAACAGTGGTATAAAAACTAATGAAGATCTTGCAGAAGAGTCAATGAAGCACACCTTCTCCATTCTAGCAGAGATGGATTTGGAGGCTACATAGTAAGACAATTGTCATAGTAGAGTCTCTGAACTGGATTTTGACTCCAAAGGTTAAAGAACCAAATTGAATTCAAGTCATCTAAATCCAATCTAATCACACAAGCATTTGTTGATAAGAATACTGACATATAGATGTAGCACTTATATATATGTAGCTAGCATATGTGTGTGGTATGATATATGTGTGTATACACACATATATACATATATAAACACATATGTGTATATATCTATAATCACTACTTTAGAGCTTGCAAAGTGCTTTACAACACTGACGTAGCTGCTAATATTATCCCCATTTTACAGATGAAGAAACTAAGAATGAGAGGCCAAATTGCTTGCCCAGAGTTATACATTCCTCAGTTCCAGAACTCCATTCACAATGCTGCCCTGCTGTACTTTTAAAGAGTCTACTATGTGAAAGGCATTGTGCCAGGTTCCTGGACTAAAAGAATAAAATGAAAAATAATCCCTACCCTCAAGGAGCTTATATTCTATGTGACTAATGCTTTCTTTGAATTTATATTTGAATACTAATTCATGATGAGAAAGTAGATTAGAAAGGAAGAGAAGCAACATTTTAAAGCTGATCTCCAAATTCCTCAAGAGCAATCTTCAAGAGAGAATCAATTAGCTCTGGGCAGGAAAGACAGGAAAATGAAAGTTAACCAGGCAGACATTATGTTTTGCCTCAATAGGACCTTCAAATATCTAAGTTGACTTTTCATTCCTGATGGTTTATATGTTCTAGTACAAGAACTGGAAACAGTCTGTAAAGTAAATTAATTGGAATTGGATGGCCCTGCTATCTTGGGGGACATTGATGATGTATTTTATGTATCTTGCATGTGACAGAGGATAGTTACAGTGCATGAGGTAATGTTATACAATGCATGACGCCCATGAATTGAAAGAGAAATATGCAACACATCATCATTACAAGCTACACAGATTCCAGACAGCCAATTTATATTCTGAAAGGAACAGACTGTTAGTTTAGTATAGGAGAAAATTAAGTTACATAAATTACAACAACAAAAAGCCATAATTCAGTTTATACTATGGAACTTAACTTTAGGTCAGCAGTGTGTTTTTTTTTAATCTTTTCTTTCTCAACATAAGTGACTTTGTTAAAAAGGAAAAAAAAAAGCAATTGTATTTTTGGAAAGGAAAATCCCCTCACCGGTCGACTTTGGAGCCTCTATAGCGGCCTATTTTTTTCCCCTTATTTTGAGATAAAATGGCCAAAGAATGAATAAAATGAGTCAGGCTCTTGCTTGACCAATATTTTCAAATGAATTGCAGAAGTTTGGCCAAGGACAACAGAATACCAAATTCCCTTCCCTTTCTCTTGCCCCTGAGAATTTGAGGTTCATTTTGTTGGTGTGTGAATGAGAATGGCATGTTCATGGAACAACAAGCCTGATTAGAGCAGAGGATGTCCCCTAGGGACTAGCAGGGAGAAAAGTGGATGGGAGGGGCAGAGTCATATTGTAGACTGCCTTGAAAACCAGTTAAAGATTTAGGAATTGATATAGTAGGAACAAGGGAGCCATGGAAAGTCTTTGAATAGAGAGTACATAAAATGAAAGTAGAGTTTAACGATGGTTAGTTTTACAGGACAGATTGGAGGAAAGAAGAGCATTGAGTCAGAGGGATTATATCATGTAGGGGTGTGGTCACAATAATAACAATTAGCATTTTATAGCTCTTTAAGGTTTGCAAAGCATTTTACATATGTTATCTCATTTGCTCCCTCACAACAAGCTACCTCTGAGGTAAGTGCTATGATTATTTCCATTTCACAGATGAGGACACTAAACCAAGAAACATTAAATGACTTGCTCAGGGTCACACAGCCAGTAGTTTCTGAGACAGGATTTGAATTCAGGTCTTCCCCCCTCCAGGCTACCATTAGTTCTACTAGGGTGTATGGGGTGTTCAAAGAGGACTAGCACATTTGGTGTGAGGGCTTGCTGAGCCCTTTCCAAGGCTGCTTTCTACCTTTGATGTCCACCTGGCATTCAGCTCTCATCTGTAACTCCAAGAAGTTGTAGCATGTGCGGCAGCCACACCCCAGTAAAGCCATCTCGGCAGACAAGCTAATCCAGGTTGGGGGTAACCAACAGGCCTCAAACCCATCCATGAGTTAGTGGGTGTCTATCCCAAGCATGTGAAGACTTCCCCTGGTGGAATGGGTGGACGAGAACGATTTGTTTCAATGGTCAAGAAGGTGGTTAAAGCAGGCACTGTGGAATTCCCAGACCTTGGTCAGACATCAAAGACACCAGGCTGTCCTACTGCATCCCAGGCCATTGCCGGGCATCTTGACTTTTTTCTTACTTTGATGACTCAGGAAGAGAGAGTGAGACTGATGACTTTGTATAACTTGCCTCACTTAAATACAATTCATGCTTGAGTCAAGACATCACCCCATCAAGTCACTGGTTCTCTTTGAAAATAGACAAACAACAAACAATAATAGATCTATTGTTCCACCAAGCTACATATGACAGTCATAGTAGCAAGAATGAAAACTGAAAGATGAATGCAAAAGACACTATAAGGCAAAAAAATTAAATATATTCTATTGATGCCTCTTGTTATTATATCACAGTCATTTTCCATCCTTGCCCTCTAGATTTCTCCCTCCCTTATGACAAAGAAAAATAATTATGTAAAAATACGCAATAGATAAGCTGTGCCCAGTAATGTATACAATATTCTGCCTTAGTAGTTGCCTGTGTCTCTGACATGAGGGCATAGTTATGTTTCATTTTCTCTTCTCTGGGATTTTGACTAGTTTTCCTATCATATATTCAACTTCTTTTCAGTGTACATGGTTATAACTCATTGTGATCTCTTATTCTGCATATTTTGCCCTGCAATGGCTTATACATTCCTCATATTTGTCATTCATTTCTACATAACAGTACTTTATTATATTCTTTTGGGAGATCTGGAGCTTAAACATTCAAACCTATGATTTCATTGGCATTTGTTCAGCCATTTTCAGTCATGTCTGACTTGTGACTCCATTTGAAGTTTTCTTGGCAAAGATACTGGAGTGGTTTGCCATTTACTTCTGCAGCTCATTTTACAGATGAAGAAACTGAGGCAAACAGGGTTATGTGAATTGTCAAGGGTCACATAGCTTAAGTGTCTGAGGCCAGATCTGAACTCAGGAAGTTGAGTTTTCCTGACTCCAGGCCCAGCACTCTATCCACTGCACCACCTAGCTGCACCTTCACTGACATAGGTACTCCTAGTGACAGAACTCCCTTTACCAATGCAACTCAACTCCTGCACTGTAACTTATAGTTTTAGATCGGGCATTGACTGGAGCACTGAAAGTTTAAGTGAATTGGTCATTGTCACACAATCAGTATGTGTCAGGGCTGAGACTTGAACCCAGGATTTCCTGACTCCAAGGTTGGCCATCTAGCCATTATGGCTGCACTTCACACTTCATGGCCTCTTTTTCATTCATATCAAGTTGGGTTTTTTGTTCTGTTTTGTTTTTTTCAACCAATTCCCATTTGAAGGAAATATTGACAGGACTTAGGCTTGGTGACTAACTAAATATGGGAGATGATGGACATGCATGGTAATATTGACAGAGAGGTGAATTGAGAGGGGGTGGATGGTTTTGTGTGGGGGGGAATGGTGTGTTCGATTCTAGACATGTTGAGTTTAGATGATTTCCAAATAGAAATGGCAACTAGGCAATTGGAACTATGGAGCTAGGACCTAGAGGCAAAAATAAAGGGAAGAGAGAAGAAGACAGACAGATAGACAGAGGGAGGGAGGGAAGGAGAAAAAGAGAAAGAGAGAGAGAGAGAGAGAATTGAAGTCCATCTATGAATTTCATCCATTAAAGGGAGAGTTGAAGTCATGAGAATTGGGGAATGTAGAAGAAGAAAAAAAGAAGAGTCAGGGATTAGACCTTGGGTAATACCCATAAGTAAGAGGTGGGATGAGGAATGAGTGGAAGAAAACAGAGAAAGAGCAGCCAGAGATAAGAAAAGAGTAGGAGTGCGTGGAGGAGAGTTTCAAGAAGGAAAAGGTAGTCAACAGTACAAAATACAGCCAAAAGGTTTGAGGAAAATAAAACAGGGAACAGACCAGCGTATCTGGCAATACAGTGACCACTGGTGATCTTTGAAAGCAAACTTTTGTGATATTCTGAGTGGAAAGGAAATTATAAGCAGTTAAGAGAGTGAGTGGTAAAGACATGGAGGCAGAGGGTACAATGCAATTTACTTCTTGGGAAAGTCTGGCTGTGAAAGGAGGTGAAGAAACAGGAGCAATAGTAGCTCAAATGGTACAGAAGTTTCTGGGAAAGGTTTCTTTGCTGTCCTTTCAAAATAGGGGAGAGACCCGTGTGTTTTCGAGAGCGTATAGAGCAAGATCTAGTGAAGAGGTCAAGAGAGGAAGTAGGTAATCCAAGAACTCCAACCTCATTCTTCTCCATTCCTCACAAAGCTGCTAATTAGGATCAAATGAATTGGTTTGTGTTATTGCTTTTCTTTTCTTTTGCCTACCCTTTAATGGCAGAAGAATAACAGAGTGACTGAAAAGCCAGAAGCAGAAGGGGAAAAAGAGGGTAGATGCCCTACTATCAAACCTTGAATGGAAATGACCAAATTTCAGAAGCTGTGAAATAATTTTTTGGAGGATAAATGACAACTCAAATGCATGGCTTCACATTTTCTTCTTGTAGGATTACTACTCATGTTTTGATGTGAACAAGCTGCAGAGTTCTATTTTAAAGACTTTTTTCAACACCAGAAAACATCAAGGCATAGACCTAAGACTGACTTTGTTATAGATATGTGACAGGGTTTCATGCGACAGCTAGCTAACACATGGATAGTGTGCTGAGCCTGTAGTCCAAAAGACCTAAATTCAAATACGGCCTCGGACTCTTACTAACTGTGCGACCCTGGGCAAGTCATTTAACTTTGTTTGCCTCAGTTTCCTTATCTGTAAAATAAGCTGGAGAAGGAAATGGCAAACCACTTTGGTATCTTTGCCAAGAAAACCCCAAATGGGGTCACGAAGAGTCAGACATGACTGAAACAACGGAACAACAACAAGATTTCATTAGAGCTGGGGTAAGATTTTCTGTTTCCCAATACTTTCTGTAAGACCATCTCTGCTTCTTCCATCAGGTGGGTGGTACTAAGTTGCAGGAACAAGTGCCACATTGCTTCCTCCACAGGAGCTCCAGGGTCTGTTGCATGTGTCAATCACATCTACAGAGAAATAAGCTAAGGCACAGGTTATTAGACTTCCATCATGCCCTATTTTTTCGGTAGAATCACAGGATCATAGAATATTTGAGCTGACACCTTAAAGGTCTCTTAGTCCAAATCCTCTCATTTTACAGATGAGGAAACTATCAAAGGAGTCAAGAGACCCAATAGAGCTGGTACTAGGGCTAACCTTTCTCTGCCTCAGAGTAGATTGGGAGATACTCCACATGTCTGCCGTGGCTAAACTATATCCTCCCTACACACAAAAAGCAATATCTCTAAAATTAAAAGAAAAGAAACAGGTTGGTAAATATATATAGTACAATGTATACTGTAATATATATGTGTATATATTAACATATCAGATGAAGTTCTGATATCAGGAATTTATGAAGAACTTATGCACATCCATAAAACTAAGGAAAATTTGTGCTCGGGGCAGCTAGGTGGTGCAGTGGATAGAGCACTGGCCCTGGATTCAGGAGGACCTGAGTTCAAATCTGGCCTCGGACATATAAAACTGACTAGCTGTGTGACCCTGGGAAAGTCACAACCCCATTGCCTAAGAAAAATAATAATAATAAAAATAAAATGTGTTTATTTTAAAAAAATAATTTATGCTCATCCAGATGACTAACAAGAAATAATCTGGCTCAGGGGCAGCTAGGTGGCACAGTGGATAGAGCTCCAGCCTTTGAGTCAGGAGGGCTTGAGTTCAAATCTGGCCTCAGACACTTGACACTTACTAACTGTGTGACCCTGGGCAAGTCACTTAACCCCAATTGCCTCACACACAAAAAAAGAAAGAAAGAAAGAAAAGAAAGAAAGAAAGAAAGAAAGAAAGAAAGAAAGAAAGAAAGAAAGAAAGAAAGAAAGAAAGAAAGAAAGAAAGAAAGAAAGAAATACTCTGGCTGTCCAAAAAAAACAACATACATGGGACACACTTTTAAGTTTAATATGACTTAACATTTTCTTTATCACTTTCTTAAATCTAAAATGATAATCAACAAAAATTAATAAATCAAACTCCAATTTGTAGCATTTGCAAGTTTCCAAGGTGTAAATGCTCACACTGAGAATTAGCAATCCTCCTGGAGCCAATTTGAAATGACTCATATCCTGGAGCAATGGGTCAAAGAACATGAATGGACAATTTACAAAGGAGGAAATATAATAAGAACATTAAAAATGCTCAAAAAAGGAGAGAAATTCACATTACAGTGACTTTAAGCTATTACCATATACAATTAGAATAGCAAAAAGGGCAAAAAAAATGAGACTATACTATACTGGAGGGCTGCAAGGAAACAGGTACTCATACACTATTGGTTGAACTGCAGACTGGCCAAACATTTTAGAGAGCAATAGGATGAAATGGGTCACAAAATTGATCATCCCTTTTGATCCAGAGGTTTCATTACTGGAACTCTATCTTTAAAACATCAATAAAAAGAAAAAGGGGGTCTCTATATAAAAACATTCATAGCTTCTCTATTTCTAATGGCAAAAAGGTATAAATCACATGTTATATTACTATAGAGTTTTTGCTTGTTTGTTTTTTACTCTGGACCTATGATCTCATTAGTGTAGGAAATTTCCTCCACTGAGGCAAATTGGTAACTATTTTATAATTTCTTGTTTTACATAGTTGCCTAGGATCCTAGGACAGTATTTGAATGAGATCATCCTCTGGAGTCAAGGGACCTGGGTTCACATCCCACCTGTGATGATTATTACTGGTGTGACCTTGGCCAAGTCCCTTAACCTTCTTTGGCTTCATTTTCCTCATCTGTAAAACAAGAGGGCTGGCTTCTGAAGTTGCCTCCACTCTAAGTCTTCCTGACTCCAAGGCTGGCACTCTTGCCAATATGCCACAGATTTTTCACTTTTTTGTGTGTTTCATGGACCCCTTTGACAGTCTGGTGAAGCTTATGGTGAAGCCTTCTCAGAAAAATGTTTTAAAATGCAAACATAGGATTACAAAGGAAACTAATTATATTGATGGGCAGTTATCAAAATATTTCTTATCTTTTAAGGGAGGGGAGTGAAGGGAGAGAGAAACTTTGGAACTCAAATTTTAGAATAAAATATAATAATTATTATTAATTATAATTATATAAATAATGATAATATAATTGATATTAGAATAAAATAAAATAGAATAATTCACAGACTTGAGGTAAAGAACCCCTGTTAGGGTTCCATACCTTAATGTTAGGGTTCCATAAAAAAACAGTAATTATGAATCATACGAGGAAATTTGGAAATATATATGAGATGATATAGATCAAAATCAACTGAACTAGAAGTGTATATACCCTGATTATAACTATGTTTAATGGAGGGTAAACAGCAGCCCCTCTCCAATCCCAGTCTGCTCTGGGTCTTTCCTTCTTAAGGGACACAGCATTCTGCCCCATTGCCAATATCATGGACCAGGGGAAGGAGGAGCACGAAACTGCCCAAGGTTTGCTGTTTCACATGCAAGCTCGAAGTCCTTTCAGCATCGAGCCACCTGTCTCTCTAGAAGCGTCCAAGGACATAGGCTTAGCACTCTGTGGGGCGCAAGCCAGCCAGAGCAGAACAGGAGGTTTGCAATTCACTGCAACTCTCCCTAACTCCTTTCTACATATATAAAAGGAAAGAAAGAAAGGAGGAAAGCTGACTTTAACGGAGCCAAACTCTGGCCAGGCCTAGAAGGGAGCTCAGAACAAATCCATTTTCTTTGCTTGTCTGTTCTTTCATTTGGCTCAGCCTCGTTAAAGGCTCCTGGTTTGGGGGTAAGACTTGTCCCTCATTTTGGTTTTCTGCTTTTGTTGGTAGTTATTAAACTCACAATTTTTTTTAACTGAGTCTTGTGTTAACAAGTGCTAACCTGTCCCAAACTTACAAGGAGAATGTCTAGAAGGGGAGGTCCACTCTCGGCACCCAGGGAGCTCAAGGGGATACCGAAGGAACGCTCCCTTATAAGTCCCTTGACATGGATAATATGCATTATCACTAAAGCCTGACCCAACCCGAATGATCTCATACTTAGTAAAATTCCCTTTAGTATGCATAATCTTTGTTTTATTTATGGCCAGGTTCTTTAGCCAGCCTAGCTCCTCCAAACATATCCACTGGGATTCTGCCATCTTAAAATGCACATACCTTCTGTGTGCCTGATAGATGGAGGTCTTCTTCAGAGGGTGGGGTTTTAGCCAGAAGGAGCCTGTTGATTCCTCACCCTGAAGAGAGTTCTCTTGATCTTCCCTGGTGGTTTTCTAATGGTTAACTTTAATAAGCTAGAGTCCTAGTTAGTCAGAGTTTGGCCCTCTCTAGGTCAAGATGACTAAACCTTTAGGGGATTTCTCATTCTCCCTCCTGACTGGATGGATGTTTCATCTGCCAAAGAGTCGATCCAGAAAATTCTCTTCACCCATCAGGAATCTTCAAATGAGGACTGAGCCCCTTGACTACTGAAGAGAGATTAGGCTCCAATGCCAAAGAACTGACTGAAATTGCTAGCTGCAGGGCTGGGAACAGAGCTTGGATCTTCCAGACTCAGACACTCCAACTCTTTCCACTATACCAAAACCATACTTTAAGTAGCCATCTGTTACTCTGACAAAGAGATAGGGACTAGACATATGATTTTATTGGTATATGGAGCTCCTGGATGAAAAAAAATCCCTCAGAGAGTACAGGTCTGCATTCTCACTGCAACTAAGAGTCCCAGAACATTTCCAAGAAGAGTATTGATAAGTTAAAAAATTTTCCTATAATCACACAATCAGTGTGTGTCACATGCTGGACTTGAACCCAGGTCTTTCTGGATGGCTTGTCCTCAAGCCGCTACTCAAGATTGCTTCTGCTCTAAATAGTTTTTGTTGTTCAGTCATTTTCAGTTGTATCTAACTCTTCATGACCCCATTTGGGGTTTTCTTGGCAAAGATATTGGAGTGGTTTGCCATTTCCTTCTCCAGCTCATTTTACAGATGAAGAGACTGAGGCAAACAGGGTCACAGAGCTAGTAAGTGTCTGAGGCCAGATTTGAACTCAGGAAGATGAGTCTTCCTGACTCCAGGCCCAGCACAGTATCTACTGGGCCACCTAGCTGTCCTGTTTTAATAGAGACAAATAAATTGAACTTCCAGGTCACTGGTTCAGAGCTGTTAATTAGAATGGCACAAACACCATTGTTCTTCCAGGGAGCTGAATTCAAAATGAATTGGCTGCATTTGTCCTCCTTTGATAGGATAGAAACAGAATTTAACATCTATTTAGGGAAGATAAGGTGGCAGCTAGGTAGTGCAATGGTTAGAGTGGCAGGCTTGGAGTCAGGGAAGACCCATCTTCCTGAGTTCAAATCTGGCCTCAGACACTTACTAGCTGTGTGTGACCCTGAGCAAGTCATCTAACCTTGTTTGCTTCCTTTTCCTCATCTGTAAAATGATCTGGAGAAAGAAATGGCAAACTCTCAAGTGTCTTTGCCAAGAAAACCCCAAATGGTGTCATGAAGAATCAGACACAACTGAATAACAGCAAAGGAGAAGTTATTAACAAGCCAGTCAGCAAGAATGAAAGTTACAAACTGCTCCTTGTCTAACATGGCACGCTTTTCTCCTCACCCCTCTTTCTCCAATGGTAGTCTCCCGCCCCACCCCCAAATGTGTACAGCAGCAGAGAACTGGAGTCCAGAAATCACTGTCAAGCTCCCCACCCTCAGCCAAGAACACCTTGAAATTAGCTCAGTGAAATTGACGGGGACCTGATAGATCACAGAATGGAAGGAACCTTGGGAGCCTTTCGGTTTCACTGCTTCATCTTACAAAGAAAGGAACCGAGGCCCAGAAAAGCAAAGGGACTTTCTCCTGCTCATTAGGGCCAGAAGCAATGGAGCCAAGATTCTAAGCCGGGTCTTCTGACTATAGATGTAGGCACTCTTTACTCAAAAAAAGTTGGGAGAATCCCCCCCATAGGGGGAATGGGAGTAGGGACTGGACCTGTGATTTCACTAGCAGAGGGAGCTTCCAGGGGAAGAAATTCCCTCCATCAATACAGGTTGGCATTTTCTCCACAATTTATCAACTTAGAGAATGGCCTGGAGCATTGAAAGATTCAGTGAATTACCTATGGTCACAGAACTAAAACCTGACAGGAGTGGAACATGAACCCAAATATTCCTAACTTTGAGGCCAGCTCGCTACTCATCATACCATCCTGCCTCTCACAGTCTCGTTAATTTTATCTTCACAACCGCGATAAAAAGTAGGCAGGATAGGGGCAGCTAGGTGGTACAGTGGATAGAACACCGTCCCTGGATTCAGGAGGACCTGAGTTCAAATCTGGCCTTAGACACATGACACTTACTAGCTGTGTGACCCTGGGCAAGTCACTTAACCCCATTGCCTAACCTCCTCCTCCCCCCCAAAAAAAAGTAGGCAGCATAAGCATTATTATTCCCATTTTACTGATAAGGGCCAGAGAAATTATGTCATTTTCCCCAGGTCACAGATAGGTAGTCAGCAGCAGGGCAGGGACTGAAACCAAAGTAAGTCCCTCAGTTGTTTTTTCCACTAGACCAATAGCTAGCATTTTCCCCCCAGCTTTTTATGGTTTGCAAAGCACTTCTACATATATTATCTCATTTGATCTTCACCACAACTTTGGGAAGTAGGTACTATTTTGGTCCCCATTTTGCAGATGAGGACATTGAGGCTGAGAACTAGGCTAGGTCACATAGCCAGTTAGTGTCTGAGGCTGGATTTGAACTCAGGTCTTCCTGACTCTAAGTCCATCCCTCTATCCACTGTACCACCTAGCTTCTGCCTCTTTAACAATATCAGTATCAGTAGATTCCTCAAAAGTATGGGGGCAGAATGACATGTGCACCTGCCTCAGACACTTGACGCTTACTAGCTGTGTGACCCGGGGCAAGTAACCTAACCCCGATTGCCTCACCAAAAAAAAAAAAAAAGAATGACATGTGCTTCATGTAGCAGAAAGAGAAATAAACTAGCAGTCAGAAGATCTGGGTACTATCATGGCAACCCAGCATCCTTAGTTATGTAACTTTGGACAAGCCCCTTAATCTCTTTAGGCCTGAGTTTCTTCATTTTAAATTGAGGATAATATCTGCCCTGCCAATGTTAAAACTTGACTGTGAAGGTCAATTACATTAGAAATAATTTTTCAAACTCTACAATGCTATAGAAATGTGTGGTGGCATTACTGTTATTAATAATGCCTTCCTTTGCCCAGCCAAGTCCCAGGGCAGGGGTAGAGAACCTATAGCCTCAAGACCACATGTGGCCCTCTAGGTCCTCAAGTGTGGCCCTTTGACTGAATCCAAACTTCACAGAATAAATACCCTTAATAAAAGGATTTGTTCCATAAAACTTGGACTCATTCAAAAGGCTGCACCCAAGGACCTAGAAGGCCACATGTGCCTCCAGGCCACAGTTCCCACTCCTGTCCCAAAGGCTTAGTAGAAGATTGGTAAAGACTTATGGAGTCAGTGGTTGACTAACCAAAGGAAGAGCTTGGAATACAGTCCCCTCTGAGCTCTGTGTCAGTCTCAGGAGTGTCTTTGACTCATAACTTTACCTGTAGGTCCCAGGAGAAACCCCACTGAAAAAACATTTCTTCTAAATTCAGTTGCTTCGTAGATGCTCAGAAATACAAGAAACTTCACAGGCCATCTAATCCAAACCAGACCTAAACAGGAATTCCTTGCACATTTCTGAAAAAAAAATCCAGAATCTGCTTGGAGACCTCCAGGGAGGAGAGCTCACTACCTTCCAAAGTAGTCCATTCCACCCCTAGATAGCTCAAATTATTATTAGGAGGTATTTCCTTACAGGAAAGTGAAATCTGCTTCATTGCAACTTCCACTTCCTATATTGCCCACCGACTCCATATATCATCACTTCCCAGAATTTAATTTATCCTAAGGGTTTTGCTTTAAAATCCATTTTCTGGAATGTTTCTGCCAGTTCCATGTAGATGCCTGGCATAGATTTAAATACATTGTTATTTCATAGCCCACAAGCCTAAAATAATATTTTAGACACATCTTAAAATGTGTTTAAAGACTTTTTTTTAATATACATATAATAAAAAGCCACTCTCCAAACCTCACGGCCCACAACATGCCAGGTCCTTGCTTTGGCTGGAGTAGTGTGGTCAGAGGGAATGTCTGGATGAGGCATCCCAGGTCATCCCAAGAAGGTGGGAGCCAGAAACCACTCCAAAGGACCTTCAATGGAAAGGGAAACCCTGTGAATAGCCATATCCAACATCCTCTTAGATGCTTGACATGAAAACAAGCCACCAGAAAGCTTGGTTCACTAGTAATGAGGTCTAGGTCCAAGGCCTTGGAGAATGATTCACATAGAGGTGATCAATGACAGGCTCATAAGAGTAGCCACTTCCTAACAACCTCTCCTGAGTGTCAGTAAACTCAACCAGGGAAGAATTCATTTCAATTCAATAAGCATTTCTATAGATGTAGAGCTGTTTTATTGGGGGGGGGGTACAACTGGAGGCTCAGGATAACTGGGGGGCAGAAGGGAGAAGGATAGAGGAATAACTCTTTCTGGACTCTTGACAATGTTTCACCAAGTCAGAACAAATAAGGATGCAGGTCTCTGAACTCCCTATCTAGCATAGCCTTGACCACCATATTTAGCCTTTTAGAAACAGAAATAGACATCAGGGACATCACTCTATTTCAGGCATTCTATTTTCTAATTCAATGGGCCAATATGCTTCCTCCCTTTTTTCCTTCCCTCCCCACACTTCAAGCCCAGCAAAACTGACCTATCTCTTCTTCCGCCTTCATGACATTGCACCTCCCATGAGCCTTTGTGCAAGCTCTTCTCCATGCATATACTGACCCTGCCCATCTCTGTCTCTTGGAACTCAGTCTCATTCTAGGATCATCTCAAGTGCCAGGAAAATGGTCTGAGGCCAATCATGCTTTTACTAGTTGAGTGGTATCTCCCCACCCATCCCAATTTCCCTGTATTTACTTTCTTTATATTTTATAGTTACTTATCTATGTATTTACAGCTGTTGAGGCAACTAGGTGTCCCAGTGGATAAAGTGCAAGGCTTAGAGTCAGGAAGACCTGCGTCCAAATCCAGTCTTAGACACTTTCTAGCTATGTGACCTTGGACAAGTCACTTAGCCTCTGTTTGCCTCAGTTTCCTCATATAAAATGGCCACGACTATAGTACCTACCTCGCATGATTGTTGTAAGGATGAAATGAGATAATATTTGTAAAAAACACTTAGCACAGGGTCTGGCACATAATAGGTGCTATATAAATACTTATTCTATTCCCCCTCTCTCTCCTCTTCCATAGAATATAAGTTCCTTAAAGGCCAGGACTGTTACGTTTTTGTCTTTGCAACCCCAGTAATTATTACAGGTGCCTGGTATCTGCAGCTTGTAAAATGAATGAGTGAATGACATGACATGACATAACATGCTTTTCCACTCCAGAAAGAGAACTGATGGACTCAGAGTGCAGATTGAAACGTATTTTTTTCTCTTTCTTTTTCTTTTTAATGTGGCTAATTGAAATTTGTTTTGCATGACTGTACAAATCTGTAATGAGTTTTGTTTTTCTTGCCTTCTCAATGGGTGAGGGGAGGGGCAAGGTAGAGAACTTGGAACTGAAAATAAAATAGAATTTTTAAAAAATAAATGAATGAATGAGCTCAAACTTTACCAACCTGATCGTCTTTTTTAAAAAATCTCCTTCCTAGATCTACCATTCCTTTAAATACTTCTACTTGGTCCCCCATAGTGGTTAGCATTTTAGCACAAAGTGGGGCTCAGAACAATAGTACCAAGTTTTCATCCCACCTTGAACTGGAGGAGAGGTCCAGCAGAGCCCAGACCCAGGCTTCCTTTTCCCTTTGCTAAGGCATTTTAAAGCCAGAGTCTATGATTTCATCATGGTAAAGAGGCAACTCTTGGTACTTAAAAGTTATGCCGGGGCAGGTAGGTGGGGCAGTGGATAGAGCACCAACCCTGAAGTCAGGAGGACCTGAGTTCAAATCCATTCTCCAACCAAACACTTGATACTGACTAGCTGTGTGACCCTGGGCAAGTCACTTAACCCCAATTGCCTAAAAAAGAAAAAAAAAGTTATGCCAGTGGAACACAAACTCTTGTGGGTTCTACAAAGCTAAAAAGGTTTTGAGGGTGGGGCCAGCAATGACCTGTATCGTATGTCTGTTGCCTGAGGACCAGCCCCAGCTAAGTTCAGAGAGGCTCACCAGATTGGCCTCCCTCTGATGAATAATTTGGCCACGATAACACCAAAAGACTGTCTGCTGGCACATAAGATTTCATAGAATCATAGATCTAAGGCTGAAAGGGACCATCTAGTCTAACCCATTTTGCTGATAAGAAAACTGTGATCAGAACGGTTGACATGACATGTCCATGGGATATGAGGTATCCTAAGGTCACAGAGTAAATGACAAGATTGATTTGAATTTACGATATTTCACTCCAGGGAAAAGCCTGCTTTTCCAATGGACCATGTTGACTTCTATTAATTTTGCAGTAAAGGAAAATATATCCTTTATTGCACAACGGATGACCCCCCCAAAAAAAATTAGAAGGGCAAACAGAGCTGGAAGAAGAGAGAACAGAAAGTCTTACCTCCCTCCCTCTCCCCTTCCCCACTGAACTGTGACATAGTCAACATTTCTCATTTAATCTTTTGATCTTTGCCCCAATGTCTAGACCAGTGCTCTCTGGACAGAGTAGTTACTTGAGGGGAGACAGAATGGCACAGTGGAAACCATACTGGATCTGGAGTCCAAAGAGCTTGATATGCACACTGCCTCTGCCTCTAACTACCTGTGTGACCTTAGGCCAATCTGTTACCTTCTCTAGTCCTTAGTACCTTCATCTAGAAAGAGTAAATTAGGCTAGATAATCCCTGGATTCCCTTCCAGCTCTAAATCTTTGCTACTCTGATAGGTCCTGTTTGAAGTTTAAATATAAGATGATCTCAACCAATGTATCTGGCATAATTCTCTAAATTCTTTAAGTCATAGAGAAGTTACAGTCTATACTGGGAAGGGGAGTAGACACACCTATGAAATCACAGATGCTTGAGCTATTGAGGCAGGCTTCTCTTTTCTCCCAGCCCCTATCATAACCTGAAATGCATCAAGTCACTTGTCTTCGGTCCCAACATTCACACCCGGCATGTCAGTACCCTGTTTCAATGAAGAAACCAAAACCTAGAGTTAGACCTATAGAGTCTACTCCAGAGGTTATTGACCTCCTTTGTGTAATGGACCCCTGTGGCTGTCTGCTGAAGTCCAAAGAACCTTCTCAGAATAAAGGGTTTTAGATGCATAAAAAATACATAGGACTACAAAGAAAACAAACCATATTAAAAAAAAAAGTTAATAGATCCTAGGTTAATAATCTCTGATCTTGGACAACATTTTACAGGTAAGGATAAAGTTAGATAACATATATTAAATTCTTTGAGGTTCTTTAAGTATTTTATAAATGCTCACTTATTAAGGAAAGGGCAGCTAGGTGGCACAGTGCTTGGGACATAGAGCTTTGGGACTGGAGTCAAGAAGACTCAGATACTTATTAGCTGTATGAGCCTAGGCAATTAATTAAATAGGGCACTTAATCCTATTTGCCTCAGTTTCCTCATCTGTAAAATGAGCTGGAGAAGGAAATTGCAAACTACTTCAGGATCTTTGCCAAGAAAACTCCAAATGGGGTCACAAAGAGTTGGACATGACTGAACAACAACAAAACTGTTAAGGAAAATGAAGTTTAGTGAGATTAAATGACTTGACCCAGTGCACACTCTCATATATGGTAGAAATGAAACTTGAAACTGATTTTTGGGATGGAAATAAAAGGTCCCACCCAAGATAAGATAGTACTATAAGTCTTTGTAAGTATATAAATAACCCTTAGCTGAGACAGTTTGCTGGGTCTTTTTCTCCTTTAATTTCCTGGATCTTTATGACAATAGAAAAAAAAAAGGAACGCATGACTGGAATGCCTCCAGGGCATTTCATGTAAAGAGAATGGTCCAAAGTTATTCTAAAGTTAAGCTGTCAGTGCAACATTTAGAAAGAAAGTTGCCATATATTGGGGGAAGACAAGGCAGGAGAGATGTCAGAAAGGAAGGAAGGGGAGATGGCTCATGGTCACATCCTGAGCTGAGAACAAGATGAGGATTTCTTGCTCTTTCTCTTTCCATCTGTACCCCACACTACAGGCCAGTCAGTCAACAATCATCTATTAAGCACATGTCCCACATGGTAAGATGGAGATAGTTTTCCTGGATAGATGTAGGGAAGAGGCCATGCAAGGGGACAAAGGGAGCTGGAGGTTGGTGAGAGGATTATTCCTTTCCTTCCACCCTTGGAATCATGAAACCAAGCAACACTGAGCAAAAGGACTTTGGGATATTTGTCTCCATGTTGACAAATAGAGGCACAGCATTAAAAAGAAGAGTGGAAGAGTTGGGATTTCAGACCCTTTCCAGGAGAAGGCCCAAGAATCCTGAGCCTGTAACTTTAATTTTGATTCATCTAAACATGAATAAGTAGTCCTTTCTGGGTCATATTTAAGATGGATTCTGTAGGATGGGGGCAAATACAAGCTAGTTATGTATTATGATGGGAATTAATCATGCCCTTAGATAGAAACTGAGGGAGGTACTGAAAGAGAAGAGCTAGGAAAGAAATAGGAAACAAAAAGGACACATCTATACATTTACAAAAGGCCTGAAAAAGATTCAAGATTGGGGATTTCTAGATTTTGCCCAGACCTGCAAAGTTCTTTGAGCAGGTAACTCAAGGCTTACAGCACCACTTGGTGGTTTGCCCAAATATAGCACCGTAACTATCTCAGCCATGTCCTTTAATGTCCTCTCCATGAGTTACTTGTAGACGGGGCTGGGGGTGGTATAAGGAATACTAAAGAAAATTGGTTTGACCAGTTACAAGGTGGGGTGTCAGTCCTTTGTATGAGATTTTCACTGGGGAAATAAGTGTCCATATTAATGAGAAAATAATCTAAAGCAGTTTGCAAACCTTGAAGAGCTATGTAAATAGGAGCTATTCTATAAGATGAAATCAAACCAACTCCACATGCTATAACTTATTAGCCTAATTAGCCTTTTCAGGGCTGCTCATCCCCTTTGGTGTCCACTTGGTACTCAATTCTCACCCGTAGCTCCTAGAAGTTGTAGCATATGCAATAGCCACACCCTGGTAAACCATCTAAGCAGACGGCTAAACCAAGTTAGGAGTAACCAACAGGCCTCAGTTAGTGGGATGTCTACAAGCATGTGAAGACATCCCCCAGTGGAATGGGTGGATGAGAACAAGTTGTTCCAACATCCATGAAAGTGGCTGAAACAGGCCTGTGGAATGCTTAGAGCTTGGTCAGACATCGAGACACCAAGGTCACCCACTGCCATTGCCAGTTGTCTTGACTTTTGTCTTGCCACTGGACTTCGGCGACTCAGGAACAGGGAGTGCAACTTTGTACAACTCTGCCTCACTTAAATCCAATTCGTATACAAGTCAAGATGTCATTTGTGATGTCATTGGCCCTCTTTGAAAATGAAAAACAACAACAATTAGCCTGATTGCTTGCACAGGAGATGAGGCCTCTACCTTTTCTGTAAAAGCCTAGAAAGGAGCCAAATTCTATTGTACCCAGGGGAAATGAATCAAGGAATGAACCAGAGAGAAATTATTTTAGAGGGGAACTGGAAGATTGAATCTAGTTCTTAGGGAGTGAGCCAGAGAGATATTGTTTTAGACTTGAGATGAGAGATGAAAGAGCATGGGGTCTGGAATCAGAAAGACCTAAGCTCAAATCCAGCCTCAGACAGTTTTTATCTGCATGACCCTAAGTAAATCACTTAATTTCTGCCTGCCTCAGTTTCTACATCCATAAAATAGGTATAATAATAGCACCTTACTTCTCAGGGCTCTTGTGAAGATTAAAATGAAGTAATATTTGTAAACCTTAACTCTCTATACAAAGGCTAGCTATTATTATAATTAAAATGATAATTATGAATCCAGAGCTTCAGTTCTGGGCCACAGATGACATTTATGGGTTGATCCCAAATAATTGGTTGAGATCATCTAGAATGACATCATGGTATCATAGGGAACTCAAAGGTCACTTCATGTAATTTATTCTCTTTCTAGATGGAGATACTGAGGCCCAGGGAAGGTGATTTCCCTAAGGACACACAGGTAGTTAAGAGGCAGAGATGGTGTTCAAATATAGGTCTTTGGACTCCAGATCCAGCACTGTTTCTTTCCACTGGGCCTTTCAGGCTCCCTTAGGCAGCTACCATGAGCTGAGTACCAGGCTAAGCAGGCATGTGAAAAGATTTGAAGATTGAATGAGGAATATTCACTAGGCCATGGAGCTCACAATCCAGCTGGAATTTCGTCTGTCCTCTCTCCCTTCAGCTCTGTCTGCTCCTTCTATTTCTGGAGTTGTTCTACGTCTGCACAGAGAGACCACAGTCCCTTACTAGAGTAATTTAAAAAGCCCAGGAAGGCATGTCAATTCCCCAACTCCCAAAGTCTGTGTTAAACAGGACCCTTTCTCCCAGGTTCTCAAATTTCAAATACTCAAGGGTGAAGTAAATCTCTAACACTTTAGTGTGAATGAGTTCATCAAATCCACTCTCCTTGAGTGAGAAAAGGGGCACAAAAGAAAGATTTGTAGGGTTGGGAGTGAGGAGAGGAGAAAATCAAAACAGTCAAAAGAGGGAAGCTGAGCAGAAAGGAGTTAAGAGCACTGAAGACAAACTTCACCTACTTCTTGCCTTCTCATTTACCCTACCTCTCCTTATTCTGTTCTTCACCCTCCTTCCAGGATTGCTTGCTGTCCTTGGGAATGCAGCTATTATGATGGCTCCTGGAGCTGCCTGAAAGTTACACCTCAAAGAGCGGGCTCTAACTGGGGCTGGAGGAGAATTAAATGCCTTTGATTTGGCAATGTGCCTGCCACTATGGCAGCCGGGCAAAAAGTGGTACTGGCAATGCAGTCTGCTTGGACAGAATCAGAAGACCCCTCCCTGGCCCTGCCAGGAAGGAATGATGCCCTCTTTACAGGCAAAATTGTTGATTTAAAAATTAAATTAAAAAAATTAAAAATTAAAGGCAAAATTAAACAAAATTAAAATGGATGTGTCTGAATTCACAGCTCTTGAGGAGTGGCAGTGGGAGAGAGGGGCAATATGGGAAAGAAAATGAGCTCTGTGGTAGAGTTTATTTGGCTTGCCAGATATTTAACTTATTGTGAGTTGTTATCCTTTAATTATCTTAAGAAGTCAAGATTTATGCTTCCATAGCACTTTGTTGCCAACGTGCTTTCCTTACAAAAGCCCTATGAGATAGGTACTGTAAGTATTGTTATCTCAATTTATAGATGAGCAAAACTGAGGCCCAGAGACATTAAATGGCTTGCCCACACTGCACTAAGTTCTAGAGTTAGGATATGAACCTAGGTCTTCCAATTCCAGTGTTCTTTCCACTACTCTACCTTGCTTTCCAACCAACAAATATATAAAACTGAGTATTGACCACTTGGTCTTACCAAGTTCACATCCAATACTATTTGAGAATTAAGCTAACTTATAAGCCTATCCCTACATCTATCCCAGAGGCAAAGGTCATATAAGGGAAATTATGCCCCAAGGTGCAGAGGTAAATGTTGACACTTTGTTCTACACTATATCTTTAAATTATATTTTCAAAATAAATTTTTGTTGTTCAGTCATGTCCAACTCTTTGTGACCCCATTTGGAGTTTTCTTGGCAAATAATACTGTAGTGGTTTGCCATTTCCTTCTCCAGTCCATTTTACAGATGAGGAAACTGAGGCAAAAAAGTGACTTTCCCAGGGTCACACAGGTGGTAAGTGTCTAAAGCCAGATTTGAACCCATAAAAATGAATCTTATGGACTCCAGGCCCACCACTCTATCCATCGCACCACCACATGGGCTTTTCTAAGTCAATAAGCAGCCTGCAGGGATGTTTATGTAAGGTTTAGTGGCCCCCATTTCTATTCGAGTTGGACGCTAATGATCTAGATCAGTGAAACATTAAGTGAGCTGCTCAAGGTCATATAGCCAGCATGTGTCAGAATTAGAACTTGAACTTAGGTCTTCCAGGCTAGTTCTCTATCCACTATACCATAGTAGTCATTTAATAAATGTTTGTAAAATGATTGGATGTATATATGGATGGATGGAGAGACATAAAGGGACCAGATTAGCGTGGAGGACAAGAAGTTGAGGTTGGTGCTACACCTTTGACACTAATAAATGAAGAGGTAGAAATTTTATCACAGTAATTTTTTAAAATAATTTTTAATTTTCTAGAATATTACAGTAAAAATTATAACTAAAAACACAGAGAAAGTGAAACAAAGGGAAAACCTAAAGGCATATCATCTGCATTGACATTTTATCAAGAGGTGGCCCTGGACACCAACTGTAACCCTCCCTTAAAATGGTGTTTCCTAAGCTACATATGACTTTGGAACAATAACCGATTCTCTATGATGCCACTGGTCAGGTAATGATTAGCATAGATTCTATGCTAATTATTTTATGTTAATTTTATTAGGTAGATCTTATACAGCTCTCTGGTTTACAAAAGTGCTTTATGAAGGTCATCTCACCCTATGAGCTAGATACCTCACACATGGTTAGACCTGTTCTATACATAGGGAAACCAAGTCTAAGAAATGTAAGCTATTTCTATGATCACGTGACTTGACCAAGGTCATACTCCTAAGTGGCAGAGCCAGGATTCAGTATGACTTCAAATAATAGGTTCTTTCCACTAAACCACAGATGCTTCTGGTAACCATAATTATCAGTATTGGTTTGAGGAGAACCACCCTGAAATCAAGCAGCTGCTCGTAGCCAAATGTGTATGGGCCACCAATATTTCCTCTTTTTGTTTTTGTATCCCCATTCCTACCCTAATCCCCCCAGGTACTTTGCCCATAGTAAGCCTTTAAATGCTTGTTGAATTGGATTGTGCTGAACATTCTTTATAGATTCAGGGCCTTAGAGATCATCCCTTGTTCAGTCCCTCATTTTAAAAATGAGGAAACCTAAGTCTATGGAAGTTAAGTGCCTTGTCCAAAGTCACACAGGTAGTACATAGCAGAGAGGGGATTCCAACCCAGCTTCCCTGATGCTGAATCTTACAAAATTGCCAAGCTGTCTGATCAACTCTGTCTACTTAGCAAAAAGGAAATCTATAGTACCTTGACCATATAAAAATAAACTTCATTAATTCAAGTTTTTTATCTAAGACAGACAACTACGTTGGGGCGATTGCTCCTCAGAGCATGCATGGTGTGCTCTGACTGGGAAATTTGTAGGACTGCTTCTGGAAGTATCTGATAACGTGTCCCAGAGGGGACTTATTTCTGATTCAGAGCATGAAAAAGCATTCTGTGACTGTTTCCTGTCTGCTTGCTACTTGATGAAGAAAAACGTTTTGACTGGCCCCTGAGCTGGAACTAAATGTGTAATACAAAAGGCTCCAAAACAGACTAAGGAATGAGAGAGAGAGAGAGAGTGAGAGAGATACAGACAGAGACAAAAGAGGAGAAGGAGGAGGAGAGGAGGAGAAGGAGGAGGAGGAGGAGGAGGAGGAGGAGGAGAAGAAAAGAAGAAGAAGAAGAAGAAGAAGAAGAAGAAGAAGTAGAAGAAGAAGTAGAAGAAGAAGAAGTAGAAGAAGAAGAAGAAGAAGAAGAAAAGAGAAGAGAGAGGGGGAGAGAGAAAGGGAAAAAGAGGAAATGTGGGGGATAGTGCTAGCAACCCGACCTGATACATGGCTATGCACATATGGCCCTTCTGCTTCTTTGCCTCTTTATGCTTGTTGTTCCCTTCTCTTAAGTGAATAAATATTGATACAGAATGGACCAAGTTATAATTTAGTGAGCTTCAAAAAGTCAGAAGAACCTTCAGAGGTCTAGTATGGGTCCTGGGAAGGAGCCTGACCTAGCACAGCAGTGGGTTTTTAAAATCGGCTGAAACACTGTGTCCTACAAGCCAGGGGTGATTGGTCTATTGATCTGTTGGCTATGATACACCTAGGATTTAATTTGGTGCTGGAAATGTTTGTAACAACCACTTTAAGTTTGAGCCCAAGGGACCAAGGTGTACCAGAGAGAGAGTACCCCAGTTTGGGAGTTGTTTTTGCACTCGAAAAGGTCTTACTATATCTTCTCAGTAAATACTCCTTTGTAAAAGGAATTGATAATAGTTGGTTAGCAGTGTTATCAAGGAGATATTAATAGTCCAGATAATAATAGGGCATGAATCACTCACTGGTGATGATATTGGAGGATTACACTTGATAGGACCTTAAGCCTACAGGATTAGAAGAGCCCCACTGGCCCTTCAGGGGTCCCTCTAGATCTCTGAGGGGGTGATGTAGCCACCTATGCTCTGGAGACATGACCTGCTAGATCACTTGTAGTTTGGGACAGTGTGAACAGAATATTGCTATAGATTATTTATCTAAGGAATGAACTGATGTTTTCCTTTGATATTTATGAAGAAAGGGTTCACTATGCAAGTTAAATAATATGAACAAAAATTGCCTGTACGGATTTTCAAGCTATTTCAAAGAGTTAACTTTTTGTTTTTGTCCTCCCCCCCACCCATTTGTGATTTCTTTTGCATAATGAACTCTTAGTGAAAAAGCTCCCTTTACCAATTCAGAATAGAACTGTTCCACAACATATAGTCATAGAGCCTTCCTGGTGTCCTAAGCTAATTTAAAAAATGCTTTACAAGTACTATTTATATACAACATATATAAATCATTAAAACAAACCCCCCTAAGACTATTTCCCAGGCAACCCTCAACCCAGTATGCTTGAAGCCAGTTACAGGGAGACTGGCGTTTTTGCTAGCCAAAGTACAACACCAAAGTACCCAGCCTTTGCTACTAACAAATATGCATGATAAAGACAGGAATTCATGTTAGATGCCTAGAAAATACTTACCTTGTGTCCCTAGTCTACTTAATTTAATTCTGGCTCCAATTCATTTGCAGCTAAGTGAGAGAGAATCTTTTGAATGTGTGGAATTGTCTGAACCCTAAGTTAAACATAACGTAAGGCTTTGCACGAAACATAGGGATCAGAAAGGAAAGACCTAATCTTAGCTTGAGGACACATGGTTTTTGTTAGTTGGATGTGATGGCTATAACTAAAAAGCTGACTGACTGTCTGCCCTTATCAAAGAGAGATTTTAGCCACTATACAATAGCTGTGGCATCTGAGCTGGCTTTCTGGAGTCTATGAGCACAGCAGAGCATTAAGCCTGACAAGGAGCAGGCCAAGCAGAAAAATTATGCCAAGTGAGAAGCAGGGCCAGTGAGATTAGGGGAACAATGCACCCAGCAGAGGCCCAGTAGAGGTCTATGTTGCCTCTTCATATGTATTCTCAATGTGTGGATCCCTAATGTCAATATGTTCACTCTCTCCACGGTGGCATGTATATTTGTGGGAGAGTGTATCCTATGTTTATGGGGAAAATGTTCTATTGCAAATATTCTTTCTATGACATTTTGTTAAGTGCCTTTTGCTCTGAACTAATTGCATTCTCTAGAAGACTAGAGAAAAGGTAAACACACCAGTGGGGACTTCTGAGCTTGTGTTTTCAGTGAATTTCTATTCTCAGAGTACCTTGAACCTGGGATAGCTATTCTCGGGATCCTACATGTGAAAGATGGGTGTCCAGGTGCTACCCAATACATACGTATTTCTTTTTTTAAGTTCTATAACTTAGATTTTATACCAATTCATAGACTTAGGAGAGACTGGTCCTCCCTTACTTTATCTGCATTAATGACAGTATCTTCTATGTTAATTTTTAAAGCATGTGTTGTTTGGTGTAAAATGATAAGGAAGAGGACATTCAGAGCTATGCAAATTGCCAAACTAAATGAAGCAGTTACTCTGTAGTCTTTTTAATTTAGTGGACTACAAGCTCCATGTGAGTTGGGGGTGTGCAGGAGTCAACTTGTACCAGCTCGTAATTATTAAACATTCAGTTTGAGATCAGCAAATGTTACAAATCAGGGCTTGGTTTATTGTTTTGTTGATTGTCTCGACTGAAGATTTAGTGGCTCAGTGGACAGAGTTCGAGTCATGGAGTCAGGAAAACCTAAGTTCAAATCCTGCCTCAGACACTACTAGTTATGCGACTGTGGACATTTGACTCAGTTTCTTCATCTGTAACATGGGGATAATGAGAGCACTATCTCACGGTGTTATTATGAGGATAAAATGAGATAATATGTGTAAAGTGCTTAGCAAAGTGCCTGACCCAGGCTCTATATAAATGTTAGATATTAAATAATTAAGAAAATGATGGAGAAAATGTTAATAATGTTGATTAAATTAAAAATTATGTTGTGCATACATTTTTCTTTTTGGAGAGTCTGTTGTTAAATGTATAACACCACCGATGTGAGTCAACAGTGTTATATCACAGACAAAAAAACCAAATGCATTCTTGTACTACAAGAAAGTGGAAGGCATGTGGTAGAATGATAAGAGAAATGGTTTTGGAGTCAGAGGAACTGGGTTCAAATCTCTCCTCTCTCCCATTTATTACTTGTATAAATTTGGGTAAATTATTTAACCTCTTTGATCTTATTTCGTCATCTGTAAATTGAGGGGGTTGGATTAGACCAGTGGAGTAAAACAGAAGTAGAAGCAGACTAAAGATCCCTTTGAGGGGCAGCTAGGTGGGGCAGTGGATACAGCATCAGCCCTGGAGTCAGGAGGACCTGAGTTTAAATCTGGCCTTAGACTCATAACAGTCACTAGCTGTGTGACTCTAGGCAAGTCACTTAATCCTAATTGCCCCCCACCCTGCCCCACCCCCACCCCCACAAAATTCCTTTGGGCTGCATGTTGACTTATTTTTAAAATGATACTTTAAGGGGCAGCTAGATGGCACAGTGAATAGAGCACCAGCCCTGGAGTCAGGAAGACCTGAGTTCAAATGCAGCCTCCAATACTGACTGCCCTGGGTAAGTCATGTAACCTAGATTGCCTCCAAAGAAATGAAATAAAATAAAATGATATTTTAAGCTGGTTCTGCTACATTCATGTATTTGACACCTCTGGACTAAAGGATTTCTGAAGTGCATTCCAGTTCTAGGTCTACGATCGCTCAATCTACAAGAATAAGGAGAGTAATCCCAGTGTATATTGTCTTGGTGAAACCATATCTAGAGAATTGTGTGCAATTGTGGGAACCACAGTTTGGGAAAGATTTTAATAAGCAGGAGATCATTCAGGGAAGGGCAACCAGGATGGTGAAAGGCCTCAAGTTCATGCCACGAGAATGGGTTGAAAGCAGTGGAGATGAAGAAAAGACTGATGGAGAGGCATGGCAGCTGTCTTCAAGTATTTGAGAGGCTGGATTGTGTAAGACAATTGATACGGGTTCTATTCGGCCTCAGAAGGCAAAATGAGGAGTTGGATAAAAGTTGCAAGGAGGAAAATTTAGGCTTATTGTCAAGAAAAACTATTTAACAATTAAAACTAAGCAGAGGTAAAATGGGATGCCCCAGGAGGAAGTAGAGATACCTTTCACGGGCAGCAGTGTGGTGTCCACTTCTCTGGTTGTTGTTCATCCTTCATTTTCAAAGACGATCCATAATGACATCATAGGGTGATGTCTGGACTTGCACGTGAATTGTATTTAAGTGAGGCAGAGTTGCACAGAGTTATCAGCCTCATTCTCTCTGCCAAAGTCATCAAAGTCCAGTGACAGGATAAAAGTGGTGATGGCCCAGGATGCAGTGGCTAGATGACCTTGGCGTCTTCAAAGTCTGACAAAGTTCTAAGTGCTTGTCTGCTTTGTTGTAGAGGGATTACTTTCTTCAGATATGGGTTGGACTAGATGCCTGCTATGGTACCATCCCTCTCTGAAATTCCGTTATGCTATAATTTATCAAAAAGCATTAGGTGGCCTTGAGAGTCAAAATGGTGGGATGAGAGGATCAAAGGGAGCCAGGATATGCATACTGCCCTCAAAAAAAAAATAGAAAATTCCAAAGAGAAGAAAAATAGCTTCATACCCTTGTACACAAATAAAATCAACTAAAATAGGAAATGAAGAAAGTGAAAAGTGTTAATCACAATAAAACAAAATACAACATAGGCACTCAAATAGCTAAAGTAATGGAAACCATGCAATGTATCTCAAGTCACTGTCTCTCCTGACCTCCAGTGTCACCTCTCCAGCCGCTATTAGTCATTTCAAACTGGATGTCCTATAGACATCTTAAACTCAACCTTCCCAAACCAAACTCTCCATCTTTTCCCCAAAAGCCCTCCTTTCTTTCTGACTTTCCTATTACTGCTGAGGGTACCACCATCCACCCAGTTACTCAGGCTTATAACTTACGTGTCATCCTTAACTCCTCACTCTCTTTTATTTGCCCCCCCCACCCCGTACAACACACCCACCATCCAATCAGTTGTCAAATCATGTCATTTTGACCTCTGCAACTTCTCTTGTGTATGTCTCCACCCCACCCCTGCCACTGACATCATTCCAGTGTAGGCCTCATCAACCTCACAGCTGGACTATTACAATGGCCTTCTGGTTGGGCTTCCTGCCGAGTCTTTTCTCACTCTCGTTCATACTCCACTCATCTGTAGAAAATTAATCTTAATTATTTGTCTTAATTAAGACACAGGTCTTACCATGTCTCTCTCTCTCTCTCTCTCTCTCTCTCTCTCTCTCTCTCTCTCTCTCTTTCTCTCTCTCTGTATTCAAAGAGTTTTAAAATGAGAGACTTGATCAATTTCTCCTGCCTATTTTAATCTAACCTATTTTATTCAGCAGCAACTACCTTTCCAAATGAGTGATTATGTGGGAAATCAGTATCCACATTAGGGAAAGAAGAAAACCCAGGTACAAGACTGACATGTCCAAGACAAACCCACATACACACACTCAACCATTCTTTAAACTCTGGTTCTTTCCCATAACCTCTAGGATCCAATATAAAATCCTCCATTTGGCTTTTCAAGTCCTTCCTAACTAGCCCCTTCCTAGCTTTCCAGGTCATTACCCTTTTCTCCCTTCTACCTTCTCTATGATCCGGTGACACCAGCCTCATCACTACTCCTTCCACAAGACACTTATTTCTCGTCCCTGGAACACTCTCCCTCCTCATCTCCTCCTGGCTTCTCTGGCTTCCTGTAAGTCCCAGCTGAAGTCTCACCTTCTACAAGCAGCCTTTCCTAGTCCTCCTTAATCTCAGCGCCTTCTCTCTGAAATGATCTCCAATTTATCCTGTATATATAGTTTGTTCATAGCTGTCCCTATTAAATTGTGAGCTCCTTGAGAGCAGAGACTGTTTTTTCCCCCTCTATGTATCCTCACTGCTTAGCACAGGGCCTGGCACATAGTAGGTGCTTAATAAATGTTTGTTGACTAATTGATTGACTAGTTCCCACACAGGGTATTCTCACCAGGATCACTTAGAGTCTCTCTAATCATAATTTATCTACAGGCTCAAAGTTATAATTTTTTTGGTAGAGGAAACAGGAAAGGAATTGACTCCCCATCTCCCTCTTCATCAGGAGTCTGGTCTCTATCACTATTTTCACACCCCTGCAGAATTCTGGAGGCAATAGACCATTTAAGAAACTTTTTAAAAAATTTTAAATACTTTTTAAAAATTTATTATGAGATAATTAAGGAAATGGGCAATATGAAACTGTGATAGAAAGCATGAAAGAATCAATAGAAATAAGTAGCAACAGACTTACTACAGTAGAAAATGAAATTCTAGACGAAACAGACCAACTGGAAATACATGCACAGGAAATGACTGAATTATTGAAAAAACCTAGAAATGTTACAGACCTAAGTGACAGACTCAGAAGAGAGGTCAAGACACAGTAACCTCAAGATTACAGACACTCTAGAAATTTTTTTTTTAAATGAGAGAATCAAAGTACTCTATTCCAGGAAATTGTTCAAGAAAACCTTTCAGAATTAATTGAAACAAGGTATAACATACAAATGGAAAGAAGCCTCAGGACCTTGATAAGGAAACCAAACAAACAAAATTCAATTCTCTTAGATACATTACAGTTAAACTCTAGCACTATAATAATAAGCAAAAATTCCTGCATGCTGCCCAAAGGCAAAAATAGGTTTACCAAGGAATATCAAACAGAAACATAGCAGGATCTTTGAGGAAGGCGAGGGATTTAACCTCTCAGTGTCCCATAAAACTCCTCAAGAACAAGTTACAAAACAGGTATCTATCTGCATGACAGAGGGAGTCTGCTGTTTGGGGATTCCTCATAGCAATGAAATCACAAGTCTAGTTCATAGATTTTTTTTTAAGAAAAAAATACATTAATCAAGTCACATATATATGGATTTAGAAAATTCTTTCTTGACAACAATCTGGCAAGGTAGGTTATTCAAATATTTTTGTCACCATTTTAAAGGAAACAGGCTCAAAAAAATTAAATCATTTGGCACAATCACATCACTAGTCAGTTTTAAGTAAGAACTAAAATTCAGGTCTTGATGCAAAGAACAGTGCTCTTTTCACTTTAACACATGATGACAATTAACAATTAAAGTTAGCGAGTTAGTGAGGAAATCACCAAATTGTACCTAGGTTATGAGTCTTCTTTTAAACATTATGCTAATAGTAAAAATAAGTGATTAGTTAATATTAATGATTTACTATTTTAATGTACAGATTTTTACAGAATCAACATAACTGGGCTTGAAAAGTCACTCTAAATTATTTCTCTGTGGTCTATATATACGACATGGGTAGCTATTTGAATTATAAAGTCTGAGTCAAGGTACCTCATGGCAGCTTACTCATAGGGTCACATAATAGAAGATGGCAAAATAAACATAATTAGCATAATTCCCAGCATGGGTAGCAAGAAAAGTATAAAATTAAATGAAATTAGGTCTCTCATGATTTAAGGGCTAGATAAGGCTATAATTTAGAGACTTTTTTTCCATTGAGGCACAAAAGACTCTAAGTGGCTAATGTTTTAGGGAAGATAAAAAGAGTCAGCCGATGGAATAGAGAATGAATTGAATTATCAGAGACTAAACAAAAAAATTCCTCGTAAGTTAATCATTATTTGGGTTGTTGGGGTGGTGAGGGAAGGTGAAAACTCAGGGGTCATTTGCTAAAGTGGGGAGAAGGCTGGGAAGTGATAGAAGGCAGTTAGAGACATGCTTCCACCCAAGTTGGTTTTAAGAAGAGAGGAGAAAGCAATCTCTTCAGTCCCTTGGCCTGCCTGCCTAGGGTAAGGATAATGCAGGAAAGGAACCAAGGGTAGAGGAACTAACTGGAGGTAAGCTTCCTCTTTGATGAGAGAATATCAAAACACCTATCCACGAAGTGGGGAGGAGTAGGGAGCCCTGTCATGACTTTTATTCAGAGGAGTTGGTACCTCAGGAGTCCTCCTTTGAGTAAGGTTAATGCTTCCCAGAAATGCAGCCCACCCCAGAAGAAGGAGTGTATAACCCCCTGGAGACACTAAGGAACCCTGGGGAGACAAGGGAACATGATTTATGAGCCAGTCATTATATACTGTCATTAGGATAGGTGAGCAATGCATTTAAGGGCTCGGAGTAACTTGGGAAGAGAGTGTCTCCCATCGCACCATCCTGTCTCCTTTGTGAATTGAGATCCTAGGGAGTAAAACTGGTCAGGAAAAGGCCCTTCAAAAAACAAACAAAAGAAAGAGAAAGAAAGCAGGAGTGGTCATGACTTGCAGTTGTGCAAACAGATTAATAGGGATGGGGGAGAGGGCAAAGTTTTGGTCTCCTAGAAGTTCTACCTTAAATGACTTATATGGAGAAAATAAAGAACATGTAAGCATATGGTCTAAGAATGGAAGACTAGATTTTAGAATGGACTACAAAAGAAAATAAATATGGGAGGTTAAAATAAATGAGCATTTCTTGGGAAAGGGTGATACAAATGAATGTTACTCAAGAGGATAGAATTTAAGGGAATTGGAGAGGGAAGATTCTGAATTGCATTAATCTGTTTTTTTTAAAGCAAAATAAATAAAGGAGATAAGGGAAAAGAATAATTTAAGTGAATTTAAGTAATTTAGGATAGAATAAGGGGAAGAAAGTAGAGCCTGTGGGAGGGAGATAGGAGCTAGATTAGTGCAAACAAAACTAAGTCCAAAGACTTATTGATTTAAAAGAGGAAAGGGGGAAATCAGTACAAAAGAATTAAATAGAAGGAAGCACAAACCTAACAGTGATGCCTTAAATGTGGGTGGACTAAACTCTGCCATAAAATGAAAGATGATAGTAGAATAGATAAGAAATGAAAACCCAACAATTTACTATATCTGAGAAACACATCTAATAGATAAGGACATATACAGACTGAAAATGAGAGGCTGGAAAAAAATAAGTTGCTATGTATAAAATTATTCAAAAAGGGCAGAATTATGATCCTGAATAAGAATTCACAGATTATTAAGCAGGGGACTGACACATTCAGCTTTGTACTTCAGGAAGATTATTTTGTCAACCATATGGAGAACGAATTGTAAGAATGTAGGGACTGGAAGTAGAGCATCCAATTACAAGTCCATTGCAATAAGCCCAAGATATTCTACAACTGGTGTTGAACTGTGTCAACAATTGGGTAAACCACAGTGTTTGAATGGACTGATTGAATTGAGTATTGCCATGGTATCCAGGAAAACTAGAACAACTTAAGTACTCAGGAGTCTGTTGAAGTCATCCAGCAGATAGTGTGAGCTAGTGTGATACCTGGTCTTGAATCAATCTAAATCAGATTTCATCTCTGGAGACAGACATGAGCCAGAGAATAGGACCTGTAAGCAAGAATTCTCCAAGTTATAGTAGAAGGCAAAGTTCAGGTCTTTCACCCTTTCATATTATGGTTTTGAGTCCCCTGCCATTCTGCTAGCTTTTAGGGCCACATCCATGATCCTCTTCTATTTACAAAAGACAGGCTGGCACTGCTCAGAGATTCTTGTTTCTCTTAATCAAAGTCTGGATCCCATAGACTTTTTGACATGGGGTTGCTAGACAGGAAAACCTGAAGGCTGACAATGCCCAGGAAGGCTGGATTCTGGGATCATGCTGCCCCAGGAAGGCTAAAGGACTAGGACTCAGGAATTCTCACCACTTTGACCAACTTGGATGAATTGCAATAAATAATCTCTGTCCTGAAGAACTGATATGGAAAAATGTTTCTTCTCAGTAGAAGGTAGCAGATGTGGAATATGATATAACTATAGATATAGAAAGTGATCTACACTGTCAAATCCAGTCACTGCATTAGTTGACTTTGCTTACATTTTTTTCTTTGTTACAAGGAAGGGTTCAAGATCAGGGTTAACATGAAGGGGAAATGACTGTAATGTAAAAAAAAAAGACAATAACACAACTTTGCTTACCATCTCAGAGTGGGGAAGGGAAGGGAGGGAGTGATAGATTTTGGAACTCAAAACTTTTTAACAAAATATCTTAAAATTGTTTTAACATGTAATTGGGGAAAAAATAAAATATTATATAAAAAAGAAAGGAAAAGGGAACTTTTTCTAAGGTACCATAATTTTTTTTTAAATTACAATCACATTATAAGAGAAATGACATCTTTTTTATATACTGAAACCTATGAAGCAATGGCAAATGATAAAGAAATGTTATAGTTTGGAAGGGTGGTGCTACAGGGGAATTATAGGTATCAGCCATTGACCACAGGAAAGAAAACTGAAGGTCCCATGCAACATCTGAGAGGTACATATAATGCTGGAAAAATCTGTCAACAATTGCCATGCCAAGGAATATATTACCCTACCACTCATTCTGTCATCAACTTATCTGAATAACAAACTCATAGGATTTAGATACCATCTATTCCAATTCCATCATTTTGCAGGTGAAAAAAAAACAGCTCAGAAAAGCCAGTCACAGAGATAGTAAATGTCAGAGTTGGGCTTTGGATCCAAAACCTCTGACTTTAGAGACTATATATTTGATACTATACCACATGAACCAATCCACATGCACTAAAAACACTTTTCTGGGGAAGTCACTTAACCTCTCTGAAACTCAGTTACCTCATCTGAAAAAGGGGGGGAGTAATAACAGAATTTACATTTTAAAAAAAAGAATGTAAAGGCTTTTCAAACCTTTAAGCAGTGTAATATGACAGGGGAAATGGTGTAGTACAAAGGAAAGCCTCTGAAGTTGGAAGATCTGGGTTCAAATCCCACCTCTGAAACTTATTAGCTGTGTGACCATGGGCAAGTTACTCAAACTTCCTGTACCTCGGTTTCATTATCTATAAAATGAAGAAGTTGGATTAGAGGGCCTTGAAAATCCCTTTATAGGGCATCTAGGTGGCACAGTGGATAAAGAACAGAACCTGGAGTCAGGAAGACTCCTCCTCCTGAGTTCAAATCTGGCCCCAGACAGTTACTAGCTGTGTGACCCTGGGCAAGTCCCATTTAACCCTTTTGCCTCAGTTTTCTCATTTGGAAAATGAGCTGGAGAAGGAAATGGCAAACCATTCCAGTCTTTGCCAAGAAAACCCCAAATGGGGTCACGAAGAGTTAGGCACAACTGAAAAATGACTGAACAATAACAACAACAACATATTATTATTATTATTATTATTATCCTATGATGAAGCTAGTGAAGAGAGCTCGGAGTATCTGTCTGTGGCTATGCAGATCTGGGAAGTTTTATCCCATCCAAGGCAAGCATTCACCAATGACTCCCATCCAGCTTTCTAAAGCCTTACTATGAATATGTTTATTTGTTTTCTGGTTTTGGTTTTGGTTTTAATGTGGGAGCTGAGGAATCATGGAGATTTCAAAGTGGTCATTCTCATGTCTATCAACCAAAGAAAAGAGGAACAGGAAGAAGATAACAGTGACAATAAAGGACAAGAACTCTTGCTGCTGCTTCCTTGCCTTGAGTCTCCTAGCACAGGGCCCTCAACCCTAAATCAGCTAGCACACAGCTGAGGTCCTCTAGCGGTTCCCTCCATAGTTCAGCAAGGCAGGGCCCATTTTAGGAAGAATTATTTCATTTACTTCCTGTTTATATTTTTTTATTGCTGGGGATAATGGAGATTGACTGCTCTGGCAAAAGACGCTTCCTCAGATGTCTCATAGAACAGTGAAAGCTTTTCTTGGCTATTTACCAGACCTTTCACAATCCCTTTTTGTTGTTGTTTAGTCCATTAGTCATGTCAGACTCTTCATGAGACTCTTCATGACCCCATTTGGGGTTTCCTTGGCAAAGATACTAGAATGATTTGTCATTTCTTCTCCAGCTCATTTTACAGATGGAGAAACTGAGGCAAACAGGGGTAAGTGATTTGCCCAGGGTCACACAGCTAGTAGGGGTCTGAGGTCAAATTTGAACTTTGGTCCTTCTGACTCTGGGCTGGGTATTAACCACTGAACCGCTCAGATTCCCTTTCACAGCCCTTCTGTTGTTCTAAATGCAAAAATTTGTGAAAGTGCTGATAATACGTATTAGAGCAGGCCTGTACAACATACTGCCGATAGGCCACTTGCAGTCCACCAAAAGATTTTGGCCCCCCAAAACTGTAGAGAATGTAAAAGAAAGTGAAGATGTAATGAGTGCTTTGTGCCCCGCTTAACCCTCCTTCCACTAGTCACTATTGTGCCCGTCACGTAATTTGGCAGGTGGGTTGCCCCTGTGCACTCTCTCCTGTTTGTCATATCACCAGCAGCAAACAACCATCATCAGTCTGCCTCTAGTCTGAGAGAAGCGAGAGTCATATCTTTTCTCCGTGTTTTCAGTCATTACTGGTGTTCAATAGAGACAAAGTCAATGCAGCTACGTGCAGATGCCACAAAGCAGTAAGTGGCAACAACACAAGGGCTTCTTCCCCTTCTTCAGTGCGCGGCCACCCTCCAAGTTCCATGAGTGTCTGGCGCTCTTACCAAGGTCAGACTCTCAGTTCAGCATTTCTTTGTATGTGAACAGTTGCTGCGTAGATTTTTTGGTTGGGGGTGACTTTGTAAAACCGGCGATAAAAAGAAATGGAAGATCGAATCAGAACATAGAATGCTTAATCTTGAGTGGACAAATAGATAGCTGTTTACATGAGAGATACATAAGAGACAAAATATTGTGCCTTGTTTGCCAAGAAGTAGTAGCCATTCCAAAGGAATACAATCTTCCTCACCATTTTGAATCAAAACATCCTGAATTGAGCAAATTAGACCCCAATAAAAACAAATTAAAGCATCCAAATTGTTGAAAAATCTCAGTGGGGAAGAATGGCTTTTCATGAAAGTAAACTCAGAAAATGAGTCAATTAGTTTTCAGATTTCTAAAGAAATCAATTTCAAATGTGATTCCAGAGTATGATAGACTGATTGTTGACAAGAAATGTAATACCTCCCATTAGCTAATGTAAATTAACTAATGTAAAAATTAACTAAATGAAAACAGAAAACCTGAAAATGTATTAAAACTTGTACCACTTAGCAAAGTATTTTTTAATATTAATGTGATTTCATGAACAAAATCTTAAGTGATAAGTGTAATTAATTGATATTAATTGAAAGTTCCCTTTTTAAAGTATGCTTTATTTGCAAAATAGTTTAATCATTAATTATACCTTTACTTGGAAAGTGAGCTGCTGAAAACCTATCTGTGCCTCAAAGAAGTTTAGCCTATTTTAATTTTGACCCCTACCTACTCCCAAATTGTGCGGGTCTGTATTAGAGAAACAATTCTTAAAGAAAAATGTGGTGTTTTTTTTAAGTAATTTTTCAAACAATTTAAGAACTTTAAAATCCTTTGAAGCTGGTTTGCAACAGTGGGAAATGTGAAAAGTGAAATTTCTTTCTCCCTTTCTTAGCCCCTATTTAAACGTGGGTTTGGTGTTGGTCCATAAGGCTATGCTTATTCAAGTTTTGGGGGAAAGAACTATTCAACACACTGACCACAAGAGTTTGAATCATTCAGTGGAGCTGGTGAAGAAGGAATAAACAGGTATTCAAGCCCTACGTGGCACTGTGAATAGAGTACTAGATTTGGATTCGGGAAAACCCTGAGTTCAAATCTTGTCTCACAGTCTACAAGCTTTGTGACCCTGGGCAGGTCATTTAACTACTCATAGTCTCAATTTCGCTGTCTGAAAAATAGAGATAACATTGGTACCTACTTTCGAGGGTTGTTATAAGGATCAACTCAGATAACGTGTAAAGAACTTGGTAAATCTTGAAGCACTACATGAATAACTGTTGTTGTTGTTGTTGTTATCATTATTATTCACGTAGCTAATTCCAGGCCTCAGGATCCTTGAGTCTCAAGTAGAGAGCAATCTTGTCCAATCAACTAGGAAGCACTGTACCCATTAGGTCAAAGGCCGAGATTGAGGCATTCCCCAGAATACTTTCACTCAGCCTTCTTATAGTCTCATGAAAGGAAATGGTAAGTACAACAGCAGCATCACCTGTGAAGCAGGTAAGATCTTGGTCTCAAAGAAGTCCCTCAATCCTGAGTGACATGTCACTGTATCAATTCCAAATCAGGCCTATATCTGGAAATGCAAAGTCCCTACATCACTATCTTCCCTTCCTTCTTCCTGACAGCACATGCATAAATCACTGTTTTCAGAGTTAATAAATAAATGGGGGAAAAAAGAGTTTTTGGTATCTAATCATACATCTCGTTTCCTTTTCTGGCAGGGTTATTAGACTAGGAGACTGTACCAAAAAAACCCCAAACAGATAAAGATACTTATGTGTGTATGCATAAATGGAGTATAAAAACTGACCGCATAGGAAACTAATTCACTTAGGATAAGCCACTTTACATAGCTATTGATATAGATATGAAAAATATAGATGCTTATTACAAAACAATACGTGTGTATTCATGAGTATATAAGAACCAGCTGTTGCTTCAAGCCTAAGCTTGATGCTACAAGCATCAGAACAAATATGCTGTCCATCATTCCAATCAAAGATGCACTGATCTCTTCTTTACCAGGCATGGAAGCCAGTAAATACATGACTTAACTCAACTCTCTTGAGACAGTCTTCAAACTCTACGGCATGTTATATGGACCATCACAGATTTTGTGAAGCGTACTGAGTGGCCAATTTATTTGTGTCAGCACTTAATTGCATTTCTTAACTCTTACGGGTCCAGACATATCTATACACTAGGCTCGTTCTTTTTTAAATTTAATTTTCTTTTTTTATTGTGAACTTATCATCAATAAACACAAATATCTCAATATACAAAGAACATGAAAGAGGCCAATGTGAGAAATTATATACTTGTTATGTATAGTTTGTTGAAGTATATATATAATACACATGTGTTATATCTATGCATATACAACATACAGATATAAAATTTGACAAGATAGTAACAAAATGATTCTATATTCCCTTCTGTATTTTTTTCTTTTTTGTATTTTTTTTCTTTTCTTCGTAAGTAAAACAATATTTGCAAAAAGTTCTTAGAGCACTGCCTGGCATATATTAGGGGCCATATAAATGCTTATTCCCTCTATCCCGTTCCTCTCCACCTTTTCCCCCCTCCACCATTAACGATGTTTTATTGATGCTCTTTTTTGCATTATCTATCACTACTCACTAACCTTTCATGCTCCTCCCACCCCACCCCTCTCACTCCCTAAAAAAGTCCAATGTAACAGTGGCTATTCTGGCCTCCACTGCCCAAAGGCAAGGTGTGTTATATTACATGTCTTCTCCAGGGTTCTCTATTAACCTTGAAGGGGCTGAGGGAGGGCATATTTTATCTCTGCCTTTGATTCAAGCCCTCATGGATTGTGTTTTCTCAATTTTAGAGGGTCCTTAGGATAGAGTGCCAGGCCTGGAGTCAGGAAGACTCATCTTCCTGAATTCAAATCTGGCCTTAGACACTCCCTAGCTGTGTGACCCTGGCCAAGTCACTTAACCCTGACTGTTTCAGTTTCCTCATCTGGAAAATGAGCTGGAGAAGGACATGACAAGCCACTCCAGTCTCTTTGCCAAGAAAACTCCAAATGGGGCCACAAAGAGTCAGACACAGCTGAAATGGCAGAACAAAAAATAGCAAAAAAAAAAAAAACCCCAAACATAGAAACGTTCCCCCTCAGTACTGTGGGGAGCATAATTCTCCCCTCACACCACCTCAGTCCATGGAGAGGGGAGGGACACTGGGTTTACAGTTTAACCCAGTTCTGATATAGATACATCCCACCAAGTTCCAGGTACCAAACCTTCCTGGGCTTATGTCTCAGCATCCTGACTTCTCAGAGCTTCCCTCCTAGACCAGCAGCAATATCCAGCCTGGAATCCTTGAGCTCCCAGATCCTGATACTTCATCCCTGTACCTAGAACTGAACAGGACAAATGAAAGAAGACCCAAACTCCAAACCCATTTCTTGGAATCACAGGGCCTAAAGGGAAGGGGAAGGTGGCCTTTCCTCTCACCTGGCTTGGTGGAGAGTGTATGGATGAACAAGACCTATCTCAGGGATGTGCTGGAACCATCTGGGATGTGCTCTCCAGAGCCTCCCGTTAAAATTTCAGTATGAGCATTAGCACCTAGGAAATCAACAAATGGTACAAACCAGGGCTTGATTTATTATTTTATTGATTGTCTAGACTTTAAAAAGTGACAAAGAAAATGTTAATAATGATTAAATAATTATTATTAACAACAAATATTATTTATTTAATTTATTAGTTACATTTATTGAAATATTTAATTAATATTTAATGTTAATGAATAATTTATAATAGCAAAATAATAAATAGTAATTAAATTAAAAAGTGTAAATTACACACATTTTTTTTCTGGTAAATGTTAAACATTTACCAGCATACCATTCTCTTCATCTCTGGAAGTCACTGGAAAGAGAGAGATTCTGCCTCTGTTAGGTAGATTTAAAGACAGCCAGTTCCCACTGTGCAGCCAATGGAAAGAAGCTGCTCCCACCTACGTGATAATGGAGCATAGACTATCTTCCCCCAAAAGATGGTCCTTGGCATTTCTTACATGGGTGCTTCCATCTTAGGTGACCTGGGTATGCATCAAAGCTCCATTATAGCAGCAAAACATGATTGACCATATCTGAGAATCCATATATCATGCATCACAAGTCTACTACCATAGAGATGCAACATAGAGCATTGAGTAGCTCTTTAATAATAACTCACAGTTTTATTATATGTAGTCTCTTCCCCTAAGTAGCTTACCATTTGGATTTTGCATCAAAATCTTTGGAAAACTTAATCTTTAAATCAATTTTCATGAATATTTTTTGTTTTTATAACACCTAGAATTCCTTCATGTCTCCCCATCCTCACTCCCAGAGAGCTATCCCTTATAACAAAGAAATTTAAAAAATAAATTAAGGGGTAAGGAGAGAAAAAAGATCAGTAAAATTGATTTAAATAAAAAAACTATTGCTATAGGCAATATTCTACACCTATGCCCCAAGCTCCCCAAAACAGCCAGAGAAGGTATATTCTCACATTTCTTCTTTGGGACAAGGTCTGTTCTTATCATTTCAAAATATTTTGTTTCAATTGATTTACGATTGCTGTTCTTTCCATTTACGTCTGAATTTAACGCTTTTCTGTTTTTTTCCTTTTTTTCAAGATGCCCCTCCCAGGTTGAACTCATTACATCTAATCTCATCACCATGCTGCTAACTCAAACTTTGTTGTTCAATTGTTTCAGTCTTGTCTGACTTTTCACGACCCCATTTGGGGTTTTCTTGGCAAGAATACTGGAATGGTTTGCCATTTCCTTCTCCAGCTCATTTTATAGATGAGAAAACTGAAGCAGAGTTAAGTGACTTGCCCAGGGTCACACAGTAAGTGTCTGAGACCAACTTTGAACTCAGGTCTTGCTGACTCCAGACCTGGTCCTCTGTCTGGTGGGGATGGGATCTGAACCCCTAAAAGGAAAAGCCCTGGACTTTCCCACATGGCCAAATCTCTGGTGGTTCACCTGGGGCTATAATCCTATCAACTGGCCTTTCATTACCACCTACAACCCAATCTCCCAATTCTCTGTTACCTTTAACTTAGCCTAGCCCTCCAGAGTCTTATCTCCCTATGGCCCCCAGCTACTTCTCACCCTAAATCCTACTTAGGCTCAATTCCCCCTTGGCCACATGGTCCAGGTCCCCTGCATTCTGTTACCTTACAGTCACCCCAGCTTACTGGCCACTGCCATCCAGATCCTCCTTAGACCCTTCCTCCAGTCACCACAGACTACTTCGCCACTCCTAGATCCCTCCCACAGTCCTTCTGTATATAAGGTTCATCTGGCCTCCATTAAAGCACCCAGATTCTTAAGATGTGGCCTGCTTCCATTAGTCATACAAATGCTTAGAATCCTTAAGAGTCTGGCCAGTGTGGTGGATCTTTAAGAAACCTTGTCTTTGGCTGAAAGAAGGCTTGAGTTGAATTCATTTGGGCAGGACACATGTTGTGATTTTGGGGTCCCAGCACCCCTAAACCTCAACATGTCTACTGCACTACCTAGCTGCCCCAGTCTCCTTTCCCCTCTGATTGGAGAGCCAAAGGGTGGAATATCAACTTCCTTCCAATGCCTTCCTTGATAGAAGGCAGAAACTGGACTTTCAGGTTTACTCCACTCTGCATCTGCTGTCCAGCTTGATTTTTTTCAATTCCACAAAATGAGACACTCTTGGTGTCTTTCCTTTCCTCCTCTCCCTACTTCCCCCCATTTTTCTGCTTTTGTGTGTTGTCTCCCCCGTTAGATTATATGTTCCTTGAGGACAGGGAGTATCTTTCTTTTTATTAGTTATATTCTCAGCACGTAGCACAGTGCCCGGCACACAGTAAGAACTTAATAAATGTTCAAGAGTGAATTTATTGTATTGAATTAGTCATTGTATATACTGTTTTCCTGCATCCAGTTATTTCATTTTGCTTCAGTTCACATAAGTCTTCTCATGTTTCTCTGTATCTATCACATGATCATTTTTATGAAACAGTACTATTCCCTTAGTTCATTTACCACATCTTTTTAGCCACTCCCCAATAAATAGGCATCTACTTTGTTTCCAGTTTTAGCAAAGGTTATTTTTAAATATGTCTTTACCATGTCATTTATTCTTATATAACTGTTTTTCTTGTAACTTGGAGCAAATTCTAGAACAAAACCTTCTCCCAGTAAGGTCACCTTTCTGATGCCACATAAGATGATAACATTCACAGTCAATTGAATAACTTTAGAATTGCAATTGCATTATCTAATTGCATCCTAAACAAGAGTTGAAAGTATGAAATAGTGGAAATAGTACTTGATGGTGTCATTAGACCTAGGTTCAAGGGATTGCCAGAATTATATGTTAAGACTAGCATATTGTATCAAATATTATTTAAAATATATGGGATGCATTGAAAGGAAATCTGGATCTGAGTCAAAAGAGCTGAGTTGGAATCCATGTTACCTGTGTTACAATGGGAAGCCACTTAACTACCCTGAACTTCAGATTCTTCATTTGCCAAATCAGCAGCTCAGATTTGTTGTTATTCAGTCATTTTTCAGTTATGTCTGACTCTCCAGGGTTTTATTGGCAAAGATACTGAAGTGGTTTTTGCCATTTCTTTCTCCAGCTCATTTTATAGATGAAGAAACTGAGGCAAACATGATTAAGTGACTTGTCCAGGGTCATACAACTAGTAAGTGTCTGAGGCCAGATTTGAAATCAGGTCTTTCTGACTCCATGCCTGGTGCTCTATCCACTGCACCACCTAGCTGCCCATTGGCTTGGATTAGGTGACCTCTAAGGCCCCTTCAAATGCTGAATCCATGATGCAACTGGACTTTTTATAAGTCTTTTAGTCAATAAATATTTTCATTGTAATGTTCATTTTGGTAAAATAAGATATTTGCTTTTTTCCCCCCTTTTTCAATTTGATAAACTGTGTTTTGATGCAATGTTGTTCAGTCATTTTTCTGTCGAGTTCAACTCTTCATGACCCATTTGGGGTTTTCTTGGCAAAAATACTGGAGTGGTTTGCCAGTTCCTTCTCCAGCTCATTTTCCAGATGAGGAAACTGAGTCAAACAGGGTTAAGCGACTTGCCCAGGGTCACACAGATAGTAAGTATCTGAGGCAGGATTTGAACTCAGGAAGATGAATCTTCCTGACCTCAGGTCTGACACTTTCTCACTGTACCACCTAGCTCCACTATACTATATTACACCTCTGTTTCTTCCTACACCTTTTTGCTTTTTTTCCCACTTGTTTTCTTCTACATTTGCTGATTTTCCCCCTTCTTTTCTCTCCTTGTTTCTCTAAAAAAAACCTTTCCATCTTTCCATCACTCTTTCTTTGCCACAGCTGGGTGTGGTTATGTAGATACCTGAAAAATAGCCTGTACTGCTGACCACACTGTTTCCATTGCCTTTTCACTCTGGACTCCTAAAGCCGGCCCCATTGTACCTATTTCACATGTGGTTCCTGTCCTTTATCATTTAGCATATGTTTTTTATTAATACTTTGTTTTGATATGGAAGACACATCCCAAGCAGCACACAGAGAGCCGCCTAGAATGTACATTCCCTGAAAACAATGTAGCGAAACTAACCAAAAGAGAAATCGGTACTTACAGTATATGTCACGTTCAATACATCAACCAACGTTTATTAAACTTCCACTATGTGTCAGGCAATGGGACACAGTGCATAAAGAACCAGCCTCTGAGTTAGGAAAACATTTGCTTAAATCCCACCTGCACCATATAGAGACCATGTGACCCTGGGCAAAGGACTTGACTTCTCCTTGCTCCAAACAGCTAAGACCAAGCTGTGGAGTTGGGTACCCATCACAGTACTGGTAGAGAAAGTCACTCACAGAGAATGTCCTACATGGATGAAATCACGAATTGAGTAAAAAGATGTTAAGCACTGAGCTAAATGTTGGGGATACAGATACCAAAGTGAGACAGTTGACAGGAAGGATGTGGGTTTCAACTTTTGACAATTTGGTACCAATATTGTCCATTGCATCTGGCCTGAGTTTTGTTGACTTTTTGTGTTGTCTTTCTTAGAGTGGGGGTGGGGAGGGCAGGGTAGGAGTTTTTTGGCAGAAGAGGTAACAAGCTACTCCCTCTCTCTGACCCACACCCACTGAGCCAGTCTTTCCCAGTTCCTCCCTTCAGGCATCCCCATGGGTGTGACTTTCCTTAGGTTTAGGGTTGGGGCCTGCTTTGGAAGAAAACAATGGAGAGGGAGTTACCCTGAGGCCTCTGCCTCCAGTTACTTTAGCTCTCTACTTACTTAGCCTTCTTTCTCTGAATGATGCTGACACAGTATATGTCCGTGGATTTTTGTTTTTGATCTGGAATAACTTAATCTTTTCCCTACTTTTGGGAAACTATAATAATCATCTCTTTGTCTAGTCTCAAGCCACTAACTAGTCTCAAATTAGAAAGAGAATCTCCTCTCACTCTCTGTAGCTGACCATAGCTCCCCCTCACAGCTAGCTGCCTTTGAGTAAATTTAATACATACAGAGGAATAATACATTACGGTTACCACAATTTTAATTTTATACTAGATTTTAGGACTAGGTGGACAGAAATACAGAATAGGCTTTAAAGAAACAGAGATAAACTTTAGAATGGGTACCTGCTCTCCTAGGAGAAAGAAAGGAGGGAGGAGATGGGTGTGGGGGAGTCCTAACCTTATCTTTCTCTGAAAACAAGAACAGCTATGGTGTTTCTGCTATGGCTCAGGGTGGCCTGAACCATTGTTTAGCTACTATCCTTTCCCAGAATCTCACCCTTGGTTGGGTCAAAAGCAGAGGCAGTAACAGCAATAGTAATATTGGTATTTAGCTCTCTCCTGGCTTCTCTTACGCCGATTGTCCAAAAGTTGAAACTGCTTGGTTTAGAGGCAGCACCTTCACTGCTTGAGCATGGTGGTCCTGGAAGGGCAATGCAGATGGTCTCCTCCTACTTTTCCCCTGGCTCCCTCCCCCCTTTCTCCACATACCTGTGATCTCTTATTCATTACAGTGGCCTTGGACCGTTGACCACCCCTTGTATACACTGTTCACCCCCATGAGATTTCAGCTCTCTTTCTCCTTCAAGGTGAGAGGACATAGGGACTATCTTTTCCCTAAGACTGTCACAGCCCCAGTGGACCTTGGATCAGAATATGCTGATAATTTATGTCCAGTCTTACAGTTGTGCATCTCAGCTGTATTCTAACTCCTCAGTTAAAGGGAGCTACATTTACATCATTTTAGTCATATAAAAGTTTCATATAAAATCCTCTTTTCTGTTCTTTGTATTTTGAAATGTTCAGGCTCGCAGATGTTTGTTAAATTCATAATAAACAAGAAAAATTAAAATAACTTTAACATAGTTATGGTCATTACGCACATATAACAAGGATTATCAAGAGAACCCTGCTTGTTGAATTAGGGCATCTCCCACAGAGCTGGACGTGTACCCTGGCTTCTTGCTTAAGAACACAGGCTTTGGATGCTTGCTGAAGGGAATAGGCTTTTCTGGGATGACACAGAAACTCCTGATTGGTCCCTGGGGATGGGGTGTTACATGGAAGATAATTGGTGATGGACGCCGAGCTCTGGTGGAAAAAATCTCCTCTCTTTGTGGACTATAAAAGCTCTGGAAATGGCTCAGGGGTATGCTAATAAGTGTTCAACAATTGACTTTCTAGGGTGAAAAAGTACTGGCAACAGGCTTTTAAATTTAATCTGCACTATTAACATTTTCTCCATCTCTTTCTTAAGTCACAACATCAACCACACAATAAATCACACCCTGATTTATAGTAATTTTGAGGTGTAAATGCTGACACTGAAAATTTAATAAGTGGTTTGAGCTGGCTCCAGCACACCATTGATAATGGCTCCACCCTTTCTCTTTTGGGCCCTTCTCCAATATTGTCTCTTGTTTGATACTTAAGAGTAAGGATCTTTTCATTCTTTATATTTGTATCTCCAGAACTTAGCACAGTGCCTGCTGCACAGAGGGTGCTAAATAAAGGTTTGATGACTGATTATAGTTTAAGGGAGGAAAGAGTCAAAGATTTCTCCCCCTCCTGGATGGCAATGAATTATATTGGCTCAACCTACTCATGAGAGATTAATATTTCTCCAGTTGCTTAGATCTGTCTTTGTGTGTGTGTGTGTGTGTGTGTGTGTGTGTTGAAAAATGTTTTATACTGTGTTCACATAGTTCTGGGTTTGTCTTGGCAGGTAGACTCCCAAATGTTTTATACTG